>NC_134700.1:87162249-87781999 GCF_043290135.1 Rhipicephalus microplus
CCAAGTTGTTAACCCTCACTACCGCGGTCTCATGGTGCAACGATCAAGCCACTCGACCACCCCAGGGTGTACAAGTTGAACAACTTTTTGCACCTTATATGTTTGCGAGCTTGAAGCTGCTCATTGAGAAGAGAGTTATCATGGATTAAATAGCGTGTGATAAATTCTGGGGTGGAAGCTCTGTTGTGGATACTAATACATCTATTAAGAATAATGGTAATGATGATAATGATAGACACAGTCGTTACCTGTTACAAGGCAATGCGCGGGATGGAGGCACTATCCGATAGAATATACCTCATTTAATGGTTAGGCACGAAGTTTTTTCGATTCATTTGTTTGTCTAAACATACTAGAGCAATAACGGGCGATCGCAGGATAGATTATATATATATTGCGTGCAGCAACTGAACACTTGTCGATATGAATGCAACTTTTCCCTGTATTAGTTCAACTTGTAGCATAAATAACAATACAAGAGGAAATTGTAAACTTAGCACAACTGAGGTTATCTCATTGGAGTATTCATCTGGGGAGAGGGGGGGGGAACACTTCGAATGGTAGGACTGCTATACCCTCGTTTATAGACTGCCCGGAGGCTTCGCGGTCCTGCTTCTGGTAGTTATAGGCTGTCCTGCAGCGCGGCTATTGCGTCGTACGTACAAGTAGAGCGAGCAGGGCACAAGTTGCTGAGAAATAACGACAGATTCGTAAGGACTGAAGCATAGACAGGTGAATCTTGTTCCTGCGAAATGAGTTGCTTTCTGCGTTTTTCGTTTTTGAAGGGTAAGAAAGAAGCGTCCACTGGTCAGACAGGCGGTAGAAATGCTCGATCTTTAGTTTGTGGCTGAAAATCTACTTGCAATGTGTGCAAGTAGATGTGAAGAAGGCCGAGTAGATTCGTCGACAGACGTACAGAAAAGAGAGAAAAGAGAATGAGTGGTTTGAAGCTTCTGTCAACTGACTTGTTCAGCTTTGTTTAGCTGCGGCTGCATGGGTCGTTTTGTTTGTCTCCTTTGTTTAAAGTGTTACGTAAGATTGCGAAAGCTGAGGAGGGTTTCGTTTGCTTCTCCCTCGTGTTTCGAAGTCTGGACTACCACTCGGCATACGAATCCTTGAGCTTGTTTGTGGGTGGCGTCGTTACCCAGGTTGCCTGTGTGCCTGGGACACAAACAAGCTGCTCTTATGAAAAATTTATGATACAGGACGGGTCAAAAAATAAAAAAAGAAGGAAGTCCTGTTCACCACCCTGTCCGACGTGTGTTGTTATTTTTCTGTTTTCCCGACCCAACCTCTTCCCTCAAACGGAAACTTAACAACACATAATAAATACACTACAATACATAATAAATACACTACCAGAACAGATCAACACTATATACAATATGTACAGCCCAGCAGTGGAGGCCAGCTGGGAAAGAGAGCTCGCATTCGCCTTGTCGGTGTTGCAATCCGGGTACAAAAAAAGGACCGGGAGGTCGAGTGCCACAGAAATTGTGGACCGATGATCCAGCAGCCTTTCAAGCCACGCTGAATCGCAAACGTGAATGCAATAGTCGGTAGCAGGCTATTCCTGCAAACTCCGCTGTCAAGTCAGCTCGCGATGTTAAACGCTTCCAACAACGCGGCGTGCTGACGTCAGTGGGATGAAAGCGGGAGCGCGTTTGCCGGGGCATACGCCTGTTTTCGGCGGGAGTTTCTCCAGCGCCGTATTGCCTTGAGCTGTGACGTCTGTGACCTGCAGTTGCTCGAGAACAACCACTGTGATGAACGGTTAGCGAAATGCAGTTAACCACTCGTTACACTCTTCCATGATCGTGATCCTGGAAAGCACAAATTGCAGCATGTAAAAAAAATATTGTGGTAAACCCAAACCAAATCTGTGCCTAATCTTATGAAGAAGCCGAATATGTTACCGATAATTAAGAAAGGCTTCAATGCGACATAGGGTTGAACCCACCGCTAAACGCTGAGGCCGCACGCTTCAGCTTTCGCTGGTTAACCATTTGTACGCACTCCTGTACGTAGCAGCCACCTCTCGTTCTTGCCCTTGGAATGTCGGCTGGATGGCAGAACTTCTCAATTGTAACGGACATGCGAAAGGCTGAGAAGGAAAAGAAGACGTAATTAGGTCCGTTAGCAGTGCCGCAATCGAGCTGCGTGAGGCTTTACCGAAGAGAGTTATCTTAGTCCCGCGAGGAAGCACAACCGGCGTTGCAGAACAATTCAAGGACCACAATGTGGCCACTTTTTTGTGATGCACACATCAGAACAGGGCCCAAGCATGCCCTTTTTAGAGCAGTTCTTTCATAGAGGCCCAACCACAAGGTCAACACAAGCAGCATCAGCCAGTGTAAAAGAGACCCGAATGGGTGGGGGGCACCAAATGGTGCTATCACTTAATTAATCACAATTAGTATGTTCCTGTTTTCGCTATGATAGCCTTGTTAGAAAAGCAACGGTTGAAGCAAATTGCTTATCGAATTTTTTTACTGCCACAGTCAACGGAAGCACCGCATCGTTTTAAGAAAATTGGTAGCAAAAATGACAGCCTGCGAACAACTAAACAGAACCAGAAATTTGGATACGAACCACTTGCCAGCCAACGAAACACTCACAACACATACACCAAGAGGATGAAGCCACTCGCCACCGATACGCCGCTAAAGGCAATAAAATAGTTTCATTTGCGGCCTGAGTGGTTTCTGAAGGCGAGGCTCATGACAGACATAGTCGCCCCAGTGTCAACTAACGCCATAGTTGGTATTCTGTCAATGAACACATTCACTTTGTTTTTCAGCGTAACAACAGGCAGAGGTATATCTTGAAAAGACCATCCGGTGACCTCACCCCCATTGGCCGCGGATGCTAGTTTCCCGGTGGCGGAAAGGAACAACGACGCAGAGGAGACGGCGAGCGACGAAAAAGGTTGAATGGTGGTGTCAAACACCGCTCGCATGCTGGAGAATTGTTGCATCTGGTCTTGCGAGAAAAAGGGTCTCTTGGAGACAAGTCGATTGTTCGCAGGTCATATGATAAGCCGGTTCTCGGCGGCGAAGACATTGCTAGTGCCTTTCGTCACGGGCGGCGCTCTTGACTACAATATCGAGCGATATGCCCAGTTCAACCACAGTTTTAGCACGTGGGAGGGTCGCGGTTTAACTATATTAATTGTAACGAATCTTGGGCTGCTGCTGTCGGCGGAAAAGTTCATTATCACGTGATTAACGGGTTTCTGCTACTGTCTGGAATCTATTGTATTGGTCGCGAGTTGCATCATGATAGTAAGGTCGGAGTTGTTTTTGGCGCAGCGGGACGTAGTCGGGGTCCATGTCTTCAGTATAAGAACGTGGCTGTCCTCGTTGTGATCGACCGTCATCGGCAGGACCTTTATCGTAGAGACGAGGCTGATACCAATGCGCGGAATCATTATCCTCAATGTTCTCCGCTGCTCGGTGCGAGGAGAAGGAAGCAACTTTTCACTCGAACTCTGGTGGCAGCTTCGATGGATGAGTGCTTGGGTGGTGTGACACCTGCGCGTACAGGCCGAGTTCTTCATGTTCTGTTTGCCGGATCGTTGATGCAACATCAAGCGGCTGGCGTCCGCTGACAAGAGGGAGCTGCGTTGCTGGCACTAGCCCAACCAAAGTTTGCTGACGTCGGCCGTTCAGTTACCCAGGGGTTTACTACATAGACGTCACCAGACCTCGACTTAGGGATACTATACGGCAGCAATACTTCACAAGAAAACACAGGTGGATGGCCTTTACTTTAAGGCTCGCAACTCAACACAGGTGGAGGAGGTCGCAATGGCATTAGGTCTCTCGCACCACGCTTCTAATGTAATCATTACCGATTCCCAACGATGTCCCCCCTCGCCTACGAAATTCGGCCCGTGAGCACGAGGTTCGCTGCACCCACCCCAAAACGTGTGGTATGGTCCACAGGTCATCAAAGACTTCGAGCGAACGAGGCCGCAGACGCGGCTGCTCGAGTGCTCGTTCCTCGGGTACCTCTTACGGGATGCCCAAGGAGAGAAGAAGCGAAAAGCGAGCCCCGTAACTGTGTTCATCAGTGTGCTCACGAGGAATGGGGGTAAAAAAGGAATAAAAGGATAGTATTAAAAGGCAAATGAATTGAGAGAGGAAAGAGAGTGAGGCGCAGGGACAGCGAACAACAGAAAACAACGAAAGTAGGAAGAAGATATGAAAGATGGACACGGTCGCGGAAGTCTGATGACGGGGCACCACACAGCGAGAGCTCTTGTAGGCGGCAAGAGATGGCGTAGGGCGAGCCAGTCGTCCAGAGCTGCGCTGTCGTCGGAGATCGCGGGGGCACAACCAGTTGGCACGAAACCCAGAGAGCGAGTCGCCCGGGTACTTCATTCGAGCCCTATGAACTGAACCCCGCAATCACCGCTGCTCATCTACAAAGAAATTGCGCAATATTATCGCTCGTAGAATTGCCGGTATCCACCCCTTGCCCGGGATCGGGATAAGGCGGGAGAAAAAATATCACGCCGGCTCCAAACAAACACGTTGTTTTTTCTGGCAATATTACAATATTTTGATTCCGCAGTCACTGACAGCGCAAGCACAGTGGGCAGACAGCCGATGTCTACCACATCATGTGGTCCTGTCAGCCAAACACAGCCGTTTCTCTTCTCCTCAGCACTACGTGAGAGGACTTGGAGGCGACAGTGCTTAGGTGCTGCGACCTTGAGGCCCAGGAGGCCCTGATTGCCCGAGCAAAGGCAGCGGCATGGTCCAATGACGCCCCGGACTGAGGATGTCACGTAGCCTAAGGCCCTTTCGGGGGCTCATACGCTGTCTTTTATAATAAAGTTTTTCATCACCATCACCACGTTAGTCGTTAGGGGCACAAAGTAAAAAGACGTTCGCACGCGTCCCCATGTATCTCTACTGCAATCCTCCTGCTCACGTTGGCGGAAGACGCGGGCGTCGCGTTACATTTTGACTGACGCATTGCATTATTGCGTTTTAGGGGCGCAGCTCCTTATAGTGGCACCCGTTCGTCCCTCGTAGCCGTTGTAGTGTGTAACAAGTATAACATTTTGACCTCCGAGGTGGTACCGGTGAAACATTTCTTCTGTGGGTTGTTGAACAATAAAAAAACTTGACAGCATATCCACGGAGTGAATGATGGAGAGTGGGGCGAAGCATTCGTCCGTCCATTCGTTCTTGGTTCCGTCCGTCCATGCGTCCGTCTGTGTGACCGTTCATGCGTCCATCTGCCTGTCTGTGCGCGCGTCTGTTCAAGCGTCCGTTCACGCGTTCTTCCGTGCATATGTCTGTGTGTCAGTTCGTCCATCTATTCAACACTCCAAGTACCACCATCTCGCATTTTTGATCATATATTCCCCATATAGAAGCACCGCCATCCAGTGGACATTCCGAGAACTAAATGAGAGTTGGCGCACGCACACTTTCTTACGGCTTGCGCCTCGGGTCTATTTCCCACCTTTAACCACCTTGAGTTCTGCAGTGCCAAGAACTCGGATAATGTACTGCCTATTATCACGTACGCATACAACACGATGAAAAAAGACACAACGAAGCCCATTTTATCTGATGTACGCCAGGTTGGTTGCCACTAAGCCCTCTGGATACTTTCTCTCCCTTCATTCAACACAATCACGATTATGTATTGAATACCTTGTGCTTCGCGGAAGAAGCCTGTCGAATCGCTCGTCTTCGGACTCTGGTCTCTCAACGTCGTTCGAAGGAACGATACAATGACTGTCACGAACCAGTATCGTTAGAAAACATTCACCCCGTATCTGCTTGTTAATCTAAAATGTCGTCAAAAGACGATAGTCTTGCGTGCGCAGAGAGTGAACAAAACATTTATTTGATGTTCTGCGCAAGGAAATCGGTTAATGGTATTCTGGAGGCGCTGCGTTAGAGTACCTCGGGCGTGCAGCGGAGGCGAACGAGCACATCAAGTCACGTTACGCGTGAGACATAAGCGCCATCTGGCAGTTTTCTGGAAAACGAAGCGCATGGCACTGAGACAGGTGTGCGCTCCCGTCTCAGAGGTGATAAGGTGTAGAATGCAAAGCGACGATTCGGTGCCACCACCGTCTCGTCTTAGGTCTCGTCTTAGCAAAGCTTTGGAAACACTCGACTTTTCGTGCAAGCGTTGCATGGTCAGCACAGCGTGATAAGCGCTGTGGTCCTAAAATTACTTACGTATGCTTTTTGTTGTAAAAGACACACATGTGGATTATAAACGTGTTCTTAAGGTGCCCCAGACACGCAGAATAATTGCTTTTTAATTGACAATTGCACAAGTATAAACGCTAAACCTTGAGCGACATTGGTGGGCGCTGCGGATGGGGTCAACCGTTTCAAATACCCAATGAGTAGGTGACTGTCATGTACCAGTACCGTTAGAAAAAAATGGCATGATATCTAAGAGGTGAGTGGTACGGGGTGAAGCTGGGTCCGCACGCCACTGCCGCGCCGCTTCAGCCTCCTATTCTCATACGCCGGGATCTTGCCAGAGCTGCCGCGCAGCTTCACCGCACGTTTCTGTTTTGCACATTTAGACATTTGGGTTCCGTCTGGAAGCGCCAGCCGCCGCTGTCTTGCACGCACTCCACCCTGGAGCTTTGTCCATCCGGTAGCTTTCTGAACACGCGCTCTCGCCAAGACGGCTTTTATTTTACTACACTGCGCCCCCTAGCGTATGGCGCCGCTGACAATCACGCGATCGCCAACGTCTTTCTGCGACGTCATTCCTATTTTCTCGCGCACTGGCACATCGGGTTTCTCTTCGGGTGCGAGCTGCCGCCACCTTGTGCGTATCGGCAAACCGAGAATCCCCCGCTGGCCGCGTCTGTCCGTCGTTTGTCTGTCTCTCTGTTTGACGGACAGATTGACGCATGGACGAACGCACGGACAGATGAATGAACGGAAGCACGAATGAACGCACGAGGGGATGGACGCATGGACGGATGCTCGAATAAATGGACGCAGAGATGGACGGATGAACGCGCACACGGATGAACGCACAAGAGGACGGACGGACGCTGCACGAATGGATGGGTGCACGGTCGGATGGATGGACGGAAGCAAGAACGAAGGAATGGACAGATGGGCGCTTCACTCCACTCATCATAATTCACTCCATGAATATGCTGTGATTTTTATAATTTTTCCACTACAAGTAACGTCCTCTTGTATTGTACCATTTGCATTTTTCAGCGTATATGCATTTTGTTATATGTACAAGTACCGCTTTCTACGGCTGGTTCAAGAACTAACGAGAAGTGGCTACATACGATTACGGCGGGACGCTCAGCCCACGCCTTAAGCAGCTTCGCTCCTAAAAGGGGACTTGGGGTGCAATGCAAGAAGGCCCGAGCTGATGTTCTCACTTCCGGAAAATTTATTTGTGTTGCACACATGCGACCATCTGCCTATGGACTGTTTTTTCACATTTGTACCAAGCCCTACACAAAGTTGCAAAAACACACGATTTACTGAGACTTACAAGGCCTCTTCAAAGCGCTCGGCCGAGAATGCCAACGCAGCAGCTGTATTTGTTTTTCTTATGCACTTGCTCACTCGTAATATAATTTGTCACTTTTCTCACAGTGATTTCGGGGTTTATTTCACTCAAAAACAACTTGAGCTAAATTATGATTATTCGATGCAGCATCTTAGTAACAGCGCTTTTACACCTACACCCAAGCTTTATAAACTTGTATGTGAATATGACCTGCGAGACCCACCCAGCTGGCCGCGTATGTCCGTCGTCTGTCTGTCTGTCTGTTTGACGGACAGATGGACACATGGACGAACGCACGAACAGATGAATGAACGGAAGCACGAATGAACGCACCATCCACAACGCTCATTTTGAGTTGCAAACGTACGGCAAACGATTGTTGTCAATAGTTCTCTTACGTCAATTAAACAATAGCGTTTGTGACGCGGTGTTCGGACCAGCAGTTCAAGAAAATCGGTATAGACGGCCACTTACTTTCTAATGACGTGCTGTTCCGAAAAAGATAGTAACAGAATTCAATACACTAAGATATGTGTGACCGTATACATTCTGGATATATTGAAAAATTATTATAGATAATCTAACGTCTCTTTTAGCTAAACGCGCAACCTTGTTGAATCACCTGAATATTGTGCCTAAAACTGGGATGTGGCAGTGAACTCCAAAGCACTCTAATAATATTATTTGTAGTTTTTCGAGACACATATGTTCTAATCCCGGAGTGCACGTCAAGTTGTAGTGAAGTTAGAATCTTTAACGTAAATACATTTAGCACGAGTTTCTTAGCGTGGGCAGTGGCAACAACTAATGCCTTGTTGTAATAAAACACCATTTTCCCAGTGAATCTCCCGTATAGGTGGGAGTTAGCTATTCAGATATACGCAGCTTTCTGCAGCTCACTTGACTTTCGATAACAGAGTAAAAAGCCGCCTTGTACCTTGGTAGATTTGCATCGCGACAATGAGCAGTTATCACCACTGCATAGTGTAAAAGCGAGCAAAAGGCCGGTGCCGTAAAACGCAATACTTGGTTGTGGAGCAAGCGAGTCCTTGGCGCGACGTCCCTTCACACCGACTGTCGCGCCAGCAGTGTTCGTGCTCAGGGCTGATAGGTTCTTGTAGTTTTAGATGCGGAGCATCTAATACTCGAGGCTTGTAGTGCGGCGCCGTCCGCAAGCTTCCTCCTCCTTCTTCCACCATCTGTGCATCCCTTCCTCCTCTACACACCGCGCGCGCTTCACTCCTCCACCATCTGTGCACCCTTCCTCCTCTACACACCGCGTGCGCTTCTCCTCTTCACGAACATTCGCTAGCTGTATAATGTAGCGCGCATGCGCCGTCACGCTTCGAGAACATCGGCAGCTGACGCGCGCACATGCGCCGCCGCGCTTCGAGAACATCGGCAGCTGACGCGCGCGCATGCGCCGTTGCGCTTCTCCCCCTTCTCGAACATTCGACAGCTGACAGTGCATGCGCCGTCGCGCTGTATATATACTCAAGGTCGGCGCTCGCTCGCTCAGTTGCCGCTCGTCGGTTGGTTTGTACGGCGCGTCGACGTCCAAGGTCGCGGTGAAATGAATTCCAACGAATCCACAAACGCAATGGTCGACGTCCCTTCGACCAGCGCCGCCCTTTCGCATACGTGTGTACGTGTTCACTCATTTAACACCCCCTCCTACAACCACATTAACCAGTTTAGCCATCGACCCAAGTAAGTCGCACTTTAACACCCCGTTAACCAATTATATGCTCCGCATCCTCCTCAGTGTTCCCCCGAGGGAAGCTGCGGGCAATTTTTTTAAGTAGATCGTCTACTCACGTGCGCGATCGGCTTCGAAACGAAGACAGCATCAGCTGTTTTGATTTTACGGTATGAATCGACTGAGGCGTAAAGACCATTACACGGAGCTATCTTTTCTTCATGGATGGCTTCAAATAAATGGCTGTTATCTCGGGCGCAATCAGCAACACCATGAAAAGTATGAAGCTCTTAAACATAATCTGTATTGGCAGCAAACTAATTGTCATCATACTCGTTAGTAGTAAATAACATGGCGTTGCTTAGCGTGTTCATAATTAACGTCATGTTAATTAGCATAGTTATGTTCCCTCATCAACTAACATGCTTTAGTTAGCCCCATACTAGATATACATGGCTTTATTAGCATGGTCTTTTTAAGACGGGGCGTAATTACCTCGGATTTAACATGACTTGGCGTATGTTTCTTGATAATATAGCATGTCCTGACTTACCTATTCAAATAAACCACTCAGAAAATATATCAGAGCATATCTACGGAGTGAATGATGATGAGCGGGGCGAAGCTTCTGATGGCTGTATTGCTCAACCGTGAATTGTCTGCATGTGTGTTTGTGTGTCTTTCAACCCACCTGTCCACTCGTCTGTCCGTCTGTACATCCGTCTGCCCATGCGTCTGTCCACCTGTCCGCGCCTGCTGATTGAGTCCTTGTACTAGGAGGCGCCCTGTCACGAGCTAGGAGGGACAGCCTCATGGCTTTAGGAGCTTCACCCCCAATTGTAACTAGCCAACCGCACGTGCTCGGGTGCTAGCGGGTGGTGACAACAGACTACGCGCACTGGCCGAGCCGCGCGATATACTCGGCGACCACATTTCTTGGTACTTGAGGGAAAGCTACGGAGGCGGAGCTTCTGCATATAAAGCACTGCGCAAAGTAGTCCGTTTCGGTGCGCGTCTCGTTACTCTGTGGAAAGCGACAGAGGTGCACCATTAGCGTTGCATGTAGACGCTGACGCCGCTTAGCGTTTGAGGTGCACGCACTAAGGCTAGACTTTCTCGAGCGTTGAAAAAGGCGAAGTCACAACGTATAAATTAAAGTAAATATAACTATCTTCATGCTATGAGCTGCGTCCTGTCTCAAAAGGTCCACGTAGATATAAAGGTTGAATTTTTATATTTCACGGTGAAAATACGGGCGCTGTTGTGGAACAACATTCACTAGCGGGAAGACGCCCGAAATTTGGCTTTGTAGCCTTCCCTCCAATGCCAAAAAAATTTCTCGTCGAGCATGAAATGTGCAGACTGACCATGATTATTAACATGTGTCTCAGGTTTAGCCGTGGTGGCGATGTTGTAGCATGCTCGGCCGGTGCTAATCTCATAGGCCACCGTACTGAGTATTGCAAAACACAGCTTCATACTCTATTGAAGGCAAGACTTCCTCCCGCGTGTGGCCATTAGTAAACCTGGTGCCTCATCATGGTGCCTCTCCGGCGAATTGAGGTTTGGCAGTTGAACTGCAGTGACCTTCGTCTAAAGCGGGGTAACGTGCAGTTGCACGTACAAAATCTGGATAGTGAACCGGACATAATAGCCTTACAGGAGGCTAGTGGTTCCGTAAAATTACCCGGATTCAAGGGATTCACAGCGCCAGAGATTGATTCAAGGTGTGTACCACGTATCTTCACAGCCATGCTAGTTCATCGCAACATCACTGCCATTCAGCATTCCGTAGTAAGGTCCCTAGATGAAACAAGGTAGCGTCACTCATTGTTCTCGAGCTGTCCTCCTCACTCTCTTGATTACTCCTCTTTTTTCTCTGCAATCCGCGTCTGTAATTGGTGCATTACTTGCACGTGATCTTGCAACTGGCTGGTGGTGTTATTTATTATTATGCAAAAGGTTCAAAACGAGTACGCATGCGCATATGGCTCCAGCCGGATTCTCGCCGTGACCAAAGACAAAATCGTAGCCAGAACATAAACTGAAGAGGAGGAGCGTTTCGGTGTGCGCTAAGTCGACCAAGATTGTTTCGCCATGCTCGTTCAATGCAACATCTGCGTTTTTCAGCAATGCTGCGTTGCCGTAAACAACAGAAAATGGTTTCGCTCTCTTCAACTTACCTCGTGCTTTCCGAAATGAAGCGCACCATGAACTGCAACTATGAACCATTTCACGCGAATGCTTTCGTGCAACTCCGTCAACGTCTGTCGACGCGGATCTGCGAAGCGAGTTCACTTGTCGGTTTTTATTGAAACGCCAGGCGCGTGTCTAATGCGTGTCTAGTGCATGCCAGTTGGTACAAATACATGTGGGTATGCACGTATACAGAGCAGCTGTAGGTTCTAATCAATGCACCTTCAGAATCATTTCACTCTTGACCAGTTCCCGCTTGAGCCGAAACGCGCTGCTTCGAGACACCTCACCAGTAGAACTCTCACTTTTCAGGAAGTTCCCAGCACCGCATCAGAATCACTTGGCATAACGATTGTCCAAATGGGCAAATTTAAAAAAACGTCATCGCAGTGCTGCTGGACGAGTGTTCGTACCAGTGTGCTCGTAGTTTTTTTTTCTTGCGTGTGCACAAGCTGGTTGTAATCAATCGTCACAACGTCACGCCCTGTGGCCACTCACAGGATCCAGCAAGAAGCACGTTCACTGTGTCACAGCACGAACAAAACACAATCGGAGAAGTGGACTAGTTAGAACTGGACGAAATAGCGCGGCCGTGGAACTAAAATGTACTACGCGAGACGCCATGGCTAGTGGTGTAAAGTATAGAACTGCACAACGTTGCCGGTTGAGTAACGCACATCCCGCTTGCTCTTGTGTTGTGCCGTTTATGTTCATAAAGGTAACTAACTGTTTATTCTACGTCTTATTTCGTTCCATTTTGTTTCATTTACATCTATTCACCGTAGCAACAGAACCCAAACATTCGCTTTTGGATGAAAGTTTTAAACCTTCTAGGGGGCGCTTCAGGCAAATAAGCGAGGAGGAAAAGGGAGGGTGTCGCTACCTTGGAAACTTGTTTCATCTAGGGACCTTATTCCGTAGATAGCAGCAGAGAAGACTACGTCCTGCTAGAGATTTTGCCTAAACTAAAGTATGAGAAGAGTTTGTATTTACTTAATGTATATAGTTCTCCAAAAGATTAAGGATTGGGCTTGCCAGAACTCCTGATTCAAACTCAATGGTTAGCAGCTCGCACTGAGCTTGTTGTGGTATGAGACTTCAATTCGCCCACCCGGAGTAAGGTTATATTCGAGCCAACCCAAAGAGCATTCGGCTTTGGCAAGTTACCCGGTATCTGCGATGGACGCTGTTAAACAATCCGCAAGATCATACGAGGTGGGCATATGCATAAGCATTCACACCTCTCCAGACCTTATGTTTTTTAGGCGTATCAGTACTGCAAAGTGGACTGACATGATACAAGCACTAGGAAGTGGTCACTATATCCTTTCCACGACGATTAGCGCTGCGAAGCATGAAGACAAAGTGAAGGGGCATAGAATTAGGATTGGGACAAATTTGGGAAAAACAGAGCAGACACTGCGAACGGCAAAATTAAAGACCTGGTCGCATGGGTAGAGGCGCTCAAGGAAGATGCAAAGGATACCACGGTATAAGTGCCAGTCGAGCAGGAGAAGTTGTCGGCAGACTCTTGACTAGTACACATGCGGGAGGCGCACGCAAGTCTGCTGAGAAGATAGAAGAAGCAAAAACACAATGGCGTCCTTCGCAGAAGGACTGCCAAGTTAGAACGTAAAATTGAAAATTATACAAGTGAGTTGCGAGCCAAGCAGTGGGGCCCGACTTATGATCGCATGAATGGACAGTTTAGATGCAAAAATACATGGTAGCTGTGGAGGCATCTTTTGGATCCGACAGCAACGAAATCGGCGCAACGAAGATAATGACTCAAATAATGCATTATTATGAAGGCACAATTGAAGAGTTTATAAAGAAACTCCGGAATCGGTACATAACTAATGGAGTAGACGCTTGCTTACCACACTACTCGGGGGTGGAAAACTCGGAACTAGATGAAGAGTTTACGATTGCGGAGGTGGATTTTGTCATGGGGCAGCTGAGTACTACGTCTGCCGCAGGTCCGGATGGGGCTACTAAAAGAATGCTGAGAAACCTAGATTTCAAATCAGTGGGGGCAATCACTGACTTGATAAATGAGTGCTGGGTGGCCGGGGAGATCCCAGCACCAGGGAGGCATGTAAGGATTGTATCTATTCCTAAGCCAGGCAGAAAACTGCTTGGAGAACCTACGCCCCATATCGCGGACATCATGCGTGGGCAAATTGATAGAGCACGTGGTTATCAACAGGCTTCAGGGTTATGCAGAGGGCAAGGCGATGTTTTCCCCAACATCATAGGTTTCAGGGCAAATTTATCCACGCAGGTTGTCATGATACAGTTGGAACATGATGTAGTCGATTCCGGGCATGGCACGGGCACCAAAGCTGTATTGGGGCTTGAACTCAATAAATCTTTCGACAATGTTTCGCATGAGGCAATATTGAATAACCTATCGGAAATCGGCCCAGTGTCAGGACATTCTACTACATCAGATGATTCTTGAAGGATCGAACCGCAGAAATTGCAATAGAAGATATCAAATCGGATTCCTTCACATTGGGAGGCAAAGATGTGCCAGAAGGTTCAGTTTTGTCACCGTTCCTGTTTAACCTTGCCCCAGATAAAATACCGCCGAGGCTGAAGGAGACACCAGGACGCAAACACACATTTTATGCGGATTGATTGATTTGTGGGGTTTAACGTCCCAAAACCACCATATGATTATGAGAGACGCCGTAGTGGAGGGCTGCGGAAATTTCGACCACCTGGGGTTCTTTAACGTGCAACCAAATCTGAGCACATGGGCCTACAACATTTCCGCCTCCATCGGAAATGCAGCCGCCGCAGCCGGAATTTGAGCCCGCGACCTGCGGGTCAGCAGCCGAGTACCTTAGCCACTATACCACCGTGGCGGGGCCATTTTATGCGGATCATATTACTCTATGGGTAACCAGGGGTAGTGACGTGCATCTGAAAACAAAAACGCTGCAACAGGCAGTGAATATTGTCGAAAAGATGGCAGGGGAGGCGGGACGAGACCCAGAGGGCCACATGCAAGACACTATATTCCGCCACCACCGTTGGAGGTAAATGTAGGGGGTAGGCCGGTAGCTGAAGCTCAAACGATTAGAATTCTTGGCCTATATCTACAAACCAACAGCACAAATATGGTGGTCCCTGAAAAACGTAATACCACAGTCAGCACTACTGTCAGGCTAATCAAGAGAATCACCTACCGTAAGAGCGGTGTTAAAGAAAAAGAACTCTGTAAGCTGGAACAGGCGTTTGTGCTCTGCAGAATCACTTACGCGACACCTTATATGAAGTTGGATGCTTGAGTGGGCAGAACAGCGGATTTTTCCATGGCGTCTTTTGTGATGGCGCCGCCTCATCGTCCCTGGTGCCTTTTTTGCGACACGTGGAAACTGCCGATAGAGTGCCTCCGGACTGCCCCGCCACTCGTCTTGGTGATGGCCATGGCGTGTTCTGCCACTTTTCGAACGGCCTGCCACGTGCTTAACGATTGATTGGGGCAATTGTTGTTCAGCCAATTACCGGTCAGCTGCGGACAGCCACGTCTACATGGGAGACTATAAAGGACATCCCGTCAGCACATTCCTTCAGTGGGCAGAACAGCGGTGACGCAGGAAAGAGGCCTAATCACTGCTTGTTCTTCGTGCAGCTCCTCGGACGTTTCCATGGCTTCTTCTGCGACGGCGATGCCTCATTGTCCATGGTGCTTTTTTGCGACACGTGAAACTTGCCGATAAGGTTCCTCCGGACTGCCCCGTCACTCGTCTCGGTGATGGCCATGGCGTGTTCTGCGGCTTTTTGAACGGCCTGCCACGTGCTGAACTATTGATTGAGGCCATTGTTGTTCAGCCAATTACCGGTCACCAGCGGACAGCGACGTCTACATGGGAGACTATAAAGGACATCGCGTCAGCGCATTCCTTCAGTAGGCAGAACAGCGGTGACGCCGGAAAGATGCCTAATCACTGCTTGTTCTTCGTGAAGCTTCTCGGATTTTTCCATGGCTTCTTCTGCGACGGCGCTGCATCATCGTCCATGGTGCCTTTTTTGTGACACGTGGAACCTGCCGATAGAGTGCCTCCGGACTGCACCGTCACTCGTCTTGGTGATGGCCATGGTGTGTTCGGCGGCTTTTTGAACGGCCTGCCACGTGCTGAACTATTGATTGAGGCCATTGTTGTTCAGCCAATTACCGGACACCTGTGGACAGCGACGTCTACATGGGAGACTATAAAGGACATCCCGTCAACACATTCCTTCAGCGGGCAGAACAGCGGTGACGCCGGAACGATGCCTAATCACTGCTTGTTCTTCGTGCAGGTATCGTACATCCAGCATGCCTATAGTTATCGATCAGATGACCGCTTTTTGTTACTGCTGTTGTGCCCGAGTAGTCTTGTTGATTTCTCTTTTCGTATGTTGCAATGCTACGATGACCTTCTCTTGAGTGGGGACGTTCAGCTTAACCCTGGGCCTTTGGGGGTGCCTTCAACAAGTGTATCAAAGGTACAGGGGGCTAATGCCAATAATACAATTGTCAATCACTGCCCAGACAGTCCCACTCTAAAACCGCTAATCTCCTCGCGCAAATGTTGGCTAGTCAAAAGCAAATTGCTAGTGACTTTGCAGATATAAAGGAGTCTTTTATACTCTCGCTTTGATGCCCTTGAAGCGCGCGTATCTTCACTGGAATCTTCTACAGCTGCTGTTGACTGCAGTGCAGTGTACGACAAGCTTAACTCTAAAGTTGTCTCTCTTAGGCAATCAGTCTGTAAACTCACTTCGAGATCCGACGATTTAGAAAACCGTTCGCGCCGGAACAACATCCTTTTGCATGGTTTACTAGAAACTCACGACGAAAACACTGGCTCTTTATTGAATACTGTTTCGCAAATACTAACAGAGCATCTTAAACTAACATGTAAAAATATTGAGCGCTGTCAACGTGTGGGCCGACCACGGGTTGGGAGATCACGTCCTGTTATACTGAATTTTTTTATTTCAGGGAAAAAATGCGGGTTATGCAAAACGTCATGAAACTGAAAGGTTCTGCTTTTCATATCACTAAGGACTTATCACCAAACGTGCGGGCCTTACATAAGAAACTGTCAAACGCTACGGGAAGTTTTCGTGATAAGGGATGGAGAGTTAAACTACGCTACGATCATGCTTATATTGATGATGTACGCTGCATGTGGGACACTGATACAGACACGCTAAAGCGCGTTACCAACAAAGTTGCTAAAAACACTTCTACTTCTACGGCCGGAGCAAGTTCACGTTGACTGCAACCATGTAACAGCAGTATAAGTTTTTTTGTGTTTGAATGCAAGAAGCATTGTGAACAAGGTTATACCTTTACTCGCTCTTGTATCATCATAATCACCCCATGTAATTGCGTTAACAGAGACTTGGTTACACAGCGACGTGTACGATTCCAAATTTACACCCCCAGGCTATGTAGCAATACGGAACGACCAATCTTGTGGTAAAAGGGTGGTGTCGCTCTTGTTCTTCATTCGGACATAAAATTTTCTGTGCTCCCTGATACGCCTAATGTCAAAGTTACTTGGTGTAAGCTACGTTTAAAAGGGCTGTCTATGATTGTTGGTGTGTGCTATAAAACACCTGGTTCTCCAATAAAAACTTCAGAAAAGCTTAGCTTGTTCATGCACGAACAGTACTTCGGCGCCTCGGATATTGTGTTCATGAAGGATTTCAATGCCCCGGGTAGTGATGCCCCGGGTAAGACGGAAACGTTGATAAACTGGTTGAAGAATTTGAGCGCATCGTTGAACTATGCATTAATAACTTTGTCCCCCTTAAGTCTAAAAAAAATAAATCGAAAAGTCTCTTGGATGAATAGCACTCTACTGCATTCAACACGCCGCGTTCGTCGTTTGCGGCGCCAAAAAAAAAAAGACGCAAGATCCTGACAGTATCGTTCGATTTCATAATACCGTGCTGCAACTACGAACCGAATTGCAAAAAGCTAAAGACTTCTATTTTCAAGTTGAGCTTCCAAGGTTACTTCAATCCAACTCACGCAAATTTTGGACTTCCATATCACCAACTAAATCTGATACGATATCGTTTATGCTATACAGTAAGGCTATTTCAGACCCACTTGGAATCGCTAACGCTTTCAATGTCTACCTTATGTCTGTATTAACGCATGACAACAGTTCTCTCCCAGTATTCAGAAGCCCTAATCCTGAGCTCGCTATTGATGATCTGTTGATTAACGAGAATGGCATCCTCAACATGATATTTAAGTTAGACACAAAAAAGTGCACTGGTGCCGACAACATTCCAAACAGCTTTCTCGTACGATGCTCTCTGTGGTGTGCACGTCATTTGTCAATCCTTTTTCGAAAATCCGTATTTTCAAGCACTGTTCCCTAGTCCTGGAAACTAGCCAAAGTCTTGGCCTTGCATAAGTCTAGTAACAAGCAACTCCTGTCCAACTACAGACCAATATCACTTACTTCAAATTCCGGTAAACTGCTTGAGCATGTCATTCACAATCATATCACAGAATATCTTGAGTCAAAT
Source organism: Rhipicephalus microplus (assembly GCF_043290135.1). Taxonomy (NCBI): domain Eukaryota; kingdom Metazoa; phylum Arthropoda; class Arachnida; order Ixodida; family Ixodidae; genus Rhipicephalus; species Rhipicephalus microplus. The sequence continues at coordinate 87,180,230 of NC_134700.1, forward strand.
AACCTACTCTCGTACATTCAACATGGCTTTCGTTGTGGTTTCAGCACACTAACGCAACTGGTTGAATTTGCGGATGACATATCTAGCAATCTAGACATTGGCAATCAGATTGACGCGTTATTCTTAGACTTTTCCAAGGCCTTCGACACCGTTATACACAATAAGCTGCTAAGTAAAATTGATGCTATTTTAAACAACCCTCGATTAACCAACTCGATTGCTAGCTTACTTAAATCTCGATCTCAATATGTGTCATTCCACTCCACTTCGTGCTCAACTGTTGATGTATTTTCGGGTGTTCCACAGGGATCTGTTCTAGGACCTTTATTATTTTTAATATTTATAAATGACCTTCCGAACAATTTGAAGTCTCAGGTCTGTCTTTATGCCGACGACTCCGTCTTATGTAAGGTAATTTCTTCTCCTAGCGATCATGCCTTACTTCAGGATTCCTTCACCAGCTTTTGCACATGGTGCAGGCTTTGGCAGATGCGCATTAACTTTCAGAAAACTGTAGTGGTATCATTCACTAACAGCCGTTTTCCGTTGCTGCATGATTACACTTCCGAGAACACAATAATTCCCCGGGCACAAGAGTATAAGTACCTTGCGGTTATCTTATCACACAACCTACATTGGGCGCGGCATATTGATTACATCACATCCAAAGCGTTGAAAAATTTAGGTTACCTGCGTCGTATGTCATCTAAATCTCCGAAGTGCACCAAGTTATTGTTGTATAAAACGCTTATACGCCCTATACTAGAATATGCTTCATGTGTCTGGGACCCGTATATAACATGCGACGTCAACAAAACTGAATCTCTTCAAAGGATGGCGGTTCATTTCATTTGCCATCGTCATGATCATAACTTTTCACCTTCATCAGCAATGACGTGTTTGAAACTCCCTCTCCTATCCACCAGACGTGATACCGATTCTTTGAAGCTATTGCATTCATTTCTTCACCCATCTTGTCGACTATCTTCAGATGATTACATCTCATATGCTGATACTCTTTCAACTAGACGTTACCACAGCCTCAACATAAAGCCTTTCTTTACACACACGAACATTTTCAAGAAGTTTTTTTCCTAGAGTTATTGAAATGTGGAATGACTTACCCGGTAGCATTCGTAAATTGTCGTTGTCGAAATTCGTAGACGCACTGTTATAGTAAATGTCAAATGTTATATAATGTAAACCTTGTAATCAGTGTATTCTGTTGATGTAAATGTACCCCACTCCTGAAATAGCCATGTAATGGGCTGCAATATTTGAAAATAAATAATAAATGAATAGGCAAAGGTCGAGGCAATGATCTGGCAAGCTTACAACGCAGCGCTTGGGTTGCCTAACAACCACGCCTGCAGAAAGACTGTTGAAACTAGGGGTGCAGAACACCCTAGACGAATTATGGGAGGCGCATCTGGGGATGCAGCACGCTAGGCTTTCGACAATCAAACTGAGCAGTATCATATTGGAAAGCATTAGCATTGGAGCTGGGGATCCCACTGGGGGACACTAAAATTCAGGTGTTGCGAAAGTTACATAAGGCCCTGTACATAAAACCTTTGCCCAAAAATACGCATCCCATTCACCATATGCAGCGCGGACAGGCCACAACCAGAGCTTTACACATTGAGTACAGCCAGTACAAAGCGACAGTCTGTACAGATGTCGCGAAATATAAGGACAAACACGCTTTTGTGATTGTGGCGGTGGACAGGTGAGGACGCTTGGTCGCCTCTGGATTGGTCAAAACCCGATCCTCAGAAACTGCAGAGGAAGCGGATAGCGCTAGCTATAACTAATTCGCAGTCGGACTTAAATCTCAGTGATTCAAAGACATCCATCCGAAATCTGGCGAAGGGAAGAATATCGGCGACCACCGCACGATTTCTGCACGGGGCCACGGGATGAGAAATTCAAGAAATAGAAATTGTCTGGGTACCAGAACACTCTGGGAACCCTGAGAATGAGGCGGCTCACCTGAATGCTCGAACTTTCGTCAGCCGGGTAGATGAGCCGCCCGTTTCAGGGAGGTCCGCGAAAGATGGGCTGGTGTACTTTCACGACTTAACGAATCACTATAAACTAGAGCGGAGGTTCTTTCCGCTCCTGCACAAGCGGTTGACTAACCCCTGTATTCAAAAACGCTCCTCTACATGGCCCTTCACACGAAACGCTCCGTGAGTGGCGTTTCCCCATTCACAAATCACCCTTCACTTCAAACGCTTCCTTCGCTTGAGAAAATCTCGAGTATTTCTTCGAGATTGTCAAGGAAGCGATCGAGCTACCTTGAATCAGCCCTCGAGTGAAATTTCTGTGCCAACATCGTGTCCATGGCGCCGCTCGTCTGATTTACTGCGTTTCTTGATCAATTAGGCTGCCAACGTCGCGTTTTTTCGACCGTGACGGTACGCGTTTACTACGGAGCTGTCTTCGAACGGCTCGGCAACTGCTACTGTGGCTGCGGGACAGGCGGGCGTGGTGTCAAGGCGACTGCTCGCCAGTGTAGTGATGTGTTGTGTTCCGTGCATGAGCCAGTAGATTACCTGCCCTCGGTTGTGCGTATGCTCGCCGTGCGAGTGCTCCAAGACTTCTGTGGACGCCAGTGCTTTGAAGTGTTTCGATAAAGCTCGCAGACTGCATCAGTTCAAGCATGGCGCGAAAGCTTGACAAGCAAGCGGAAAGGAAACGTAATAGCCAATTTTTGATGCACTGCATTTACCGTGGCTTCCTCTCCGGTGAATCTTTGCTACTCTAGCTGAAGTTTACGGCGAAGAATACCTCCGTTAAACGACCACCTGTATCAACGAGAAGGTAAGTTCTCCTGTGTGTTTTTTTGTCATTTTTTCTGCTTCGGCCAGATCACTATTGGAGAGAGTTTAAGAAACGCAAAACAGAATACAATGGGGCGCAATGAGTGTGAAACATAGCTTCCATATACAATGTCTATGCAGATCACAATACCAATGAACAACGAAGCCCACCTTTAGGGGATCAAGCAAAGGGTCATACTCTGTGAAACCTTCATTTACGCAAAAATGCATCGAGTGTCGTGTGAAAACGCAGACATATGAAATAGAAATACAGCAGATAGATAATAAGATTGTTTCTTTATTGAACCCTTCTCCTTCCCCTCCGAAGAAGAATTCCTGGCTAAGACACTGATTCATGCAATTAGATAATAAAATTTTATAACCATATGCCTGGTCAGCTGCCCAAGTGCCTGAGCCAAACATGTGTCGAAATAGTCAAAGCGCAATACTTCAACCATGTCTGTTCCTTAACGCAAGAAATACTAATGAATGTGTGTACCGCTAGAAGTGAAGAAAGATGTGGCTGTAGTCTCCAAGCTGTTACGTTTTTCTAATATTATTTCTTGCCTCCTTTGTGCAGGGGACCAGCTGCCGACAGAAGAACACAGAGAAAAGGAATCCTAAAATCTGCCGTATTATCAATGCATTGAGAGTTTGCACGACTGTATACGAAAGCACAAAAACTGCAATTAATCAGTGCAGCTGCACTGCATTATGCACGCTATGGTGCCTACTTCTTCGATCTTAATTATGATGTCCACAGAGCTAATACTTTAGCTTTACAGTGTGTAGGTTGCGCATGTTTGATTGATGAACACTTTGCAGTTGCATTATTGTGTTTGCCACGTTGCTCTTCATCAGACACAGGTAATAAAGGTTTATTGCCATTCACAACTTCTGTTTTGTTCTATTATCAATACATATTATCGTCATGTCTGTCTTTTCTAGATGAGACAGGACGGCAAAAACCACTTCTCTAATTCTACAGAAAAGCAGTTCTAGAAAAATCAAACTTGTTTTATATAACGCAGCACGACTCCTCTTCCACGGAACTGAGCTGACATAGTTCAAACGGGTAGACGTGCTAATGATACAGCAATATCGGATATTTTATTTACAGGGTTCTGACCAGATGTATCCGCGATGACTGCAATACTCTTGAGCATTTTTCACCGCTTTGTTGCACTGGTCTTCAATATATAGGCAGAGTTAAATACGCTCCTTCTTGACGACTTTCTCCAAGGTTGTGAGAACCCACAGGATTTTTTTAACAAAACAATGCCAAAAGTCAACGCGGCTTCAATTTTGTGATTTTCAAAAGAATAAAACATCTCCTATAAATTTTCAGTGCTGAGGCTTTGGAACGGATCACAGACACTACGATCCTTTTCAACAGGTATTTCCAGCAATTACATTCTGCAAGTAAAAGCCAAAACATTAGTGCGAAGGTCATTAGTGCACTAACGAATGTGCTTCTGAGCTCTCAGATGAATAAGATGGGGGAAAAACTTTAAGACGTGGCCGCTTTGTGAACTTGGAGACGGAAGCTACACACATTTAAAGGCTACGTCTCTGCGAATCTGTCAAATAGGACACATCCACAAATGCAGGACAAATAGAAGAATATTGAAAAACAATAACTGATTACTCAGGCATCCTTGGAAGTTTAAAATTCTAAAATTGGCACACAGACACACACCAGTCCCTGTTAACCAACTATATATGCTGCTAAAGGAAGAAAACAAATTTAAAATGTAATTTTCGCCTATAGGTAAAGAAAGGCACATGATCGCTTTTCTTAACTTGCGTAGCAGTCCAATTGGAACGCTCAGCCACGAGTATAACATGCATAGTTTTTAACGCTACCCTGGTATAACCTTGAATAGCAGTTGTGAGAATTGTGTTCCAAATTTTCTATTATACGCAGAAGAACAACTACGAAAGCGCCTGGTTTAAATTCGCAGTAAATGAGAAAATAAGCATTCCATAGGCCCCTGAAGTTAGGACCGGTGCCCGTGCTCCCGTAGCGAGAACGAAGTTGCGTATGAGTAATCCTTATACATAATGCGATGGTGAATTCTAAAACCACACCAATGTAATGCTATATATAGTAAAAATTACTCACTGCACCACGTTATCCATTCGGTGGCTACATTATGGATCACAAGGCTCTCAGTAAAGCGAAAGTAAACAAAAAAACACACTATCTGTTGTGCTTCCTGTCATCACTCACGTAGTTACTTAGTCACCCCGGTGAAAGTAGGGTCTCAAACGACACACACGCAGACACTGCCGTAAATATAAAGTGCAAATAATAGACGCATACGCGACAAAATAAACTAAACAGGTAGACACGTTCAGCAGCACACGAAACGCCATCAGCTGTTCGTTCAGCTGCCAGGGTGCGCCTGTTGCCAGACTTGAGGCGGAGGTTCCGCTAACTCCACCAGCACATGGCTTGAGAAAACCACGCTGCCACTCTAAATGCGTGCATTTTGCTGAGATGTCAATTTATAAAAAAAGAATAACTAGAACAAGCGTTCTTTTATTGCACATAGAAAGGCAATATTTAACCACATTTATGAATACTCTCGTTATCAGGCACTTTTCTCGGCGCACGCAGTTCAATCAAGTGAAGGGAGCATTTCTAAGGCCCGTACTCACAAACACTGCTCCACTCGACCCTTCACTCGAAACGCTCCTTAAGGGGCGTTTTCCCATTCACAAACCGCCCTTCACTTGAAACGCTTCCTTCACTTGAGAAAATCTTCAGCGTTTCCTCGAGATTGTCAAGGAAGCGATCGAGCAACCTTGAATTGTCCCTCGAGTGAAATTTTTGCGCCTGCACCGCGTCCATGGTGGAGCCCATCTCGCTTTGACGGCGTTGATCGACTAATTTGGCTGCCACCGCCGCGTTCTTTCGACAATGACGGTGCGCGTTTACTACGGAGCTGTCTTCGAACGGTTCAGCAACGGCTACTGTGGCGCCGGGACAAGCGGGCGTGGTGTCAAGAGGAGCACTCACCAGTGCCGTGAAGTGTTGCGTTCCGTGCATGAGCCAGTGGATTACCTGCCTTCGGGTGCGCGTATACTCCTCGTGCGAGTGCTCCATGACTTACTGCGGATTGCAGTGCTTTGAAGTGTTTTGATGAAGCTCGCACACCGCATCAGTTCAAGCGTGGTGCGAAAACCAGACAAGCAAGCGGCATAGCAAACTTTTGATGCGCTGGGTTCACCGTACTTTAGAGTGGCTTCCTCTCCGGTGAACCTTTGCTGCCCTAGCCATAATTTACGACGAAGCACACCTCCAATAGACGACCATCTGTACCAATGAGAAGGTAAGTTCTCCTGTGTATTTTAATTTTTTTTCCTGCTTCAGTGACTTTACTATTAAAGACAGTTTAGGAAAAGCACAACACAATACATTGGGTGCAATGAGTGTGCTGCTCCAGCTACTAGGCGTGAAACTTACCTTCTTTATACAGTGTCTATGCAGCTCACAATACCAATGAACAACCAAGTACACATTTAGGGAGTAAAGCAGATGATCATGCTCTGTGAAACCTTCATGTACGCAAACGTGCGTCGACTGTCGTATGAAAACGCAAACATATGAAATATAAATACAGCAGATACATAATGAGATTGTTTTTTTTAACTGAACCCATTCCTCCCCCCGAAGAAGAATTGCTGGCTATGGCACTGATTCGTGCGATTATATATTGAAATTATATACCCACATGCCTGGTCAGCTGCCCAAGTGCCTGAGCCAAACATGTGTCAAAATAGTCAAAGCTCAATACTTCAACCATGTCTGTTCTTGAACGCGAGACATACTAATGAATGTGTGCACCGCTAGAATTAAAGAAAAATGCGGCTTTTGTATCCAATCTATTACGTTTTTCTAATATTATTTCTTGCCTCCTTTGTGCAGGGGACCAGCTGCCGACAGAAGAACACAGAGAAAAGGCCTCCTAAAATCTGCCGTATTATCAATGCATTGCAGAGTTTGCACGACTGTATACAAAAGCACAAAAACAGCAGTGAATGCGTTCAGCTACACTGCATTAGGCGCGCTATGGTGTCTACTTCCTTAATCCTATTTATGATGTCCTCCGAGCTCGTACTTTATCTTTACAGTGTGTAGGTTGCATATGTTTGATTGATGAACACTTTTCATTTGCATTCTTATGTTTGCCACGTTGCTCCTCATCAGCCACATGTAATAAAGGTCCACTTGCCATTCACAACTTCTGTTTTGTTCATTTATTAATACATAATTATCGTCGTGTTTGTCTTTTCATGATGAGACAGGACTGCAAAAACCACTTCTCCGATTCTACAGGAAAGCAATTCTAGGAAAATTAAACTTGTTTTATATAAAGCAGCACCAGTTCTCTTCCACGGAACTGAGATGGCGTGGTTCCAACTGGTAGACTTGCTAGTGATGCAGCAAGAGCGGATATTTTATATACAGGGTTCTGACCAGATGTATCCGCGATGACTGCAGTACTCTTGAGCATTTTTCACCGCTTTGTTGCACTGGTCTTCAATAAATCAGCAGAATAATATACGCTGCTCTTGACGACACTTTCTGGAAGGTTGAGAGAACCCCCACAGGATAGTTTTTAAAAGAGAACAACGCCAAAAGTCAGACGTGGCTTCAATATTATGATTTCCAAAAAAAATAAAACATCCCCTATAATTTATGTTGTGCCGGGGCTTTGGAATGCAGCACAGACACCACGATTCTTTTCAACAGGTATTTCCAGCAGTTATATTGGAAATAAAATTCTAAACATTAGTGCGAAGGTCATTCATGCACGAACGAATGTGCTTCTGAGCATGCAGATGAAGGAGACGGGAAAAAAAGTTAAGACGTTGCCGTTGTGTGAACTTGGAGACGGGAGCTACACAAATTTAAAGGTTACGTCTATGCAAATCTGTCAAATTAGACGCCTCCACAAATGCAGGGCAAATAGAAAGACAATGCAAAAACAATAACTTATTCCTTGGAAGTTTAAATTGTCAAAGTTGACACACACACACACCAGTCCCTGTTAACCGACTATATGTGTTGGTAAAAGAAGAAAACAAATTTAAAATGTATTTTTCGCCAATAGTGAAAGAAAGGCACACGATCGCTTTTCTTAACTTGCGTAGCAGTCTAATTCGAACGCTCAGCCACGAGTATAACAAGCCTAGTATTTAACGCTACCCTGGTATAACCTTGAATATCAGTTGCGAGCAATGTCTTTCAAATTTCCTATTATACGCAGAGGAACAACTACGAAAACGACACGGTGAAATTCGCAGTAAATGAGAAAAATAAACATTGCACAGGCCCCTGAAACCAGGAACAGTGCACGTACTCCTGTAGCGAGAACGAATTTACGAACGAGTAATCCTTATACTTAATGCGGTGGTGAATGCTAAAAGCACGCCAATATAATGTGATATACAGTAAAAAAATACTCATTCCACCACGTTATACATTCGGTGGCTACATTAGTGATCAGAAGGGTCTCAGTAAAGCGAAAGTAAACAAAGCAACAAACCACCTATTGTGCTTCCAGTCATCACTCACGTAGTTCGTTAGTCACCCCGGCGAAAGTAGGCTCTTAAACGACACACATGCAAACACTACCGTAAATATAAACTGCAATTAATAGACGCATACAAGACAAAATAAACTAAGCAGGTAGACACGTTCAGCAGCAGACGAAATGCCGCCAGCTGTTCGTTCAGCTGTCTGGGTGCGACTGTTGCCAGACTTGAAGCAGGGTTTCGCTAACTCTATCAGCACAAGGCTTAGGATACAACACTACCACTCTAAATGCACGTATTTTGCTGTAATGTCAATTTAGAAAAATGAATAACTAGAAAAAGCGTTGTTTTCATGTAAAGAGATAGGCAATTCTTAACCACAATTGCGAATACTCTCGTTATCAGGCGCTTTTCTCGGCGCATGCAGTTCACTCAAGTGAAGGGAGCTTTTCCAAGGCGAAGAAAGTGCGTAGGAGCGTTCATGAAACGCAGTGGCCCCTTGAGTGGAGGAGCACGCTCCACCTTGACTTCGTGAAGTCGAGGGGAGCCCTTGAGTGAAGGAGCGTTTGTGAATACGGGCCTAAGGCCTCCCTTGGCTATGGAAGTGTGGAGGAGTGTTCGTAAAATGCAGCGGCCCCTTGAGTGGAGGAGCACGCTCCGCCTCGACTTCGTCAAATCGAGAAAAGCCCTTGAGTGGAGAAGCGTTTGTGAATACGGGCCTAAGGCTCAGGAATGCGTCTGGTGAAAACGGCAACTGAAAACTGAGAGGTCATTTTGACCAGATCAGAACGAGTCGTGCAGTCAAGGGTCATCGAGTGGGCCACACAGGTCACCGCCAACCTTGGGTTTATGACCATCTAACACACAATCGTCAGCAGTTGCTTTTTGGCGAAAAAAAGTTTTACCATCCATACAATGTAAAACATCCTTAGTGCAGGTGATGAAAGCTTCAAAATAATTTCAAAGACCCTGTGTTTTATCAAAAAAAAAGTCACAGCTTTGCCGCAAAGGCGAAAGAATGAACGCAGTGGCAACAATTTCAAAGATCACGCGCACTATAAAAAGCAGATCGAAACATGCCCGACGTTTTTCGCGCACAAATTAGGCACTAAACATACTCAAAGGTATGGATGCACGCAAATAGGTTTCTTATTGGTTACTTCGCTAAGTCTGAAAAGTGTGTGCTTTTCGGGAACGGAGACAGCAATGATAGCAGTGACCTTTGTGTGCTCGGTAACTTCAGCAGAATTGTTCCCCGTAAAGCCTGAGGCCAGCCAAAGTGTACGATCCTCCCCTCCTCACCACCGCGAAATAAGCGTGCGCGAGGGAGCGTCGCTTCCCTTCTCTAAGCCGGGAAAAGTACACGCAGGAGATTAGAGCAGGCACCGCAGCGAGATGTGGTGCCGTGCGCTCATTGCGCCATCTTTCTGGTAATGCTGAAAACACAGCAGCTGTAAGTGGTAGATAGAATTACTTCCCGTTCGAATGGTTAAGAACATTGTTCGGGGTGGCTCGGTGGTTAAAGTCTCGCTCTCCCTGCGCCCCGCCACGGTGGTCTAGTGGCTAAGGTACTCGGCTGCTGACCCGCAGGTTGCGGGATCGAATCCCAGCTGTGGCGGCTGCATTTCCGATGGAGGCGGAAATGTTGTAGGCCCGTGTACTCAGATTTGAGTGCACGTTAAAGAACCCCAGGTGGGCGAAATTTCCGGAGCCCTCTACTACGGCGTCTCTCATAATCATATGGTGGTTTTGGGACGTTAAACCCCACAAGTCCAAAGTCTCGCTCTCCCGACGCAGAGATCGCACTTTCATTACCGCGCGCAGAAGTCATTTTTGTGGATTTGTTAAAGACGATAGTCTTCCTTTGGAGACCTTCCACGCAAAAATGATTGGTATATCTGTCTTTCTGTCTGTTTGTCTACACATTTTTCTCTTTGCTCTCACTAACAGTCTCTCTAAACGTACCAAACCATATTTCAAACGGCCAACCCCATCTGCAGCACCCACCAATATTGCTCAAGATTGAGCGTTAATACTTGTGCAATCGTCAGTTAAAATCAATTACTGCGAATATGTGAGGCACCATAAGAACACGTCGACCTTTTCTATATGTGCCTTTATACTAGAGAAGGCACATACAAATCCTTCTAAGGACCATAGCGTTTATCACGATGCGCTGACAGTGCAAGGCAATGCTAAGAAGGCAAGAGTTTCCAACGCTTAGCTAAGACGACGCGGTGGTGGCACCTGCCCGTCGCTTTGCGTTCAACTCTTTATCGCTCCCGACACAAGCACGCATCTTTCTCCGCGGGCGCTGAAGCCTTCCTTGGTTTTCGAAGATAACTGCCAGATGGTGCTCGTGTCTAACGTGCCTCCTAAGACACGTAGAGCCTGGAGTAGAAATTGACGTAACCTCGAGGGCCGAGCCAACTCAGACGTAGGGTGTAATAACATGCAGGCTGGCAGAAATAGGCGCTTGAAACGGTCCCCTATCAACCATCGTTACACATCGTGGTAGTGCCCGGCTGCGAAGTTCCAGCAGTTTCAGCATGAAAACCAGGTGTACCCAACGCCTTGACAGAGCTCGGTTTCAGGAATGCACCAGCACGCGTTTTCTGACCTGGCGCACTCCAGCAGCCCGATCTTCCCATATTCAGTGATACAGATGTGCACGACTTGTAAGACTGCCTCACCGAGTAAAATCTGGTGGCCGCTTGATATATAAGGAATGTCAGGGACAAGCTGACTTACGTGAACTTGTACTCTACCGACGTTGCAGAACTCTGGTACAAGAACTACCACATGAATTGCACCACCTGGTGGACAACGTTCACCTGGAGGACAACGTTCACGGAGTTCTTTGGACGCCCTGCTTTACACGGGCTAAGAGTGTAGCAGGCTTGCATTGCAGAGACCAAAGACAGCGTGAAAGATTCATGCACTGCATTGTGGATGTGCTTTCTTTTTGGACGCCCATCAGCTTGTCGCTGCGCGAAGTGGGGAAAATCAACCACATCCTGAAAGACATTGATGATAATGCATTTCAGATACTTGCTGCCAAAAGTTCTCAAACGGTTGCGGATATGATCCAGCTGTGCCAGAGTTACGGTGCACTGCGAGGGCCATGCGCTTCCACACGTGGTGCTGCTGAACCTGCCACAAACCTTTAATCTTGGGGCCTACGCCGTGACAGCAGCAATCAGACAGCTTTGCTTCGACTGATACAGAAATTCATTCGTGAGGAAATCACGTGGTTACTTTTATTTGTCATATCAAACCGGCGTCGATGACGTCTTTGACGCCTTCTCTTCGTCAAGTTATCAAGAAGTAAGTGGCCGAAGCATTGGCATCTAGTTCGACTATATTGCCTGTGGCTGCCCCACTCACCTGCGCTGCTGTTTCAGTTCAAGTGTGTTCTCCACTGCCCTCCCCCCACTTCACGCCTAGCAAGCTACTGGGAGTGTTTGGACGTCTCAGCTACTGCGGACACGCCCACCTACAGCTCCGTATTCAGCCAAGTGAGCCAGTGCTCTCAACAAGAGCTGTGCGCCACCGCCGCCATACCGTTTTCAGTCACGCCGTTCACGCTATCGTCGCAGTCGTGAGAGAGACCAAGCCGCCGCCGCCGCCGGGCAATGCTCGCGGCGTGCCGCAGTTATTCTTATTTTAACGCCAGCGTGGAAGCTGGCTATGAAATAGAAAACTTAAGCTTCCTATTCACAACTTAAACTATTTCGTTACCGTATGAATATGGTTATCTTTCAGATGTATCGGGAAAACAGTGTTTCCCAGTCTTAAAAGCTCTGCAGCACGTATTTCAGCATATAAACGTTTTTACAATGAAATTCTCCTTACATAAAATACATATTTTTGAGCAAAATAATTATCTTGGAATGATTTTAAATGTGGAATTTGTGAAATTGTAGGTTGCCCGCTGGTAAACAGTGCGACAAAAACACTACATATGCATTGTTGTTTGGAAAGAAACTACGATATACTTTTTGAGAGCAAATTACACAGGAAGAGTATAAACATAATAAATTTAGTCGAAAACGTTTCTTCTCTCACAGACGAAGGAATTCTAAACTGACGGGCTATTTATTTGCTAGTGACATGCTGTGAAGCACTGGTCAGTTTTTTCTGAGACACAAGTGAAATCATTCACTTATCTCAATTAACTTTTGTTTTCGTTTTTTTTGCGATAACATCCTAAAGGTATTTCGCTAAAGATGGCTTCTCCTGATAGGAATAAATCCCTCCATAATGCAGATGCCACATGAACTCCGCCGTTTCGTCTAGCGTCGTCTCTTTTAATTAGCCTCCTCACTCCGGATGGGTCAGCTTTCCGAAATATCCATCCGAGCATATTTTTTTAATTCTTTCGCATGGTACTAAAGGTAACGTGGTGCGCAGATCTAGAACGTTTCAAGCTGCTGTATAGTCAGGGCCTTGATGTGCTCCGGAAGCGTTTTTGTCGGGAGGAGAAGCTCTGCAGCTGGTGCCATCACATTGCGCCCCAGCGACATTGGGATCCCGCAGGTAACAGGGGTAGCTATAAAATTGTGCACTATGATCAACAGCTACACACTTGTGGTGGAGGATACAATTTGAGGCCGTTAGCAAAATTAACCAATGGATGGTTCCGGATGGCTCAGGCTGACGCAAAACATTGTGGCCATAAAACTTGAAGCTCACTGTGCTGTCTTCCTCGGACTCTAAGCTTGTCTTCCAGTACTTTCCTGTGTGGTTGCAAAACAGTTTTGAGTGGCGCGTCTTTTTGGCAGCGCAAGTGCGCAGAAATGCGCGTATGACGCCGCCGCCATAGGACTGACTAGTGGCACTAGATGCCACCCGCGGTCTCATGTAACAATACAAGCGAAACCAAAGCTACTGGGAACAGGCTGAGAAGGCCCCTCTACACTTTATACATGCGGCAAACCTTCAGAACTGTTTTAAGTGTGAATACACTTTATAAGCGACCCCAAACCATCCACTGCCGTCGGCGGCGTCCGCAGTCTTCTCTCTATCTTTAAAAGAAAGAGGACTTGGCGGGCTGCAGCGCGACGCTCTACCGAATAAGCCACGGACGCGACGCTGATATCGGTGTCAGTAACGCGCCTTATACCCCCTCCCCCTTCGCTCGCTCCTCCGCTCTCCTCGCTCGCTGCAGCTGCGCCCGCACCCCACTCTCTCGCGCGCCCGCAAGTTAAAATCCGTTGGCATTCGCCAGTGAGTTAACGTAAACTCCCCCGTGTGATCAAATTGCGATTCCCAGGAACCATTACACCATGAAGGCACCATAGTGTGATTAATAATATAATAGTGCGAATTAATAAATACCCCTCATAGCATCACCCCGTGCATTCACACTTAACCATGTTCACCCTCGGGGAAATGCTTGGGAGTTTTTTTTGTAGAACATCTCTTTCTCTATTCAAGCAACAGTTTTCTATTGAACAGGTGGCATAAATATCAGGCAGTTATTACTGCTCAACACTGTGAGATTGCGAAGCTGATATCTTAATGCCATATTTGAGTTACGAAGGTTCACTTAATTTCAGAACTTTGACGATAAAGTACCATAACCATGAGTAACACACACTTCTGTCAAGCTTAGAAGCTAAGTGCGTTTTCTCGAAAAAAAGCACGCACATTTGGTTTACCTCACTACATATTTGCCGTAACACTGCTGGCTAAGAGCTCTATAAGTTGTCTGATCATGTGCTGTGGCAGTGTCCAACGTAACATGTCTCGTTGTTGTCATCCCTCCTGCTAGGACCTAAGTGTAGGCCTGCAGGACCTGTAATCTATAAAATTAATAAATAAATAAAACCCGTTGGCGCAAATGTCTGTCAAAATTGATCATATCGTTAAAACATGCAAAGACAAACAGATTCTCAAAGTTGAGTGGCTAGACTAATTACTATACACGTTTGGGTGTACGAGAAACAAATTGAAAATGCAAAGATCGGCAATCCAAAGCATCGATCACCGGTTATTGATTTGAATACGAGTTGTAACGAAAGAGCGAACAGGTTTCAGAGTGGCGTTTGCAGTGTCTTGACTACTCTGTTGTGCCCGTGTTTCCATGTCCATCTAACACAAAGCCCTAAAACAGCTTGTCATAATACACATTCGCGTGCATCATTCTCTCTAGGCGTTTATAGTTTTTTTTCTTTTTTGCGGGGGGGGGGGGACTTTCCGTGACGCCGGGACGGCAAATAATGTGACATTAGGGCGTGTACTTTTGAATGGTCCATATACGAGAAACTTAAGTTGTGAATCGTTTCCAACCATGCGTTGCCATGCATTCACCCCACACTTCTCCTAATCTTGCGTGATCATCGCATGGAACCATCTTTTAATTTTGCTGCATTTTGCGAGTTTACGAAATAACAAAACTGTAGCCGACAAGCTCAAAACACTGATAGGCTTAGCGCTTGGAGCCCACATTGCCCGCGTGCTTTATCAAGACACATGTGTCAAAGAGATATAGCATGTCAGAATTGTAGCGAAGGCACTGTAGTGGAGAACGCAACCAAAGGAGGAGGCGCCGGTTTATTTTACTGTCCCAATAGACGAATACTTTACAGTGAAGGTAACGTGGCTTTCCAAAAGAAGGGCAGCCCGATTCAACCATTCTCGCAACTTTTTATTGCGACAAGATTTGTTTGGAAGCTCTGCAGGGGCGTTCATCTTCGCCGTCTCGTTCCGTATGAAGCGTGATGTTTATAGGTATATTTCACATTTGTCAATACCCTGCTCTTTATTTCATATTACAATATACACGAATGCCTTCTCAGTACACTCATGTCCACGCCAATTGTTTCGTGTAGTATTCTTCTCTAGGTAAAGAAACGAGAACGAACCATATTCAAACAAATCTCTCGAATAGAAAAGATATTTTTTTACCGCTTTACCTAATTATTTGCACAGTTCTTATGAGACCTCTTCTATTAATTTATTCCTTTCTTGGCCGATCGCTTAGAGTGGGTGTGAGCCATACATATTAGCCATCATCAGCACCATCATCTTCACGCGAGTGACGCTACGTGCTTCGAAATTTTATTCAGAAAACTAGGAATATCACCTAATACTCCCAACATTTTGTCTTTTGGAACCACTTCATTGGGACACAGCGACAGGAACATCTGCGGTGCTCTCTGTGAATTCATATATAACACAAGAAGATTACCTTGCTGAGTCAGCGATCCACTCTCGAATTTTACTAGCCACACTACCACTTATTATTTAGCTTATACAATGCAATTATTCAACTTTCAGGAGAATTTCATATAAGGATTCCACCTCAGATATTCAACAAATTCTTATACTTCTCTCCCCCTTTTTTTCCTTTTTTTACATTGCGCCTAATCAAGTTTAACAGTAAAAACACAGTAATGCCCATTAAAGTAAAGGTTGCCCAGTGAGTAAAGTAAAGGTAAACACAGTAAAGGTTTTCTAGACTACGGAAATATTATTACTGTGTTTTGACTGTGTTGAAGTATTCGGCTTTGACTATTTCGACACGTTTGGCTCAGGCACTTGGGCAGCTGACCAGGCATATGGTTATATAATTTTATTATCTAATTGCATGAATCAGTGTCAGAGCCAGGAATTCTTCTTCAGAGGGGAAGGAGAAGGGTTCAATAAAAAAAAAATCTTATTATGTATCTGCTGTATTTCTATTTCATATGTCTGCGTTTTCATACGACACTGGATGCATTTTTGCGTACATGCAGGTTTTACAGAGTATGACCCTCTGCTTGATCCCCTAAAGGTGGGCTTCGTTGTTCATTGGTATTGTGAGCTGCATAAATATTGTATATTGAAGCTGTGTTTCACACCCATTGCGCCCAATTGTATTCTGTTTTGCGTTTCCTAAACTGTCTCTAAAAGTGATCGAACCGAAGCAGAAAAAAATGAAAAAAAAACACACAGGAGAACTTACCTTCTCGTTGATACAGGTGGTCGTCTAACGGAGGTATGCTTCGCCGTAAACTTCGGCTAGAGTAGCAAAGATTCACCGGAGAGGAAGCCACGGTGAATACAGTGCATCAAAAGTTGGCTATTAGGTTTTCTTTCCGCTTGCTTGTCTAGCTTTCGCGCCATGCTTGAACTGATGCAGTGTGCGAGCATTATCGAAACACTTCAAAGCACTGGGGTCCACAGAAGTCTTGGAACACTCGCACGGCGAGCATACGCACAACCGAGGGCAGGTAATCTACTGGCGCATGCACGGAACACAACACATCACGACACTGGCGAGCAGTCGCCTTAACACCACGCCCGCCTGTCCCGCAGCCACAGTAGCAGTTGCCGAGCCGTTCGAAGACAGCTCCGTAGTAAATGCGTACCGTCACGGTCGAAAAAACGCGACGTTGGCAGCCTAATTGATCAAGAAACGCAGTCAAAATCAGACGAGCGGCGCCATGGACACGATGTTGGCACAGAAATGATTCAAGGTAGCTCGATCGCTTCCTTGAAAATCTCGAGGAAATACTCGAGATTTTCTCAAGCGAAGGAAGCGTTTGAAGTGAAGGGTGATTTGTGAATGGGAAAACGCCACTCACGGAGCGTTTCGAGTGAAGGGCCAAGTAGAGGAGCGTTTTTGAATACGGGGGTTAGTCAACCGCTTGTGCGGGAGCGGAAAGAACCTCCGCTCTAGTTTATAGTGATTCGTTAAGTCATGAAAGGACACCAGCCCATCTTTCGCGGACCTCCCTGAAACGGGCGGCTCATCTATCCGGCTGACGAAACTTCGAGCATTCAGGCGAGCCGCCTCATTCTCAGGGTTCCCAGAGTGTTCTGGTACCCAGACAATTTCTATTTCTTGAATTTCTCGTCCCTTGGCCCGTGCAGAAATCGTGATGTGGTCGCCGATATTCTTCCCTTCGCCAGATTTCGGATGGCTGTCTTTTAATCACTGAGATTTAAGTCCGACTGCGAATTAGTTATAGCTAGCGTTTTGCCGCTTCCTCTGCAGTTTTTGAGGAGCGGGTTTTGACCAATCCAGAGACGGCCAAGCGTCATCGCCTGTCCACCGCCACAATCACAAAAGCGCGTTTGTCCTTATATTTCGCGACATCTGTACAGACTGTCGCTTTGTACTGGCTGTACTCAATGTGTAAAGCTCTGGTTGTGGCCTGTCCGCTCTGCATATGGTGAATGGGATGCGTATTTTTGGGCAAAGGTTTTATGTACAGGGCCTTATGTAACTTTCGCAACACCTGAATTTTAGTGTCCCCCAGTGGGATCCTCAGCTCCAATGCTAATGCTTTCCAATATGATACTGCTCAGTTTGATTGTCGAAAGCCTAGCGTGCTGCATCCCCAGATGCGCCTCCCATAATTCGTCCAGGGTGTTCTGCACCCCTAGTTTCAACAGTCTTTCTGTAGGCGTGGTTGTTAGGCAACCCAAGCGCTGCCTTGTAAGCTTGCCAGAGCATGGCCTCCACCTTTGCCTATTTATTTATTATTTATTTTCAAATACTGCAGCCCAATACAGGGCAATTGCAGGAGTGGGGTACATTTACATGAACAAAATACACTGATTACAATGTTTACATTATATAACATTTGACATTTATTATAACAGTGCGTCTAGACATTCCGACAACGATAATTCACGAATACTACCGGGTAAGTCATTCCAAATTTCAATAACTCTAGGAAAAAAACTGTTCTTGAAAATGTTCGTGTGTGTAAAGAAAGGCTTTACGTTGAGGCTGTGGTAACGTCTAGTTGAAAGAGTATCAGCATATGAGATGTAATCATCTGAAGATAGTCGACAAGATGAGTGAAGAAATGAATGCAATAGCTTCAAAGAATCGGTATCACGTCTGGTGGATAGGAGAGGGAGTTTCAAGGACGTCATTGCTGATGAAGGTGAAAAGTTATGATCATGGCGATGGCAAATGAAACGAACCGCCTTCCTTTGAACAGATTGAATTTTGTTGACGTCGCATGTTATATACGGGTTCCAGTCACATGAAGCATATTCTTGTATAGGGCGTATGAGCGTTTTATAAAACAGTAACTTGGTGCATTTCGAAGATTTAGATGACGTACGACGCAGGTTCTAATTTTTTCAATGCTTTGGATGTGATTTAATTAAGTCGCCGCGACCAATGTTAGTTGTGTGATAAGATAACCGCAAGGTATTTATACTCTTGTGCCCGGGGAATTATTGTGTTCTCGAAAGTGTAATCATGCAGCAACGGAGAACAGCTGTTAGTGAACGATATCACTACAGTTTTCTGAAAGTTAATGCGCATCTGCCAAAGCCTGAACCAAGTGCAATACCTGGTGAAGGAATCCTGAAGTAAGGCATGATCGCTAGGAGAAGAAATTACCTGATATAAGACGCAGTTGTCGGCATAAAGACGGACCTGAGACTTCAAATTGTTCGGAAGGTCATTTATAAATATTAAAAATAATAAAGGTCCTAGAACAGATCCCTGTGGAACACCCGAAGTTACATCAACAGTTGAGCACGAAGTGGAGTGGAATGACACATATTGAGATCGAGATTTAAGTAAGCTAGCAATCGAGTTGGTTAATCGAGGGTTGTTTAAAATAGCATCAATTTTACTTAGCAGCTTATTGTGTATAACGGTGTCGAAGGCCTTGGAAAAGTCTTTGAATAACAAGTCAATCTGATTGCCAATGTCAAGATTGCTAGATATGATATGCGCAAATTCGACCAGTTGTGTTAGTGTGCTGAAACCACAACGAAAGCCATGTTGATTGTGCGAGAGTAGGTTATTTGACTCAAGATATTCCGTTATACGATTGTGACTGACATGCTCAAGCAGTTTACCGGAATTTGAAGTAAGTGATATCGGTCTTTAGTTGGACAGGAATTGCTTGTTACTAGACTTACGCAAGGGCAAGATTTTGGCTAGTTTCCAGGACTGGGGAACAATACTAGAAAATACGTATTTTCGAAAAATTATTGACAAATAACGTGCACGCCACAGAGAGCATCGTACGAGAAAGCTGTTTGGAATGTCGTTGGGACCAGTGCACTTTTTGTGTCTAACTTAGGTATCATGGTAAGGATGCTGTTCTCGTTAATCAACACATTATCAATAGCGAGCTCAGGATTAGGGCTTTTGAATACTGGGAGAGAACTGTTGTAATGCGTGAATACAGACTGAAAGTAGACATTGAAAGCGTTAGCTATTTCAAGTGGGTCTGAAATAGCCTTACCGTCTAGCATGAACGATATGGTATCAGTTTTAGTTGGTGATATGGAAGTCCGAAATTTGCGTGGGTTGAATTGAAGTAATCTTGGAAGCTCAACTTGAAAATAAAAGTCTTTAGCTTTTTGCAATTCGGTACGTAGTTTCAGCACGGTATTAAAAAATCGAACGATACTGTCAGGATCTTGCGTCTTTTTTTTTTGGCACCGCATACAACGAACGCGACGTGATGTATGCAGTAGAGTGCGATTCATCCAAGGGACTTTTGGATTTCTTTTTTTTGAGACTTAAGGGGGACAAAGTCATTAATGCATAGTTCAACGATGCGCTCAAATTCTTCAACCAGTTTATCAATGTTTCCGTCTTCGCGAACATTAAGCGCTTGAAAAGAATGAAAATAAATGCAAGGGTGTTCATTATTGACGCGTCATCAGCACGAGAGAAGTGAGGGAAATGAGTAATTTTGGGCTGTACTTTAGTCATTGGAGAAAGGATTGAAAAGAAACCAGCTTCGTGGTCAGAAATGCCATCGATTACTTCGTCCTGAAAACCAGTTTCATCTAGATGAGAACTTAGAAGACCAGATCAAGGACAGATGTGTTTCGGGTAGGTGTTTGCACGATTTGAGTAAGACCAAGGGATAATGAAAGAGATAAAAGTTTCCTACAAACGGCCAGATTATGGCTGGTGCAACACAGAGTTCGCCAATCAATGCCCGCAGCATTGAAATCCCTCATGAACACAATATCCGAGGTGCCGAAGTCCTGTTCGTGCATGAACAAGCTAAGCTTTTCTAAAGTTTTTATTGGAGAACAAGGTGCTCTATAGCACACACCAACAATCATAGACACCCCTTTTAAACATAGCTTACACCAAGTAACTTCGACATTAGGCGTATCAGGGAGCACAGAAAAGTTTATGTCCGAATGAAGAAGAAGAGCGGCACCACCCCCTCTACCACCAGATCGGTCGTTCCGTATTGCTACATAGCCTGGGGGTGTAAATTCGGAATCGTACACGTCGCTGTGTAACCAAGTCTCTGTTAACGCAATTACATGGGGTGAATATGATGATACAAGAGCGAGTAAAGGTATAAACTTGTTCACAATGCTTCTTGCATTCAAACACAAAACTTATACTGCTGTTACATGGCGGCAGTACGAGAACTTGCTCCGACCGTAGAAGTAGAAGTGTTTTTAGCAACTTTGTTGGTAACGCGCTTTAGCGTGTCTGTATCAGTGTCCCACAAGTAGCGTACATCATCAATATAAGCATGATCGCAGCGTAGTTTAACTCTGCATCCCGTATCACGAAAACTTCCCGTAGCGTCCCACAGTTTCTTACGTAAGGCGCGCACGTTTGGTGATAAGCCCTCAGTGATATGAAAACCACAACCTTTCAGTTTCTTGACGTTTTTCGTAACCCGCATTTTTTCCCTGAAGTCAAAAATTTTAAGTATAACAGGACGTGGTCTCCCAACCCGTGGTCGGTCCACACGTTGACAGCGCTCAATATTTTTACATGTTAGTTTAAGATGCTCTGTTAGTATTTGCGAAACAGTATTCAATAAAGAGCCAGTATTTTCGTCGTGAGTTTCTAGTAAACCATGCAAAAGGATGTTGTTCCGGCGCGAACGAATTTCTAAATTGTCGGATCTCGAAGTGAGTTTACAGACTGATTGCCTA
Organism: Rhipicephalus microplus; assembly: GCF_043290135.1. Lineage (NCBI taxonomy): Eukaryota > Metazoa > Arthropoda > Arachnida > Ixodida > Ixodidae > Rhipicephalus > Rhipicephalus microplus. Next base: position 87,201,493 of record NC_134700.1, read on the forward strand.
AGAGAGACAACTTCAGAGTTAAGCTTGTCGTACACTGCACTGCAGTCAACAGCAGCTGTAGAAGATTCCAGTGAAGATACGTGCGCTTCAAGGGCATCAAAGCGAGAATAGAAGAGACTCCTTTATATCTGCAAAGTCACTAGCAATTTGCTTTTGACCAGCCGACATTTGCGCGAGGAGATTAGCGGTTTTAGAGTGGGACTGTCTGGGCAGTGATTGACACTTGTATTATTGGCATTAGCCCCCTGTACCTTTGATACACTTGTTGAAGGCACCCCCAAAGGCCCAGGGTTAAGCTGAACGTCCCCACTCAAGAGAAGGTCATCGTAGCATTGCAACATACGAAAAAAGAAATCAACAAGACTGCTCGGGCAGAACAGCAGTAACAAAAAGCGGTCATCTGATCGATAACTATAGGCATGCTGGATGTACGATACTTGCACGAAGAACGAGCAGTGATTAGGCATCGTTCCGGCGTCACCGCTGTTCTGCCCACTGAAGGAATGTGTTGACGGGATGTCCTTTATAGTCTCCCAGATAGACATCGCTGTTCACAGGTGACCGGATTGGCTGAACAACAATGGCCTCAGTCAATAGTTCAGCACGTGGCAGGCCGTTCGAAAAGCCGCAGAACACGCCATGGCCATCACCAAGACGAGTGACGGAGCAGTCCGGAGGCACTCTATTGGCAGGTTCCACGTGTCGCAAAAAAGGCACCATGGACAATCAGGCAGCGCCGTCACAGAAGAAGCCATGGAAAATCCGAAGAGCTGCACGAAGAACAAGCAATGATTAGGCATCGTTGCGGCGTCACCGCTGTTCTGCCCACTCAAGCATCCAACTTCATATAAGGTGTCGCGTAAGTGATTCTGCAGAGCACAAACACCTGTACCAGCTTACAGAGTTCTTTTTCTTTAACACCGCTCTTACGGTAAGCGATTCTCTTGATTAGCCTGACAGTAGCGCTGACTGTGGTATTAAGTTTTTCAGGGGCCACCCTGTTTGTGTTGTTCGTTTGCAGATATAGGCCAAGAAATCTAATCGTTTGAGCTTCAGCTACCGGCCTACTCTTACATTTACCTCCAATGGTGGTGGCGGAATATAGTGTCTTGCATGTAGCCCTCTGGGTTTGGCCCGAACCACAAAGAGCTCAGACTTGGGCTGAGCGCATGAAAGTACCACCTCCCCTGCCATCTTTTCGACAATATTCACTGCCTGTTGCAGCGTTTTTTTTTTTCAGATGCACATCACCACCCCTGGTTACCCATAGAGTAATATCATCCGCATAAAATGTGTGTTTGCGTCCCGGTGTCTCCTTCAGCCTCGCCGGTATTTGAATTAGGGCGAGGTTAAACAGGAACGGCGACAAAACTGAACCCTCTGGCACCTCTTTTCCTCCCAATGCGAAGGAATCCGATTTGATATCTTCTATTGCGATTTTTGCGGTTTGATCCTCCAAGAATCATCTGATGTAGCAGAATGTCCTGACACTGGGCCGATTTTCGATAGGTTATTCAATATTGTCTCATGTCAAACATTGTCGAAAGATTTATTGAGTCCAAGCCCCAATACAGCTTTGGTGCCCGTGCGATGCGCCGAATCGACTACATCATGTTCCAACTGTATCATGACATCCTGCGTGGACAAATTATCCCTGAAACCTATGATGGTAGGGAAAACATCACCTTGCCCTCTGCATAGTCCTGAAGCCTGTTGAGAACCACGTGCTCTATCAATTTGCCCACGCATGATGTCCGCGATATGGGGCGTAGGTTCCCCAAGCAGAGTTTCCTGCGTGGCTTAGGAATAGATACAATCCTGGCATGCCTCTCTTGTGCTGGGATCTCCCCGGCCACCCAGTAGTCATTTATCAAGTCAGTGATTGCCCCCACTGATTTGAAATCTAGGTTTCTCAGCATTCTATTTGTAGCCCCATCCGCACCTGCGGCAGACGTAGTACGCAGCTGCCCCATGACAAAATCCACCTCCGCAATTGTAAACTCTTCATCTAGTTCCGAGTTTTCCACCCCCGAGTAGTGTGGTAAGCAAGCGTCTACTTCATTAGTTATGTACCGATTCCGGAGTTTCTTTACAAACTCTTCAATTGTGCCTTCATAATAATGCGTTATTCGAGTCATTATCTTCGTTGCGCCGATTTTGTTGCTGTCGGATCCAAAAGATGCCTCCACAGCTACCATGCATTTTTGCATCTAAACTGTCCATTCATGCGATCACAAGTCGGGCCCCACTGCTTGGCTTGCAACTCACTTGTATAATTTTCAATTTTACGTTCTAACTTGGCAGTCCTTCTGCGAAAGACGCCATTGTGTTTTTGCTTCTTCTATCTTCTCAGGAGACTTGCGTGCGCCTCCCACATGTGTACTAGTCAAGAGTCTGCCGACAACTCCTCCTGCTCGACTGGCACTTATACCGTGGTATTCTTTATATCTTCCTTGAGCGCCTCTACCCATGCGACCGGGTCTTTAATTTTGCCGTTCGCAGTGTCTGCTCTGTTTTTCCTAAATCTGACCCAATCCGTAATTCTATGTCCCTTCACTTTGTCTTTATGCTTCGCTGCGCTAAACGTCGTGGAAAGGATATAGTGACCACTTGCTAGTGCTTGTATCATGTTAGTCCACTTTGCAGTACTGATACGCCTAAAAACATAAGGTCTGGTGAGGTATGAATGCTTATGCATATGCCCACCTCGTATGATCTTGCGGATTGTTTAACAGCGTCCATCGCAGATACCGGGTAACTTGCCAAAGCCGAATGCTCTTTGGGTTGGCTCGAATATAAACCCACTCCGGGTGAGGCGCATTGAAATCTCATACCACAACAAGCCCAGCGCAAGCTGCTAACCATTGAGTTTGAATCAGGAGTTCTGCGAGCCCAATCCTTAATCCTTCAGAGAAAAATACACATTAGGTAAAAACAAACCCTTCTCATACTTTTGTTTAGGCCAAATCTCTAGCAGGACGTAGTCTTCTCTGCTGCTATCTACGGAATGCTGAATTGCAGTGATGCTGCGATGGATTAGCATGGCTGTGAAGACGCGTGGTGCACCCTTGAATCAATCCCTGGCGCTGTAAATGCCTTGAATCCGGGTAATTTTACGGAACCACTAGCCTCCTGTAAGGCTATTATGTCCGGTTCACTATACAGATTTTGTACGTGCAACTGCACGTTACCCCGCTTTAATGAAAGCCTCTGCAGTTAACTGTCAAACCTCAATTTGCCAGCGAGGCACCATGTTGAGGCACCAGGTTTACTAATGGCCACACGCGGGAGGCAGTCTTGCCTTCAATAGAGTATGAAGCTGTGTTTCGCAATACTCAGTACGATGGCTTATGAGATTAGCACCGGCCGAGCGTCCTACAACATCGCCAAGGCAGCTAAACCTGAGACACATGTTAATAATCATGGTCAGTCTGCACATTTCATGCTCGACGAGAATTTTTTTCGGCATTGGAGTGAAGGCTACAAAGCCAAATTTTGGGCGTCTTCCCGCTAGTGAATGTTATTCCACAACAGCGCCCGTATTTTCATCGTGAAATATAAAAATTCAACCTTTATATTTAGGTGGAGCTTTTTGAGACAGGACGCAGCTCATAGCATGAAGATAGTTATATTTACTTTAATTTATACGTTGTCACTTCGCCTTTTTCAACGCCCGAGAAAGTCTAGCCTTAGTGCGTGCACCTCAAACGCTAAGCGGCGTGGGCGTCTACATGCAACGCTAATGGTGCACCTCTGTCGCTTTGCACAGAGTAACGAGACGCGCACCGAAACGGACTACTTTGCGCAGTGCTTTATATGCAGAAGCTCCGCCTCCGTAGCTTTCCCTCAAGTATCAAGAAATGTTGTCGCCGAGTATATCGCGCGGCTCGGCCAGTGCGCGTAGTCTGTTGTCACCACCCACTAGCACCCGAGCACGTGCGGCTGGCTAATTACAATTGGGGGTGAAGCTCCTAAAGCCATGAGGCTGTCCCTCCTAGCTCGTGGCACGGCGCCTCATAGTACAACGACTCAATAAGCAGGCGCGGACAGGCGGACAGACGCATGGGCATGCGGATGTACAGACGGACGGACGAGTGGACAGATGGGTGGAAAGACACACAGACACACATGCAGACAATTCACGATTGAGCAATACAACCATCAGAAGCTTCGCCTCACTCTTCATCATTCACTCGGTAGATATGCTGTGATATATTTGCTGAATGGTTTATTTCAACAGTTAAGCCGTAAAATGTCCGCTAGATGGCGCTGCTTCTATATGGGGAATATATGATCAAAAGATGCGAGATGGTGGTACTTGGAGTGTTGAATAGATGGACGAACCGACACACACACAGATGCACGGGAGAACGCATGAACGGAAGCAGGGGCGGATGCATGGGCGAACGTAGGGACGGACGCATGAACAGACGCGCGCACAGACAGGCGGATGGATGCATGAACGGTCACACTGACGGACGCATGGATGGACGGAACCAAGAACGAATGGACGCGCGAATGCTTCGCCCCACTCTCCGTCATTCACTCCGTGGATATGCTGCCAATTTTTTATTGTTCAACAACGCACAGAAGAAATGTTTCACCGGTACCACCTCGGAGGTCAAAATGTTATACTTGTTACACACTACAACGGCTACGAGGGACAAACGGGTGCCGCTATAAGGAGCTTCGCCCCTAAAACGCAATATTGCGATGGCGTCAGTCAAAATGGAACGCGATGCCCGCGTCTTTCGGCCCACGTGAGCGGGTCGATTGCAGTAGAGATACATGCGGACGCGTGCGAGCGTTTTTTTTCTTTTTGCCCCTAACGACTAACGTGGTGATGGTGATGAAAAACTTTATTATATAAGACAGCGTATGAGCCCCCGAAAGGGCCTTAGGCTACGTGACATCCTCAGTCCGGGGCGTCATTGGACCATGCCGCTGCCTTTGCTCGGGCAATCAGGGCCTGTTGGGCCTCAAGGTCGCAGCACCTAAGCACTGTCGCCTCCAAGTCCTCTCACGTAGTGCTGAAGAGGAGGGAAACGGCTGTGTTCGGCTGACAGGACCTCATGATGTGGTAGACATCGGCTGTCTGCCCACTGTGCTTGCGCTGTCGGTTACTGTGAAATCAAAATATTGTAGTATCGCCAGAAAAAACAACGTGTTTGTTTGGAGCCGGCGTAATATTTTTTCTCCCGCCTTATCCAGACCCCGGGCAAGGGGTGGATACCGGCGATTCTGCGAGCGATAATATTGCACAATTTCTTTGTAGATGAGCAGCGGTGATGTAGATGAGCAGCGGGTGAAGCAGCGGGGTCCAGTTGATAGGGCTCGAATGAAGTACCCGGGCGACTCGCTCTCTGGCTTTCGTGCCAACTGGTTGTGCCCCCGCGATCTCCGACGACAGCGCAGCTCTGGCCGACTAGTTCATCCTACGCCATCTCTTGCCGCCTACAAGAGCTCTCGCTGTGTGGTGCCCCGTCATCAGACTTCTGCGACCGTGTCCATCTTTCATATATTCTTCCTACTTCCGTTGTTTTCTGTTGTTCGCTGTCCCTGCGCCTCACTCTCTCCTTCCTCTCTCAATCCATTTACAATTTAATTCTATCCTTTTATTCCGTTTTTACCCCTATTTCTCGTGAGCTACTGTTAAGGTGTCGCACACTGATGAAGACAGTTACGGGGCTCGCTTTTCGCTTCTTCTCTCCTTGGGAATCCCGTAAAAGGTACCCGAGGAACGAGCACTCGAGCAGCCGCGTCAGCGGCCTCGTTCGCGCGAAGTCTTTGATGACCTGTGGACCACACCACACGTTTTGGGGTGGGTGCAGCGAACCTCGTGCTCACGGGCCGAATTTCGTACGCGAGGGGGGACAGCGTTGGGAATCGGTAATTATTACATTAGAAGCGTGGTGCGAGAGACCTAATGCCATTGCGACCTCCTCCATCTGTGTTGAGTTGCAAGCCTTAAAGAAAAGGCCATCCACCTGTGTTTTCTTGTGAAGTATTGCTGCCGTATAGTATCCCCTCAGTCGAGGTCTGGCGACGTCTATGTAGTAAACCCCTGTGTAACTGAACGGCCAACGTCAGCGAACTTTGGTTGGCATAGTGCCAGCAACGCAGCTCCCTCTTGTTTGCGGACGCCAGCCGCTTGATGTTGCATCAACGGTCCGGCAAACAGAACATGAAGAACTCAGCCTGTACGCACAAGTGTCACACAACCCAAGCACTCATCCATCTTAGCTGCCACCAGAGTTCGAGTGAAAAGTTGCTTCCTTCTCCTCGCACCGAGCAGCGGAGAACATTGAGGATAATGATTCCGCGCATCGGTATCAGCCTCGTCTCTACGATAGAGGCCCTGCCCATGATGGTCGATCACAACGAGGACAGCCGCGTTCTTATACTGAAGCCTCGGAGCCCGACTACGTCCCGCTGCGCCAAAGACAACTCCGACCTTACTATCATGATGCAACTCGCGACTATGGATTCCACAGATTGGCAGAAACCCGTTAATCACGTGATAACGAACTTTTCCGCCGACAGCAGCAGCCCAAGATTCGTTTAAATATATATAGTATAAACAACGACCCTCCCAAGTGCTAAAAATGCTGTTTAACTGGGCATATCGCTCGATGTTGTAGTCAACAGTGCCACCCTTGACGAAAGGCACTAGCAATGTCTTCGCCACCGAGAACCGGCTCATCATATGACCTGCGGACAATCGACTTGTCTCCAAGGGACCCTTTTTCTCGCAAGACCAGACGCAACGATTCGCCAGCATGCGAGCGATGTTTGACACCACCATCCAACCTTTTTTGTCGCTCGCCGTCTCCTCCGCGTCGTTGTTCCTCTCCGCCACCGGGAAACTAGCATCCGCGGCCAATGGGGGTGAGGTCGCCGGATGGTCTTGTCAAGATATACCTCTGCCTGTTGTTATGCTGAAAAACAAAGTGATTGTGTTCATTGACAGAATACCAACGATGGCGTTAGTTGACACTGGGGCGACTGTGTCTGTCATGAGCCTCGCCTCCAGAAACCACTCAGGCCGCAAATGAAACTATTTTATTGCCTTTAGTGGCGTATAGGTGGCGAGTCGCTTCATCCTCTTGGTGTATGTGTTGTGAGTGTTTCGTTGGCTGGCTAGGCGTTGGTATCCAAATTTCTGGTTCTATTTCGTTGTTCGCAGGCTGTCAGTCTTGGTACCAATTTTCTTAAAACAATGCGGTGCTTTCGTCGACTGTAGCAGTAGAAAAATTCAATAAGCAATTTGCTTCAACCGTTGCTTCTCGAACAAGGCTATCATAGCGAAAACAGGAAGATACTAATTGTGATTGATTAAGTGATAGCACCATTTGGTGCCCCCCACCCGTTCGTGTCTCTTTCACAATGGCTGATGCTGCTTGTGTTGACCTTGTGGTTGGGCCTCTATGAAATAACTGCTCTAAGAAGGCCATGCTTGGGCCCTGTTCTGATGTGAGCATCACAAAAAGAGTGGCCATATTGTGGTCCTTGAATTGTTCTGCCACGCTGGTTGTGCTTCCTCGCTGGACTAAGATAACTCTCTTCGATAAAGCCTCACGCATCTCGATAGTGGCACTACTAACGGACCTAATTACGTCGCATGTCCTTTACAATTGAGAAGTTCTGCCATCCAGCCGACATTCCAAGGACAAAAACGAGAGGTGGCTGCTACATATAGGAGACGCTCGACGCACGCCCTAAGGAGCTTCGCCCCCCCCCCCCAAAAAAAAAATTCAGCGCCCGAACACTCGGTACAAATGGTTAACCAGCGAAAGCTGAAGCGGGCAGCCCCGGCGTTTAGAAGTTGGTTCAACCCTGTGTCGCATTGAAGCATTTCTTAATTATCGTTAACATATTCGCGCTTCTTCATAAGATTAGGCACACGTTTGTTTTGGGTTTACCACAATATTTTTTTTACATGCTGCAATTTGTGCTTTCCAGGATCACGGTCATGGAAGAGTGTAACGAGTGGTTAACTGCATTTCGCTAAGCGTTCATCACAGTGGTTTTTCTCGAGCCACTGCAGGTCACAGACGTCACAGCGCAAGGCAATGCGGCGCTGGAGAAACTCCCGCCGAAAACGGGCGTATATCCCGGCAAACGCGCTCCCGCTTTCATCCCACTGACGTCACCACGCTGCGTTGTTGGAAGCGTTTGACATCGCGAGCTGACTTGGCAGCGGAGTTTGCAGGAACCGCCTGCTACCGACTATTGCATTCATGTTTGCGATTCAGCGTGACTTGGAAGGCTGCCGGATCACCGGTCCACAATTTCTGCCGGCACTCGGCCTCCCGGTCCTTTTTTTGTGCCCGGACTGCAACATCGACAAGGCGAATGCGAGCTCTCTCACATTTCCACTGTCGGCGCTTTGTCAGAGTTGTACGTGACCTACCTATGTTTAATGTTCCAGGATAAACTGATGCGCACGTGTGGGCGCCACGGCATCATCGGGATGGACGACATCACTGACAACACAGCCAATGACGCGCGCGCCTTGAGTACGATGATGCGTACGGCGAAAGAGATGTCACATTCAATGGCGACCGCTCTTGACACCACTGCCGGAAGGTTTTTCGTACCTCATAGTTACTTACAGCTTTCGCTGTAAAAGAAGACGTAGAGGACTCAGATGTGAACGTAGCACTTGCCTTGTTCCTTCGTAATTAGTTTCTTAAAGGGCGCTTCATGGGGCCACGTGACAAATTTATTAAGACACTGGAAGTTGTTGTGTGCCCAATGAAGAGCTTTGTACCACAGTAGTTTTTTTAGTTCATCACAATGCCGCGAAAGCATAATGCGAGGAGGTGACCTTAAAACTTCTGCTACTTGCCCAATTTCGACTTTGCTAGCAAAATTATTTCTCTGCCCTCTTCCGTAAAAGAGCTACAGGAAGCCGGAAGATTACATGACGCAGATGCAAGAATGCGACATGCACACGCATGGTCAAAAGGGCGTGACATGTCCAAGCCAGGTTTTCAACCCAACCGGTGTTGGGTCGTTTCAGCGTTTTCCCTTAGTATTGCCTATTACTACAAGATAGATCCCTCTATGGGAGCATGTTTCGAAAGGCTGGCATAGTTCATGTATCCTAATTACGATACACTACGTCACTGCTGGAACTGCTGTCAGGGATGATGCCCCAAAAATGCGACAAGGGTTGTCATGGAGGGTGCCGGCACGACAGGGGAAGGTGAGAACACGAACGCCAACGAAATAGAGACAACATATTTTCGTAGCTCAGCCAAATCAAAGTAAAGTAAAATGAAATTAAAAACTTTAAATAAGATGCGCACACATTCTGATCTTATTTTTATTATATTTTTATCATTCTTTGTTCTTCTGTTCAAGAAACAGATTGCACATATTGCACATATCGCCTCAAATATTTCTCGCAGTGTCATATACTACTGAAATGTACGTAGAAATATTTCTTGCTTTATGTCACATCTTTCATATCGGGGATCGCGTTCGTGAGATGAAGGGCAATCGACATTTAGTTTAGGGCAATTGACTTTAAGATGTTTAGAGACAGAGGAGCAGTTGACCCTTCGCTATTACAGCCGGCCAATACAATGCTATCGGCTCATGTGGCCTTTTAGCGCCCTGGCTATTTACTCCTATGCTGCCCTTCTCAACCATGCTTAAAGAAAAGAGACCCTGGAGCGAACTTGTTAGATGATGAACGCAGCCCCCCTCCCCCCTTCGTATACTAGACAATAAAAGGAGCCACCGTGTTGAGTGAACTGTGTTTGAAAAAAAAGGACAATTGCATGGTTATGTTAAACCATTGGCACTTTTGTGCGATATTATACTCTATAGCTTTTCGCTTTCCTAAGCACCAAGTCGCGAATGTCTTTCTTCGAAAATTTATATTTTTGTAAAATTTTATTGTGCCTATATTGTGCCTATATTATGCCTGTATTTACAATTTTGGGGGGCCTAAAACGGAGTCATCCCTGCCTAGTTTTGGCCCTTATAAAACAATTTTTAAGAATCGAGAAATCCGTCGGCCAGTCACAAACCAACCAGCCTACCAAAGTGTTTCTTTGAGGTGCGATATTGTCGCATATTTGACCTGCATTCCTGTCAAGTTAGAGTTGAAGTTTATTGAACCGCACTTTCTACACTGTTTAAAACACAGCATAAACACATGTACATATAAAAATTACCATGAGTTGGGCACTGTTCAGTCATTTCCTTGCCCGGGCAGCCCAAAGTCGCACTTGGTAGATCCCACTATAAACTTTTCCTTGAAATTGAAATCAGTTTCTTTACTTCCCTTTGTTGAGAAGGCTTTCCGCTGCAGACGCCACCAGTTTACGAGGGAACTCGGCATCTGTCAAGCGGAACACTTGCGTTTGCAAGCTTTCAGCGACCTCATGCCGGCAGGCCTTTTGTATGGAGCCGCGCAGACAGTTATTCGCTATAACACGTTTCAACATCAAATGCGCCGAGATGTTACCCTAAAAGCTGATTTTTATAGCGGCTTTGATGCGTCCTGCAAATACGGTCATCAGTCAAGCGCATTAACATGTAAAGATTAAATACTTCCATGCGATAAAACTTAATGGTGAAATTCTGCCCCCCCCCCCTTGAACAGTCTTCTAAATCACCTAAAAGTGCTTTGAACAATCCGCTTCCGTTCTAGACATTGTACACTTCCAGAAAACTGAAAGGCTGAGCAAATGTGTCTTTACGGATTTAACAACAGTGTGATAATGACACGCTGTAATGCACATGTGAAAGCTGGCTAAAACAGCTTGAAAAGCGCAGTGGTGGCACTGGAGGCCATTATTACTCAACGCTATCTACAAAAGACTGGTCCTGATAAACAAACGTACAGTAAAGGTAGAGTAGTAAAAGGTGTGACTGCACTGTCCAAATATGTCAATCGATGCTCCGTGGCAGCATTGGTATTATTGTTCTTTGTTCTTTTTCTTATTTACATATCATCGAAGTGGTCGGTGAGCTCTGCAGAAGCAAGTCAGATGTGACCTTTAGACAATACAAATCTAATGAAGAATAAAGTTAATTTTTCGTCATGCACACTTGCTTGAATGCCGAAAACGGCAGAGGTCAGCTATAAAAGCAGCGGTACCCTACGGCCTAAGCATACCCTTAAACAATGGAGCATCAAACCACACTTCACCTCGTGGTTCTTTCAATGAAATATATGGCGTCACTGGCTATTACCCTAAGCAAATCTTACAATGTCTCCTATACAGAAGTAGCTGATCACTTGGCCCAGTATCAGGATGGCTGGGCTGTAAGTAATGCCTTTCGTTTTCTCCACTATGTTGCTGAGGCTACACATGTTGCTCACCTGATAAGAATATGGTCCTTGTAATACTGGCGCACGCCCACAAAGAGGGATCGACCGAAAACCAGGTGGCAGGATCTTTAGATTTAGGGCTTAAGCCTTTACTAACAGAAGGTAAGTTTGGACTATATATATATATATATAGTGGCAGTAATAATTCAATGGGCCAGTTAGTCTTCGTGAAGGTATGGGATATGGCACAGCGGGAGAATTGTCAACAAGGGTAAATATATTTATTTCCCAACAGTTTCGGGAGGGTCCTCCCTTCATCAGGGGATGAGTTATACTAACATGAACTTCCAAACTTCGTTGCTGCCGCGTCTCTTTCGCCTTGAAAAATGTTTGCGAGAGTGAGAGAGAACTAAAGAAAGAAAGAAAAAAGAGAAGAAAAGGGACAAAAAAAAGAAAAAGAAAAAGAAAAGAAAGAAAGTAAAAAACAGGAAGAACCATTGTTAACACTGAGAACGAAACCAAATGTCCGTGTACGTCCACATCCGGTTCTTATCCCGTACTGCTCAGTTCTAGACGTGTGTCGGGCCACCCAAGATTGTCGCCGCGGTGGCGGGAGGGGTCCGTGACGGCGTGCGTAAGGAAAGGGTTTCTCCTTACTGGGTCGGTCGGCTCTTTACCTTTCATCATCGTCCCGAAACTGCTGGGAAATAGATATATTTATCCTTGTTGACAACGCTGCCGTTGTGCCATATCCCATATATATATATATATATATATATATATATATATATATATATATATATATATACTCTATTGCTTGAGCCGTATATTTAAGTTAACAAAGTGCATGCGAATAGGCATATACTTTCACTTTCGGCATGCGTCGAGACAAGCCCCTGCGAATTCGACCTTCACCCTTCTGCTCTACCTTCTTGATTTCCACCAAAGGTTCATCCTACTGACCGAGCCCACACAAGTGTTATGAGCGCTTCTAAGTTTCAGAATGCGCGATTTTCTCGAGCGAAAATGACAATACAGCAAAGCTGTGGCATCATTTAACCTAAATGAAGCCTTTTCTATAGTGTGCGATGTCAACGCAGGAAGCGACAAATGTCGAGGCGACGCGCTTGCAGCATTTCCACCCAAATGTACGCCTCCCCGAACCGACGACCGCCGGTCGCACTCGCCGCCACTTCACTGGCTCTTATGCTAGAACACAGTCTCCTCAATTTGTATGCTTACTGCACCAATATGATAGCATAATGTTTCTGGCGCACTGCATTACTTTTGGCCAAGCCGTTATGTAGTTGTTCCAAACGACAGAGCAACAGCAGTACGCTGGCACGGCTGCGCTGTGCGTTGCGCGAAAAACATCACAATCAATTATGTGGGCGTACCTGTCCAATGAGCATAGAAGCGTGATAAAGCCTGAACAGATATCGCCCCTTGGAAGGAGCGAGAAACAGATATTAAACTTGGCAGTAATTGCCGATAAACTCTACCTGCTCCTCAGTCCACTGAGTTGTTTATTTTCTTGCGGTTGTAAATTCTTACAAAAACATAGCGCTGTTTCCATTATCGCAATGGCAGTCATTACAAAGAGCACTTGTTCGTGGTTATCAAATGTGCAAATGATAGTAGCCAGTGCAGATCCCGTTAGTCTCGAGTAAGCGACAAACAAAACTGTAGCTAAATAGTAGTTTAGTGACCTGACTACTTCTTTAACATCAAAACAGCCATCTGTGTAGGTGACCACCAAACATGCGGAATTCGCGGTCGCTCTATACAGAAAAACATTCATATTGCACGTTCAGTCTTGAGAGTACTGATGGTAGCATGGAACCAGTAGCCCTCCTTCAAATAGACCTTGCAGAACCATTTGATTAGGTACAGCATGCTTTTTTGTTCCGGCTCCTAAGACACCTCCAGTTGGGTGATGCACTGTACAATAGTATTTCAGTCTGTTATAAGAAGTGCACAACTAGGCTAATTGTAAATCACACACTTTCCAATATAATAGAGTTAAATTCATCTGTACGTCAGGGATGTCCACTGCCACCTTTGCTTTTTGATATTTATTTGGAACCATTATGTTTAAGTGTGCTTCTAATGTCTAGCATAAAAGGCTACCGATATGATGCTGAGGAAGTTCAAGTTCTAGCTTATGCAGATGACAGTGCCTCTTTGGCGCTGACAAACCCAGCGTTCAAGAAACAGTCAACACTACTTTACGTTTCTGTGAGGTCGCTGGCGCCAGCATAAATTTTGATAAAAGTAGTGGATTCTGGCTAGGCATGTCAGCCCAAACTCCTTCGGTCTTCGCAAATATCATTGGAATGTGACTCCTTTGAAATACCTTGGTGTGCCTCTCGATAACTACCGTACCAGTGGCCCACACTCGACCGCTGCGATAACTACGATCCGCCTAAAGGTGGCAACATGGCACGTACGGGAGGATTTCATTTTTGCTAGAGCGAAAGTGTGCAATATATTCCTTGTATCACTGCTTATTTAAATTCTGAAGGTGTTCCACTGCCCTCGTGTACACAATCAAGCCTTTCATAGGATATTTGCCTGCTTTATTTGGAGCTGTTCCTGGGAACCCATGAAAAGAGACAATCTTTTTCTTCCGCTTGAAAAGGGTGGCCTCGGCCTTGTGCATTCGTTTGTGCGACAGTTGGTGTTGCGATTTTTTTTACCTCAAGAATGCGTGTCACCCCTTTCTTTTAGCGGTTCTTCGTAACCGTCTATATTACCACCTTCCTTTTATTCATGTCACAACAAGCGTTTATAAGGAATCGCCATTGCGGGGATTCCTAAAAAAATTGTTGATACTGTCGATTTTTCGGAAGCCAGATTTACCTTAAAGTATTTGTATACTATTCACAGAACAAATTTAACCACTGCACTTGTGAATAACCTTTTCCCCTAACCTGTTTATCATAAGCCATATTTGCTTTTGCCTGGTCACTATGTAATATTTTGTGTACGTAGAATGTGGATATCTCCTTCAGCGAAAACATTTTTCCTTAAACTGCACACTTCCACGGTGCCAGTGAAAACGTGGCTGAATGAAAAATAAATAAACGTACCCTGGACAGTGGATTGTAGACTCTGCAACCTACCTGAGACCATATATGTATTGTTTTATTCATTGTCGTGACGCTTTTTATTTTTGGGACACTCTAAAAGAACATTAGAAAAGAAATTTCCAATCACAGCCCATGGTATCAGGGTCCTCGCATTCCAAAAGAGTCTGACTGATAACAGTCCTTATGACCTGTTTATGTTGTTGGGACTTTATTCACTATGGGAAAGTCGCATGATTGATAAACACGCCGAGCCACCACGTTCAACGAGATCCGTCTTCCAAGAACCAGCTGCTCAAGTGCGCAGTGTTGTTGAGACTTTTCACCCCGTTCCGGAGTGGCTTCCCGCTCTTGACGCTTGTGTGTGTTTGCCTGACTTTTGACGAAGTATGTTGTGTGTACTTTACTGGTGATACTTTCATTCATTTAAAAAAATGTAGGCGTGGCGCAGTGGTTAGTGTGCGCAGTTAGAAATCCAATGGTGGCAGGTTCGATTCCGCGCTGTCGCACTTTTTTTAGCGGGTGCTTTTTGTATGGTTTTTGATACAATTATTTTTATTGTTTTTTAGTACCAGCTCGTCACGGTGGTTCTGACGCTGTTTCGCGCTCCAGCACTGCCAGCTGTAGCACGCCATCTACAATCCGCTCCACCATACGCCACCATACATCTTGTGCGATCAACATTTCCACCGCCATAATCTACCAAAATATTGGTTAGTGGAATCGACCATTCCAATGATGGACGTTTTTTCAATAGGGAAATAGAAGCGCTCTGTGGTCTTCTATTTTCTTATCTCGACATTTTTTATATGGAGAACCGCTCCTTGGGGCGCATGAACGTCGTAGCCCACCGTATGGACAATGGCGACGCCAGTTCCGTTACCGTGTGTCTCATTCAGAGCCCATAATAATCCACAAGCAGGTAGAAAAAATGCTCGACAAAGACGTCATACAGCCTTCAACCAGTCCTTGGGCGTCACCTGTTGTGCTTGTTAAAAATAAGGACAACACCTGGCGGTTCTGCGTCGACTATCGCCATCTTAATCGAATAACTAAGGAAAATGTCTATCATCTACATCGAGTTGATGATGCGTTTGAGTGACTTCATGGTGCCAAGTATTTCTCATCCCTGGATTTACGATCTGGATATTGGCAAACTTCAGTCATGACCACGACCGTGAGAAGACGCCATTCATAACACCGCCGACTGGCTATATCAATTTGTAGTAAAGCCATTTGGGTTGTGCGATGCGCCAGCAACTTTTGAACGCTTGATGGACTCCCTCCTTCGCGGCTTTAAATGGTCGACTTGCCTGTGCTATCTGGACGATGTCATCGTTTTCTCGCCAGCCTTTGAATGCGATCTTCCACGTCTGTCGGTCATTCGTGACGTTTTTCGCTGTGCTGGTCTCCAGCTTAAAGCATCTAAGTGCTCTTTTGGGCACCGTGAGATAAAGCTACTTTGCCACTTTGTTGACGCTACTGGTGTACGACCCGACCCTGGTAAAGTCTGCACGGTGCGCGAGGTTCCGGTCCCACGTTCCACGCAAGAGTTCCGCAGCTTTTTGGGACTCTGCTCATATTTCCGCCGTTTTGTCAGCAACTTCGCGGAAATTGCTCGGCCCCTCACGGATCTCCTCAAAAAGAACGTGGCTTTTTTCTGGCGTTAAGATCAACAACATTCCTTTGCGTCATGAACACATGAACGAAGACACATGTCATGCACATTAACATATTTTCACACGTAATGCTTTCTTTCTCGTTTGATTTTACCACGCCATTACAGTGAAGCAACCTAATTTGGAACTGGAGAACCCTAATCAGACACCCCTCGAACAGGGATCTATCATCATTGCTGGCAATGCCCATACCGGAACTAGAATACAATGGTGCGCCACCTATGCGGTGGCCTCCTGGACTGCTGAGAGCTCAGAGCTTTTAAGGTATCCGTCTTAGTTCTGTTCTGTGCGGAACTTAGCGCTACGTATTGCTGGGAACTGCAAAGTTATGTGAGCAAGGTGGAATTGTCCGTCCCACAGCTAGGGCGCTTTGGGCTTATGCCTTCAGCGATGTGACCAAACGTGTTATGAGACTCGAATAAACCAGCATGCAGCATCCGGAGAGCCGAAGATCGCTGTCCAATGAGATTCGAATGCGGGAGAATGTACATCCACGTTGACAGTTGGTAGTGATACGTTTTTTCGTCAAAGGTGCCAAGAGGATCCGTGAAACTCCCCGCGAACTTGCCTTCTGGCCCAGCCAGACTGCAGAGGCTTGTCATTTCTCATGCACAGATATGGGAAAGTTAACTGACGTTCCAAGAATTTGCATGAATTCCTAAACCTGTCTGGGCCAGGACCGTGGTAATTGTGTGAAAGTGAAAACTTACTACAGCCCGTAACCCGACAAGAGGGGCAGCCTCACTGAAGATCACTGCCGAGGCAAACAGCTGGATGGCAGCCCTGCAGTCAGTAAATATAACAGCGTGGGAAGTTTATAACTGTTGGGGTTATCACCTACTGCTTTGCTACGAAGGCGGACACCATCTAACGGAATCTCAGTTCAGTGCGTGAACGCAATGACCAACCACCATGACCGCAAAGACAGCAGAGTGGCCTAACTGCACCGCATCGACGAGAGCATCGTTTTTTGGTGATTTAGCTACAAAATCAAGCAGATACTGCAACAGTGTCTTTCCCTGGCCAACACTGTACGGCGGATGAACGTTACGAGGGAATTGTGCAACCTGGTAAGTACCCTTCAATTTTACGATAAGAACATCTGTTTTGCACTGACCATATGCTGGCATTCTAGTGACTGTGAGAGACGCTGCACAGGAGTACCGTGTGGCCTGAACCTCAGTTACATCCGAGAAAGAGTCGTGCATGCCTCGGCACTAAGCGTGCTCGTGTTGTAGCTCATTGGAACTTCTAGCACTCACATAATGGTTATCCAGCATAGAAGTGGTGATTTTGTTCTTTTAACATTTGTACCAATTCAGGGATGATGCCACCTAAAATATATGGCTCGTGAAGAACGCATGGTGGAGCCGAAGAAGTTTTTTTCTTGAAGTTGATACAGGCCAAAACCTGCGACCTTTGCCTTTATGCCATTATATTGCCGCGACAGGTTGGCCGAGTTCAAGCAGCGCGCCTCGACCATCATGGCACAAGCACTATGCCAAACCCGGCTCGCATGCGTCACGGGCTCACGCGGTCGGGCTACGAAGAAGAATAAGACAGCTGGACATCTGTGGAATGCGACTGAATCAGACTTTGATGACCATAGTCACTTAGTGTTCTGGGCACACGTCCGCCCTAATAAATTATGTTTGTTTTACTAGCCTTCCTTCCTCAGTATCGCTGCATTTCTGATGGAGGTTTGGGGTACGAATCGAAGTCCCACGAGCTCTAGATTGCGTAGCCCCAATCTACCATCGAGTGAACACGGAGCTCCTCTACACCAGAGGGCAAGTCCCCGTCTTCAAGGTGACTCACCTGAGTTCAGTCCACTTTACGCTAAGGGGAACTCAGACGATGAACGCCACCACCATAACTAGCCAGGCAACACTGGCACAAGTGTTCATCAGCCAACCACAACAGCCACCAGTACTCCATGGTGACTCGTGGGAAAACGTGGAAGATTAGTTGGACCTGTTCGAGAGAGTGGCGAGCTGGAATTGATGGAACGACAGAGAGAAGCTCCGTCGCGTATATGCTGTGCCTTGAAAGGGTTCGTGAACACATGGTTGGAGAACCATGAAAGCTCGTTTTTTACATGGGAGGTATGTGGACGAGAAGCGGTGGCTACTGATGCGAACACAGACCGGAAAGAAAAGGCGGAGGCTACTCTTCCATCTAAAAAGCAGCTCACAAACGAGAGTGATGCAGTGTGCTTCGAGGACATTGTCCACCTGGTCAACCGCGTGGATCCTAATATGGTTGAAATTAGCAAGGTGCGCCATTTAATGCGCGGGTTGATGCAACAGCTGTTCGCCGTTCTCGTACACAATACCGCAAGCACAGTTTCTGAGGTTTATTCGCACGCGACAGCCCTCGTAAAAATACTGGAGCAGTGGGCCTGGCAGTACAACCGGAATCTAAACTACGCATCTGCACGGGCGTTATCTGGAGGCATGCGGACAACGTCGCAGTCCTGCAAGAGCTCATTAGATCTGGTATTCAAGAAGAACTCACTAGACTGCACATACCCCAGACTGCCATTGCCCTCTATGTTGCCGACTTTGTTCAGGACGAGTTTACAGATTATACGAAAACCAGAACGTGAGCTACAGCCGATTTGACCTGTCCCAACATGCCCCAAAGTTCTCAGACAACCCATGGTAGACAGCAATGCAGCAGCTGCGATGGCGGCGAATCCTATCCCACTCGCAGCACGCAGCGCACCTTGTCCACGGGAACCAACGGCTACCTATTTGCCTCAGGAGCACGTAGAATTACGTCAGTATGAAATATACCACGCTATGTGTAGCATAGGCCCCGGAAAAGATACGTCTGGCATGAACATGAGTGCAGCTGAAGCGGGTCGTCTGTACAGATTCTCCACTTACCGACAGGCTGGATTAAGAGGATTCCCGTTGTATGCACCATGCCTCCGAAACGGCAAAATACCAGCGAAGATTGAGTAGTACTTGTCCACGCGTGAGAACTCACCCCCTCGACGTCAAAATCACTCACGGTCACCATCTTCTATGCGCTACCGGTCACCCAGCCCAAGTGCACCTTCAAGCCACCCTGGTCGTTTTTAGATGCGGAGCATCTAATACTCGAGGCTTGTAGTGCGGCGCCGTCCGCAAGCTTCCTCCTTCTTCTTCCACCATCTGTGCATCCCTTCCTCCTCTACGCACCGCGCGCGCTTCACTCCTCCACCATCTGTGCACCCTTCCTCCTCTACACACCGCGTGCGCTTCTCCTCTTCACGAACATTCGCTAGCTGTATAATGTAGCGCGCATGCGCCGTCACGCTTCGAGAACATCGGCAGCTGACGCGCGCGCATGCGCCGTCGCGCTTCGAGAACATCGGCAGCTGACGCGCGCGCATGCGCCGTTGCGCTTCTCCCCCTTCTCGAACATTCGACAGCTGACAGTGCATGCGCCGTCGCGCTGTATATATACTCAAGGTCGGCGCTCGCTCGCTCAGTTGCCGCTCTTCGGTTGGTTTGTACGGCGCGTCGACGTCCAAGGTCGCGGTGAAATGAATTCCAACGAATCCACAAACACAATGATCGACGTCCCTTCGACCAGCGCCACCCTTTCGCATACGTGTGTACGTGTTCACTCATTTAACGCCCCCTCCTACAACCACGTTAACCAATTTAGCCATCGACCCAAGTAAGTCGCAATTTAACACCCCATTTCACAACCACGTTAACCAATTTAGCCATCGACCCAAGTAAGTCGCACTTTAACACCCCGTTAACCAATTATATGCTCCGCATCCTCCTCAGTGTTCCCCCGAGGGAAGCTGCGGGCAAATTTTTTTCCCCAAGCCCAATCCCCAAAAACTGATGCAAGTGACCTGTGGAGGTGAGGCCACTGATAAACTTGGTTACGAAAATCCTGCAATATAGTTTGAGGGTGATGACGGTGTATTTCCGGTAAATAGGCGTCAAAATTAAAGGCATCACATCAAATTTGAGCTTGCGAATGGAATGATGGGACCTGACTGCCTCAGTCGGCACCAGTTCTAATTATTTAGGGATAAGCCACAAGATAGCAAAGAAGCTAAAAAACGTTGTGACACAGTGGAATCGGATCGCACATGCGAACACAGACGGCCTAATTACTACGCCCCTTGGCAGCTGCAAAGCAAATATTGAAATACGGGGATTTATTTACGTTGCCAACTTCATTGTACAACCCAAATGATCAAGAGAACTCATAAAAGGAATGAGGTTTTCGCAAGCTAATTGCATCGCAATTTATCTGCGTAGGTCCAGCGTGACCTTCTTGATCGAACAAGCTCTGGATGTGGAGGAATCTGAAGAATGACGCCTAACTGATCTACGCGTTGTTCACGACGACGTAACTGTGCTGCCATGCTGCAGTGTAATGGTGCTCGTAGAGAAGGAGGCATTGTACGACAGCGAAGGAATAGCGGATACAAATGTGGGGCTGTTTTTGAACAAATATATCTGCGTGGCTCGGGATTTTATTCACTTCACAAATGGCCGTGAAGAAATCCTACTCACCGGGCTTATATTCCAGATGCTTTAGAGACGTTTGTCTCCCACTTACGTGTTCCGCCCATCCCACCTTCGCCTGTGTACATCTCTGACCATCGTCCGATTCTATTAGAACTAAAAATTCTATTTTCTTTTTCGGAGAAACCATGAATTCTTGATGTTCGCGTCCTCCAGGACGCGTGCTCTCGCTCAAATTTGTCCCGTGCAATACGCGTGTCAGTCGCTGCGTCTGATTTATTTTATTGGGATGCGCTTAAAACCCAGTGGCACCTGCACTGCTCAGTTGAAGGGCGTTCCCTTCATCGTCGCGTTTCTGAGGAGTTGGCCGATACTGCAGCGAAGTTACGCATCACATTGCGCGCGGAAACGCCGTCTCCCTTGATGCGAGCTTGGCAACATGAATTACGTGAACGCTTCCAGGGTGTGATTGCCTCCTCGTCTCTGGCGGCGGCTGCATGGCGTTGTAGGCACCACCCTTGCGCCCACACCGAGCTGCTACGCTATGCGGGGCAATCGTGTTTTGGGCAGTCACAATCACCTGTTTTTACGGCCATGCAGACACCACCTACACAGCCGCTTCCTACGCGGGTCGATCTCTCTTTCTGGTGCATTTCGAAGAGATGTCATGTTCGGCCATGCGGACAAACTGTGATTTAATACCGCCTATGCTTAGAGGTTTGCCTCGCGTTCCTGGACAAGCTGCTGACTCTCTGCACGTCCCTCCATCAGTTGAAGAGGTAAAGGCAGCACTACAATCTATGAAACGGTGGAGAGCCCCTGGGCCAGACGGTTTTCCAGTTGAATTTTACTTATCATTTTGGAATGAGCTTGGTACTGCATTAACCGTGGTTATCCGGCGATGTTTCGAGGATGGTGTCTTTCCATCAAGTTTTCGAGATGTACGAATTGTGCTTATTCCAAAAGGTGATGCTTCTTCTGTTAATCCTGAAAATTAAAGACCTATCACGCTTCTTAACGTCGACTATAAGATATTCGCGACGGTGATCGTGCAACTTTTGAAGGCTCTGTTGAACACCCTGGTGGGTCATCACCAGGCTTCATCTATGCCTGGATGGGAAATACACAGTTTGTCCTTTAGCACCCGGTATATCATAGACTATACTCTGTCGCAATCTTTGCGTGGTCTACTTGTGTCTTTAGACCAAGAGAAAACATTTGACCGACTAGAGCACACGTATATCTTTAAAGTGCTCACAGCCCTTGGTTTTCCTGGTACTTTTGTTGAATTAATTAGACATACCTACTCTGTTATAAAAAGCACACTAGTTCTAGATGGTTGGGAGAGTGCTGCCTTTTCTATTACACGTGGGGTCCGTCAAGGGTGCCCCTTGTCTCCTGTTCTATATGTCCTCAGCCTTGAGCCATTTTTGTGTGCTCTAGAAGCAGATTCGCATGTCCGGGGTCTTGCGCATCCCGGCAGCAGTACCGTAAATGTCACAGCTTTTGCTGACAACATAACCCTGTACCTTTTAGATGAAGATAGTCCTTCTCATAGCCTGCGTTTATTCTTCCAGTATGGGGACATTTCAGGTGCCGCGCTAAACCTCTCTAAATGCCGGTATTTGTTCATCGGCTATCCCAACTCCACACTTAGGTCCACATCTCTTCTTCAGCCGGCTGCGTCTCTTCGAATTTTAGAAATTCTATACAACCACTACGGCGTTTGTAACTCCGTTTGGTCAAACGTCCTCGATGAAGTAAAACAAGAAATTGAGAACGCCTGGGAATTCGACTTCCCGCTTCTTGAGCGAAGGTACCTTGCGCAGACTGTGTTCTGCGGTCGCATTTGGTACCTTTCTCACGCGGAACAGCTGCCTTTACGCATCGTGAGGTCATTGCAGTCTGCCTTGTGTTCCTTCTTTTGGTCTGGTGGCACTGAGTTGGTTTCTCGTGCGGCGTTAGGACAGCAGCGTTCCCAGGGAGGTTTTGCTTTCCCTTCGGTGTCAATACGCTGCCGGCTATTGGCCCTGCGCTTCTTGTTGCGCCTCGTACAAGGAGAGGAATCCCACGCGCGAACTCTGGCATATCATTTTCTAGGCACTCACCTTCGGTATTTATTGCCTAATGTGCGCCTTAATCGTGGCCCACAATCATTAGTACTTCCTTCGCTTTATGCAACAGCTGTCGCGCTATTTCGTCATATCCAGTCAACTTGCCCTGATTTAGATGTGTTAGACAATTCTATTGTTGACAGAACAGCCGCGTTTTTGCTCCCGTTAGTTCCTCCGGCACGCCGCACCCGCTCTAGTCGTGTGTCTTGGAGGACTCTGACGGCATCATTTCTACCTGGCCACTTCCGTGACTTCATGTGGCGGCTTGGGTGTGCCGTTCTTCCTACCCTTGACCGCCCAGAAAGGTGGAGAATGGTCCAGTCATCAACATGTACAAACTGCTCCCTACGGGAAACAAATCAGCATGTGTTAAGGCAATGTGTCTTTGCTCGTGTTTTCTGGAGGGCTGTGCATGCAGGATTTCGTGGCCTCGGAGTAAACCGCTTTGTTTCTTCTGGACGTTGTTCTCGAGGCCGCTTTGCCTGCCTTCTTATTGTTGCGGGTGCCTACTGTCTTTGGCGTTGCCGTTGTGAAGCTGTTGCAGCAGGTCGTTACCGCCGTGCTCTCTTCCCAATTTTGGAGCGACTGTACAAAGAAATACTATCTGTGTTGTCGGAGGAACTCTTCTTTCTAGGTGAGGAAAAATTCCTTCGACACTGGTCCTGCCGTTTTGTATTCTCTGTGAGAGACGTGTAAGGCTTGTTTTCAGGCCTGCCTGGTATTCGTAGGTTAATCTTTGTTTAGTACTCATACAAATACCTTGTAAATACTATGTAAATATATGACATATATCTCTACATTTCTTTTGTGTGTTCTTCGTTTACCATGTATTGTGCATATGTAGACATTGTTTTTGTAAAAATTCCTGTGTAGTTGGTTAAGTTCTGTATGTTGTGTTCTGTTTACATATGTGCACACATCTTTTTGTAACAACTTTTGGTGTGTCTGTGGTTGTTGTGTTCTGTCGCAATGTTCTGTTGGATTGTAATTGATGTTCACTGTCTGTGAGAATAAATTTCTCTAAACACAAATTTCTCCAATCAACTTCAACACCTCGCTCAAGGCATGGCTATAGCCTGTTTCCACGCGTTCTGTATGGCGACACAACTATGCAGCGTAACGACGTCAACCACTCAACAAGTGGCCTGCCACATATTGACTATAATCCGTGACAGTCAGCCAGAGCCCTCCGGAAAGTCAAAAGAAACGGAATTATGACTTTGTAAATGAATCCTCTTATTGCTTCTCAACTGCCTCTAAGGTCCAGCGCACGTCAATTACGAAACACAGAATTATAACGCAAGATGCCACGAGGCAGATATGACATCACCCATATCGAGTATCACAAAAAGAAAGGGAAATTATTCAAGACACAAGTGAAAAGCATGTTCTCAAATGATTTTGTCCAACATTTACAATAGCCCATGGCCGTCCCCCTCAGTACTCGGTATGAAGAAAAACAACACACTTCGATTCTGTGTCGACTACCAGAAACTCAACAGTGTACCTAAACGAGATGTCTACCCCCTGCCACGTCTGGGCAATACACTTAATTGTCTGTGATCCACAAAGTCCTTCTTGGAAACCTTCAACGTAAAAATTTTGGTCTGTCTGTCTGTATGTTTGTCTCTTTGTAAAAGGAATTTATTGTTTACTAAATTTACATGGCACAGGTTCCACACACAATACGGTTCCGTGTTCAAATGACCTTCAATTACAATGACAAGGTACCACAACAGAGTCAAACAAATATTTCACATTATTACCAGCAGAAGTTTGAGAACACACACAGCAAATCATTGGGGTGGGTTTTAAGTGGTTTGCAGTCCCTGTATTGGAGAACAGGCAAGCACAACCCTGTTGTTGATAATTTTGATAAAGGCACTAGAGCAATGCATGAGGAACTCTTCCTCACCTAGGAGGAACGATTGAGTTTTCAAATGATTGGTTACAATGTTGTACATTCGCACTATTATCGGCCACGGGCTCTTGCGGGCCCGTCCGTGGCTTACTGCTATACTTTTGTTTTTCCACAAGCAAAACTTTGCGGCCGCCAGATCTAGACGTACCAGTGCACCATTCGGGCACCTAGCCCTTTTTATGAACCGCTGTATACCTAACGAGTGGTACGCCCCGCTCACGAGGCACCAGAATGTCTTCGCCACACGGCAGGTTAGCTATGCGTGTTCATTATTCTCGTGCCCCTGCAGTGCATGCACTGCTCTGAGCGGACGAGATGCCATCTGTACATCCGCTTCTCGATATGTAAGATGGACCACCCAAAGCACTACAGCACATCCTGAATACTGCCCGGTAGCCAGCTAGGGGTCAGCAGGACCTATGGAAACCCAGGGTTCTTAGCCTCGCAGCCAGAATTCACCAATAACTCCTGCGCCAACTCTGTGTTGCGAATCTCCAAGAGTGGAGTATCCAAAATAAATGCGGCTATCTCCTATAGATAGATATGACATGCGTATAGAAGGGCGTCGGATTCAGCGCCTTGGGCCCCTGGGGCTGCGTCGGCAAAAACAGGTGACTTTGCACCCCTAAAAAAGGGGTTGCCAGTTTTCGGGCGGAGTGTTGTTCTGGTAGCTGTAACACAATGAAGATCGTGTTCAACGCAAAAGTACCTGCCAAAACGACGGCCGAAGGGATGTTTCAGCCACTCTTCGCGCGAGGCAGGCCTAGCTGTTCATGTTTGACAATGGAGGCTTTTGCATTCGAAAAAAAAGCTAACAATTGGTGATTCAACCTTGCGTGCGACCTGATAGGGCATCACTAGGGAATTCGACAAAAACCAGAGGCGACCAGTAAGGACGCTCATGAGTAAATAACGGCGTACATAGTACGGGAATTTAAACTTTAGGGCTCTGTTGATTTGGAGTTTCAGCGCCTTAACCTCCTCGTCCCAACTCCTCCTGGTCGCTCCACGGTCCTGATAGCTCACTCCTAGAATGCATACTTTATCTACAGCGGAAATGTTGTGCAGGCTTGTTTTAGCGGCGACGCGTGAAGACGCAAAAATTTGCACTTGTGTAGACTAAGCTTCGCTCCGGATAGCTCAGTGTATACATAAAAAACCTTGAAAACAGCCGTGAGGCTGTCCTGGTCCCAATGATATATCGTTATCTCATCTGCGAAAACAGCTACATTAACGGTACCACTACCGGGGGTTTGTGACCTGGTGACACTCTTGTGTTTTTGACTCCAAATCAGGAAAGGTTCTATCGTTAACGCGAATAACAGGTGAGAAAGAGGGCATCCCTGTCTAACGCCTCTCGTTACTAGAAAAGGAAAAAAGGAAAAGACGCTACAAAAGGGAAGACATAATACATAGGGCACTCGTGTGTATGGGCATTTGTGCCACTGCACTACACGGCGGTCTGACTTTGAACATAAGTGCGCTCACGGATCACTATTGCTTGCCTCCCTTGAGGCTAAAAAAAAAAGAACCTGCATCACAAGCTAAGGGTTGCGAACTCATACACTCTACCACTGCCATTATGACGCTAACCTTACGGGGCAGTGGAGTAGTCAATATGAAGATTTGCCTGGGAAATACACAGCAAACTTGTGCACAGCAGACTCGGCAAACTGCCTCACGTCTCCACCTAAAAAGCAGGTGACCGCTCCGACGCATAAGACTTCGAATACACATGACATTCGCACGACACTGCAAATAACTCATTAAATTGTTCCTAGTGTGGGGCTAAACAATTACCTGACTGGGACATATCGTCAAAAAAACACCGTCGTATGGCGCGGGCTTCATGTACTTGGTATAGTGGACGCGCTGCGGTGCCGATTCTGGCAGATAACTTTGTGGTGGCATTGCTCAGCTGTGCATTTACAGCACACACTTATCGCAAGGATGGGCGTATAAAGCTGTTCATGCTCCAAATGACTGGGTATAATCATTACCAATGACAATAAGTACTAGAGTGCAATAGATACGTTGCAGACATTGAGACAAGTGAAGAAAAGAAAAGAAAAACACACCACGTGCACTAACTCTTCGCCGGCAACAAACCAACGAAGTAACGTCGCACTCAGGGCGCGTACATTAAGGTACTTTCTACGACGAAGAAAAAAAGACATAGAAAAAGGCAAAGAAGAAAAAGAAGGGTGCAGGGGTCCGACATGTGCGCACACGCCATGCATGCATGACTCTTATAGAGCCCTTAGCTGTTGGGGCTCGTTTATCGACTATTTGTTCAAGTTATTCACGCTTCATTTTCGCACTCCTGAGAGTTCCAAACCTCGCAAAGAACAGCGTGACAATTATTGCAGAGCCACTGAGGCTTGCATACTAGCGTCGCTCTGCAAATGTTCAGCCCTCGGCTCTTGATGATAAAAGTGGGCGTGGAAACACATGACGCCATGAAACATGGAAAGCACATACCTATCGATCATCATCTGCTACCGGATTCAGGCTCCGATGTTGTTTTGACGTCACCACTGTGTGTTTGCTCCGCGACGTGTGGCCTCTTGGGCGCCCCACAGTCTCACGGCGTACCTTTCTGGCGCTGCGTTGAGGGCGCCCCGCGTCAGCCTCCTGCGCACCTGGGCCCGAAGGCCGGAGCGACATGAGAAGTGTTCCACCCTGGTCCGTCTCGGAGTCGCAGCTCCGGCTGTTTCGCCCTCAACCGACGCCTGCCGGCATCGAGAAAGTTCACTGCTGATTATGCTCCAGAAAGTCTGAATATGTCGGTGCACGCTCGCCAATAACAAGCTCGCCGGGCTCATGCTCACCTGACGATGGTGTTATTGATTTCTGGGTTTCCACAGAAGCTACCATCTTGTTCTCTCTGCTCGGCCTTCTTCCCGCTTTGCCATGTTGGTCGCCTTGTTGAGCTTCCTCACAGGCACACTTCTGTGAGGCACCACCATGTTGGTGCGCCGACTCAGGCAGCGGTTGCTGTCGGCTGCAAAAGAACGGCTCGGGGTGTTTCGGCATGTCTTCTGGCACCGTCACAGACTTTCCTTGCGTGGCTGAGCTGCTGAGGTGCTTGTCGTAAGTGGTCTGCAGGAGGTCGCGACCATGCGTCCTGTCGTCTCCTTTCTTGTCTCACCACGTTCCTCGCACGGCGGTGCTGTTTCTTGCCCTTGAGGCTGGGCGTGGGCTCTGCTTGCGACCCTTTGCACGCCACGGGGCCGTCATTCTTCCCGTCACCAGACAGTCTCTCGGCGCCGCTCTCGGCAGCGACCATGTCTTCCGCGGTCACCCAACTCACTGCCCTAATGGCTTCATCATCCGCTTCGTGATCACCACTCGCGCTTCGTGTGCCGTTTTCGCCTCGCTTCCTTGAGGGTTGCCGATTTTGTTGCCGCTGTCGGCAACCCTCTATAAGTCAGTGGTGGAAGCTTGGCTAGGTTCACCATGGCTGTCTTCCTCCTCCATTCTCTCGTTGCAGCGCACGCTCACTGGCATCTGTACGTCCACTTGGCTGCCTGCTTGATGCGCCTGCGGTGCGTTAATGGCCTGCGCCAGGGTTTTCTCCGGAACAACAGGCAGTTCCGGCCGTTTTCGCACCTGGCGCAATGCGGAGTTTCGCGTTTGGCCCTGAAGTGGCCTTCTTGGTTGCAACGACGGCAGAGGCGCTTCGCGCCGCGGTACTTGAAGGTCGCTTGATGTGCTCCCACTCGCGGTAAGTTCAAGAGTGGGTTCTCCAGCTGCATGTTCATCTTGAAATACCTGGTTCCCGTGCGGATACTTGGGCGGTCTCTATACCGTGCCTCTTCAATTCTCGACATGGTTCTGTAGCAATTCAGGCTGATTGCGACCTCATTGTCGGGCACATATTAAGGCAGGTAAAGGCACGTGATGGTGGCTACCTGCGAGGCCACCGGGAGGGTGACTGTCTTAGTTCTAAGGCGGAGACCGCTAGTTTCTGAAAGGACTTCAACTGCTCGCGTCGAGTTGACACCGACCTAGAAGTCTAACCCCCTCATTCACAAACACTCCTCGACTTGACTTCCACTCTTCACTTGGCAGAGTTGAGCACTGCACCACCGCTCACCTGAAAATGACGCTGTGCTACTCAATAATCACAGCAGATTACCGCTGATATGCAGTGACGTGCCGTGCCTAGAGATGGCGCTCCTATCGGCTTTCTTAAAAAAATGATGGTTGCCCAGAGTGAACTGCTGATGAGAATCGCAGAGCTCGAGACTGCGTTGGCGACAGAGCAAGAGAAAACGAGGGCAATGGGAGAAAGACTGAAGTCCGCCGATGAAGCGCTAGCGAAGCTGAACAAAGAAGCGACCTACCGAGAGAACAGTAGAGAACCGGCAACCAGAATGGTGGAGAAGGAAAAGCAAGCAAGTTTGGAAAAAACAGGTTTAGCCGGTTCAACTGTCGCAAGGCCCAGCTTCAGCGAGGTAATGGTGGGGCAGGGAGGGAACAAAGCAGCCGGCGTCACAGGTGCAAGTAGCCCCCAGGTGCAGAACGCTCAAGCTGAAAAGTCACAGCATGTGATAATCGCTGGGGACTCGAATTTTATTCGATGCACAGAAGCCATCAAAGAGAGGGTAAGAGGTGACAAGAGGGTTGCAGTAGGGGCGTTCCGAGGACGCAAGCTGGAAGCAGTCATGAGGCAAGCGAGCGCAAACCTCAAAACGACAGCTGATAGACGAAACCTCGTGATAATTTCAGGCGGTTTAAACGATGTTCTAAATGAAGATGCAGCAGGACTAGCAGCCACACTGGCGAAGGGCGTCGATGACATGCGCGCCACTTCTCCTAAGATACAGGTAGTTATATGCACGATACCGGAGGTACCGGTGCGTGATAGCAACCTGCAAAAAGCGGTGGTCAACGCAAACCAAGAGATATGGCAGATGAGTCGAGAGAAAGGCTTCGAGGTGGTGGAACTAAACAGAGAGGTGCATAGGTGGCGGGGTTTTCAACGAGACAGAATTCACTTCGATGGGCGGCTAGGTCATGAGGTGGGTTGGCGACTTGCAGGACGCGCAGTAGCTTTTTGGGGGGGGCAAGCGAGCCCTTCGGGGTGCAGGATAGCCAGTAACGAGGAAAACAACCAGGGAGACTCTTCGACAGGTGGTATGGACAGATACGATTCCAAAGTGGCACCAATATTTAAGATAGGTAGAGTCCGGGGCATAAATAGACGTAGCCACGAGCGCCGAGCCAATTCAGACATAGGGTATATTAACATGCAGGGTGGTAGGAACAGGCTGAAGTGGGAAGAGATAGAAGAACAGCTAAGGGAAGAGGGGCAGATGGTATACGGTTTTGTAGAAACACATCTCAGGGACATGGAACAACCTCCGAACAATCCGGACTACGCGTGGGAATATTGTAATAGAACAGAAGGCAGCAGAAAGGGGGGTGGTATTGGGGCATTCATTCATAAAAGTACAGACTGGCAAAGGGTCAAGCAGGAGTGCAAGGAACATTTATGGCTGAAAGGGAAAGTGGCAGGTCAAATGACACTCCTTGGTTTCGTGTACTTGTGGACGGTAGCAAAGACAAGAGAGGAAAACCGGACAATGGTAGAGTGTATATCAAAGGACATTAAGGAGTTAGGAAGAGAGTGCGAGATAATCATACTAGGAGACATGAATGCGCACATAGAAGATATAGATGGGTATACCGACTCGACAGGCAAAATGATCATGAATATGTGTGAAAGGCTTGATTTGATCATTTGCAACAGTACCGAGAAGTGTGAAGGGCAAATAACATGGGAGGTAGGAAGGCTTTAGTCGACGATAGAGTATGCACTGATGTCACATAGGATGTATGATAAGCTCAGGGGAATGAAGATAGATGAAGGTGGCTCCAGAAGTCTGGGTAGTGATCACAAACGTATCAAGCTAAGTTTTGGAAGAGCAGTGAAAATGGGAAGCAGACAAGATGAGCAACAACAGGAAAAGTTTTACCCAGAAAGGCAAATTGAAATAGCCACTAAAGAAATTGAGAAAGTATTCATGGAGGATAATAAGACAGTGTGGACATACACGAATCTAATTAGACTCTTTGAGCTACAGTTTGCTAAGACGCGTGACAAGTCACCCCGGAAAAGAAGACACAAACCCAAAAGTTGGTGGGATGAGGAAGTTAAGAGAGCCATAGCAAAACGTCAGGAAGCCTCTAGGGAACAAAGACATGCTAAGCAGCGGGGTGAACCGACAGATGATGTTGAAAGAAAATGGGCAACCTTTCTAAGCTGTAGAAGGGATGCATCCCTTCTGATCAATGAAAATATTAGAAGGAAGGGAGCTCAGTGGCTGGCAGAAGTACATAAAAAAGATAGAAAGGCAGCTGCGAAATTTTGGAACCATCTAAACTCCCTAAGAAATGAGACGAGCCTAGAGCAGAGTTTTATAACTACAGCCCAAGGTGCTAGGCTAGAAGGGGACGAAGCTATTGAATATATAAGAACAAGGGTGACAGAAAAATTTCAACAAAGAAGTACTTTATGCACCAAAATAGACAAGGACGAATCAAGTGGTGCAATGGCTCCATTTTCACAACAAGAGTGAGAAAGGGCTGAGAAAAGGGTTCTTAGTAGTACATCAACAGGCCCAGATGGCATTCCAATTAGGCTGATAAAGACATTAGGTGCGAAGTCTAAGCAGGCTTTGAGAAAGACAGTGAGCACAATAATAATCGATGGTGAAGTTCCCGATGGATAGAAACTTAGCAGTATGAGCATGATCTATAAAGGAAAGGGGGACAAAGCTGACATAAACAACTACCGTCCTATAACAGTGACATCAGTGGTCTACAGGCTGGCGATGCAGATCATAAAGGAAAGACTGCAGGCGTGGATAGAGGATGAGGGGGTGCTGGGGGAACTGCAGAATGGGTTTCGGAAACACAGGAGGTTGGAAGACAATCTGTTCTCACTGACGCAGTGCATCGAAATAGCAGAAAACGAACACAGGCCCCTGTGGCTAGCATTTTTGGATATCAAGGGAGCGTACGATAGCGTGGTTCAAGAGCAATTGTGGGGAATACTGGACACACTAGGCGTGGAACATGTAGTCACTAATCTTTTAAAGGGTATCTATAAAGGTAACAAGGTAGTTATAAAGTGGGAAAAACAGGTATCCAAGCCTGCAGAGGTAAAGCGGGGGCTTAGGCAGGGGTGCCCCCTGTCACCCTTATTATTCATGATGTACCTACAAGGATTAGAGGCAAAAATAGAGGGAAGTGGACTGGGCTTCAACCTCTCTTTAGTCAAACAAAGAAAACTCATTGAACAGGCACTACCAGCATTAATGTACGCAGATGATATAGTGCTAATGGCCAACAACAAGGAAGATTTGCAGAGATTGATGGATATCTGCGGTAATGAGAGAGATGGGTTAGATTTTAGATTCAGTAAGGAAAAATCAGCAGTCATGATTTTCAATGACAACGAAGGTAGTGAGCTTAGAATACAGGAGGTCACGCTAGAGATAACAGATAAATACAGATATCTGGGCGTATGGATAAGCAATGGGACTGAGTATCTGAGAGAACACAAAATATACGTGACGACTAAAGGTAACAGGAATGCAGCATTCATGAAAAATAGGGCTTACAATAGGAATGATGTTGTGAGAGGAATATGGAAAGGGGTCATGGTTCCTGGGCTGACGTTCGGCAATGCGGTCTTGTGCATGAGATCAGAAGTTCAAGCAAGATTAGAAATTAAGTAACGTGGAATAGGCAGGCTTGCTTTGGGAGCTCACGGGAATACACCAAATCAAGGAGTACAAGGTGATATGGAATGGACATCATTTGAGGGAAGGGAAGCTAGCAGCAAGATAAAATTTGAGAAGCGATTGAGAGAAATGGGGGAAGAGCGTTGGGCTAGGAAGGTTTTCAGCTACTTGTACATGAAGAATGTGGATACAAAATGGAGGAAGCGAACCAGGAAGTTGACTGGTAAATACTTAGAAAACAGCAGGTGGCCAAACCAAAAAGAACTATCGGTTAAGAAGAAAGTGAAGGAAACAGAGACTGACATGTGGAGAATGGGCATGATTAAGAAGTCCGCACTAGAGATCTATCGATCTTTTAAGCAGGAAATTGCCAAGAAAAGGATCTATGATAATACTCGGGGTAGTTCTCTACTGTTTGAGGCCAGGACGGGAGTACTGCGAACCAAGACATATCGAGCCAAATACGAAGGGGTAGACACGGTATGCAGTGCGTGTGGAGAGGAAGAAGAAACTGCCGAACACTTGATAATGTTCTGTAAAGGGCTTCACCCTATAGTTCAGGATGATGGCGGAGAGTTTTTCAAAGGACTGGGGTTTAGGGACCGGGAGGGCAAAATAAACTTTAAGCGGGTAGACTTAACTAGAAGGAGGTTATCTGATTGGTGGTTAAAGTCAAGGCACGAGTGAAAATAACTCTTCACTGCAAAGTACGAATCCTCAAACTCACTTTTTAAGGGAAAAAACAAATATAGTTTTTGGTTCATTAGGTAATACGGCTTGGTGGCGCTAGCCACCGCCTGATCCAAAGGGTACAGCCATATCCATCCATCCATCCATTAAGTGAAGGTGAAGCGTTGGATAAAGGGAAGTTCTAGAACACGGGGGCAATCCTCTGTGGTGTTGAACACTGTAGGATTTTGGATGCCGACCAGTGCTTCCATTGCATAGATGACCTAGTTCACTGACGTCCCCAGCGGAGTGCGAACATTAATAAAATGTTCCTTGGGTGGCGGCATGGTGACTACCCGTGTGCCGCCCTCATGTGAGCACTTGCTTGAGAGACCTAAATTTCTGGCGGTGCGGAATCCAGTGACAAAAAGCTGGACTTCTCTGTTTATCAGTTCTGAACGGCACCGAAGTGGTTAAACAATTCTCTAAATGGCTGACCCCATCCGCAGCGCCCACCAATATCTCTGAGGGTTCAGCGTTCATACCTCTGCAATTTTCAAATAAAAAGCAATTGCTGCGCATACCTGAGGCACCATAAGAACTCGTCCATATTCTGTATGTGTGTCTCTTACAAGAAGAAGCATACATAGGTAAATCTAAGGACCGTAACCTTTATCACGTTGCGCTTACTATGCAATGCTTCCAAGAAAAGCTAAGTTTTCCCCACGCTTTGCTAAGACGACACGGTAAAGGAATCTACCAGCCGCCTTGAGTTGTACTCCTTGTCACCTGTGAGGCAGGCGTGCAAGGCGCGCGCTCCACTTTCCAAGATGACTGCGCTCATGTCTCACATGTGACGTGACTTGACGCACTCGTTCTCCTCCGCTCCAGAATACCGTCACCAAATTTCTTGCGGAGAACATCAAATAAGCGTTTTGTTCACTCTCTCTAGACGCAACACTATCGCCTTTTACCTTTTCCTATTTTAAGAGCAGATATTGGCAAACAGAGATTGACGTGCGGGACCGCGAAAAAAGGGAATTCATAAAACCAGATCATTATGTCTCTACACCGCGCCAGCGAGGTTCCAGCAAATGATGGACACTGTCCACGCGGGATAGAAATGGTAGTCATGCCTTGCGTATTTGGTTGATTTTGTCGGTTTCTCTGCCACATTTTACCCACGTCTAGAACGACTACGCACAGTATCGGCACCCATTCGGTCATCAGACAGGACAATTAAACTAAAAATATGCCACTTCTGGTTCGAAGAGCTCTGATTGGTTGCACATGTCACTACTTCTTGTGAAGGCAGCTTTTGAAGAATTAAGAAAGCGGATACAGGGTTTACCAATACTTGCCCATTTTGATGACACAGCTGAAACTAAAAGTCATACCAATGCCAATGTCGGCCTCAGTGCCATGCCTCAATAGACAGTTTCCAGTAAGAAAACGTGGCCATCCACGCCGCTGCCGTGCAACCACCTGCTAGGGTGGCATTGTTAGCGTGAGTACTGCATCTTGGGGCGTGGCCTGGCCTGCTGTTCTGTTTTTGCCGAGGGAATTGCGGATCTCGGTGAGGCATATCTACAGTCAGTCTTTAGGCACAGCGATGGATGTGACCTGGCCAATGGTCACTGTTGCGCCGAGCATCGCGTCTCGGAGCAATCTGTTCGCTGGATAAGCTGATTATTCCCTGCAAGGAGCACGATGTCTTCGATACGGGTTGACTGCTCCATAGTGGGACCAACCCTTTCAAGCACCATCGTCGCCACAGCGTTGCAAATATAGACGCGAATCAGATTCCGCAGCGCGTGTCCACCGCCTCCCGCCTTGCACCTCAGTGTTCATCGGACCTTCCACTGCATCGTGAGGTCTTTGAACTTTCTTTTGGATGAACGTCCATTGCATTCCTAGCTTAGCGTACTTTATCCGTTTGCGTACCAATTGGTGCTGTCTTTCCGTCTCCGTTCTTACGACACCGTCTCTCACTGTGTATTCCTCCTAACATGGCACGCATAAAAAGCGTTGACGAAGCAGTCCTTCACTATTTACTTTATATTAGGTTATCAACGACTGACGCTATCTTGATCACTATCTCTGTGCAGCGTTAATTAGTTCTATCTTATTTTTCGTTTTCCGTGCAGAGGTTTAGCCTAAAAAAGTTTAATTTCGAACATGCTTTCTCCTACCTTCGTCCATGTCACGACTCTATGACAATACTTCACATATTTTGAACATATTTATCGCACACTTTAGACGTATTCTCCACGTATAGGAATTCAGCGCCTGACGTCTCGAATGTAGTGTGTTGTCTAGCCTTCCACCCAGAAACTTTCACCTCAGGATAAGCTTGTTCTTTTTTTTACAAGTGACTCTGTGTTTACCCTACAGTTTATGAGTGGTACATCGAGAATGTACATGACAAAAAGGAACATTAACACAGATCCAAAAGGACGAAACCTTACAAGTTGTGTTTCTGCTCAAACAATACATGTGGATAGATCCACCCACGAGATCGAGCAGAACTATACCTACTACAACTCCTCTTCTTGCACATAATAAGCTATCGTAATAGATTTTCTATTTTCCAATGATATATGGCACATACCTACTTTAGGGGAATGACCAAGAATGCGACGTTTAGACTTTTAAATCGTAATATTTTAAGAATGGTAGGTAATCTAAAAAAATAAAGAATTCAAATGGCAATAATACGTAATACATTTATTTTAAACCGCAAGTATTATTTTTTGCATGTATTCCAGGCTGCCGTAAAAAGCTGTTTTCAACAATTTCGAAAATCTTGGTTAGGTTTTACATTGTTCAAATGGCAAAAAAATTTTAATGCCAGATTAAAATGGTACTTGTTAAGTAGCTTTAATAAAGTTATACAAAGACTCAAAGGCATCCCTGGGGCAGAATCAAAAGGCTGAGACACTGAAGCTTAAAACATTTTTCTTCGGTACGACTTAATCTATTTTTGAAAGATGAGTTAGGAGAGATCGAGTGCTAATACGAGAATAATTTTGACGTGACAAAAAGTGAGGTTCAAGAACTTCTAGTTCTCTGAAGAGTCGGCAGAAGGGTAATACCCTCAGACCAGCCCTGTGCGAGTATAACATTCATGGAGAGACATGGCATCTAAATCTTATGACCACCCCTTCTTATTGCCGAGATTGGCTCCACTGCCACTTTCATGGAAATTGTATTAGGTATTCTGAATGGGCATGTTATTAGAAACCAAAGCAATGCTCGACAGGTGAGCTAAGCTTTCAAAGTGCTTGCTAGGTGTATATTCCTAACTACACCTAGCAAACACCACGATGGAAGAACTGCCAGCATGTGCATCAGATTACCCCACAAGCTCGAGCTCATTGAAACTACCACCATATATTTTCAAGATATTGTGAATGGAAGCACCAATATTTGTAATAATTTTTCTCAATTCAGACACCTTGATCTGGTGAAATACGTGTATAGATAAATTGCGAGTAATGCAAATGCGTACCTTCTTGAAATATATTGCTGGACATTACGAAACTCTCTGGGGTAAAACTTTGACAAAATTTTCGGTCTCTTCTCATGTCGCAACTTATTGGTGAAAAAAATAGAAGCGTGCATCTAGATAGATAGATAGATAGATAGATAATATTTTTTATTATTCAATAAAAGATAATACATAGGAAAAAAGTTATACAGAAGGAGGTCCCAAAGCTCTAGGCTGCAAGGGGACCTCCTGTGCTAGTTACATAAAGAAAACAAAACATGTAAAGCAACTCGGTAAACAATAGAATAAGTTTAAAGGAATCAAGTACATTTCATTGCAAAAGAAACAAACAGTCAATTATTGTCAAATCGAAACACTTGATAGCAGATGAAATCCATCAGCAAATGATCAATAACACCTGGCAGCAGAAGAAATGAAACTTGAATTGTATATACACCTAAGTGCATGTTAGATGATAAACGATCGATACAAATATCACATGTGCTGAGTAGTAATAGGTAAAAAAAAGAAAAGTTAAAAGTGGTATGTCTCAAAGCGGCAACAATGCCAGACACATGTTATTCATCTAATTTGGTACAAAACAGAGCAAACATAATGAACGATTAGTTCCGAATTGAACAGCATAAACAACGAGATTATTTAAACATTAAGTAAATAGGAATTTAAGCGTTTTTTAAAACTGCCTATGTTTGGAGACATTTTTACGTCACTTGGAATACCGTTCCAAACGGAAATAGCTGTAAAGGTAGAAGTGAATCTGCCATAGTTAGTTCTAACTTTCGGTAACAGGAGGTTATTATTTGATGCAAATCGAGTTATATTTTGATTAATGAGTTGTTCTTTATTGAAGACCATGAAAGGCATGTTTGAGTGAAGAGAATTGTATGTAAGGGTTGCCATGTTGAAAAGAAAAAGTTTATGAATTGTTAGAATACGAAGCCCTTGTAAAATAGCAGATGCGCTACATCGTGATGGTTGATATGTGATAATGCGAATGGCCTGGTTTTGAACATATTGCAAAGGAGCAAGATGAGTGCTATATGTATTGCACCAGGATGCAATGCAGTAAGTGAAGTGACTGTGAACGAAGGCATAGTAAAGAGAAAGCAAGGTATTTGGCCCAAAGTATGGACGTGCTTTGATGAGAATCCGGATGCCATAAGCTGCTTTTTGCTTTAGGTGTGAGACATGGGAAGTATACTTTAAATTTGCATCAAGAATCACTCCTAGAAATCTACACTGACTGGAGGCTTTGATAGGATAATTATTGACCGTTATAGACGGATATTCAGTGACCTTTTTTTGAGTGGGGTGAAATAGCACAAAAACTGTTTTACTAGGGTTAATTTCCAGTGAATTATGACGACACCAGCGAATTATATTTTCAAGATCACTGTTTAGTTTAAAAGTAACAGTATCGATCGAGGTGCAAGCAGTTAAAATCGTAGTGTCATCCGCATACAGATAAGGTAGACAGTGCGATAGGTGAGAAGTTAGATCATTAATGTAAACAGTGAAGAGTATTGGGCCTAGAATTGATCCTTGAGGTACTCCCCGATTGATTATTTTAAAATTAGAAAGATGATTGGATATGCTGACAGCCTGTTCTCTGTCAGTTAAGTAGCTGTGAATGAAGTTCAGGGCAGGTCCTACAACACCGGCCGCGTTTAGCTTGGTAATTAAAATTTTATGAAGGATTGAATCGAACGCTTTCGTGAGGTCAATAAACACTGCTCCAGCATATTTACCTGAGTCAATATAGTGTTTAATCGTATCCGTGAATGAAAGAAGCGCGAGGTTGGTAGAGTAGCCTGCACGAAAGCCAAACTGCGAGGCAGACAGAATGCTAAATTTAGTTAAGTAATTTGTTAGTCGCTTTTCAAAGCACTTCTCTATAACTTTGCTGAGCACAGACAGAATTGCAATGGGGCGATAGTTAGAAACCAAACCCTTATCGCCTTTTTTAAAGACAGGAACTATTTTGGCTCTCTTTAAATCAGATGGAAATGTGCCATTTTTAAACAAAAGGTTAATTACATGTGAGAGGGGATCAGCGACGATATCAGCGACATATTTCAAGTGAACTGGTTGAATTTCATCAAGACCCGCGCTTGTTAGTTTTAATTTCTTGATCACATTGTGAATTTCTTCTGGTATGGTAGGATATAGAAAAAAGGACTGTGGTTGCCTTTCAAGCGTACCTTCAAAGCTGTCGGAAACGGGTGTGTTATTAACTGTAAAATAATTATTAAATTCATTCGCAATGGCTGTTGGTTCTTTGTAGGTGCCATTAATGCTAGAAATCTCATTTATTAGTGTTTCTTTTGAGTTCCTGTTCAGAAAAGAGTTGATGAGCTTCCATTGTTCAGTGATACCAGTGGCTTCATGAAATTTAGCTTCGTAATACCTTTTTTTGGCGTCTCTCAATAATTTATTTAGGATATTTTTGTAACAGGAATATCGCTGCTGCAATTTGTAGTTAAATGGACAACGTTTCGTCTTTTTGTACATATTGTCTTTCTTACGCATACACTTCAGTAGACCATCAGTGAGCCATGGGTTATGGGGTGCCGGATACCTTTTGTGGCATCTAACAAAAGTGGTTGCTTCGCGAATACATTGCTTCAATACTGATGAGAATGCCTCAAAAGCTAGCTCTGCATTTGTTTCGGATTTAATTCTCGACCAGTCAAATGATGACATGGAATCTATAAATGAAACTTTGTCAAAGAGGGCTTTTCGAAAAGAATGCTTCGTTCGTGACAAGGCCGACGACAAGCGACAAAAAATGGCATAGTGATCGGTGATATCGAGGGGTATTATGCCACATTCATTACTTGATAAGTGGTTAGATAGAATGTGGTCAATAAGCGTGTTTGAGCCACCCGTAATACATCTTGTCGGCAACGTAAGAAGCTGCTCATAACCAAAACCTGTAAAACAATTTGAATATTCAACCGAACCTTGATTGGAATCTTCTAATAGATTGATGTTTATATCTCCCATAATAACAACGTTTTTCCTTTCTCGTGAAATTCGATCCAGGGTTTCATGCAGTGCCGAACAAAACTCGGGCACGGATGATGACGGTGAGCGGTAGACGCATGCTAGAATAGTTTTTTCTGAATGGGGTTGTTCAAGATTGTCGTCGATTTCAATCCATACAGATTCCGTGTTATCAGCTAGAATGGCGAGATCGTTACGACGCTTATATTTTACTGAAGATGATATGAATATAGCTGATCCACCATGACTGTTCGATTGGCGGTGACAATATTCTGGAGTGTAGTGTGGTAAGCAATATATGTTTCGGTCGTCAGACGATAGCCACGTTTCAGACATACAGATGAAGGAAAAGTGATGGGCAAGGGATGCTAGGTAAACACAGATGTCGTCATAATGTTTTCTGAGACTACGCGTGTTGAAGTGGATGGCCGATAATCCTGGGCTTTCGAAAAAACGTCGAAGCTGGTTAGCGGAGTAATACATTTTGAGGCGTTTTGAAGGTTACTCAGCAATTCAGTTGATTGCCAGACACCAACTAGGAGGCAGAATGAAACACAGAAAGGTCTGCATCCTTCGTGATGCGGTATACCCGACTGTCAACTGATTTTCGTGCTTTGATCTGACAATTGTCGGTCCATAGGAACTTCCAGCCATGTTCCCTCTTAAGCTTCAGTGCCTTAGCGAAAAGTCCTTTCTTTTCCAACGTTAGATGATCATTTACATAAACAGGACGACTTTGCGAGCCCCCAAAGCCTAGTTCATTGGTGTTCAGTTTAGCTTTTCGTGCCTTAGTAATGAAATCTTGTTTCTTAGTACGTGAGCAGAACCGCGCGATGAGATTCTTGTCCCCCGTTCCAACTTTCCCTCGAACGCGATGAACGACGTCAATGTCCCCATCTGTAATAACGCAATCAATTTTTGCCCCTACAGCCTTCAAAATTGCCGTACAGTCTTCTCCCTGTGTACACGGAACATTCTTCAATTCAATGTTATTTAGCCGAGAGTATTGCTCAAGTTCAGCTACTCTGGTTGTCAAGGCATCATTCTGTGACTGCAGAGCTTGATTGACTGTGCGTAAACGGTCGCTTTCTGACCTCACTTCTTCGACAATAGAATTCAGCATTTCGACACTGGAGACCAAACTGTTGACTTCGGCCTTCAATGCGTCAATTTCAGGTTGCGTTGCGGAGGCTTTTTGGTTCATCTTCGCAACCAGCTTTTCCACTACATCATCCAGTTTACCTTCGGACCAGGCCTCAAGCGACTGGATTCTTTTCGTTAGTTCAGCTACAGTTGGCATAGTAAGACAAGCTACAAGCTATACACTACAAGCTACAATACACTGGCAGCAGCAAATGCGGTAATATGTTTATGAGCACGATGCAATAAGAAAACCCACCAACCTGCAAAGGCAAGTAAGTTCGTTTAGCTTGCGTTCCTCCAGCCGCAGGTGCTGCTGCCAAATGAAGCCGGGCAGCCTCCCGCACTACTTTTGTAGTCTGTTGGTATCAGCAGTCTTTATCACCAGGCGATGTTTCCACGGTTGACACTGGTCACGCAGGCGCGTTAGCCACCGACAGACCAAATCAGATGACCAGGTAGAAAGCGTGCGCACCCGTTGAGCAGTGAGCACGGGCACCCAGCAAAGCCCAGGCGAACCAGCGTCGTGTGGTCAGCTACGTAACCAAGTTGGGAACGTCGCAGAAAGCCCAGGTGAACCAACGCTGTATGGTCTGCAAAGGCAAGTAAGTTCGTTTAGCTTGCGTTCCTCCAGCCGCAGGTGCTGCTGCCAAATGAAGCCGGGCAGCCTCCCGCACTACTTTTGTAGTCTGTTGG
The DNA here is from genome assembly GCF_043290135.1 of Rhipicephalus microplus. Classification (NCBI taxonomy): domain Eukaryota; kingdom Metazoa; phylum Arthropoda; class Arachnida; order Ixodida; family Ixodidae; genus Rhipicephalus; species Rhipicephalus microplus. The sequence continues at coordinate 87,242,852 of NC_134700.1, forward strand.
TATCAGCAGTCTTTATCACCAGGCGATGTTTCCACGGTTGACACTGGTCACGCAGGCGCGTTAGCCACCGACAGACCAAATCAGATGACCAGGTAGAAAGCGTGCGCACCCGTTGAGCAGTGAGCACGGGCACCCAGCAAAGCCCAGGCGAACCAGCGTCGTGTGGTCAGCTACGTAACCAAGTTGGGAACGTCGCAGAAAGCCCAGGTGAACCAACGCTGTATGGTCTGCAAAGGCAAGTAAGTTCGTTTAGCTTGCGTTCCTCCAGCCGCAGGTGCTGCTGCCAAATCATGTTTACATATACTACAGGAAATTATTTGTTCTTAAAGGGGAACCTGTTAAGCATGAGATAGAACGACTGCACATTGCAAGATACCTTGCCAGCCCTTTCTTAGCAATCACCGAAGCTACAGCTCTGCCCTACTTGACCTCACCTCACTACCGCAACAGTTTGTCTCAAAAAATGCCAAGCTGCCCGTTTCCCGAAGCACTAGCCACGAAGAAGCCACCATCATGCACGCTCAGCAACGAAACTGAGCGCACCTATATACTGCGAGAGCCGATTTCACGTCATTTCAGGCCACGCATGAGCTTCAGCAACGGCTGTGAAGAAGCGGCGTGGAAGCTATAAAATGTTCGAGTAAAATATATGTTCAAATAGAACAATCTTCTAGCAACTTTCTGCGTCACCAAAAAGTCACAACTTTGCTGCAAAGATGAAGCAATCAATAGGATGGCAACAAATTGGAATGCCACGCGAAGAATTGCAAGCAGATCGAAACTTGCCCCACGTTGCTCACGCAGAAATGACGCACGAAACGTACCCACAAGATCAGAAGAACGTGAATAAGTGTCTCAGTTGTTACTTCACAGTGTCTGAAAAGCGCACCCTATTTTGCGAACTGGGGCTGTGCAGCGAGTGCAGTCACATTTGTGTACCAGTAATTACCGCAGAATCGTTCCGATGAAAGCCCAAGCCATTCAATTTTCACCATTGAGAGACAAGCACACACGCATGAGCGTCCACTCCCCCCCCCCCCCCTTCGCCGCAGGGCAAAGCACGCATGGAAGGTAAACGCATCAGCGCGTCGCAACGATCTGGAGACATGCGCTCATCGCACCATATCGCTGGTAATTGTGAAAACCCGATAGTTTTCCTCACATCGGCATCGCCAGTGATAAGAGCTAGTTCTAAACAGCTTGCCGTTTCAACGTTGAAGGAGCAGCTGCTTCGTGGCTCAGTGGCGAGCACCCCCACGCACAAGCAAGAGGCCGGACGTTCGATTTTGCGCACAGAAGTCTTGTTCTCGATTATTTTTTTCTTTCCCGCGTTTTCACATATACATAGGTACAGACATATATATGGTGAAAGACGGTGGTCACTAACGTTGACCGCGACGGTGGCGCCAAAATCCCCCCGAGAGTGTCCATATAGCTGCTATTACAAAAGTAAATCGTAAATGTCTATGTCAAAGGCATCGTTTTGATTGGAACGCTTCTCCTCGGCCGTAGCAGTTTCTAGCATGGGTAGTCCCAGAAAGACCTGCACACCTGATTGAGATGCTGCCTATCGCGGCAATCGATGTGATCTAGAGCGAGAACAGTGGCGACGACCCGATTCATACTTTACCAATAATGCGCCCGACGTGAAGGGAAAGGTGGTACACCATAGAGCCCAAAACAACAAGCTGAAAAGAATCTTGCCTAATTCAAGCTTTAAAGACGGCCTTAGCCAAGTGCACTAGCATTCGCCGATAAGGTCCCCTACTTGTGTTGACCAGTCTCTCAGTTATCAAGTTTTGCTCAGCCGAAAACAAGCTTCTTAGTTGGTTATCTTCACAATTACATGAATGTTATCTTTCGGAGCGAGGCTCCTTGTAGTCAAACCTTGTCCGGCGTCAAGCCTAACTGGCAGTACCTCCAGAACAGTATAATCGATTGCACTTTCTCATAGAAGTGCATACACATCACAGTTGAGTGAGAGTATTTTAGTTGGTGCTGTACCTCTACTCTTCGATTGGCTGCTGTGAGGTCTGTGCCTGGGTGCGCGGGGAACAATTGCTTCTCTCATTATCCTGTCTCGTCTCCGTACAGCGTGGCAGTGCACTACGTATCGTCATTGAAGCCAGCGCCGCCGTGAGAGGCCCTGGTGTTGCGTTTGGCGGGCCACCCTTTTGCTGCGGCCGCCAGAACGGAAGAAAGGCAGCCGCCACGTTTTGTGGAGATAAGGAGCGATGCCAAGACGCCCTGCTGTTTCCACCTAATAGGCGCAGCGTGGCTGCAATTACTTTACGGAGCACCGCTGTGCCTCGGCTTTGCACAGAGTTGCGACACGTGGCGTCTTCGTGCCCTGGTAAAAGCCACAATGCCGAGATTCCGCCGATTACGGACGTCGGACCACCACGCTGTGCGTCTCTGACTGATAAGCCACCGACGCTCAAATCAGTAGCAGATGTTGAGGTATGGCCCCTCGGGGGCACCTAGACCGCGATCACCGTTCGAAAATGCTTGGGTGGTCGGCGCGAGCAGCGAGATGAAAAACACGTTTCATCCCGCTCGCTGTAAGCAAGATTCACTGGATCAGGCAGCATCGCTGGAACCATACACGTGTTTCGTTTTTGTACATGTGTTTGTTGGGGGCGGTGCTGGCATAATGACACTCGTGTGTGCGGCATGACATGTTATTGGACAGTGCCGTATCGACCTATTCTCCGATCTAGGATCTCGGGAGATGAGACTGCATTTAATCAGCCCTCGCGGGCTAATTAGGGTGGTTTGCGGAGCTTGTTCAATAGACAGCCTTTTTTAAATGTAGAGCTTTCAATGTAGAGCTTCGGGCCAGAGATCCCATGACATGTAAATAATCTAAATAAACCCTCTCTACGAAGTTCAACCTCCTCCCGCCTCGACATCTTGATCCCGGATACTCGGTGCCGAAAACCCCGGTCGCAACTACTGGATGACAGCGGTGAGATGAGACTCAGTGACGGAGAGCGACATGGACCGGAGGTCAGCCGAAAACCTTAGCCCTGGAATTTTGTGGGATCGATGCAGCGTACCACTACCACACGTATTCGAGTGAGTTTATGGCTTTGTGCTCGAAATGTATTGAGTCTTTCAGTTTTGACCTGTTGAAAGACAGATGTAACGAACTGCTTAGCTCCTGTTGTTATTTGAGTACAGAGCAGCACATGATCATTATCTGAGCAAGTAGAATAAGCAAGAAAGCTTAGGTAATTCAGTAGGTACGTGAGATTTGTGGCAGTTGTAAGGGTAAATTACGGGTAAAGTTTTGGTATGTTTTGGGAGCAGAGGAGGGCAAAAGAAACAGAAAAAGTGTAGATAGGGAGGTTGGCCACGTAGTGCTATTGTGAGTTTATGTTTTCGGTCTCCGCTGTGCGATTTACCAGCCTTCAATTTCCCCAGACCCCGGATTGAATCGCTCGCGGGTTTGTGTTTTTTCGCAGCTGAGCCAAAGCAACGTAGTCGCCAAGTACCTGATGAGATTGACGAGAGATAACCTGCTGAACCTGTGTTGGGATGTCAACCTAAAATTAGAGGTTGATATGCCTGAATTTAAACTCCATGAGGTAATTCTCGAAAGAAAAAGTAACACGGCCAATATTTAGCACTTCGTAAATACTTATATATTGCAACAGGAATGGATAGAGAAACAGAGAATAAGGAAGCACGAATACAGAAAGGCAATGCAAGAAATCGCTGAGGAGGAGGAAAGGTTCGAAGGCGAGTGTGAAAGATTAGAACGCAGGCTGAATGCGAAGCAGAGGAGGGGTTAATCGGTACAGATAGCACACGAGAAGTGCGAAAAACAACCTAATGCGGTGCAAATCGGAGCCGCTGAAAACACCAGCACCTACGAGGGTAGCAGTAGGTTTATGTATGAACCGAGGTTGACAGCTGCAAAGAAGCGGCGCTTAGAGAAGAAATCGCCGACGACGAAAGTAAATGCGGCGAGGTGCTGTGCTAGGGGAATTCTAGTATAACAGCTGAAATAGTTGTAGACAACCTGTCACAGACACAAAGTGAGAGTGTGTCTATGTCGAATCTTGCCTGCGGAGTCCAGGAAGATTTCGACCAGCTAGACAAGAACACCACATTAGGCCAGCATAGTGTAAGGAAGTAGCGCAAGATAGAGTTGTTGTGGACAGCTCTCAGGTAGGTGAGCCTGGCTCACGTGAGAGTATCACAATGGTGTGTCCCGCAAATGGTGCCCAAGAGTATTTAGACCAGCTTGTCAGGGACATTGGGGCGAATTCAGGAAATGAAGTTATAATAGAGATGGGTGAGGACAATGCAGTTGTGGGCAGCTCCCTAGAATGTGAGCTACCTTCCTCAGAAAAAACAGCTGCAGTGTTGCAAGACGTGTTAGGCGGACCACCAGTATGCAGTGTGAGGGACAAGAGGGTTTGTGCGCAAATCTTTTACACTGCGTGGGCTAGACAGCTAACGAAAACAGTGAGAGTGCTGGTGAGCAGGAGAGGCAAGTGGAAGGGTCAGTCATAGGCCCAAAGGAAAAGCATAGGCGGAAGCAGCGTCGTAAAGGCAGGAAAGTGACAGAGAACACGTGCTTGAAGAAAGGCAGTACACGTTTAACGGTAGTATTCCAAATCAGGCGTTTTTTATCGGTGCTGGAGTCGCTTTGCATGTGTCTGTGCTGCCAGAAGCAAAGGAAAAGAAAAGTGCGCAAAGCGATCATGCAAACAGAAGGAAGGGGCATAGTAAGCAGAATGATGTCTTTCTCATCCACGCCGAAGATTGTTTGCATGCGTCCAAGCTGCCAGGCGAAAAGGAAAGGAAGGGCGCGTTGTACCAAAATGCAGACAGAAGAAAGGGAGCAGTCAACCTTCCGTAGTTCTATGCACATCACGTTCGATTGAACACGGAAGTGCAAGGTCGCTGGCTAGCAAAAAGTAGCCGAGCGAGGGAGACAATGCAGGTTGCCAGCGAGGGGCTTAGTGGGGTTCGGAGGCGAAGTGAACTGCTTTCACGATTGTTGTAGTCTTCATTTGATAAGAAAGGCTCAGAGAGTGCGACCACAACGTATACGGCTGAAAATGAGTGAACGGCCGTTAACTTTTGAGAGATGGTCACTCGCTGATTGGTTTGTTGTCGTTTTGAAGTTCTGTTTTGACTGTTAGGTTGGTTTTGGTTTCGAAAACTATTTTTTAAGTTTTTGGGCAATGAGCTAACATTTAGGTAACAAGTGCTAGGTTGTTTATTTATTAAGCTTTGTATTCTTTGGTTTTAAAGGTAGGCGTTATGTGGTTGCCTAACGAGACGCCTAATAGCATTTGTCGAGTAGGAGCGACGTTAGAGACTGATTTTAAGGGAGCGTGGAGACGCAAGTATATTTCTTCTCAACTTTTTCAGGGTTCATACGAAAGTTTTTTGTTATGTTTTTGTTCTGTTCGCATGTCTCTGGTTCGAGAATAAGGAAAGTTAGTTCAACAGTTCACGTGTATGGTTTAGGAGAGTGGTAACGGCAAGGCAGAGTTAGTAGTTCATCCGCGCATAGCACTACAACGTGCTATTGCAAACGCTTAATGTGGATGTCCAGATGCAGGTGCAGGACGACAGTTATTTTTTCTGTCTGCTCAAAGGAAATCTATGACTAGCTTTGGCGGCACAAAATTTTGTGGACTAAAAAACCACGTGAAGCAAAACGCTTTATTTTAGGAGTATGAGACCTGGCAGGTTACAGCGAATTACTACCGCTGGCACGCCAGCATGCCATGGAGAGCGCATTCAGTGGGGGTTTATTTTTTTAGGAGCAGTTTAGGCGAAGGTTATTCTTGTGTTGGTATTGGGAGCTTCAGAAAAAGCCCAGAGAAACTCTTCGACTGCTGCTATGTGTTTGATTATAACACTTAAAAAGGCTGGTTTTAGAATATTTTCGGACTCAATGTGTCTCAAAAGCCGGCAGGGTAACCTCGCATGTCTGTGGTTGTGTGTATGTCTGTGTAAACCCAGGGAGGAAAGGTGCATGCATGATTGAAGATTGCCGTATTCCGTCATCGGCAGTGGCCTTAATGACGCCAGCAAACAAAGACGCTACGGGCAATCTGTACAGCTGGTCACACTCAGGTCGCTAGTTTCGAGCCGGTGGACGACCTTTTGTGTTTAACGGGCCGCACTTTTGCCGCCACCGCCAGAACACAAGAAGGACAGCCGCCTAATTTTGTGAAGATAAGGAGCAGCGCCAAGACGCCCTGGTGTTCCCTGGTTCTGGGCGCTGCGTGGCTGAAACTACTCTATGGAGCACCACTGTCCTTTGGGTCCACGCAGAGAGGCGACACGTGGCGTCTTCGTGCCCCGGTAAAAGCCACAATACCGAGCTCCCATCGATTATAGACGTCAGACCACCACGCTGTGCGTCTCTGACTGGTAAGCCGCCGACGCTCAAATTTGTAGCAGATATCCAGGTATGGCCCCTCGGAGGCGCCTAGATCTCGATCGCCGTTCGACAAAGCTTGGATGGTCGGCGCGAGCGGCGAGATGACAAACACGTTTCATCCCGCTCGCTGGAAGCAAGATTCGCTGGATGAGGCAGCATAACTGGGACCATACGCGTGTATGGTTTGTGTATGTGCGTTTGTTGGGGTCGGTGCCGGCATAATGACACTCGTGTGGGCTGCGCGACATGTTATTGGACAGTGCCATATGGGCCTATTTCCTGATCTAGGGATCTGGAGAAATGAGACTATTTATTCAGGAATCGCGGGATGCTTAGGGTGGTTCACGGAGCTTGTTCAATGAACAGCCTTTTTAAATGTAGAGTTTTGAATGTAGACCTTCGGGCCAGAGAGCCCGTGCCATTTAAATAATGTAACTAAACCTTCTCTACAAAGTTCAACCACCTCCTGCTTTGACAATTTGATCCCGGATCTCCGGAGCCGCAAACCCAGGTCACAACAACAGAAACTCGGAGCTAGTTTCTGTTTCAGGGACCATTCACGCTCGTTGCGGTTGCAGGGCATCCAAGATCTGGTTTAACCGACTGAGGCTGATGTGAATGTTAACATTTTTTGACTTTCACAAGTTTTTACAACAAAAACAAATTGATACCCCTGAAAACAACTTTTTTTTGTATATATTTCTTCCTTTATAGAATATTTGGAAAAGTTTAAATCAGGCGAAGCACGACAAGTGATTGACTTGCCTTCGTAGCACTTCCCTCCACTTCTTCTTGCCCCTTGCCCAGTGAGATTAGAAGTTGGATCACGCTCAGTTGCCCTGTCGCGGTGGTCTAGTAGCTAAGCTACTCGGCTGCTGTCCCGCAGGTCTCAGGATTGAATCCCGGCTACGGTGGCCGCATTTCCTGAGCCCTCCACTACGGCGTATCTCATAATCCAATGGTGGTTTTGGGAAGTGAAACTCCACATATCAATCATCAATGGCGCTCAGTTATGTCGCTCAGTTGGTGTGTCAACTACAGGCAAGATAAAGACAGCAAGTAATGGGGCAAACAACGGAGGCCACAATAAGCCACACCAAACAAGTCAGCCATGCATTCAACGAAGATGGCTTAAACGGGCAACACATGATTTGCGCGGCTCTGCGCTGTAGTGACCCGGGAATTTCTAGTTTCATGAAGGTTCTTCAGCATTTCCTAAAGGCAAAGGGTGAGTACAAAATTAAGGACCCATTATTTGAGCTGGTATTATTTTGGCATGAGTACATATGTTTAAACCCAGTTCTCTACAAGCCTCACTTGACTTACAGAAGTGCGGCGATGCTTGACTGATTTCCGAAGACGCCGCCATGCCCCTGTCGGGAAAACGCGTTAAGTAAAATATTGACATTTAGGTTGGCTTGGCTACATAGTTTTATGTTCTTTTCAATCGGCACGGCAGACCTTGCGGGAGCATGGCTCGTTTTAAGCCATTTTTCTACCTCATGCAGGGCTTGCTAAGCTACTTTGCTGCGCTGGCCAACCCGTTGGCCACACAGTTCTCCTTGCCCTCGGACACTTTCCCGCCGCCCTTGCATCAGCGACTATCCGTCAAAGAGCCACATCGCCCACACGTACCACATATAGGTGACGTCATCGTCTCCCTGCTGCCACCTATGCAACTCGGGGCCGTGACGTCTACCGATGCGGTGCCTATAAAAGATCGTCTCCAACACTTTGTCTTCAATGGGCACGACGGACCTTGCGGGAGCATGGCTCGTTTTAAGCCGTTTTTATACCTCATGCAGGTTGGTTCAGTTTACACCAGTCTTAAAAGCAACAATCCTTTTCTGCTGGTCCTGCCGTGCTCCGATCAGTGCTGCAAATGTGCTTATGAATGCTTTCTTGTTCTAGAATTACTTCTTTTATGAAGATGTTGAAACCAATCCTGGTCCTAAAACCCAAGAATTGTCGGTACAAATTTTGGAAGGGCAAGAGGCTCTGCGAAGTGAGGTGGCAGATCTGAAAGCGAAAACTGAAAGCCTTTTAGGGGACTCGAAAAGCCGTTTTTTAGAATTGGATATTCACATTAACGAGCTTAATTCTAAAACTGCAAGATTAAACCACATCGACAACGCCATAAGATCCTTTTCTACTTCGGTGGAATCCCAGAAGCGCAAACTTGTCGACCTTGAAGACCGAAGCAGACGGTCGAATTTGGTGGTTTTTAGAATAACTGAAGACCGCAACGAAACAGAAGACGATCTTAAGCGAAAAGTCATTAGGGAAACATTTCAACAAAAACTGGGAGTTAAGTGTGATTCCGTAGGTCGAATCCACAGGCTAGACAAAGGTCCAGTCAAAAGGCCAGTTATTTTGTTTTTCCAGGACTTTAATGAAAAAGTTGCTGTCCTCAAGAATGCAAAAAAACTAAAGGGCTCTAAAGTTTACATACAGAATGACTACTCAGCACATACCCTAAAAAACGAAAAATGCTCTGGGAAAGTGCCAAAAGTGAGAAAGCTGCTGGTAAAAAAGTTTACCTCGTACATGATAAACTGCACGTTGACGGCGATACTTTTATTTGGAACGCAAACTCCAATCAGCGGCAAAAAATCTCCACTCATTCTGATCAACGGCGCGCGCCTTCACAATCCAGTGGGGTGATTAGCATTGAAACTGTCCCGGTTGACGTCGTAGACCCGTCCTCCGATGGTAACGGTAACAATCCTAACTTGTCCGCTCTGTGACATTCATCTGAACTTGCCATCAGGGTCGTTGACTTAAATGCCCGCAGTCTCGTTAACCAAACGGCACAGCTTGAAGCCCTTTTGTTATGTCGTAGCCCACACTTGACCGTCATTACGGAAACATGGCTTCACAGTGAAATACCTGATGACAACTTAGTTCCGCCAGGTTACAAAATATTTCGAAGAGACCGGCCAACTAGAGGTGGGGGTGTTGCAGTGATTGTAAAAAGCAGTATCAAAGCATCCCTTCTAGCGCAATCGCCAGATACTGAAAGCCTATGTTTAAGGGTTTCTTTCGGAAACAAAGTAATCATTGTTATCGCTGTGTACAGACCACCTGATTCTGGGCCCAATTTTCTTGTAAATTTGCGATCTCATTCGGCCTCATTCAGTAAAGACAAGCTTTTCGTCCTAGGGGATTTTAATGTGCCCAACTTTGATTGGGACAGCTTGAAAACAAGACCCGATTCTTGCCACAGTGACGACATTCTCGACATTATGTTTTCACACAACCTTGTCCAAATAGTTCAGCAACCAACCCGAGATTGTGGCAATTCATCTTCTCTACTTGACCTTGTTTTCCTGCCCGGATCTTTCGAAAAGTACCACGTGTCTGTGGAACACGGTTTCTCAGATCACAAAATTGTTTTTGCATCCATTTCCCTTTATTACAAAAATGCAAAAAGTTGCCCAGCTCTCAAAAATGTGAAAGACTTTGCGAAAGCTAATGACACTTCAATTACTGAGTATTTGGAAAATACCTGGCCAAATTTCAATGATCACGATGTTGAAGTCCTTTGGAATAAATTTAAAAATATGTGTTTATTCTGTTTGCGAAACATTGTACCCGATAAAGTTAAGAAGACCGCCCCGCCGTGGTGGTCTAGTGGCTAAGGTACTCGGCTGCATTTTCGATGGAGGCGGAAATGTTGTAGGCCCGTGTGCTCAGATTTGGGTGCACGGTAAAGAACCCCAGGTGGTCGAAATTTCCGGAGCCCTCCACTACGGCGTCTCTCATAATCATATAGTGGTTTTGGGACGTTAAACCCCACATATCAATCATCAATCAAAGTTAAGAAGACCGCTAAATATACGCCCTAGATATCTAGATCTATAATTCACCTTAAACGCAAAGCTAAGCGCTTGTGAAAAAAATGTACAGCGCCTCAACAACTCGCCGAAATTTGTACTACCCTTTTCAATGCTATTACTCGTGCCAAAAATTTCTACTTTAACACTACTTTACCGAACTTCCTAAGAGAGGAACCACATAAATTCTGGAACTTTATTAGAAAGCACAATGAAAACATAACTGAAATTTCAGTCGACGGCTCTAATTTTACTAATCCTCGAGCAATCGCGAATCATTTCAATTTGTTTTTCCATAGCGTATTTTCGCAGTCTCAGTTAAAACAGAGTAGTACAGTAGCTTCATACCCTGATGTCAATATTGTTTCGCACAATAGTGTCTTAAATATGTTACTTCGATTAAAAAACAAATCGACGCCAGGGCCCGATTGCATCCCGAACGCATTTCTCCGTCGTTATGCTGAAGCTTTGACGAAATTTTTTGTACTTATTTTTGAATCTCCTCTTCATACGGCCACGCTACCTTCTGATATTAAAATAGCCCGTATCGTACCTATTCCCAAAAAGGCGACCCACTCTTAATTCCCAGCTACAAACCTATATCTATGTTTTAATCCGCCTGCAAGTTACTTGAACACGTTGTTGCTACGTTCATTACACAATTTTTAGATACCCATCAAATCCTTTCTCCATTTCAACACGGGTTTCGCAAGAGATTCTCGACCGTCACTCAACTACTTACAGTTGTTCACCACGCTTCTTCAGTTCTTGATAAGGGGGGACAGGTTGACCTCATACTCTTAGATTTTAGTAAGGCCTTCGATCGCGTATCGCACGACAAATTAATCAATAAATTAGTTAAAATCGGGCTTCCAGCCTTCATCGTCTCTTGGCTAACTGCCTATTTAAGTAACCGTAGACAGAACGTCGACGTTAATGGAAGCACTTCTGACGCTCTCCCTGTTACGTCTGGCGTACCGCAAGAAGTGTACTAGGCCCTTTACTTTTCCTTATTTTTTGTAATGACATTGTTAACGTTATAAACAGTCCGGTCCAAATACGTCTTTTTGCAGATGACTGTATACTTTTTAATGAAATTAATAGCATCGAGGACCAACTTGCGTTAAACTCGGCGTTAGAAAACGTTGCTTCTTGGAGTAAAACTACAAACATGCAATTCAACCATGACAAAACAGTTTACCTCCGAATGACTAGAAAGAAACACCCCCTTGAATTCTCTTATTGTACTTGTGACCAACCGCTTAAGCAAGTAGATGAACACAAATATCTTGGCGTAACATTAACCAGTACCTTAAGTTGGAACTCTCACATTACTAACATATGCGCTGCCGCTTTCCGTCAACTTTGTTTATTACGACACAAACTCAAAACCGCTCCCTCTGAGGTTGAATACTTAGAATATACTTCTATAATTAGACCTAAACTTGAATATGCCTGAGTTATTTGGGACCCTCACACTAAAACCAATATCGAATGCCTCGAAATAATTCAAAGAAGGACCGTCCGCTTTATTTATGGTATGTACGGTTCAACAGAGTCCGTTTTTGCCCAGATGGAAAGACATGGTATCCGAACATTATAATCACGACGTAAATCATTTAGGCTAAAATTACTGTACCAAATAGTTAACCGGAAGCTCTTATATGATCACAGCCCCTACATTAGTCGCCTGGAAACACGGCGTGGTCGTCATTCACACTCCCTTGCCATAACTCCGTATTTCTCCAAAACTAATCTCTTCAAATTTTCGTTTTTCCCGCGCACAATTTGTGAATGGAACAATTTACCGTTTGCCGTCCTGCTGTCGACAGATTCTATTGACGCACATGTTTTCCAGAGGATCTAAAAATGTTTTGCAGTTTTTTTTCTTACTTTCAGTGCCATGTTGTTTCCCTTTGTTTCCCTTTGCGATTCCCGCAATCCCACTTAAATCATCACTGTTACGATAAGTTTCGTTGCATTATTGTTGTATGTGTGTGATGATTGAATTATTGTATGCTGTGTGATGTTTGGCTTGATTGTCTTACTGCCTGTACCATTCCTGCTTGGGCTTTATGCCTGCAGTTTCTTGTAAATAAATAAATAAATAAATAAATAAATAAATAAATAAATAAATAAATAAATAAATAATAAATAAATAAATAAATACCTGAAGTTTGATTATAGGTCACTTCCCATGCATGCTATTCTTGCAACAACAGTATGATAATTTGTGATTCTTTATTTCGAATAGTGCCACTCAAGTACACGGGGTGGACTGAATGCTTCCAAAAATAATACAGAGAATGTCGTGTAGCCAACGTTTTGACAAGCGTTGTGTTGACGAAAAAAACTTCGCCAACACAACGCTGTTGTCCTGACAAAAAGATCTCATCTTGCCGAAACACAGTTTCCAGCGACGTTCTTTCTGGGAAAAATTCTGACCCCTTCAAGTCTCTACATGCCTCTGAACTTCAGTTTTGTTTGGTGCTCAATTTCAGTAAGAAAACTATGAGCGTCCTCATAACAAACGTGATTGAGTCCAATACAACTTGTCCTTTCCGCGCTTGTTGTTTTCGCGTTGGTTCGAATGTTCTTAGATGAACGGTTGCTCATTATGTCCGTATATCAGTTGTAAGCTATAACTATGACATTTTCACACTACGTGCGTGTCTATGTTTTATACAAAACGTGCAATACACAGTTCACGTTATTTGTGCTAATCAAGTTTCTACTTACTGAGAAATTATACAGCCTTCCTTCGGCCTCTTCAGAAAACACGAACAAAATCTAAATTAAAATAAAACAATCAAGAAAATTTTATGAGTCACCGCATCTCTCGAGCAGCTCAGCGGACCTGAAAGAAGGCACGAGCACATTCCGCTTATTGTGAAGTGAGATAGCAAGGCTTCTGCGGCACCCTACAGCTCTCAGTTTTTCGCCCTTTTCCTCTATTTCTCCACGTCACCAGTCACGTAATTAATAACATTTTTGTTCTTGATTTATTTTTATTAGGTTTCCCGGCAACCGCCGATAGTGAAATTAGTGCTGCCACTCAGCCCCCCTAATCATGCATCAAATCCAAGTGGCGCAGGCGCAAACGAGCGTGCCGTTCTTTCTCTACTACAGACAATTGAGACCGGCGCTTTGATACTGCGCAGTGGCAGACTCAAGCATTGTAGCTCACGACATAAACCAGCTTCCGTGCGTGCGTGGGCGCATGCGCCGCTACGCTTCCATGCTTGCCCACGCCAGTGAACTGGCGCTGCACCGGGCGTCGCCACGCGCTCGAGTGCTCATCGCAGTACGATAAGCCTCCCAACCTCGGCTATGGGGCGCTGCGCCACGCGTGCGGGTGGATAGACATCTGTGGTAATGACGCAGATAGGTTAAATTTGAAGTTCTTTAGGGGAAAAAAACCACTAGGTTGCCAACCGAGGTGACTTACTCTACATGTGTTCCTGATTCCGAGTGCAATGCCTGTGGATTACTGCTTTGAAGCGCTTGACTGCCTGCAGCACTCGATTTGTCTTGAGAAGCGCCATTCAGAGAGACCACGGGCATCAACGTGAGTCATTATTTATGCAATTACTATTGAATGTTGCAAGCCGACGGTGACGCCCAGTTAAACCTCCTCATAATTGCCAAGCCTGCTCACTGAGACCACGCGCCTCCTGCATCGAGATCCACGTGCGCGTCGCGCCGTCCTACACGATTTTTAAAGTTGTTTTCTCGTTTTCGTAAGTAGGCTCCTTAAAACGCTATAGAAACTTAGCGCCAGACTTCTCTTGCACGACCTAAGAATAATGAAGCAGAGATGAGCAACATGGAACCAACCTTCGAGAGCAATAGCGGGAAAACAATATTCAAGAACGAACCATAGATTAGGCTTTTAGCACGTCAGCAGAACAAAAATTCGCTGCAACAGAGAAGAAGCGTGAGGCATCTCTATGTCACAACCGCCAGAATCACAGCGCAAATGACGGAAAACAGCAAGTAGCGTCACAAGAATTTTCGGGCCACACCAACACAATCAAATGATTTTCTCGCTGGCCAACAGTTCCATCTATCAAACTGAAATGAAGATATCAAGCTGGAAAGACGGAGTTATAGAACGAGGACTAGCCCAAACATTCAAAGTCCAACTCCAGTAACTCTATGCTGAAGTCATCATACAGACGCTGTGACACCAGAACTTAATTTTGGCGAGTACTGAAGCGGAGAAACGTGCACTTAATCTTGAACGAGTGACAAACATTCGAAGTCGAACCGTACCTCAAGCTGATTACGGGCACCATGTTTTGCGTTGTACACGAAATAGACTAAGGCACCACGAACGAGCAGTTAAGGGATATCCTTGCTGGGAACTACTGCAATATTCTATACGCCCGAACGCAAAGCAGATCGACATCAGCAGTGATCCCTTTTGAAAGTATGTTCCGTTCTACATTAAAGTCGGATGCACGCTCTGCCATGGCAGACCGTACAGAAAGTCTATCCAACACTGCAGATCCTGTGGGAAGATAGGACACAGGCAAACATATGCTCTAATCCCCACGACGACCTATGCGACAACTGTAGAGATCAGAACAGTGACCCAAGGAAACCATAAATGCGAATCAAAATATAAGCTCTCCGGAACATCACATGTATCAGTGAGCAGAGATTATCGGAGAAAACTGAAGCAGGCCCCACCTCCATTGAGATTCCGGGAGCGAGCAAGATCGAAGCAGAGAAGCTTCGGTTATCAAAACAATGAGGGTAACATGAGCGACAACCATCGCGTGGTGCCTCTAGCGCCAAAGTCACCGAATGAGAACCAACAGGATAGAATGTCCAGATCTAAGCTGAGGTCGAAATTGAGAGAAAAAGGGCTGAGCGTGCCCAGGACGACGTCAATGGACAACACCAATCGAAAATGTCCAGCGCAAGTTAAGCTTGGCCAACGTTGTCACAGGGCAGAGTCAATTTTCGACAGAAACTATTATCAACCCAACCACGACACAATATAGGTGCAAAGAAAAGTTCTAATAGAAAACGAATTGCACTTCCAATAGAAAACGAATTGAAGCGAGCGCTAGAGGTGCAAAAGAAGAAGACGCAAGAGAAGAAAGCCAGTATAAGAGAAGCAGCCCATTTACCTTATGCGAGAAGTGGAAAAGCTACGGAGAGAGCAGACTCAAAATGTGCAAACACCTGAAACAGTCCACCGTCATCCCAACAAGCATAACCTCCAACCCCAAAGGCAGCAAGATTGCCAAATCAAACAGAGACAATGCAGAACGACCTTCGCGTACTTGAAGACCGTATCAACGGCAATATGGCAGTCATGACGAATGACATGATGTCCAAGGTATCTCAGGTGGTTCAAAGTATGGGGCCTCAGATGCTAAAAACTGTGCTTTGAAAACTCAAGAATGAAGTGGAGAACCAGATTTTTGCACTATTGACAAAAATGGCGAAATCAGGGGAAAGCTTCCGTCAGCGCATTCACACGCTGGACGAAGAAGAAAATGCCCGCAAGAAGCCTCAGTACCCAGTGAGAGAAGCTAAGATCCGGCCGACGTCAAGAAAGATCGCGAAAAAAAGCTGACCAGGAACTTCAAGACAAGCAGCACCCACAGCATAAAATTTGGCAATGAAACTGTCATTCTATACGAAGTAAGAGAAGTAATCTTTCTCAATTATGCTTGCAGTTTGACGCCGATATTATTGCCATGCAAATAACCGAAGCTGATGACTTCAAGGTGAGATGCTACATCACTCACGTCAGTGACGGCAAAGCAAAGATTACAATCCTGAAGTTAAAGACCATCAATGCCCAGAAACATTGCATCGATCACCGCATCGAGTACACCCTTGGGGAAATTGTGCCTGAGAAAAAGCAGCAGCGATGCTTGTTTGTGGTAAACGTGTACAGCCCTCTAAAAGACCACCTAGAAAATCTAGATAAGCTAAAGCTAAAAGTAAAAAAGCTGAGCAAGGGCAACGGACTTGCTATAACTATGCAGAAGTGTATAACTATGTTAGATTTTTTTGAAGGAAAGTACATTTCCAGTGGAAATTGGTGACTTGCGCACTAAGAAGTTCGAAATACTACCCTAGGCTCCATTATTTCTCCCGCCCTCTTCAATCTGGTGCAGAGTTCATTATCAAAGGAATTCAAACAAAGAGCAGGGATTGACCATGCAATATATGCTGATGACCTCGCCATCTGGACTACGCAGGGGTCCACAGGCCAAAAGTAAGACGTTCTGCAAGAAGCGGTCAACTGAACAGAAAGATATTTGTGAGTATGTTTACTGACGTATGCACCAGAAAAGTCTGAACTCTTAATCCTAAAAAAACGCTCACGACGCTGACAACATCCGCAGACACGGGACCCGGAAGTGAAAGTGGGAGGCATCGTAATTCCTGAGGTTTAAACGTTGCGCATTGTCGGACTGCTTATTCGAAAGGATGGAGCTGGCATAGCACAGTTAGCAAAAGTTCAGAAAACCGTGCAACAGGTCACTCACGGACTGAAAAAAGCCTGCACGAAATTGATCCAGGCGCTAGTCACAAGCATAATCACAAACGAGACCGCGCATGCATATATGAAGAATAGCCATAAAATTAAAATTAGCACTCATCACAAAATTCAACAAGATTTCCATGGGCCTGTCACCGTTATTATCTATGCAAACGTTGCTCAAGATGAAAGGGCACAACACATGGGAAGAGCTATGGAATCACACCGTATCAACCAGCTGGACAGACTGCAGCTGACGAATACGGGTAGAGCCCTACTCCAAGATTTGGGTTACCGAATCAAGGATGACATGCATGTTCCTCAGCCTATTCCATACGAGAGTAGAAATAACTTTCCCATAAGCAAATATACGAAAAACATGCATCCCGAATAAGACGAAGAAACAAGACAAACCATGATAAAACTGCTCAAGCATATACTAGAGAGCATCAACGCCAAAGAAGATGTAACATACACGGATGCAGTGGCTTACCTTGCAAATGATCGTTTTGCTATAAGTGTGGTTGACGAGAACGGCAATGAATTGAGAGGCACATTTATATGTGCCAAGTACGCGGGTACATGGGAGGAGCTGGGAATAGGCCTGGCCACCGCTACATTCAAGGAAACGCGGGCTACTGTGAAAACGAGTTCGCAAAAGGCGTGCAGAAGATACATGAATAGTACGATCGGAAAGGCAGCACTATGTGGCTTTAAAAAAACGCCATGATGGCCGCAACAGTCATGCTTAGAACACCGAGACACAAGTCTCTCACGGAGAACCAAGCGGAACACACCACGTTTCAGGATTATGTAAACCGGCCCGCAGTGTGCGCCTCCTGGTTCCCCGCGAGAGACTGATGTCACGGTGTCCAAAGAATGTCTGTTTCGTCCATCTTGGTTTCGCCGCAGCTTGTGATAATGCACGCCGAGTCATCTTTGACACGCTGGCAACATGTACTGATGGCTGTCACGGCGAGCATGAGCGCATACCGAAGTGCGCAGACATTTTGACACACTACAGGAAGCAGAGGAAGTGGTCCCCGCCAGCACACAAGAGTATGAGTAGGGAACAAGCAGTGATATGGAATTGACTACAAGCCGGAACTTAACCGCACGGAACATTGATGTGTGCAATGTATCCTGGGACCTTCCGGTGGGACTGCAAGTTTTGCTCTCCAGACACGCGCAACACTCTCTGTTTTATGGTGCTGGAGTGTCGCAACAATCAGGACCTACCACCGTCGCCACCACCAAGTGCAAATGAAGAGAAAGAAACGGAACTAGAGGAAGTATTCAATGACGAGTGGGAGGCTTTACTTTGACGCGGACCCTGAAAACCAGCTACGCTTGATGAACCAGACACAGGTGGTGGGGGCGGGCCATGGCTACCTGAACTGAGGGGGTTACCCACCTTAGGGTTGAAGTACACAGAGCTTGGTTCAAAAAAGTTCAATTTTCGTCGCAGTAAGAAATAATCGGCAATCATAATTTTTCATGGTAACGAATGCATTGAACATAAAATACAGGAGGTCAAAGTAGAAATTGTGTATAAATATGAATAATTAGGCATATTGATAAACAACAGGGCTGAGTACGTAAGGGAGCACGAAAGATACGTAACGCCAAAGGGTAACAGGGATGCAGCTGTAAGAAAAATAGGACACTGTGGAACTACAATAGGTATGACGTTGTGACAGGCAATTTGAAAGGTGACATGGTCCCGGGTTCGACATTTGGCAATGTGGTCTTGTGCATGAAATCAAAGGTTCAAGCAAGATTGGAAATGAAACAACATGGCATATGTACACTTGCTTTGGGAGCACACGGGAATACCCTAAATTAGGGGGTACGGGGTCACTTGGGATGGACATGTATCGTTCGAGTGCAGGAAAGCTAGCAGCAAGATAGAATTTGAGGACCGATTGAGAAATTAGGGAGCAGAGCATGGGGCTAGGAAATGTTTCAGCTACTTGTACATAAAAAATCTTGGTTCTAAACGGAGGAAGTGAATTCGAAAATTGTGTAGCAAATATTTAGAGACAGCAGAATACCACGCCAAAAATAAATATCGGTTAAGAAGAAGGTGAAGGAAGCAGAGAGGGACATGTGAAAAATTGTTATGCTTACAAAGTCATCAATGGAGACCTACCGAACTCTCAAGCAGGGATTTGCGAAAGAAATATCTATAATAATTATGGGGGTAGTTCTCTGCTGTTCGAGGCTAGAATGGGAGTATTGAGGACCAAGACGTACCGAGCCAAATACGATGGCACAGACACGTTATGTAGTGCGTGTGTAGAGCAGGAGAAAACCGCTGAACATTTCAAAATCATTCTGCAAAGAGCTGCACCCTATAGTTCAAGATGAAGGCGCGGAATTTTTCAAAGCATACGGGTTTAGGGACAGTGAAGGCAAAGTAGACATTAAACGAGTAGAAATAACTAGGAGAAGGCAAACTGATTAGTGGCTAATTGTAGGTGCGAGTGAGATTAAATCCTTCAACACATAGTGATAGTAATTAACTTTATTGCTAAGTGACATGGAAAATAAAAAAGAATTTCTGGAGCCCTCCACTACGGCGTCTCTTATAATCAAATAGTGGTTTCGGGACGGTAAACCTCACAAATCAATCAATCAATAAGTGACGTGGGGCACCGCCTGATTTGAATTGCAAAGCCGGATCCATCCATCCGTCCAACCGTCCGTCCATCCGTCCGTCCGTCCTTCCGTCCATTCGTCCATCCGTCCATCCATCCATCCATCCATTCATCCATCCATCCATCCGTCCGTCCATCCATCCGTCCGTCCATCCGTCCGTCCGTCCGTCCGTCCATCCGTCCGTCCGTCCGTTCGTCCATCCATCCATCCATCCATCCATCCATCCATCCATCCATCCATCCATCCATCCATCCATCCATCCATTCTTCCTTCCTTCCTTCCTTCCTTCCTTCCTTCCTTCATTTCGCCGCCTTCCTGGCAAAACCGGTCAGTGCCCGCGCTCGTTCAGCACGTTCTGCACACACCGTTGTCTGGTCAACCTGAACATGCAGCGTCAACTGTGACTTCCTCGAAAGTTCAAAAAGAGTGTAAAAACGTTTTTTGGTGTGAATCATATTCGATCTGAGTGATATTTACTGACAGCTTTTGCACCAAGCATGACGAACATAATGTCTTTGAGCGAGTGCTATGTGCGTGTCCATGGCGAATAGCCGAATTTATATGTCAATAATGGTGACGTGATGGCACGCATGCTATATATATGTTACCGGTAAAACGAGCATCTGCTGCGGACGTCGTGTCTTCCAGCGGAGCTGCCTCAAAACCACCACCACGCTTTCGCGTGCGTTTGCATATAGCGCTCGGATTTTGATTGCTTGGATGCTAAGTTTGTCGCGTGGCTTTAAATTTATCTGGAGGTCAGTGTGAAGAGACTAAATATCCATCTTCCCTGTCGAGTCGATGGCACCATTGCAATGCGCAGTTCACAAGAGTTTCACTTTTGCCGATGTTTTCATGGGATGTTAAAAACGTCGTATCGTAAGTTCAATGCCACATTGTATTTTTACAGCTCTTTTAATAGCATATTGTTGGGCACACACAAAAAGAGAATGTTGTGCCCGCTTCAGCCCTGCCTGTTTCTTGTCGCACATATCTTTCATTTCGGTAAATATACGCATGTCATTGATCACGCAGTTTTTTAACTGATTAGAGTGTCGCTTTGTTTGTTTGAACAGCTTGTTTGGTGTTCGTCAAGTTATACAATACCCACTGAAATCAAGCATGTTTTTGGTTACGCCTAGATTTTCCCCTGATAACCGCGTGTAATTTTTCGACACCATCAGGAATTTTATTACTGCCTTGTTTTTTTCTCGAACTTCTCTTCATACTGGCAGCTGTAGATCCCGTGCAGTTCATGCGCTTGCAAGGATATAATATTTCACGTGCCAAAACCGAGGTAACATTAAAAAGCGCGCCATGGTGTGACACTCCAAAATAATTCCGGCCACATGAGGCTTTTTTCATGTGCACGTAAAGCTATTTGAAGTGTAAGGAGCAACAACGAATGGAGGGTGCACACACCGAGCACCACTTCTGTTTACATTGAAGGTCACCCCACGATACTCTTGAAATATGCAAAACCAACACGGCCTGCCGGCCATTCTTACACCTAAATTTAAGCACTGTGTTACTACGTTTCGCTCTCATGGAAATTCAGCTGGCGTATGCGGGAATCGAACTCTTGACTTCGATCCTAGCACCTCAACACCTGAGCCAGCTCGCCCATTGGTGGGTGTTACTTGCAAGACCTGTATGTATAAACGCTCAGTGTGAGCACGCAGCATGAATTTGATGACACTGAGTAGCGACAAGAAGTCTAGAGCCATAAGCAGAATAAAACACTTCCATGGCTCATGGTACGGTATTTTACCAAAGGGGGTAATAAGCTAGCAAATTCAGCCAGCTTCGCATTACAAATAGTTGTCTCGGAAAGCCAGCACCCAATCTTGAAATGCAGAGTAGTTGTCTATTCTTAGTACCTTCAGTTTACAAACGCACTGCCTTTCCATATAACCCTGGCCATCCCGTTCCTCTCCATTAATAGTTGGCATTACTGTAGACGAAAAAAAAATTTCCCAACTGAGACCACAAAAGAGTATCGACGAGCTGCCATAACCTGTTCTTGATGCCTTTGCTCCTCGTGCTGCTTGCATTGGAAACGGTAGTACTTTACGGGTAGTTTTCAACTCTGAGGCTTTTTCAACATTTCTAGCAGCTCACAATGCAGCAGGAGTGTGCCTGTTTTCCAAGAGGACGAACGAGCGGCGCCTATACTAGCCAAATGCGAGATAAAAGCCACAAAGGACACGTTTTCTTTGCGTGGAATGGGACAACCAAGCAAGCGCGCCGTGTCTGAATGACCAGAGTTTTGGCTCTTTGACTGGGATGGTGAACGGCGCTGCGCAAACTTGAGCATGTCTTCTCTATTAAATATAGCCGTGAAGGTTGAATGCGTCTTCAGATTGATGTCAGCTTCAAGTATATCCCACAAAGCTCCAATAGAGTGAAATTAGGCGTCTAGTGAGACCTTAAAGCTGGAAATTTGACGGCATATTTATTCCACTGAAAGATATGTTACCACTGTAGAAGCATGCTTATATTTTTTCTGAAGGAACAAATAAACATTTGTGCACAATCCAGAGTTCTTCAACGACTCTAATGGTTCTTACCGCGTCGCGGAGGTGCAGTGGCTGCAACGTTTGACAGCGCATATTCAGCTTTCCATGCCATATATATATACAGTGTTTCTATATACGAAGTGAAACGAGGTGTTAAACAAGCAGGAGTTGACTTTGCGAACGAGAAATTTATTTAGCGCAAGGGCTAACTGAATGCAAGTCTGCGATCACAGCATGTCTTCTTCTTCTTTCTCTCCTCAAGCTCCTGTCCACTGCGCTGGTTAAATCACCCCCGGGCGATGATGGAGCCATTCTGGCGACCTAAGGACAGATTTAGACAAAAGGGTCATGGTATGGTTTTAGCCGAGAGACGTATACACTTTCTTTTCCCCGATGGCACTTGTGCGGAGAAGCGTCTAGTGGCTCGACAAGGTATGTTTGGCGTACAACTCGATAGGGACCCTGGTACCTGGATGAAAGCTTGTGGGAGAATCCCGGAGGAGTGGAAGGAATCCATAGCATCACCAGTGAGTTAGGAGCAAAGCTCAGAGGCTTGGTTGACGCGTCGTGGAGATGTTTTTGGCGTGTCTGGTTGTGTGACGTGAACGCATGAGCAAGCTTCCGACATTCTTCAGCGTATGCTGCTGCTCGTGAAACAGCTGTAAACACTGAAGAGTCTGGTTGATAGGGAAGATTGGTATCCATTGTTGATGATGGCTCGGTTCCATAAAGAAGGAAGAAAAGCGAAAATCCAGTGGTGCTTTGCGTTGCAGTGTTGTAGGCATATGTCACAAAAAGCAGTATGATATATCTATGTGACTGGTTGGAGGAAGCGTACATGGCAAGCATATCTCCAAGTGTACGATTAAAACGCTCTGTCATTCCATTATTTGTGGATGATAGGCTGTGATAGTGCGGTGTATGATGCAGAGCTCGCTCAACAACGCTTTACGGCGTCAGAGAGAAAAGCGCGGACGCGATCGCTTAATATCTCCCGAGGTGCTCCATGCTTTAAAACCAAGTTTTGAAGTTTAATACATGAAACGTATTTTGCGGTAGCAGAAGGTAACACAGCTGTTTCAGTGTACCACGTTAGGTTGTCAGTAGCGACAATGACCCAGCAGTTGCTACTCGAAGTATAGGGAAGGAGACCGTAAAGGCCGATTATGACACAATCGAAAGCTCGAGTTGGACATGGCAACTGCTGCAAAGGACCTGTGGCATGCTGAGTGGGCATCTTGCGTCGCTAGCATGTAAGGCAAGACCTTACGTAACGGCGAACGAAATGGTACATACCGCGCCAGTAGTACCGCAGCTGCAAACCAATGTATGTTTCTAACACACCTTCATGGCCACATTGCGGATCATCATAAACGTGGCGCAGATGTAAGAGCGAACATATCGGCGAATGACGAGCAACCACTTACGGCCAATCGAGCTGTAGTTTTGGCCGTAAAGCAAGTTATCCTGAATAGCTAAATGTTCTGCTTGACGGCGAAGCGTCCTCGAAACTGGAGTGGGCGTCCTGTTTGAGAGAAAGTCCAAAAGGGAAGAAATCCAAGCGTCTTTGCGTTGCTCGGATGGCATGTCCGAAACGCTGTTGGCCAAGGCAGCACTGGCTGAGATAGGCGTGGAGACAGGCTGCGAAGCCAACGATGATCGTGACGGGGCATCGGCGTTGAAATGCTTCCAGCCAGAACGTCTGATAGCATGGATATTGAATTCTTGTAACCACAATGCCCAATGAGAGAGCCAACCATCAGGATCTTTCAGTGAAGATAACCAGCAAAGCGCATGGTGGCCTGTCACAATATCAAACGGATGTCCATATATATATATATATATAGCCCAGTAGATTCTCCGTGAGCGGTCACAACGTGGTTTATTTCGACGTTTCGGCCTAGAGTCTGACCTTCATCAGGATTGAAGATACAGTTTGTTTGTGCTCAGCTTTATACAATCTCAAATCAGAGGGCAAGGAAAGAGGAAAAAAGACAGAAAAGAAAAAAGAAAAAAAGGAAAAAAAGAAAAAGAAAAGAAAAAGAAGAAAAAACAGAAGTAGAAGAGAAAAATAATATACGGTGGACTCCCTTCGGGCGCCCTCTTCCACTCTTCCTTCTACTTCCCCCCTCCACTCTTCCTTCTACTTCCCCCCTCCACTCTTCCCTCCACTTCCCCTTCATCTCTCTCCCCCTTCTCCTCTTCACGTTTCTGATGTCAGCGGTCTGTGTATGTTTCCTTTCACTAACGCCTTCCTCCCAATCAGACGGCGCCTCCTGGCACTGGCGGTTCGGTGCGGGGCAAAAAAGAGCTTTTTTAGGAAGTCCTAAGCCTTTAACTACTCTCTTTTAGGAAGTCCTAAGCCTCTAACTACTCGTAGTCCCGTAAACAATTCGTCGTAGAAGGAGGGGTGCCGCGTATTGTGGCAGAAACTGGTAAGCGGGCATTTTAGGAAGTTCTAAGCCTTTAACTACTCGGCGCGCTGTCAACATTTCGTCGTAAAAAGAGGGGTGCCCCGTATTGTGGTAGAGGCTGGTAAGCGGGTGCAATGCGAATTCCTTGCCCGCTTCTGGATTACGCGTGTAGTGCGGGCCTCCCGGCTGTGCACAGGGTTGCTGTTGGGCATGTCATGCATGGCAAAATTGATTGGGTAGTAAAATAAAACAGAAAACAGACGAAAGCTGCAGTTAGGAAGAGTAGTTACACTGGGAATTGTTTTGGGTTACGCTACGGCCACTCAACCACCATGCCTGCATATATATATATATATATATATATATATATATGTATATATATATATATATATATATATATATATATATGTATATAAAGCTAAAATTTTCCGATTGTCGAAATAATTGCGAGGCACTCCTTTTCAGTGACACTGTCATTCTTCTCGGCTCTACTTAGGGTGCGCCTGGCACAGGGAACGACGTACTCGTCAAAGCCATCCTTGCGTTGGGCCAATATGGCCCCTAGCCCGACACACTAGCGTCTGTATGAAGCTCCGTTGGAGCAGATGGATCGAAATTTCGGAGCATGGGAGGTGTAGTGAGGGGCCGTCAGAGTTCGTGAAGTGCATCATCGCACGCCTGGGACCACGCTGGCAAATGAGAACTTGCGGCAAGAAGATTGGTCAAGGGGGCGATAAGGAGGCAAAAATTGCGGACGTAGCACCGGAAGTACGAACATAGGCCGATTAAGCCTCGGAGCTCCTTGATGAAGTTTGGTTTTGGGAACGGCGCGACTGCACTAACTTTTGTAGGGTCTGGAAAAATGCCATGCTTAGAAACCACATAACCGAGGATTACAAGCTTGCGAGTGCCGAAGTGGCATTTCTTCAAGTGAAGTTGAACTCCCGCCATGGAAAGGCACGTAAGAACTTGTTCCAAGCGGCTGAGGTGGGTCGCAAAGTCGCTGCTCTACACTTAAAAGTACCGCAATGTCGTCCAAATAACAGAGGCACGATTTCCATTTCAGACCTCGCAGGATTGTATTTATCATCCTTTCGAGAGTGGCCGGCGCATTGCATAGGCCAAAGAGCATAACTGGGAACTCATATGGTCCATTCGGCGTTACAAAGGCTGTCTTCGGGCGGTCACCCTCTGCCATGGGCACCTGCCCGTAGCCGAGGCGTAAAGCTGATACCGGTGTCACACTGGCCCTTTTAATCGCGATCATGATGATCCGGATCAGTTCTCAGGATCACTATCAACTTTTGACCGCTGCTACATGGCCCAAGCTAATATGGTTCAAGCTTGGGTCAAATTAAGTGCTCCAGGTGGCACTTGCGTGCCGTAAAACATACCACGGACAAAACTCGCGTACGGTAGATCTATAGAGCCCTTTATAAGCAATGTTATTCGTGCAATAACCGCTTGAACGTCAAAATCTTTGTATGTCACTACGGTTGTGATTTCATAAATTGATCACTACATGAAATTTCCCTAGCACTGACCTGTGTTGTTGTGTGAGATTCCTAACCTTCGCTTCTATTTCTGATGGCCCCCGCTGGTAGCCGTGCAGTCGCAGCGAAGCGCCATTCTTCTTGTACGCGCCAGTGTTTCACTTCTGGTGCCTCAAGTCTGTTCCCGTCGCTCCTGCTAGTGGTCAGTTACTGTAAAGATCTCTTCATTCCTCCACGAAGTGCGCACACTTCGTGACGTAGTCGAAATGCTTGTGACATTTATAATCAGCTTGATTCTATGTGCTCCAACAGCCCCGACGGCGCGAGAGTTTAACTAAGCGCTGAAGGAAACGGTCGTCTGCACGCCGTCTGCTTCTCCCGTAACTGCAAGCGGTCGATGCGAATCCTAAAATATGCAATACATTAGATATTATCTCAAATTAAACAATTTATTTTTTTGCTTTTTATAGGCATCTAGCTGTTTTAAAGCGTTTTTGTTAAACTAAGCTCGATTTTCTTGTTTCTTGTGCTTTCAGCAAGCTCAGCTAGAGGGTGCAGACAGCAGCAAAATTGCGAACTCTTAGGCAGATCGCGATGCGCGGATCACGATATTCTTGAACCCGATCACGCCTGATCGCGTGATTAAAAGTGACCGTGTAGCAGCACCTAATCTGTATTGTGGTTAAACCGGATCGACAGTGATCGCGATTAAAAATGTCCGTGTGACACCAGTATAACAAATAACTCTGCATCTTGTAGGCAGTCCAAATGATCATCGATTCGAGGCAGAAGGTATACGTCTTTGCGCGTTATCTTGTTGAGTCGGCGGTGGTCAACGTAGAATCGAATGGATCCGTCTTCTTTTTTTTTTTTGACGAGAATAATCAGTGAAGCCCAGGGACTGTCGGAGGGCTCCATGATGCCACGTTTAGCATGCCGTCCACTTGTTCAGCGGTGACACGGCGTTCAGCAGATGACACACGATACGGACGCTATCTAAGCAGAGCTTGTTGACCGGTGTCAATATGGTGAACAACCGCAGAGGTTCGGCCTAAACCTAACTGCTCCTGATTGAATGAAGAGCGAAAATGGTGTAGAAGATTTATAATCTCTTGGCGCTCAATTGGTGCGAGCTCAGAGTCGATGGCATCCGAAAAGACGTCCAGAACATCATTAGGCGCGTTGGTAGGAGTGACAGCACAAATTGGGAGCGAAATCGTAGAAGCGGGTATAGCAGCTGGAAGAATGCACTCGTTAGGTGTATACCTTCCCAGGCATTCTCCACGTAGTAGGAATGACGGGCTGTCCGAGGAATTGCACACATAAATGGCAGCGTGACCGTTGCGAAAAACAATGACGGCAAACAGAAGCATGAAATTCCGACGGCATGCAGATGTGACCAATTGCATAAAAAACGCAGGTGATTTTGAAGGAGAGGCACACGACGCCGTGAAAACAACAGCTGAGCAAGGCGCAATGTCAACGTCAGAAACAGCAAACACTCTACATGAAGCGCCATTGTCGGGGTCTTAGCATGGCACAGATAACGCAAGTGCGGAACGAGCACAGTCAACCAAAGCAGAATTTGACGAAAGAAAAACCTACCGAAGGATAACGTCATACGAAGAACGGAATAAAACTACAAATACAACGACGTACATAGCACCTTGAATGATGGCTCATGCAGTGCACAAAGCTGAAGGCTGAACAATGTGGGACGTAGCTCTCTGCAACAATAGGTCAGTAAGTGGAGTTGTCACTACCTTCAAGTTTCGGCACAGTTTCTCGCTACTTACGGCAGCTCCAGTGTCAACAAGTCTGTGCAACTTATGGCCGTCAATATAGAGTTCTATTTCGTTCAAGTGACAGCATTTAGGTCTTGAAATGTTCGCTGCCAATGCAGATCTTGCCTCCGAAACTGCACTCATCACTTTTTTTCTCGCTGTGGGCTCTTGCGAAGTAACATTAAAGAAATAAATCGAAGACGAGGAGAAGGCGAACGGTTTGAGGCGGATGGTCAACGACCGGGACGTACGTCTAGAGGTGGATCGGCAAAAGCAAGATATTATGGCTGAGTGGGCATCGTAGGCATGTAATCCGAGGCCCCTGCAATGTCAGGAGAAGGGAAGCTGCTATGGCGACAGTGACGAGCTATGTGGCCTGGGGTGCCACTAGAAACACATATTGACTAATTATCCGGAGTGCGCCATTGGCTTACGGTACGGGAACTGTTCACTGAATAAGGTACCGTAAACGGTCTTGCAGGTGGCGGTGTTCCGAGCTGTTTCGTATGCAGCCAGAGACGGGACGGTCAATGGACGGGCAGGTGGCGTCGACGAATAAACGTGACGAGTTACTTCGTAGATAGCCGGAGACGACGGCACACGTGGCCGGCACACGTGGAGTTCATACGTGAAGCCACAATTATGGAGCGCATTATTCGGCAGCAGTTGTGCCTGCTGATATCCATCGAAGCAGCCACTGCCGTCAAGGACTACCCCCAAAGTATGGCCACTTAGAAATTTCCGTGAGAACAATCTTTTTTACATCCGCAACCCAAACCAAGGATGACCCATTCGCTAGCTTACCATGGGTATTCAACACGCCTCGCACACCCACCTCATTCCACAGCGATACTGGTCAGAATGTCGAAAACTGGCTTGATTATTTCGACCGGGTCGCTGCCATCAACGACAGGGACAATCACCGTAAGTTAAAGAACGTGTATATCTCCCACTTATATGCAGGGAGAGTTTGGTACGAGAATCACAAAACTTCATTCACAGGATTTCCATCGACAGCTTCGTGAGGTGTCAGTAACCTCCAACGGAAAGAGAGAGCGGAGCAGGCACTTTCTTTGCGGTTTCAAATGCCGAACGAAAGCGTCGCCATGTTTTTCCAAGAGATGTCGCGAATTTTTGGATGGGATGACCGCCACGTGCCAGAAGATAAGAAGCTGCGCCTGCTAATGCAAGGCCCAAAGGAGCAGCTTTTCGCAGGCCCTGCGTGCAACCCTCCTTCGATAGTGTCGAAGTTCATACGTGAGGTCACAATTATGGGGCGCATTATTTGGCAGCAGTTGTCGCAGTATGAGTGTCAGATGGCGATGTCTGCTGCGTGCTCGCTTGTAGAAGGAGCCTATAACAAAGAGGTCCTTGCAGAACTCATACGCCAGGTTTTACGAATATTGCTGCTCTTACGCGCGTCATTCGTAACGAAATAGGCAGTTCGCCTATTCCTCGCCACCATTCCTCGCCACAATTGCAAGGCGAACCTCTCTCGTTTTCCTATGCGAATGGCTTACGCGTCTCTACGCCGTCGACGGCACAGTTTGCTCATTCACCTGCTGGGGCCACTGGCGCTTTTTAAGTCCACCCCATTGCACCGCGGAAGTCCACCGTCTTGCGTGCACCCGACAATGGTCCTTCGTGCTACCATTGTGGCGAAGTTGGACACATGTACCGCGACTGTTATTACCGACAAATAGGCCCACGCGGATTCCACCCAGATGCCCGTTGTTCACGCTATAGTGAACGCCCACAAGAAATTGCGGATTACTTGGAAGGTGGCCATCACGCTCCCGTTCCGCCACGACGACTGTGACATTCACCATTACCCTGTTCGTCCGCATCAACGCC
This sequence comes from Rhipicephalus microplus, assembly GCF_043290135.1. NCBI lineage: Eukaryota > Metazoa > Arthropoda > Arachnida > Ixodida > Ixodidae > Rhipicephalus > Rhipicephalus microplus. Next base: position 87,272,339 of record NC_134700.1, read on the forward strand.
CAGCGCCCGACAAGCTATTGGGTCCCCTGGTGTCTGTGTCGCGGCGCAAGTCCACGCCGGGGAAACTGAAAAGGATGACCTCCAGAGGTGAGGCCACTGTCACGCGAACCGGCAAATACCCTCCGCCGCTGCCTTACGACGTACCATTGAAGTCTGTTTCTCAAACCGCCAACAGAACGTCTGCTACAATTACCGTTTCCGTCGACTCCTATCCGGTGACTGCGCTTGTCGACATGAAAGCTGACTACTCAGTGATGAGTGCTTAATTGGCCACATGTCTACACAAAGTGCTGACAACGTGGTACGGCCCTCAACTAATCACCGCTGAAGGACACACTGTATTCCCTATTGGAAGGTGCACCACCAGGCTTAAGATTTATGCGTTGGCTTTTGTAGCATCATTCCTTGTACTGCCCAGCTGTTCTTGGCGGGACAATTTGGGCATGGGTTTTCAGCAAGATTCTGGAGCGATAATTATTCTGTCTAATTTGTTCGTCACTTTCGCTAACATTGTTTCGCGAGATTGCGAGATCGAGAACAAACATTGTGGCGTGGCCTTACGCGTACGTGACGGTTGCGTCACCTTGCCGCCTTGCAATAGTATTTTCGTTCTTGTTGAGCGTCCGCTGAGGCAGTCAATTACGAGCATTGCTGAGGGTAACCTCACGTTATAGCTTGATCGGGAAGTCTGTATTGCTCTAAGTCTCGTTCAACTCTAAAATGACCAGACTACGCTTTTAGTTACGAACTTGAGTGGCGAATACAAGCATTTTGCGAAACACACAACTACTGCTTACTTGGAGGCATTGGATGGCTAGAACGCCTTCTGTTTGATTACGAAAATGTCTACTGAAAAAAGCTGCGATACTGGCGTAACTAGTCGCCTCCACGCCAATCACCAGTTATAACAACTTAGGAGGGCAAGGCTCCTCAGTCTTCTCTCATCTTTTAGTGACTGTTTTGCCACAACGTCGAATGTCCAGCAGACCCCTCTAGTGAAGCACACAATCATCACTGACACAACAGTCCAACCCGAGCGCCAACGCGCTTACTCGCAGAAGGAGCAGAATACCAATCGTCATCAAGCGAAACAAATGCTCGATGACGACGTAACTCAACCATCGACTAGTCCTTGGGCGTCACCAGTTGTTCTCGTTAAAAAGAACGATTGTTCGCTACGAGTATGCTTAGACTACCCCCAAACTGAACAAGATAAATAAAAAAACTTATATCCTCTTCCTCGCATCGATGATTCATTGGTTGCCTGCGACACACCCGTTACCTCTCTTCCATTGATCTTCATAACGGATACTGGCAGATAGAATTAGATGAACGGGCCCAAGAAAAAAACAGCGTTCATTACTCTATGAATTCGCTATGAATTTTCTATGATCTCTATGAATTCAAAGTTTTCCCTTTTGGCCTGGGCTCCACTCAAGCCACATTGAAACGAATGATACACACAGTTTCATGTGGCCTGAAGTGGCACATGTGTTTAGTGTATATAGACGACGCAGTCGCTTCAGAACAACTTTTTAACAGAACATTGAGCGGCTTGAGGCGGCTCTTCTGGCTATTCGCAATGCCGAGCTGTCTCTGAAACCAGAAAAGCGTTATTTTGGATATGAGGAACTCAAACTCCTCGGCCATATTGTCAGCAGCAGTGGCGTTAGCCACGGCCCCCAGGAGGCTATGGCAGCCTCTCTGTTCCCGATACCGAAGACAAAGTTTGATGTACGCCGCTTTTGGGCCTTTGTGCTTATTACCACCGCTTCCTGCCTAGTTTTTAGAGAATCGCTGACCCTCTACAAAAACTCTTCAAGGACGACATCGCCTTCATCTAGGGTCCCAAACCATCCGACGCTTTCCCCAACATTCAACAACGCCTACAAACGCTGCCGATCCTTGGTCACTTCGACAGCGAAGCAGACACAGAAGTCCGCACTGACGCGAATGACCTTGGTCTCCGAGGTACTCTCGTGCAATATCAAGATTTCGTGGAACGCATCATCGCCTACGCAAGCCGCACGTTGTCATCTGCAAAGAACTACTTGACGACTGAAAAATAATGTCTGGCGGTTGTATATAGGTCATAAAGAAATTCAGGCCATACTTTTACGGACGCTCTTCGAATCATCAGTGACCACCACTCTCTCTGTTGGCTAGCGAATCTCAAAGATTTTTCGAGCCGTCTCGCGAGATGAAGCCTTCGGTTACATGAATTCGATATAACCATGGTTTACATGTATGGTAAGTTACACGCCGACGCTGACTGTCTTTCCCGCGCACCCGTCGACATCGCCGCAGAAGACGAGGACCAAGACTTCAGCTGCCTTGCTATTTTCGCGTCATTAAACGAGGCTGAGCAGCAACACGAAGACTTAGAACTACAACCACTGATCTAATACCTTGAAGGACGTCACCCACAACCCACACGTCAGTTTGCGCATGATCTGTCATCTTTCTGTATACGCTAAGACATCCTTTACAAGCGCAACTTTCATCCAAAGGAAAATGTTCACCTCCTCACCGTTCGTGCTGCTCTGTGCGAAGATATTTTGCGCGTCTCTCACAACGAGCCATCGTCAGGGCATCTTGGCTTCGCGTGTACTCTGGAGCGTATCAAAGGTAAATACTAGTGGCGGAAACCTACAAAAACCGCCTGGCAGTACGTGGAGACATGAACAGCTTGCCAGCGCCGCAAAATATCCAACTACGAAACCAGCCGGTCTGCTTCAGCCTTTACGACCCCCTCACACACCTTTTGAAAAGGTCGGGATGATTTACTTGGCCCATTCCCGAAGTCTACGGCTGGTAGCGCTCAATTGTGGTCGCCACCAACTACTTGATCAGATACTGCAAAACACAAGCCGCCCAGTGATCAACTGCTTTCAATGTGGCTAATTTTTTATCGCTCTCCACCACGATGCTCCCACTGTCATCATCACAGATCGTGGTACTACTTTTATGGCACAAATGCTCCGAGAGATTGTGTTTCTGAGCGGTACGACGCACCGATCAGCAACTGCGTACCACCCTCAAACTCACGGTTTAACCGAATGCCTTAACAAAACGATTGCAGATGTGCTTTCGATGTATGTCGCCAAGGATCACAAGAATGGACCTTTCCAGAAATCGCATCGCCGCGCCTTCCCCTGGTGGATCGGCGCTGGGGCATAATGGGAGAGCGGAGCGCCGGCGGTCAAAGCAGACGACGCCTTTCCGCTTTCACCTGCTTTCATCGCGCGCCGTGAGTGGTTTTGGCTGGCGTAAGGAGCTGCTATTGTGAAGAGACCGCTTTGACTTTTATTCATGCAAACTAGGCTGTGTTGTTCGTCGCAAATAATCGTATTCATTCATGAACATGTCGAATAAGGAAAGCAGCGGACACACTTGTCTGTTTCTGAGATTTGATAATACGTGAACTTCACTGGACGGTCCATATATTGCTCCCGCTACGGTGTTCTAGTGGCTAAGGCGCTTGGCTGCTAGCCCGCATGTCGCGGGGCTGAGTCCCGGCCGTGGCGCCCGCATTTTCTATGGTGGTGATATTGCTTTACGCCCGTGTGCTTAAATTTCTGGAGCCATCCGCTACGGCGTCTCTCGTAATCGCATGGTGCTTTTGGGACATTTGGCCCCCACACTTATATTATTTATTCATTCATTGATGGGTGCTACTTCATGACTTCTATGTTTGTAATGCTGCAGCTAAGTTAGACCTTTGTTATCTGTGTCCTCACTGTGATTACAGGGCTGGAGTTTTACACTTGCAGCTTACCCTGTAATCAACTACGCAAATTTATTAGGGCGAGAGGCTTAAATACCTCGTTATAAACTCACAGGGTCACCTATTCATCCGCCTAAGATTATTTGACGGAAAAGGTTCTCTTCTTTTTCTTCTCAGTCGACATGCTTATCTTACCCTGCCACTCTTTGACTGTCAGCGGGATTTTACCATGGGCGCAAACTCATATTGCGTCGCGGCTGGGGGAGAGCACTGGTGTAGCTTGGGCGTGAGCAGCTGCCGGTGGGGCTTGAAAGGGGCCAGTGACCATTTGGCACCCCCCAGTCGACGCCCAAGCCCGCCATCATTCACACCATCCTTCGAAAACTTGCTGTACCTAACGAGGTTTGCACTGCCTCCAAAAACGGAGGCAGTGCGAAACTGATATTGCAATGCATCCGTGATGAGACCACGCTGCACGAAGCTCAGATGTCATGCGATGACGTCATCACGTGAATTCACGTCATGTTTTCAAGACGTCACAGTTTTAGCGATGTCTGACATCATATATGTTATTATTACGCAGGTTATTTTTTCGATCACTTGTCGTCGCTGACGCGGGACACAAACGGTCGAGTTTCACGTTTGACAAGGCATATGAGGTTTTCACCTAAAAACAAAAATTGACCGTTGGTGGTGGCGTCCTGTGGTGTCGGAGTCAACAGGGACGATGCAAAAATTATCGCGTGACGGCGTCACCACACGACATTATCGTGACATGATGAATCACCAGAATGTGTAAGCTCATCAAGACGGTCCCATGATGACGTCATGAGACGACATCGTCACCTTTCACGGCTTTGTTATAGAGTGATCAGCCCACCACTGACGGAGGCTAAGCAGAACCAGGTGAGGTGCTGAAAGTTTGGAACGCCTGCAGCCATAAATCAGTGCAAAGCCACTTTAGGTGCAGAAAACATTCGCAGGTGGGAGGGGGCGATACCAATAAACTGACTGAACAATAAATTTGGCAGATCCGGTGTACAGTGGGAATCGATGATATTCGAAGCACGAATGAGAAACGTTATTATGTCCTTTTAAAATCAGCACAACGTTATGAGGTGGAGGTAAATGATGACGTACATGAATTCCGTGTCATGATTATCACGTTTGGATGTGTCGTTTACTTTGTCATCTATTCGCGTCACGTGATACCAATCTTTGGGTAAGTGGAGCTAAGAAAACGGCCGCGAGCAAGCTATGAGCCTGGTATCTTTTCATGTTATTACTTAACACGCGTGTCAAGATCGTCATGTTTACACCAGTGATATATTTCGTCATCTATTGAGATGATGTAACACCAAATTTTGTATATGTGGAGCTTGCGAAACGGCCACGAGCGCATCATAAAGGGCCCAATATACTCCAGTGTAGCGTTCACGCACGCGCACGCTGGGAACAGCGATGCTACGTTAGCAAAACCGGGCACTCTATAGTCTGACACCAGGCGCGACCAGCGTCCATCGGCGTGGCCCGATGGCAATCGGCTCGAAAGGCGACGTGGTGCATTTCGCACCGATGCGTTGCCCACACAACACTGCGTCTCCCTCATTTCGTGACGGAGGGACGCCGGACGCGCTGAAACGTGCATGTGTCAAAGCAACGCAGCGCGGCTCGTGCCTCCGATTATATGGCAGGACTGGCGCCTGGCGTGGCAAAGCCGGCGCGACACGACAAAATGAATGCCGAGCGCGCACACTGCGTCACGTCCAAATGTAATGGCGCTTTGATGGTGACATGTAGTCATGTTCTCATATGACACGCATCTCATAATTATTATGTTTGCACCAGTTACATACCTTCGTCATCCATTGGCGTTTCGTAATACCAAATTTGGCATAATTGAAGCTAGCGAAACGGCCGCCAGCGCATCATGAGCATGGCATGTAGTCGTGCTGTTACACGACACGTATCTAGTGTTTATCATGTTTGTAGCAGTATCCTACCTTTGTCACGCATTCACGTCCCGTAATAACAAATTCGGTATACGTGAAGCTAGCGAAATGGCTTCCAGTGCATGATGAGCGTGGCATGTAGTCATGTTGTTACATGACACGCATCTCATGATTATCATGTTTGCGCCAGTCACGTACCTTCGTCACCCATTTTGTACTGTAATACCAAGTTTGGTATGCGTGACGCTAGTAAAACAACCGCGAGTGCATCACGAGCGTGGCATGTAGTCATGTTGTTACATGACACTCATGTCACGATTTTCATTTGAGGGTCTGTCGCTTGTGTTCGCTATGCATTCATGCCCTACCATAGCAGTTTTGCAACATACCATGTGAACGAAACCACCGCAAACGCTTCAGGGCCATGAATTTTAAGTCTTGATATTCATGACATACCTGTCATGATTTTCATGTCATGACTAGTGAAATATGCTTTTCATACTGTAACGTTATGCCATACCAAGTTTGGTATCGATATCATTATCGAAACGGCCAGGAGAGCTAAAAGTCGTAGGCGGCTAGATAGATAGATAGATAGATAGATAGATAGATAGATAGATAGATAGATAGATAGATAGATAGATAGATAGATAGATAGATAGATAGATAGATAGATAGATAGATAGATAGATAGATAGATAGATAGATACGCTCAAAGTCGCCGAAGTTCCCGAAGTTCGCTAATGGCCCTTTTGGCAAAGGTGACAGGAATGGTTGTATGTTTTGGGCAGCTTGGAGAGGCAAATGCACACAAACAGCGAATTGCTAAACTAGCATAATCATAATTTGTAATGAAACAGGAGACCACGGGAGCTGAAACAGTAAAATATATTATTGTATGAATTATGCACACGATTTCACGCTGTTTGAAACGAATACTGCATGTGAAGTATCCGCTCTATGGATGTGCTGTTAGCTGGTTTTTACTACTCTCAGCGTTCCAAGTGCAAACTTTCGACACACAGCATTTGAAACAGGCAATTAGTATTCAAATATACCCAGAATAGTTGAGCTTGAACTCATTTGTCAGGGCGGAATTTCGACATTATCAATCGCGAAGTGCATGGTTTGCACTACGCATCGCGTGGAAGCATATGACGAGTGACAGTCCCCACCATAAAGTACTAATAATGAAGCTGTACGGCCAAACTGTCAATAAAACAAATGAAAAAGCTTATGCTACACGGAACACGATCGACAAAGCACAGGGTACTCACTGCGAAAGCCAAGAAAAGTTTCTAATTCAATGGGCCTTTTCGCGGGTACGTGAGCGATTCCCCAAGACATTAAGAAGTCAAGCATGCTAGGTTTCTTGACTGCACGTTGCTCTGGGTGGTGCCTCTTCTGTGAGTGCAGCTTGAAGCAGGGTTATGAAGCACGACTTTCGCACAACGATGCGTTCGCACGCCCGCACGTTGTGGGAAACGGGGTGAGCCAACGCTTGCGCGAGCAGATAACCCTCCGCCGGTGCTCCCGTTTCCCATAATGCTTTCTAGGCTTCCAGGCACCGTAGGAGGGCACGCGTGGATTCCTGAAAATGTCCATTGAGAAAACATTCTCCCGTATATAACATTTGCCTACAACACGGTTCTGCAGGAAACCACCGGCTTTGCTCCTTTTTGTCTGGTTTACGGCCTCGACGTCACCACAATGCTTGACACCATGCTGCAACCAACTCTGCCGGGCATAATTACCCCGTCCGCAGGCCTATTTGTTTAGGGTGCTAGGACGCCCGGCATCTTGCATGCTTTCTCATTTTATCGCGGCAAAATCAACATGCTTGGCGGTACAGCACCCACCACAGAGCACTAATGTACGAACAAGGTGACCTAGTCTGGGTATGGACTCCCTTACGTCAACCTAGGCGCTCAGAGAGATAGTTATGTCGGTACTTCGGACCCTAACGAGTTTTTCCTCGCCTTGGGGAAGTCAACTACAAAATCGTACCAGCAGACATGTCACACCGTTTTCGTAGACCACGCTCCTCGTATGTGGTTCACGTCTCCAGGATGAAGCCGGACTGTTCGCGTTGACTGCAAGTCACGAACTTTGTGCTGTGGCACTTGCTTTCAAGACAATTGTAGATTTCTTTCTCGCTTCTTATTTTTTCAACTCGGCCTTTTTCTTCTCAACGAACACAGGCATTTTCGACTACCTTTCGTTGTTTTCAGAGCCGAGGCATTCAAGCGATGCTTCTTTTTCTTTTTTTTTTCTGTGGAGAGAGGGTAACGCTACGCTGCGTTGGGGCAGAAGAAGAGAGCACAGAAGTGAGTGCCTGCTGTGGCCGAGTTAACAGTCGTTCACTTCGGGTACCTGTCTATCGTTTCCTCTCGCGACAATATATAAAATGACCTCGCAGCTATTAAACCAAAGGCCACTTTTAATGAATCGGTGCTTTTAATTTAGGAATTGATGAGAATGAAGCAATACTTCGTATGACGTTTGCTTTGTTTTGGGCTTTGTTTTGCGTTCATTTCTCATAGCGGTGCCGTAGCACGTTCTAAGTTTGTTTGGACATGCAATGTTTCTAGGTCCTTTACTCTCCTCTGTAGCTTACTCAAGCTGTGTTTTCTCGGTCCTTCTTTATTGTTTTTACTGTGAAGGGGAGATCCTTACATGACTCCACAAACGTGAAAATTGACCAACTGGGTCCCGCACCGGAGGCATCAACATGTGACACCAAACGTTATATTTTCGTGCTCATGACGCATTTATATCGAAAACTAACTTTGCACGCTTTTAAAGCTCATGCGAGTTTTGCAGAGCATTGTGGTGCAACCTCGCTTGCGCCGCCACCATTGCAAACATCTATTGTTGGCGCTCTAGTCTCTGTTGCTTGCAGCGGATGTGTGCTTTGATTTCTTGAAGCTGTGAGGAGCCGTGTGTATCTTCACCTGTTTGGCACATCGCCTCAGCACTTTTGGTTTTCTCAGTGCCTCTAAAAATGAAAATGGTGAGCATTTTACTCATCTAGCCCCTGTAATACTTTGTGGCATGGAACGAGGAAGATGTGGCCATGTATTTTTCAATAAATGCATCATTATACGTTGCAGTTATGTCAAAATGGCTCATGCACAGTGTCGATGCAGCTCGGCAGTATCCAGATCGCTAATGGTTCCCGTCGACGCTTGGTAGGTGAGCGAGCTCTGCATCAATTAGCGCTGTATAAATACTTGATAAGGCCATGAAAAATTCCCGGCACAGCGTCGGCTGAAGTTTAAGAACGTCGCGCGGTGACTTCACAACAACACCTCCGATTAACAACTGATCCACGCGAACGATGTTACTCTCATCGAAGTGCTTTTCTCACGGGCGCACATTCAGGGAAACAATTGCAAAACTACCAGTTTCCTGTCACTTCCATTTTTTCCGCCGATGAATGTAGGCAGCGAGAATCTGAGACTTTTTCGTTTCTTTTATAACCAGATCGAACACCAGGTACTCAACAGGTACACACTATCCTTCCTGATCTTCAGACACAGCACACTAGATCCAATGCTGTGAAAAACTACGTGATGACATGCAACGATATTATGCATTGTCCCCATAGCAGCACCAGCAGCCAGCTTCCCTCCGGTCTGCCAGATGCCCCACGCTGTGGAGTGGATGCTACAGGCGTGCGTCGGTGACGAACGTGCATCACCTCGGCTCCGCTAAGGACAGTCGTGAATCGCGGTCACTCAACCCGGATCCGACTAATTTTACTCGTCTGGTCTTTATGAAGTTGAGCGACGCAGGTGGACACCACTCTCATCAAAGTCGGCCCATTTTGGACGCATTTTTTTGAGTGTTAGAAGATTTCGCCAACCGCCGGGGTGCTGGCCTAGCAGCCGCAACGCTGCCGCCAGCCCCGGCTGGTGTTTCCCCGAAGATGGCGTCTAAGACGGTGATTCATTATTTTTTCATTTCATTTCATTTATTTACTCTCAATGCCGTAAGGCGTTACAGAGAGGAGGGGTACAATACTAAACAATCAAGAGAAAAGACAACACCGGGGTGGTTACAAAAAGTGATTGCTGACAGTGGACCTGAGTGCGCAGCGTCGCTGATGGAGACGATGGAGGCTGGAAGGCGATTCCACTGCACGCTGGTCGTTGGGACAAACGAGTTCAGGTAGAGGTTTGTTCGGGAGTTTGGCACACCAACTTTTAACGGATGATCAATGCGGGATGACACGTATGATGAAACTGAGAAAAAAGATTGTTTTAAGGTCTGATTGGTGTAAAATATTTTATGGAAAACACATAGGCGGGATATCATACGACGGGTTGCAAGATCAGGTAGTTTACTACTTGTTTCATGTTAGTGACACTGGATGACCGGGAATAATCAGAGAGAATAAAACGAGCGGCCCGATTTTGGATAGCTTCAAGTGTGGAGACAAGATTGGCAGAATGTGGATCCCATACAGAAGAGGCATATTCAATCTTCGGCCGTACAAGGGTTTTGTAAAGCTGCAGTTTTAATGAAGTGGGAGCTCGAGAGAAATTTCGTCGAAGGAAGCCGAGCATGCGGTTCGCATTATTGCTAATATATTCAATGTGCGAGTGCCACGAAAGGTTATCTGAATTCTGAACGCCCAGGTATTTATAGGTGGTAACCGATAATAGAGGGGAGCCATTCAGGAAATATGTGTTTACAGGGGTGTGCTTGATTGTTCGAGTTAACATCATATATTTGCACTTGTCGACATTTAGTTTCATTAGCCAGGTGTTGCACCAGGCTGAAATTGTGTTAAGGTTGGTTTGAAGTTGTGAGGGATCAGAAGGTTCGCATATATTTCTATATATAACACAATCGTCAGCGAAAAGACGTATTGATGAGGTTATGGTATCAGGAAGATTATTGATATAAATTAGGAAGAGAAGAGGCCCCAATACTGATTCCTGAGGGACACCAGATGTAACAGGACAGTGAGGAGATTCGTTATCATTAACGGCTACATATTGAAAGCGATTCTGCAGAAAACATTCAATCCACCTTAAAATGTTAGGGTCAATGCTCAGTTTGCTAAGTTTATAAAGTAGTAGTGGGTGGGAGACGCAGTCAAATTCCTTCGCGAAATCAATTAAAATGCAATCGACTACTGACGCACGATCCAACAAAGAACAGAGATCATTAGTAAAGGTGATTAATTCAGTTTTACAGGAAAGATTTTTGCGAAAACCGTGTTGGTAGACTGTAAAAAATGAATTAGATTCTAGAAAGCTCATCAAGTTAGTGTAAATGATGTGTTCGAGTAGTTTGCGTGGGATTGATGTAAGAGAGATGGGTCGATAGTTAAAAGGGGAGAAAACTTCACCAGACTTGTACACTGGAATCACCTTTCCAGCCTTCCAGTCGTCGGGCAGTAAGGAACACTGTAAAGACTGTGAAAAAATATAGGAAAGCATCAATGAGGAGTTCACATTGGTACTTTTCAGAAAATCATAGTTAATTCCATTTATTCCAGAAGATGAAGAAATTTTGGCCCCCTGTGTCAGCTTGAAAGTTCCAGCACAGTCAATAAAAATGGGTTCCATTGGTTCAAGATGTACGCTTTCTTTAACAGGAAAAGAAGTAGGAATTGTTTTAGTAAAAGATAAAGAAAACGTATTGTTGAGCAACACGCAGCACTGCTCCCGTGGAACAAGTGTTCCATCCGGTGTTTTTAATTTTACATCTTTAGATCTGCTCATATTAACAGCGCTCCAGAACTTGCGGGGATCAGTCGATAAGAGGGATGGGAGCGTTCGCTGATAAAACTCGGTTTTTGCACGAAAAAGGCCTTTTTTATATTCTGATGCGACGCGCGCATAAGCCGCCCACCTTTCAGCAGAACTTTATAGTCTACAGTGGCGAAAATTGCACCTTTTTTATTAAGCAGTCGTTTTAGTGAGACGTTGTACCGCGGTTGGCGTTTAGGATAGGGTATTCGTCTGAGCGGTATGTACTTATCAGTCAGCCATTGAACCTTGTTTCGAAATAAAGCCCAATTAACATTGAGCGGACGCTCCCAAAATTCAGGAAGGAAATAATCTATAAAAGCTTCCAGTTCCCTATTTATGGCTTGGAAATCAGCTTTAACGTAGTCTCTAATTTGTTTAAACTGTTTGGCGGGGCGCGAAGAGGATGACGGTATAGTGAAATCGGCAACTAAGTGGTCACTCAAAGCAGGATAAAGCGTTAAAGATGAAACAGACTCGGGAAAAGTGGTCAGTAAAAGGTCAAGGGTGCTGGGAGACGACTGGGTAATGCGAGTAGGTCCTTTAACAAGTTGACTTAAGTTAAATATAGAGCAAACGTCAATAAATGACTATCCTGCTTCGATGCAGATTGTCAGCATGGATACGGCACAACTCGAGGACTTTCCGCCACCCGAGGAAGAACTTTTGGAATATATGGTCCGAATATGGCGACGCAAGCAGAAAACGCTGGCACCCAAGGACACCGGAGCTACCGTACAGCAACAAGCGGCGTCTCGCTCTGCGCCTGCTACACACGGGGACACAGCTAGCGCGCCTTGAATGAAGAAACCTGCAAATCCTAGTGGCGTTCCTAGCAGACGCCACACATTGTGCGTGATGAACTCATCGTGGTGCTCAAGCCATGCAAAACGCTCGGTCTGAAGGCGACCTTCTTTCCAGGCCAAGCCGGTGCTGCTGTACGCAACCTGATACGTGAATGTGGGGAGGTAAAACTCACCGTCTGGCCCGTATGGGATCAAATTGTTACTGTGTGTGGACTGAGCTCAGTGCCCGCCGCCGAGAGGCTCCTTCGGCACATGATGTTGCAGTCGGGACCCACCAACTCCCGTTCCGCGGTCACGCTGAAGCCTCGGTTAACGTCGGCAAGGGTGTCATTCACATTGATCTCAGCGATACATCAGGTTCTCTCAAGCAAAAGGTGAAGTGGAAACACGGCAACATTTTGTGTGTGAGAAAATTGGGCGACACCGAAGTGACCGTGGTCCCCTCCGAAGGCAAGAGGGTACCCAGTTATGTCCACTTCAGCGATCAGGTCATCCCTGTGAGACATTATAAGAAGATGATTCTCGCCTGTCACCTATGTGGCACGGTAGGGCATCAGGCTGACATCTGCCCGAGGCCAAAGTCAGGCCGCTGTGGTCGCTATGGCTCTCAAGTGGTCGCCACTTCCGAGGGCACTGCTGAACACGAGTGCACACCTCGTTGCCTCAACTGTGGAGGCAGCTATCTAACTGGTGCGGCTGACTGTAGAGACAAGTACCGGAAGCCGATCAAGCCGAGAATATAACCGAGCAACACGAAGTGGACGTCAGCTCCCAAGGAAGTCCCGTCTTCTACAGTGAACACAAATAAACCTTCTTCTGCGCCGGGAAAACCTGGGTAAGTCAGGACGACCAACAAGGCTGAGACCAGGACGAAGGCGCCAAACTTCAACTCCGGGAACTTCGCATCCCTGGCAAGCGCCCAAACAAAGGTGAGTGGTTGAGTTAGGGCTGCCTCTGGTCCTCTCTTCCCCTTCCCTACCGAAGTCGCCCTACAGCGGCAAAATGCTGAACTCAAGCACCATACTGAAATTTTAGCACAGAAAATTCCGGAGCTAGAGGCAAAATCGGCCAGGCTTACAGAGCCTCAGGCACATGCTGGTCATTCGTAGCCTATGCAAAACTGAGCCAGTGGACGTGGATGATAGGGCCTTGGTTGCGTCAGGGCTGTCTAGCGACTCGCAGTCCACGGGCAGCCAGTAGGACACGTGGCTGTTATGGAGCACCGCTTAGAACGTCTAGAACGCACGATAGCGTACGTGCCAGGCAAAATTTTCGAAGGCCACAGGGCTTCCTTCAGGAAACTCTGGGAACGCGAGCTCTCGAAGATTGCGAAGAGCGTAACTCCCACAGTGATTGTGTCTGTTATGTCCTTAATACAGGGCGAGAACAGCGTTCAATTTAGAAAAAGCCACTCTCGCTAGCGTTCCCCGCGACCAGATACGCGTTGGCGAACGGTGATTCCCCGTCAAGACACAGCCTCGCAGCAAGATATTCTCGCTGCCTCCTCACCGGAGATATTGGTGCCACTGCCTGAGGTGCCATCACCATTGGGAATTGAGGCTGCGGCCAATAATTAAAAATTAATATTCACTATGCCTACCCGACGCCAGTGGAAAGCCAATAATAAAACAATCGAAGAAAAATTCGAGATCGTTCAGTGGAACTGAAGGGGTTTTCAAAATTGGAAGAAACCGCCGCACGTCAAGCTCTGCCTGCAGTCGCTTCGTACGTCACCAGCAAGCCTGGGCCTTCAGGAGCCAGGATCAGAAGCTAAATTCACTGGGTATTGCTCGTTCCAGTGGTGTCCTACTACGTGTACTCTGGTGAACAAGGCCTACACCGCAGTAGCTGTCGAGCTCGAATTGAATAACGCACAAGGCTACAGCATGGTCAAGGTCCTGCCACTGAAATCCCGAGATCTCTCCATACACATACTGAGCATTAGTGCTCTACGCATAACGCACCTTTGACTGTTAATGAAATGTTCTATTGTGAATTAAAATTGGCGGCAAAAGAACCTCTGGTAATAGTTGCAAAGTTGAACGCTCCAAGCCTTCATTGGAGTTAACGCTTTGAAATGGCGAAAAGACGCAAGTGTGCAAAGCTATTCTCCACATTTCATGTTACGTTGCTCACGTATCCAGCATGTCCAACACTCATGGGTAACTCGGTAACCTGGGACACGTGTCCTGACCTGTGTCTCGTAACGAACGCTAAAGATCCCGTATGACAAAAACTTGTGGAATCGCTTGGTAGTGACCACTGCCTTCTCTGGATAACTATTCCGGCGAAGGTGACTCGCAAAATGCGGGGTCAAGTTAAACTGACTGATTGGAATACCTTTAAAAAGCAAGACATTACTTCCGTGCTCTTTTCTAGTGGCGATGCGTAATGGGCAAAGCATTTGCATGCAATTCAGCAACAACATGTTAAGACCCTGCAAACTACCTAAGAGAAACTCGCAGTAGACAATCACCTCCTGCACCTCCGGGAGGCACGTAGAAGTCTTACCAAGCGGTGTAAAAAACAAAAGCCTAATCGCAAGCTTAAGGGTCGCATTACTGACCTCGCAAATGAAGCCGCACAGTATGCGTCCCAGCTAACTGACTTAAATTGGATCGAGAAGTGTACTAAAGCAGCGCGTCAAATGAGTTCGAAAAGGGCGTGGCGCTTCCTTCGCAGCCTCATTGACCCTACTCAGACGAGAGGAGAGACGCAGCGACAACTCCGGCGGGCTTTGCACAGGCACCAAGGCACGGCGGCTCAGCTCGCGGACACCCTGTGTGACCGATATCGCTGTCGCATAGAGGATTCCATTGGGCTCGAGTACGAGTACACGGGCAAGCCTAATCCAGGCATGGGTGCCCCTTTTATAATACATGAACTAAGGGTGGCTATAGCTAAGATGCGCAGAGGTACGGCTACGGGTAGAGATCGCATGACAGTCAAACTGTTGGCGAATCTTTCGAACTTGAATTGCCTTCACTTGCCAGAGTACATAAATCAGACTTGGGATGGACGTCCACTTCCCATAGACGGGAAGACTTCCTTAGTCACTTTTAATTCTAAACCAGGCATGATGGTGAATACCGACAACCTGAGACCAATCTAACTTCATATGTGGGTAAACTTATGGAGAGAATGGTTTGGGATCTCCTCTCTCCATACATGAAAGAAGGGCCTTTTAGCAGACACTATGTTTGATTTTCGCCGACATATGACTGCTCAGGATGTCCTTCTTCAGTTGCACCGTGACATAATTGAGCCCACTGTCATGTGACACAACGACAAGGCCATGCTTGCTCTCGATCTTAAAGGCGCCTTTTAACGTTCGCCATGGTAGCATTCTGGCAAATCTGACCTCTTCAGATTGTGGTGACAAGGCATTTGCCTGCGTAGAAGACTTGCTCTCGGAGCGTCAGGCCTTTTCTAAAATTGAGGATGATCCATACGGCCCATAAAATATGGGCACTAGGAGTACTCCCCAAGGAGTACTCCTAGTGTCACCGCTCCTCTTCAACATTGATATGATGCAGCTTTCACATCATCGGCCCGGGTGTAAGAAATGCATCACCCACTTAACGCGGATGATTTAACGATTTGGACTACTGAAGGTAACCTTGGAGAAATGGACGACCACTTCCAGCAGGCCACCTCTATAGTCGATCGCTGTGCTTTCGACTGTGGTTTCCGATGCGCTCCTGCAAAATCAGAGCTTCTGCACGTCAGAGCCAACCCCAAAGACGACATGAACTTACATATCTTTTTTATGGGAGCTCCTGTCACAGTAGTCGAGAAAATCCGGATCCTGGGCCTGTTCATATATAACAGACTCAAAGCGGACACTACAATCACCAAACTTAAACGCATAGGCGAACAGGTCAGACGTATGATCCACCGCGTTTCCAACAAACGCCGCGGGATGAGGGGCAGGGATACGCTTCGACTCGTCCATGACTTTGTACTCAGCCGAATCCTCCACTCCGTACCCTATCTTCGCACTAAGAAGCAACACTACCAGCGCATTGACGCCATAATTAAGAAGTCTACAAAGTGAGCTTTAGACATACTGGTAACCACCTCCAATGCCAAGTTGTCAGCTTTGGGGGTGTAAACTCTTCTTGCTAGGAAGCGTAGCCACTATTACACGAACTTACAACACAAGCGCTTAAGCACTTAAGCGCTTCTGTTGTGTGTTCTCATAATACTGGCTGCGCTTCTTGGTAAGATAGATTCTTACCAACTGGCCCGATACAATTGTTTATTGTTTAAACTCTTATCAGGAATTGAAGGAGGCGCACCTCGTCTACCAATATAAGCGACTTTCGCAGACGATATCTGGGCGCCATTTGTTAGGCCACCTGCACATAAAACATGACTGCATTCCAGAGAAGACTTGCAGACTTCCTGAGCTGTGGCGCCACAAGCACTGGGTTCTTCCCCTTCCTCGAAACATGCACTCGCAGTCACACGAAGGCAGACAAGGGGCGCGCACTGTGGCCCTCGAATACCAGTATGAATCTAAGCCAGGTGTATACTACGTTGATGTGGCAGGGCCTTTGCCCACTGGATTCTACACGTCCGCCATAGTTCACCAAAACAAACCTGTTAACGGGCTCTCCTATCGGGCTGCCGATTCCACACGCGCGGAGGAAGTAGCAGTAGAACTTGTTGCCTCGCACATGGACTCTAATATATCTATTACAGATTAACGCCGAGCCTTTGAAAATTATCTGAAGGGTGAGGTATGACCTTTAGCCTCCGATATTTTAAAGCGAGCCGTCAGGGATTTATACCCCTGACCAAAACGCATTGTTTGCACTCCAAGCCAGCAAGGCTAGATGTAACGAAGCTGCGGATGCGGCCGCCCGTGCGCCTAGCCACCGGGTACCTCACCCATGCTTTTCCGGTTGAGAGAATAACCAACCACTTCTACGATTCAGAGAAAATCTGGTGTACTATTGCGAACAACATTGGCTTTTTCCGTTGCCTGCTATGGGCCTGAATAAGGCCGATGAACGAATCCTAAGGCGCCTGCAGACCATCTTGTTGTGTCCTGCAGTAGTAAAACATCTTGACCCGAAAGTCGATGGGTGGCGCCCTCACTGTGGGGAAATCTCCGAGAACTTTCACATGATGTGGGCATGTCAAATGAATTCTTCACTTCCCCCTAACCCTTCCCTAACTAAGGAGGCATGAGAGGCAGCCCTTCTCAATCGCTCAGGGTTGGAGGCTCAAAGACCTCTTGTCCAACCGGCGTGGGTAGCGGTCTTTTCTAGTGGGGCACCGGAATAAGGACTCCCCCTGCGCAAATGGCGCTTATGGACCTGCAAAATCTTTATGAATATATGTTTTTCACTCACTCACTCACGTTCTGATGCAGCACCAAACCGCGAGCTCCGCTCAAAGCCCACAAAGCTTTCCTGTAGAGTTACGGTGAATCTTCGCGACTAGTAAGAATATTGAACGACTATGCTAATACCATGTTCTTGTTGTCATTGCTACGGAAGTGCAAAGATCCCTTCAACATATGTCGGTGCGTGTTAAAGTAACCAGTCGTATGATAGACCACTAGAGGTAACAAATGATTATCAAAGTGAAGTGTGTAGTGCATACTATCTATATTTGAGTCGTCTGAAAGAAAGCATAAAATTAACCCCCAGTTTTTTTTAGAGATACGTAAGAGACTGCGGTGCTGTATGAACTATATGGACAAAATTGTTGATGATAATAAGAACTTGTCCTACCAGGCCCAGCGACATTGATTAGGTAACACGTCTCAATGATTGCTTTTATTCCGCACTTTTGCCTGAGAATAATACTGTGACATTGTCCACGTATTTGAGCCCCTCTAGCAACTAAAATAATAATGCCACTGGTTGAACGTTGTGTCAATGATAATAAATCCCGGCTCAAAAATACAGATGAAACTAAGACCCCTGGTTCAGATGGTATTGCCCCCGCGTATTGAAGCGTTGTGCCTGGCCAATTCTCTCTAATCTTTATCTAATACAGAAGAAAACGCCAGGCCCACGTCGAATGCGCAGCACTATCAGAGCAAAAGCCCGAAGAAATAGAAAGCTCGAGATAAAGCCTTCCAGAGCCTTTTTAATCCTCTTTGAGAAACTGCTACAAGCGTGTTTGCTGGGCACCCAGTACGCCAAAAATAATCATAAATTTCGCGTAATAGGTTGACAATCACTACGCTATGCTTCATCGTTCTTAGAAGAGTGGTATCCACTACACGCTTTCTAGGAATATTGTGCAATATTTTTATGTGGTACATGGCTGACGACTACGAAGAAGTATACCTGAAGTGGGTATACGTCACAGTGAATAGGTGAACAAAAATCTTTTGTAATGAGTTGTTGCGCCATTGCACGAAATATTTTTTATGCAATTCAGAGCGTGACGCCTGCTTGTTCCTTTCGTGTTCTGAAACGCTTTATTACTCATTTTAGTGCAATTTCTTTCCCGACATCACGCCTTCGTAAGGCCAGTTTTGAAATAAGCTTCAAGTGCCGGTGTGGCTCATTGGTAGAATACTGAGCTGGCCCGCAGTGAACCTGGGTTCATATTCTCGTTGTGTCCTTGGTATTTGTTTTTTGCGCATTTCTTGCGATATCGGTTACAGACACCGGCGAAGGCGGCGGAAAACTATGGCACCACACGTGACCTGTGTTTATATCTCATAGCATAAAAAACTCAGGTTACTGCAAATCTGCCTGAAGACTGAAAATTGGCCTATGTGGTTCCCATTCATAAAGGTGTTCATAAAGCAGAGGCAAATAAATATAAACCCTTTTCTTTACCATCATTACCCTGCTAGATGCTGAAGAGCATACTGTGTAAAGACATAATGATCAGTGAAACACGTAATTGAACACAAATTATTAGTCAATGTTCAGCATGGTTTCTGCGAGGGCATGCATTCCACAACGCAACTGACTGAATCGAACCACAATTTCATGATTTGGGTAAATTATAATGAAAAAAACAGAATGCATTTTTTCCGAAATGCATTTGATTCCTTGTCCCACAATTTGCTTCTTCACAAGCTTGAAATTACTGATACTGATTACAAAGTGCTAAAATGAATTACCAGCTATCAGTAACAGTGTCGACAATATGTTTTTCTGAGTGGTATCACTTTGTCCACGGTAGAAGTAACATCAGGTGTCCCTCAGTGGTTCGTTTTAGGGTAGGTGCTGTTGTAAGTTTACATTATTGACGACAATCCAGACAGGATATTCTTTCAACTACATTTATTTGTGGACGGCTGTGCTGTATACAAACAGAAAAACGAACAGAACCACAGTGAATTTCAGGCTGACCTTACCAGAATTATGAAATGTTGCGAGAAGAGAAAAATGCGACCAAACGTTAAAAATGTGTTCATGTGTCTTCTAATAAAAACATATACTGGAATAAACGCGCTATTTTCTGAACGGTGAAGTTATTCATCAGCAACCAATGTTTGTGCACCTGGTTATAACCTTTACGAGCGACTGTTCTCAGACTGCGCATGCGCGTTCCGTGGTTGCGAGAGTCGTCATAGCACTAAATTTCATTCAGCGTACTCTCATACGCTCAATTGTTACGTTAAAATACTACTTATATTTCATTCATCCGCGCGATTTGGGGATATGCGTATTGTGTGCGAGATCCACAACAAAGTCTTTGATTGATCTCATTGAGAAAATACAGAACCGAGCGGCAAGGATTGTTCTAAGGTGTATACAAGTTGAGCGACAGCTGTACTGAAATGAAAAAACGTGCTGAGATGGGTAGCGCATTTATTCTTGCATGAAAAAAGTGCGTTTGGAAATGTTATTTTAGATATACCACGAAAAAATTTGGCAGATCCCACGTTCCGGGGAATCAACTTTATGCGAAGCATGCGGAGGGAAGGTGACCGTCAGTTTTTTATTGAGCGACACGTCAGAAAATGGCGCCAAATATATGTACAAATGTTGCACGCACAAGCATATGCTGAAGAGTTCTTAACGCTAACGCAACGATGCCATTTGTAACATGCGTATTAGCAGCACCAGAAGCTGATATGAAGCCGTGATGCTCGTGAAGATGCTGGCGCTGGACATTTCTACACAAATAAATTTCGGAGCAACGCACCTAACCGCAATTGACATCAACCCGACGTGACGGCTCTATCAAGGAGTACGTATGTAATGTTTGTAAAATTCGGTAGACAGCACTGCAACCACAATTCATTTTTCATGAAGATTAGCATGTATTTAAAAAGTAGTTCAGAGACCTGGCGTAGCTCGTGGTAAAAATGCCTCTTTGCCACGCAGAATGGTTGGGTGTGATTGCAGCTTGGACACTGACATTGCTTCTATGCATTCATCGGGTTGACGCTACTGATGTCGGGTATTTATTAAAGTCCCGCGTTAGAATTCCCCATGTGTATTCTCTTCGTTCCTGAGTAGGTACTAACTGTCAATCACCTGTGGCATATACCCGCATACCAGCGGCACATACTCGGCCGTGGGTACGTGCTACTGCCTGGCGGGAAGTGTTACTGCCTGGCGGGACGCTGCACTAGCTGACGCTGCATTTTTCGCGCTGGCCTCGAAGTACAGTCTTGGCCAGACAGCCTTGCAAGAGCTCGAGCTTGAATATTGACAGCTCAGACCTTTCCATGGGCATGGGAGCATTAGCAAAGCCTGGTAGTCCTGGAGGCCCTTAGATTACCGGACGATGAAGAAAGCAGCCTTGGTTCGGGTCCGAAACGCGACCGCCCTGATGCATGGCTCGTCTTCCTCCGGCCACCGCTGTCACTCCTCTTTCTCTTCTTGTCTCCCGCGTGTTTCGAACAATCGCTGCGTTGAACAGGCGCTTCAGTCATTTATTGTTTGTTAGTTCACATTCGTGCGAGCTTCTTCCTTGTTGCAAAATTCCAACTTGGTTAACGGCGGGCACTTGAAATTCCGCTCACTCAATCTGTTTCAAGTTCAACGCACTCCAACTATTCCGAATTCCGTGCATTCCATCACACATGTGTGCCTTCTACAATGAGTGGCCTACTTTGAACTACGAAGTAATCTTGAATATTACATCTTCGTACTCCCGATAGCAATGCGCGCTTGTGCTAAGAACTATTACTGTGATAATACATGTCATATTGAGTAGTCTTCATACAGGACACGTGTGTTTGTGAAGCATGAACCTTATTTTCACCGCATTTCCAACCATAATAATTTGCTTTAACTGTATTTTGAAGCAGACGCATGGCTCTTTGGTAGAAAACTTGCTTGACCAGCAGACGGCTTGGGCTCAGTCCTCACTCTGACCTGGATTTTTTTAAATATTTTATTCGCATCTTTCTCGATTTTTCTGCCATGCAGTGAATGATTTCTCGCTAACAACCAACGACGCCAACTGCAGTGCCAGAATATCTGCTTGATTGATTGATTGATTGATTTGTGGGGTTTAACGTCCCAAAACCACCATATGATTATGAGAGACGCCGTAGTGGAGGGCTCCGGAAATTTTGACCACCTGGGGTTCTTTAACGTGCACCCAAATCTGAGCACATGGGCCTCGACATTTCCGCCTCCATCAGAAATGCAGCCGCCGCAGCCGGGATTTGAACCCGCGACCTGCGGGTCAGCAGCCGATTACCTTAGCCACTAGACCACCGCGGCGGGGCGCCAGAATATCTGCGAAAGGCGCTCTTTAACGCTGTCGCGTTAACAAACGGACACACGACACAAGGAAAACATAAATTAGAAAAGACTGTTCGCGAGGCAGCGCTAACATAAGACAAAATACGACAGGCACAACGAAAAAGTTCCAACTAAAAATCACAGCATATTCAAGAACTGAACGATGACAAGTGGGGCAAAGCGTACGTCCATCAGTTCGTGCATCTGTTCATCAGTCCAACCATGGGTCGATCAGTCCGTCCATGCGTCTGTCTATCTGTCCGCCCGTCTAATGAATACTCCAAGTACCACCATCTCGCATCTTTTCATTATATATAGAGAGAATAAAACATTTTTTGACCGAGGAGGAATGTCGGTGAGTAGGAGTTTTAGTCCGGGATCAAATTGACATGGACCAATGTCCTCGCTCGACTCACGACGACATCTTGGGTCTTTGGATCCGAGCTAAACAGTGCTGCCTCCCACCCTATAGTGTCATGCTGTGCTCTGGGTTGTAGAGGTGAATTGTGTGGGCATTCTCACGCCATGTGGTACAGGGCGGATGTTTTAGTGATGTAGAACCTGCACTGTGGTGCGTATGTATGGGGTCTATCTTCGACAATATGTATGGATTGGGGTAAGACAAGGCCTGCAGGCGACACCACGCTACCTGAGATTCTTTACTGAGCTTTGGCCCAAGGGGCGGAAGTTTCCGTCTTTCGAGTCTTTCATTTTCTAGAATATCTGTTCATGTTAGGAGCGGGTTCATACGCGTAGCCGAGGGTGCGTGCAATAGCTCTGATACGGTATTATGGAGCCCCATTTCAAACAGACATTCCGTGATTGTCCACGGAAAGGTTCAGAGCCTTCTTGAGAGTCACACGTAAGACTCTGTCTATTTTGTGCTCGTCTGCTTTCAAGATTCTTAGGTAAGGAAAGCTATAGGTTATGCGACTGATAACAAATGCCAGAATTAGTCGAATTATGTCATGTTGTTTCATTCCTCGTCAATGGTTCGCCACCCGACAAAGCAAGCGAGAGATTTGTAGGCAGGACGTTTTTAGTTTAGTTTGCTGGCGAGTGGTTGGATACCCTTTGGAGTGACAAGGTGGCCTAGGAACTCTATTGTAGCAACGCCGAAGAGGCACTTATTGGGATTAATTACGAGGCCGTAATCATCCAGGAGGTGGAACAGGGTGCGCAGGTGGGCTTCATGCTCAGGGCCGGATGAGCTTGCTACAAGGAGGTCATCAAGGTGGGCAAATACGAAATCGAGACCTCGCGTGACCTCGTTGATAGTGCACTGAAAGGTCTGTGCAAAGTTGCGCAATACAAAAGGCATCCTCACATATTCAAACAGACTGAATGGGGTGGTGATGGCCGTCTTCGGAATGTCGGCGGGTTCTACAGGAATCTGATGGTAAGCCTTCACTAAGTCAATCTTAGAGAAGATTGTGCACCCAGCCAAATTTGATGTAAAATCCTGTATGTGAGGAAGTGGATAGCGGTCTGGTAAGGTGTGGGCATTGAGAGCGCGGTAATCCCCACATGGTCTCCAGTCGCCAGGATCTTTCTTCGGCACCATGTGGAATGGCGACGCCCAGTTGCTGGAGGAAGGCCGCACAATGCCGAGTTCAAGCATGTGCTCAAACTCACGGCGGGCGATGGCGAGGCGTTCTCCAGATATTCGACGGGGTCGTGTAAAAACGGCAGGTCCAGTGCTCACAATGTGGTGAGTGATGGAATGCTTCACCGGTGACTCTCTGGTGTGCGGCTTCGTGATGCTGGGAAAGTCATCGAGTATTTTTGCATACGGCGAAGCAGGTGTGAGAGCTCGCAGTCCCATTGGCGAGGAAGTACACAGTACACCGTTGATGGAGAGGTGGGTGTTGAGATCGATGAGGCGATGAGCATGCATGTCCACAGCAAGGTTAAAAAACTGAGGAAGTCAGCTCCAAGAACGGCTTGCGAGACGTCAGCGAGGATGAAAATCCAGCGGAACGTACGGCGTAGTCCAAGGTCAAGTGTAAGAGAGCGTTGGCCGTATGTGCGAATGGCGGAATTGTTGATCGCTTGGAGTGGGCAGGTCTGTTCGTTGCGATGGCGATCCGCACACGAGGCCGGGATAACGCTAACCTGGGCTTCTTTGTCGACTAAGAAGCAAGCGCCAGTGATCTTATCAGAAACATAGAAAAGGCGGCATGACTTTCGACCAGTACCACTTGCTGCCGTCAGTAGCCGGTCGTCGCATTTCCCGACCAGGAGCACGGGCGAGTGCACTTGCGAGCAGAGGCACCGAATCGGCGGTGGTACCAGCACACGGTTGCGGATGAAACGTCCCGCGGCGCGTCGGGTGGCCGAAGTTCCGGAGAACGTGGGGGCATCGAGGAGCGACTTTGTATCTGGAACCTGCATGACGGTCGACGATTCGCAGGTACAAAGTCATCGAGGCGTCTGACAAGGGCGTCCAAACGATTCTCGATGCTCGCGAGCGCTGGGTCTGCAGCGGTGGCCTGTGGCGGTGTGGTAACGGCGTTGAGGCTATGTGCCCGCGAGTAGTCCGCCACTCGGTCAGCCATTTCAGCGAGTGTGTCTACTGGGACATCTCCTGCAGCTACGAGGACCGGGACCATGCTCTGCGGTAAGCGCTGGAGGAACAACACACGTAACAGCTTCTCCTCTTGAGGGGTGGAGGGGCCGCCAATGAGCTGGTGCATGCGTCGCAGGAGCTGTGATGGGCGACGGTCACCGAGCTCTGTAGCCGTGATGAGCTGTTGGAGTCTGCTGTGTTCGGACTCAGACTTGCGGGAAATGATAGCTGCCTTCAACGTGTCGTAGGCATGGCTCGGGTGCGGCGACGCTAAAATATCAGCTAAGTCGTCGGCTACGTCCGGAGGTAAGCAGGATACCAGATGCCAGTGCCTGGTCTGTTGGCTGGTGATTTGCCGTAGGCTGAAGTGCGCCTCGACCTGCAGAAACTATGTGCTGGGGCTGTTGGGCAAAAATGGTGGCAGGTTGACATGTTGAATCGGAGCGACTACAGCACCGCTAGATCTGGCGTCTTCTTGGGCGTCAAGACCGGTAGGATTGGTGTCAGAGCCGGCGGGATCCATGCGGTATGATCGGGGCTGTGTTTTCTTAATCGGGTCACCATTACCTGTCGGAGCTAACACGCGAAAGATCCAGCCCTGACAGCGTTCAGTTTTCGAACTGATTTTTTTGTAACAGCGCTGCACCCATCGCGCGGCCCAAATGCTAACTTCTTCCTTGACGAGCGGCGCATTGAGGTGCTACATATGTAAAGCAAATGAGTTGTTGCCCCGATTATGAAAGTGGCCCCCCAGAATTCCGATGGTTTCAACCTCTTTAGTTTGCGTTCTATTGTGTTGTACTTTGAGGGATGTATTGTCAGATTCCTTATCTACGATTTCTTATATACTACGATTTCTGATTTAGTGGGGGAACACTCCAGACCACTCTTGCGTCCTATCGCTTCTACGATGGAAGAGGCCTGTTCGAAGGCTTCTTCTATGTGACTCAGGTTGCCAGACCGGCTTCAGACTGTGACGTCGTCCGCATATATAGCGTGGCGTACTTGTTAAATTTTATTAGGGCCTCCGGGGGCGGGGAGTGCGCATGAGGACGATATTGAAGATGAGCGCAGAAAGGACAGCCCCTTAGGGAGTGCGATGATGTTTATTAGAACAGAAGAGTCGCAACGAGGTCGCGACGGAAAATGGGCGAACAGCAAGTCTGGCAAAGGCGGCACAGGTTCTCGCGCAATCAGAGCACGGGCTTTTCGTTGTCTTCCGAAGGCGCATACGCGTTGGTGCGTATGCTCCACTACAATACCCCCGGGGTGAAGGGTAGCCATCCTGGCGACTCAAGGAGTAGGCACAATGAGGGGGTCGTAGTAGGGCTTGAGACGGTCGACGTGTACGGTCTCGCGTCCTCGACGGCGCAAATCTGGTGATTGTGTTAATGGCTCGATGACGTAATTCACCGGGGAGGTCGCTTCAATGACACGGTAGGGACCATGGTACCGGGCCAGAAGTTTAGAAGACAGGCCAGGAACGTGCGGGGGCACCCAAAGCCACACAAGGGAGCCAGCACGAAATGTAGAAGCTATGTGATGAGCGTCGTCGTGTCGAGTCTTTTCTAGACCTTGAGCCTCACTTGTCAGAGACCGAGCCAACTGACGGCAGTCTTCAGCGTATCTGGCGACTTCCGAAAGCGGGGAGCACTCAGATGCATCAGCGCGGTACGGTAGTATAGTGTCGAGTGGGTGGGAAGGTTCGCGGCCGTACAATAGAAAGAACGGGGAAAAACCGGTAGTCGCTTGCGTCACGGTGTTATAAGCGAAGGTAACAAAGGGCAATACAGCGTCCCAGTTAGTGTGGTCGGAGGAGGTGTACATCCTCAGCATGTCGCCAAGTGTGCGGTTGAACCGCTCAGTAAGACCATTTGTCTGTGGATGGTATGCGGTAGATTTCCGGTGGATAATGTTGCATTCAGCGAGGATAGCTTGGATGACCTCCGACAGGAACACTCGGCCCCTATCACTGAGTAATTCCCGCGGAGCACCATGGCGTAGAATGAAGCTGCGGAGAATGAAGAGTGCAACTTCGTGGGCGGTCGCTGCCGGTAGAGCTGCAGTCTCAGCGTAGCGTGTCAGATGATCGACTCCGACAATAATCCACCGGTTTCCAGAGATACTATATGGGAGGGGGCCATAGAGGTCTATACCCACGCGGTCGAATGGGCGAGCCGGGCACGGGAGCGGCTGTAACATGCCAGTAAGGTGCCGCGGAGGTGTCTTGTTCTGTTGGCAAGTGGTGCAAGACTGAACGTATTTCTGCACAAAGCGATACATTCCTCACCAGTAATTGCGCTGGCGCAGCCTTTCGTAGGTTTTCAGGACACCTGCGTGAGCACTTTTGGGATCTGCATGGAAATTCATGCAGATGTCAGAGCGCATATGAGTTGGGACAGCAAGGAGCCACTTCCGACCACCAGGCATGTAGTTACGGCGGTACAGAATGTTGTCTCGTAAGGAAAAGTGGGCTGCTTGCCGGCGTAGCGCTCTCGTGGAAGGGACAGCAGACGGATCGGTAAGGTAGTCGACTAACAGGGCAAGGTGTGGGTCTTTACGCTGCTCCGAAAGCATGTCAGTCGTGTCGAGCGGTGACAAGGTGGTAAAAGGGGGAGACAGAGAAGCCACATCTGGTGTTAATGGCGATCGCGAAAGTGCATCGGCATCCGCATGCTTGCGACCGGAACGATATACGACACGGATGTCGTATTCTTGCAATCGAAGTGCCCAACGCCCCAGGCGTCCGGACGGGTCTTTCAAGGTGGACAGCCAACATAGAGCGTGGTGGTCTGTGACCACGTCGAAAGGACGGCCGTAAAGGTACGGGCGAAACTTCGTCAACGCCCAGATTATGGCCAAACACTCCTTCTCTGTCATGGAGTAATTCAATTCAGCCTTCTTGAGAGCGCGACCTGCATAGGCGACTACGTATTCAGCTTGGGTGCCTTTCCGTTGTGCCAGAACTGCACCAAGACCGATGCCACTTGCATCGGTGTGAATTTCTGTGGCCGCAGCAGGGTCGAAGTGACGAAGAATAGGTGGTGAGGTCAGCAGGCGGCGGAGCTGGCGAAATGCGTCGTCACATGCAGGTGACCATGCAGATATGCCTTTGCTGTTGGAAAGCAGACTCGTGAGAGGTGCGATGATGGACGCGAAGTTGCGCACGAAGCGACGAAAGTAGGAGCAGAGACCGACGAAACTTCTTAGGGCTTTCTGTGATGTGGGCAACGGAAAGTCAGCGACAGCTCGAAGCTTATCGGGATCCGGAAGAACACCGTCTCTGGTGATGACATGTCCCCAGATGGTTAGTTTTCGTGCTGCGAAGTGGCACTTCTTGGAGTTAAGTTGTAGGCCTGCTGAAGTTAGACACGTCAGAATCTCGTGGAGGCGAGCAAGATGTGTCGGGAAATCAGATGAAAAGACTACGATGTCGTCCAGGTAACATAAGCAGGTTTTCCACTTGTGGGCACGCAAGATGGTGTCGATCATGCGCTCAAATGTGGCAGGCGCGTTGCAGAGCCCAAATGGCATGACTTTGAACTCATATAGGCCATCCGGCGTTACAAAGGCTGTTTTAGGGCGATCACATTCAGCCATTGGCACCTGCCAATACCCACAATGCAGATCCAAAGATGTAAAGTACTCGGCGCCTTGTAAACAGTCAAGAGCATCGTCTATTCGTGGTAGCGGGTAGACATCTTTTTTCGTGATATTGTTTAAGCGGCGATAGTCCACGCAAAATCGTACGGTGCCATCTTTTTTCTTGACCAGAACTTGATGGCTCAGACGCATGAGTGATTGCAGCAATGTGACATGGCGTTTCGTCGGGAAGAATAATATCATCGATATGGTCGACAGGTTGAACATATCCTAACGTTTCACCACGAAGTAAGCCAATGGGGTAGTTGCAGTGGTTGGTGACCAGCATTACGGTTAAACCAGACGCAATTGTAAGAACAGCAAATGGGAGAACGATGCCCTTGCGTTCAGTAAAAACCGGAGATGGCGTAAACACCACCGTGCCGTCAGGTTGCGCCAGACATGAAAGGCTAATAGGGACCGAAGCTTCAGGAGGCAAGGTGATGTCGTCATCAGCGATGACTTTGCAGAGCAGAGGAGAGCGGTCGGGTGGTGGAAATTCACATGTTGGCACAAGGGACACTTCGGCACGGGAGGCACGGGAACAATCGATGATAGCTTCATGACGTGATAAGAAATCCCAACCCAGGATAAGGTCATGAGATCAAGATGGTAGAACAAAAAACTGTACGACGTACAAAACGTCTCGGATGACGACGCGCGCCGTACACACAGCCGAGGGATGATTGCGTTGCGCGCTAGCCGTGGACAGCACCAAGCCACTGAGAGATGTGGTCACTTTCTTCAGTTTCCTACAAAAGTTTGCGTTCATCACAGAAACGGCGGCCCCGGTATCAATTAACGCTAATGTGGCGACTCCCTCAACATCGACATCAACAACATTTTGCGGCGAAAATGGAGGCCTTGGGAATTGCGCACAAGTTGCAGTTCTTGCCTCCGGAACTGCACTGATTAGTTTCCCTCCTCAAGAGGTGGTCGACGACGCATAGGCGATGGCGATCGGCGACGAGGTGATGGGAAACGAGCAGTCGATGGGTGGCGATCCGCGTCGGAGTGCCTCTGTTCATATGCAGACGTGGTGGTCTGCTGCGGTGCGTAGGTAGGAGCTCCGAAGTATGCGTGCGCAGGCGTGGGACGGCGGCGGCAGAAGCGTGCAATGTGGCCAGCGATGCCACACGCGAAGCAGATGGGACGATTGTCTCGGGTGCGCCACTCATTAGATGGACGGAAAAAGCGAGGTGGGGGCCTGTAGACTGGAGGCGAGGCCGAAGGAGGTGGAGCCGATAAGGCGACTGGATGCGGTGGGGGCCGCGCGACCACAGCTGCGTAGCTGAGAGGTGAAGGCGGCGCAGTTGGTGCGTAGCCAGCCGTTGAGAGATCAGATGGCACCGAAGTGCACGGGTAAGAGGCCGGAATTGTAGGGAGTGCATTGCAAATTTCAGTGCGTATGGCCTGCTGCATATTCGAAGGGAGGCTTGTCGTGGGCGCGTCACTATGCGGCAGCAGGGAAAGCTGTCGGGCGACTTCCTCCCTGATGAAGTCTTTAATCTGGTTCGACAGAGTTCCTTGGTGAACGTTGCCATTGGCGAGTGCGACGGCCGAGATCGAGTCTGGTGATGGAACACTTTGTCGGGCGATGGAACGCTGACGACGCAATTCATCGAAGCTCTGGCACAGGCTTACGAGGACTGCCACCGTGGTCGGGCTCTTCGCCAGCAACATCTGGAATGCGCCATCCTTGATGCCTTTGAGAATATGTCGAATTTTCTCTTCTTCAGGCATGGATGAGTTAACACGCCTGCAGAGGTCGAGCACATCTTCAATATAGCTAGTAAAGGTCTCACCAGGTTGCTGGGCTCGGTGGCGCAGACGCTGGTCAGCGCGGAGCTTGCGGACCTCTGGTCGGCCGAACGCTTCGGTCACGAGGGTCTTGAAGGTGGACCAGCTGGCGATGGCGGTTTCTCGGTTGGTGAACCATACCTTGGCGACGTCAGCCAAGTAAAAGATGACATAGACAAGCTTGGAGTCGTTGTCCCATTTGTTGCTGGCACTTCTTCTACGCGTGGGGTCTTCTGTAAAGAAGACCCCACGCGTAGAAAACTAGAGAAATGAAGAGGTCCGCTCTACAACGTATGGGGTTATCTGACTGCATGAACTGTGGCGGACATATAGGATGCAACCGCAATAAGCACACACTCTGGCTATGTATCAGTGATCGTGCTATTCATGCTGTCGAATGCGAAACGTTTTCCTGCTAACGTTGGTGTTTTACTAGAAACCCTATACATGTGACAGCTCCTTTCGTAATGCTCAACAGTAATGAGTAAGCGCTTGTGTTGTGTTAGCAAGATGGATCCTTACCAACTGGTCTGATACAATTGTTTATTGAGTAAGGAGTAATATTTCTGGAATATGCATAACAGAAATGCAATAGGTATTGTTGAATCAACAAAGAATTCTAGTGAAATGACACCACTGCATAGAAGAAGGCAGTATGCAAGCAGAAGGTGAATCGCCAACCTGCATTTCTTCGTTTACGATTTATGCGATTTTTCCTTTGTGTTGGATTTCCAGAATAAAAACCTTCGTAAGGCACCCGTTGGCAATTACACTGACAACGCTATTTCCTTCACTCCTTCCTGTATTGCACATTTCTCTCGGGCAAGTCTGAGTCTGCGTACTGGCCCCTCGTTCCACTTAAAAAATTAGTGTTCTTTCCGTATTTTCGCCTATATAGGGGTCCCACAATCCCACTTTAGATTGGCTGGTTCACAAATTTCGGGAGCGTTGCCAATTATGACATCGTAGATTGGGTAGTTCATGCAAGTTGCCATAGTTTCGCCACTATATTATTATAATGATACTGTAACGGATAATTCCGGTAAAATTTCAATACTTCCATCCAACAAAGCACGGGTCGTTGCTTACCAATAAAAGATTTGCGAGTTCCGAAGCTTCTGCAAACCGCAACTGTGCTCCTTCCAGTATTTCATAGAACAGGTATACAGCTTGTCCGTTTAGAAACCCTGATGTTAACCGCATACTTCTTTGAATACTATCTTGGGCATGTTCGGGCTGATCACGTTGTCGACAGTAGTCCTTCGACTCGCTTCTTCAGTTTAGGTTCAATAGACCACATGTTCAACAAACCTTAGATGCGCAGGTGATCCAACTTATTATGGGTGCTTTCGTAGAGACGAGATGCATCATGACGTATTGGTCTTATTTATTCGTGCACTGCTTAGCGTCGAGCACGTGTGGATGACATTTCGCGCAAAATAGTGCTTTCATCTCGGCACGGCCGTTTCTTTTATTTATTTATTTATTTATTTATTTATTTATTTATTTATTTATTTATTTATTTATTTATTTACAAATACTGAACCTTGCACAGCAAGATATTGCAGGAGTGAGTACAACACAAGATAAAATACAATACATTAAGTCACACTAAATCACATTTAGTCGCATTAAATATAACACAAATAAAGTATACACATTGAGTATGCACACTGAAGTATACACGCTGAATTGGCAGAACATCAGGAAGGTATACACAGTTTATCAGTGAAGAAAGTTTGGCAATTGTTCAACAAGTTCATCGTTTGACAGCTCGCGCAGGGAGCCCGGGAGGCCATTCCAATTATCAATAGTGTGAGGAAAGAAAGAAAACTTGAAGCAATAAATGGATGACTTCAAAGGAGCTATGTTAAGGTGGTAACTTCTCCTTGTGATTCGAGAGGAAGGGTTAGAGAAAGTGCATCAATAAATGTTTCCCCATGAGCGATCTTATGCAACAGAACAAAACTGTCACAAGTGCGTCAGAGAGCCATACTTTTAGCTGCAATTCATTAGCATATATTGTAGGTGAAAAATGGCGATGATAACGCTTACATATAAATCTGATGGCTTTTTTCTGAATAGAATCAAGCATATTTATGTCATTGGCAGGATGCGGTGCCCATACGACAGACGCATACTCTACTAGAGGCCTCATTAGAGATCTGTATGCTACTAGTCTACATTCCCTAATTGCATCTCAAAGGTTTCTCTTTAGGTAACCCAGCTTTCTTAACGCCTTATTTGATATATTCAGAATGTGGGCATGCCATTTCAAGTCCGGGGTGAAAGTAACACCGAGGTATTTGAAAGTGTCTACACTTTCAAGCTTGTGGTTACAACTAAATTATGAAAACTTTAACGGATGCTTTTTATTCGAGAAAGTCATTGAGACTAATTTTTTGAAGTTCAATGACATCTGCAATGTCTTACTCCACTCGCAAAAACGGTCGAAAACTTTATTTAACTGCAACTGATCTTGAGTGCTAGTCACATAAGAATATATGACACAGCCATCGGCATAAAGTCTCAATTTCACAGAAGTCCTAGCAGTTACTTTTACGACGTCCTTTATATAGATGATAAAGAGTAATGAACCCAGCATTGATCCTTGTGGTGCACCAGATGTGACACTGACCTCAGATGAGTGAGCACGACTAAATGCAACAAATTGTGTTCTTGAGCTCAGATAGTCCTGTATCTAGACTGTAAGTTTAGTGTCATGAATTAGTTCCTTGATTTTAATGAGAAGCTTATTATGGCATACTGTATCAATGGCTTTGCTATAGTCAAGGAAGATGGCATCAAGCTGTCCTCTGGTATTAGGTGTGGATGAGATATCAATGGAGAATTCTAATAATTGAGTCGCCATCGAAAAACCAAGACGAAAGCCATGTTGAGCATGTGAGAGAATATTCTCTTCAGACAAGCACTCGATGATATAATTATAGATGATGTGTTTCAGTAATGTACAAGAAGTTGATATTAATGAAATTGGCCTATAGTTGCACACCAACTGTTTATGGTCATCCTTATGTAAGGGAACGACCTTGGCGCACTTACAGAATAATGGGACAGTAGATGACTTAACAGACTTTCAAAAAATGACTGATAAATACCAGGAGGTCCATTCAGACTAACGTTTCAAAAACATATTAGGTATACCATCTGGCCCGGCGCTTTTCTTTGTATCATTTTTAGTACAAGGTTACGAATGCCTGCAGTAGTAATTAGCATGCTTGGGAAAGGTTGTGGAGATGAGTTAGTAAAAAATGTGGGACTACGCCCATCAACACGTGTGAACACTGATTTAAAATAGTCATTAAATGTTCAGAAATGCTATGGTTGTCAGAGCATGCATGGTTTATTGAAAATAATAAATGCGGAAGGACAGCTCTTACTAGGGGGATTGATGGCTTTCCAAAACTTTGACGGCTTGTCTTTCATGAACGACAACAAAGTATTATTAAAATAGAAGCTTTTCGCACTTGACATAGCTGATTTTAAACCACTTTTCAGTTTATTGATTGATTTGATTATTTGTGGGGTTTAACGTCCCAAAACCACCATATGATTATGACAGACGCCGTAGTGAGGGTTCCGGAAATTTTGACCACCTGGGATTCTTTAACGTGCACCCAAATCTGTGCACACGGGCCTACGACATTTCCGCCTCCATCGGAAATGCAGCCGCCGCAGCCGGGATTTGAATACTTTTCAGTTTAGTTAACAAAGACGATTTTATTGGATTGCCAAATTTGGAATGTTTACGAAGACGCCTAATACGGCGAATGAAATGTATAATGTCACAAGTGTACCAATGATGCTTGGGATTGCGTTTTATACACTGTGTTGAAATGTAATTAGCAATACAGCGGCCAACAATTCCATTAAAGCGGTTTACTAGTACATCGACATGGTAATCGCTGGCGCTGTTTAAAAACTCATCAAAAGAGGATGCAAGTATCCCGATAATGGAGTTATCTTCAGCATGATCATAGTTCACAACAGTCTGGTGTAAAGGAAGGTTAGGTACAGTCATTAAGTTAAAATCAACTACGACACTTGTGTGATCCGACAGGCCTTCAACAATTTCACAATGATAACCATATTCTTTATTATGCTCATTAATGAAAACAAGATCATGAATTGCATTTTCGCGGGTTGCAGAAGAAACAATTTGCGCCACGTCTAAAGAAATAGTTAAGTCAATCAAATAGTCACAGGTTAGCTTGTCTTGGCCATGTGCTGATAGAGTTTTCCAGTCCATGGCGGGGGTATTGAAGTCTCCAGTGATTAACATTTTGCAACCATTCAATTTTCGTTTGACTATATAATCCATGAGAAAAGAAAAGATACCAAAACCCGCATCAGGTGGCCGATAGACAGCTCCAATAGCCAGCGTGAGACCACAAATCCTAATTTTACACAAAATAGATTCACAGTTGGTTACATCGGGGAGTACTGTGAATTCAATGTCTTTTTTCACAAAGAGCGCAACGCCACCACCACGACGGCCACATCTATCTTTTCTCAGAACATTGTAACCTGGTGGTAAAATTTCTGAGTCCATGATATGTTCATTAAGCCAAGTTTCTGTTACGCATATTACAGAAGGATGATAGCATGCAACGAAGTGATGAAAGTCGTGAATCTTGTTAACAGTGCAACAGGCATTAATATTCGCTAAATAAACGTTATCAGAGCAGAGTCGGGTTCCAAGGGGCTGAGAAGATTGCTTCTTGGCTTGAATGATAGAGTCGCCCACTTCGCTTAACACAAAACGTGTGTTATTTATCAGCAAGGCATCATACTGCAGACGAGAGGAGGTGGCAATTTATCTTTGGTTAGCTGAAAGTTTCTAAAGGGCGCTGCGTACCTGTCTAACACGCTCTCAGAAGTCCTCGTTTACATATATTTGTGTTCTTTTCAACTTTCTGGCATCCTTTAAAACAGCAAGTTTAGATCTGTTCTCCAAAAGTTTAAATATAGCAGGGCGGGGCTTTTCCCCTCTACGCGCTCCAAGTCTGTGCCATCGTTCGATGTCGGTGCATTCAAGACCAAGTTTATCAGACAGTAGCCTCGTGAACAATTTTTTCCCCCGCCGCGGTGGTCTAGTGGCTAAGGTACTCGGCTGCTGACCCGCAGGTCGCGAGTTCGATTCCCGGCTGCGGCGGCTGCATTTCCGATGGAGGCGGAAATGTTGTAGGCCCGTGTACTCAAATTTGGGTGCACGTTAAAGAACCCCAGGTGGTCAAAATTTCCGGAGCCCTCCACTACGGCGTCTCTCATAATCAAATGGTGGTTTTGGGACGTTAAACCCCACAAATCAATCAATCAAATCGTGAACAATTCAAGCAGCTGCCCTGGAGAC
This sequence comes from Rhipicephalus microplus, assembly GCF_043290135.1. Classification (NCBI taxonomy): domain Eukaryota; kingdom Metazoa; phylum Arthropoda; class Arachnida; order Ixodida; family Ixodidae; genus Rhipicephalus; species Rhipicephalus microplus. The sequence goes on from NC_134700.1 coordinate 87,307,663, forward strand.
TCAGAATGGTGTTCAGGCAGTCCGTAGACAATAATATTATTGCTACGGGACCTGTTTTCAAGTTCATGACAATGGTTGTCTGACTTTGATACCAAATTAGCAAGATGAGTTACCGTTTTTTTTTCAAGTTGTTCAACTCGTGGAATTGCTTCCTTGGCTGATAATACCGAGGGCTCAAGCCTATTTAGCCTTTCTTCAATGGAAGCGAACTCGGCTGTCCATGATGAGAGCTCAGAACGAATTTTTTCTTGTCCCTCGAGCAGCTGCGGCAGTTTTTTGTTTAACTTGTCAAGGCCAGGATTGCTCTCAACATCGCCGGATAATAGCAACAAAATTCTACTGACAGAGAAGAACAATAACGCCGCTATAAGTGGGTCAGGCAGCAGCACTAGACATCGATCATCATTCCTATAGCAAGGGAAGTCGTATTTTGGCCCTATCTGCAAGACAGTGCAGACAAACTTGAACCAAGTGCACATTGTGCCGCCACAAGACCCACTGAAGAGCTCAGGCTTTATAGCAGGCCAGAAGTGGCCAGCTGGTGACGCTGAGGTAGCACACCATGCGCAGATGGGCTCCCAAGTGCCCAAGTCACGCAAGTTGGGTGACTCAGTCCATAGATGATATTGCTACGATACTGAGGATGCGCGTGGAAGAAGAGGAGAACGAGGTTGGCACGAGCAGTGATCGGCCAGATCCCTGGACTCTCGCATTGATCATCTCCTGTAAATAAAGGCATCCATCGCACCGTAACAAGATTGGTGGAAGGTGTCAACACCTCCCCGCCATACGACGCAATGTGTGCTGCCGTTGATGCCACGCTATATGATGTGCCCCAATCAAGAGCACCAGAGCCCCCAACCGACAACTTACATCATCGCCGTGGTTTCCAGAACGCCTCCCGCCAACCACCTACAATGGTGTCTTCATGGGACGATCATGCGCACATGGCGCCTCGTGGAAGGTTTGGCGACGTGCGTGAGGCCCCTGTGTGCTATAACTGCGGTTTCCGTGGACATGTGGCTCGATTCTGTGGTCAAAGGCGTCGCCCCCAGCAACGCTACTACGAGGGACCATCACCGTCTTCTCGACAAAACCGCTGGCGCGGTGGTATGCGTTCAATGCGGGACGCGTACGATGGAGACGGTTTCCAGCAAACGATCCACAGTGATACGCATGTAGGACGCAATTTCCACCGGAATTTACGCAACGACTCGCCTTCCTCCGTGCGAAGCTTGACGCCCCCCACAACACGCCGGTTCCGTTCCCCATCTCCTGGTCGACGCGTCACCTCCCCGCCTCCGGGAAACTAGGTGGTGCGGCCAATGGAGGTGAGGTCGCCGAACATTTGTCACTACATCCGCCTATGCCTCCACCCGTTTTTATGACTCAAAATAGGGTCCCCGTGCTTATTGATGGACTTCCTACGATGGCTTTGATAGATACTGGAGCAGCTGTTTCAGTAATGAGTCTTAACTTCAAATTGCGGCTAGGACATAAAGTGATGTTTCGCTGGGACAGTTGTGCATCATTTCGGGCAGTGAGCGGGGAGACATTGTGCCCGATCGGTGTGTGTGTTGTTAGTGTCACTTTGGGTGACAAGGTCTTCGAGGCTGAATTCGCCGTCCTGACAAGCTCCACCCATGACATCATCTTGGGCATCGATTTTCTACGCGAGTGCGGGGCTACCGTAGATTGCGGTGCTGGCGAGATTATGCTATCGGCATTTACTGACGATCCTAGGTGTTGTCAAGGATCTATCACCGTCATTGAGGATGTTGTCTTGCCGCCCAACTCGATGAAGACCGTACGCGTTGACGCCTCTGCCTCGGACGCCGGAAAGTTTGATGTTCTTGTGGAGCCCATTCCTCTTAATTGCGCCAAGAAAAATGTGCTCATTCCACATTGTGTTCTGTCGATCAGTGATGGGCGATCGGCCTTATGGGTGTCGAACTATTCAAATGAACCTGTTATGCTACCCGGCGGAATGCGACTCGCCCGCTTCGAACAAAATGTGACTAGTTTCATTGCATCTTTAAGTGACGAGAGAGTAGATCCTATTTGTGCAACGTACCATACAGAAGCCAACTTTCTGAGTATGGTAAACAAGTCGCTAACATCAGAAAAACGTCAAGCTTTGGTCGAAGTCCTTGCGAAGCACGCTACTATATTTGACTTTGCGCAGAAAGAAGAGCAAATAAGTGTACCCGAGTGGCGTACTCACCATGGGATTGACACAGGATCCGCTCACCCTATCCGGCAGAAACCATACCGTGTCTCATCTGCGGAGCGCAAGGTCATTACTCAACAGGTAGAAGAGATGTTAAAGAAAAGGGTTATTCAAGAGTCGTGAAGCCCTTGGGCTGCCCCTGTGATTCTTGTCCGAAAGAAGGATGGTGCATGGCGATTCTGCGTGGATTACAGACGGCTCAACTCTGTTACTAAAAAGGATGTCTACCCGCTTCCCAGGATTGATGATGTCATCGATTGTTTACATTCGGCATCGTACTTCTCATCCGTGGATTTGAGATCTGGTTATTGGCAAATACCCATGCACCCGAATGACAAAGAGAAAACGGCCTTCATAACCCCAGATGGCCTATTTGAATTCAATGTAATGCCGTTTGGCCTATGCAACGCTCCAGCCACATTTGAGCGCTTCATGGACTCTGTGTTACGTGGATTAAAGTGGGAAGTTTGTCTTTGCTACCTGGATGACATTATAATATTTGGCCGTATATTCGATGAACACAGCCATCGTCTAGACATTGTTCTCACCTGCCTTGAGAGAGCTAAGCTCACCCTGAACTCTAAGAAGTGTCACTTTGGCAGCCGCGAGACTCTCGTTCTCGGTCACCTGGTGGACAAGCATGGCGTTCGACCCGACCCCCAGAAAGTCGCAGCAGTCAGCAGCTTCAAACAACCTCAGTCGGTACGAGAGTTGCGAAGCTTTTTGGGCCTATGCTCGTACTTCCGTCGCTTCGTGCCCAGGTTCGCCGACCTCGCTTACCCTTTGACGTCCCTACTCAACAAGAACGCTCCTTTTCGGTGGTCAGCGGAATGCGAGTCGTCTTTTTCGCAACTCAAGTTTGCTCTTACGTCAGGGCCCGTACTTCGCCACTATGACCCATCTGCTGCCACAGAAGTTCATACCGACGCCAGTGGTATAGGTATTGGCGCCGTATTGGTCCAACGCCATGGAGCTGCTGAACACGTCGTTGCCTATGCCAGTCGCTGTTTAAGTAAGCCGGAGCGAAACTATACTGTCACAGAGCAGGAATGTCTCGCGGTCATGTTCGCCGTGCACAAGTTTCGCCCTTATATCTATGGCCGCCGATTCTCGATTGTCACGGACCACCATTCTTTATGTTGGCTCACTGGACTACGGGACCCATCTGGTCGTCTTGCTCGTTGGGCATTACGATTGCAAGAACACGACTTTGAAGTCTGCTACAAGAGCGGTCGTCGTCATGCCGACGCTGATTGCCTTTCACGACTTCCCCTTCCGACAACCGAGTGTGACGCTGACAACTTTGATGAATATTTGGCTGTAGTGGATACTCCGTTCCCCGACCTAACAACTTTTCGAGCAGAGCAACGCAATGACAACAGTCTCGCTTCTTTCTTTATTTCTGGAACGAACGGTCAACGTGGTTTCGTCGTAAAGGATGGCGTTCTCTACAAAAAGAATTATTCCGGCGTAGGCCCTCGCCTACTTCTAGTTGTGCCTACAAGTCTTCGACAACACGTACTTCGAGCAATGCACGACGACCCAACATCTGGCCATATGGGTTTTTCTAGGACAATTTATCGCACGCAAGAACGCTTCTTCTGGCCGAAGATGCGTAAAAGTGTGACTGCATACGTTGCGAGCTGTGAGCAATGTCAACGCCACAAGCGTCCTACAACTCCGCCAGCCGGACTACTTCATCCCATAGCACCCCCGAGTTCACCATTTGACGTCGTAGGTGTCGACCTGCTCGGCCCTTTTCCGCGATCAACGAACGGCAACCGATGGATTATTGTGGGCGTTGACCACCTCACACGTTACGCCGAAACTGCGGCGATTCCTGCGGCAACGGCCACTCAAGTTTCACAGTTCATGCTGTCACACGTTATATTACGCCATGGATCCCCCCGTGTCATCATCAGTGATCGCGGGCGGCAATTTGTTGCCGATGTAGTTGAAGACCTCCTTCGTCTTGCTTCGTGCCATTTTCGTCACACTACCCCGTATCACCCGCAGGCTAATGGTTTGACGGAACGAACAAATAGGACTCTCGTCAACATGATTTCCATGTATGTTGATTCTGGACACAAAACATGGGACGCGATTTTGCCATTTATAACTTTCGCCTACAACACGGCACAGCACGAAACAACGAGATACAGTCCATTTTATCTGCTCTACGCACGCCAACCCCGCACAGCTCTTGACACTATTCTTCCTTTTTCCGAGACTGATCAACCTACTCTCGCCGAAACCATTTGCCGCGCAGAAGAGGCCCGGCGCATCGCCTGTCTTCGAACTTTCGTCTCACAGAAACGCTCCAAAAACCGTTACGACAGAAGTCACCGGCACGTATGGTTTGAGAAAGGGGATTTGGTGTGGCTTTGGACGCCGCTTCGCAAGCGCGGCCTCTGCCAAAAGTTTCTGGCCAACTACACCGGTCCGTTTGTTGTCTTGGAACGTCTAAGCGATGTCACGTACGTGATATCTCAGCTGTTGTCAACTGGCCGCCGCTCAAGCAAGACCAACGTCGTTCATGTTGCCCGTTTAAAACGCTATCATCATCGCAACGAAGCCTAACTCGCCCGGTGGGCATCGTCTGCAAAGGGGGAATTGCTACGATACTGAGGATGCGCGTGGAAGAAGAGGAGAACGAGGTTGGCACGAGCAGTGATCGGCCAGATCCCTGGACTCTCGCATTGATCATCTCCTGTAAATAAAGGCATCCATCGCACCGTAACAATATGAATCCCGTATCAGACCATCCGATCCGGGGGGCACGAGCAGCTGCTTGAAGGGTGTCGATGCATGATCATGCACAGAAGCGGACTACTGAAGATGACTGCTGGATTTGGTGCAAGCGGCAATCTGTAAGACAGTGCAGACAAGCTTGAACCAAGTGCACACTGTGCCGCCGCAAGACCCACTGAAGAGCGTAGCATTCACTGTCGGCTTTATAGCAGGCCAGAAGTGGCGAGCTGGTGACGCTGAGGTAGCACACCATGCGCAGATGGGCTCCCAAGTGTCCAAGTCACGCAAGTCGGGTGACTCAGTCCATACATGATACGAATCCTTTATCAGACCATCCGATCCGGGGGGGGGGGGGGGGGACGAGCATCTGCATGAAGGGTGTCGACACACGATCATGCGCAGAAGCGGATTCCTGAAGACGACTGCTGGATTCGGTGCAAGCGGCAATCTGTAAGACAGTGCACACAAGCTTGAACCAAGTGCACATTGTGCCACCGCAAGACCCACTGGAGTCGTGTGTTTTGGTCTACCACATAGGAAACACTTTGTAAGGGTAGCTTTACCATATAGGCCTAGTTTTCAGCAGTGGGTGTCACTTGCTTTAGATTCTGCTTTGAACATTAACAAGTTGTTCGGCATTTGAGCATTCGTAAACTGATCAGCTGCTTTCGTAGTAGTGCCCAACGTGCAACACTATCATTTGCAGGGAAAAGTAAGCAACTTCTCATTGCCCTTACATAAAAATTGATCTCTAATGATCAGCTTGACCAGATCATCGGGCGTACGGGAAGTCTCGGAGAGCTCAATTCATCTTACGAAATACCCTTTTTCCTACGTGCTGTTTAGCCGTATTTCTGTACTCTCGTTTAGATGCTCCAAAAGGCTCGCGGTAATCTTCTGGCGCGAAACATAAATGACGCAATAGAGCTCTATTTACAATAGTGCAATCTATACAGTGCTCAAGAGAGAGTAATGCCTACAACTTAAGAGCTCCTTCTGTGAAGCATATGCTTTCTTCCGGCCTTGCCTGGTCGTAACGCATTGAAACCTTTTGACGTGTGTGCCTAGATTGCCTCGAGCCTCCTCAAACTCTCTGATAACGAAATGCGTCTACAAATTTGTTCGGTTTCCCCGGTGGTGTAGTGTTCACTCGTGCTGCATCTAAATTCGCAAACGTGATAATTATTTTGAAGCAGTGAGTGGTCAACTATTGAGCACAAATAGATACAGGACACAATATGCATTTACTAACACTTTCTTGAACCGGATGCCGCAATTATCCCTCGAAACGTAAGAAGCGTTAGAGAGGCCTCTAACCATTTCTGAAATTGAATATGTAATAGATAATCTCACCGCTGGGAAGTCACCAGGGCCTGACGGTCTCTGTGCGATGTGGTATAAAGCTTTTAAAGCAGAAGTTTCACCAGTGTTACAAGCTCAAGGAAGCCTACGAAATCAAAGCATTACCACCTTCATTTGCCGAGACGCACACTATTTTAATACCTAAGACGGACGAAAAAGCAAAATTAAAACTAGTTTCGTCATATAGGCCCATTTTGCTAACCAACACTGACTACAAAATACTCATGAAAGTATTGGCAGTTAGATTGCAGTCCGTAATCACTGGAATACTTGGGGAGCACCAAACGTGTGGCATCAAGGGGCGCTCAATATTGATGAACACACACACAATGCGATGTGTCCTTGAGAGTTGCGATGCTTTTAACTCTCATGTTGCGATCCTCCAGCTTGATATAGGAAAGGCTTTTGACTGCGTCCCGCAAGATGTGTTATTCTCCATACTTGAACATGTCAATGTCGGATCGGTGACTACAGAGGGCATAATTTTGGCGTATAAGAACTCCACTACATGACTAATTATTAACAAGATCCCGGGGTCTCCCATTAGGCTGGAACGTTCTGTACGACAGGGCTGTCCAGCAAGTCCATTCTTGTTTGCATTGTACATAGAGAGCTTATGCTTGGCCATATTAGAAAACAAGACCATCTGTGGTTTCAGACTGCTTGACGCCGAAGTACAGGTTTTGACATACGCTGATGATGTAGCAGTGTGTTGCACCACAAAAGAAAGTGTACAAAAGACCGTTACCGGTGCTAAGAATTTTGGAGATATTACAGGAAGTCGGGTTAATTGGGGTAAGTGTCTGGGGTTGTGGCACGGAGACTGGAAATCAACCCCAGATACCTGTGCTAACGTTCACTGGTTTAATGCTCCAGTAAAATATCTAGGCGTGCCTTTCCAGCGCTACAAAGACACTAATGATTACTCGACTGAACAAATAAAAGAAACGCGCGCAAGGACAGCGCAGTGGAATGGCAACTGTTTCTCAATGTTTGCCAGAGCCACTGTATGCAACATACTTTTAATGAGCAAATTATGGTATGTGATGCAGGTTTTGTGTTGCTCACGGGTGCATGTGCAAAAGCTGCATAGGATATTTGCTGTGTTTATATGGGGGTCTACTTGAGAAAATGTAGTAGGACAAATCTGCTCCTAAGAATTAAACAGGGGGGACTAAGCCTGTCGCATCTGTTCATGCGACAACTAGTTAATCGTTTTATTTTCTTTCGACATGTTGAACACCCCTTCTAAAGAACGGTATGCCAGTTACGCCTTTGTCGTGTTCTGCCTAACTTTGTGGTTAACACCTCAAGCATGCCCGGAGCTACGCGAAGTTTCTTTAAGGAAGTTGCGAACAGTGTCCGGTTCTTGTCAGTTTGCTTTTTCTATGAATACCTTTTTTCGGTCAGGCGAAAGAAATTGCATAAAGACATATGCGACATGATTTTTACAGTTCCTATGTATAGGTTAATTATTAGTGGGGAGAAGGCAATGATGTTCTTAAGCATGTTAAGAAAATGCAAATTCAGCCTAGTGCAAAAAGCTTTTTCTTTAAATTACACTCCTGAACACTACCGGTTCAGACTTTTTTAGAAGATAGAGGAATTTATATGCCATGGGGTTCGAACTGTTTGATCTGCCGAAAACCGGAGACATAAGATCACGTTTTTTACATTGTTGGGAAAGGGTTTACTTCTGGGATGTTTTACAGAGCATTCTAAAAAAGAAACTACCCTTACATTCACTGGGTATCAGGTTTTTTACCAGTAGGAAAAGAGCAGGGACTGCTTTTTGATCTTATAATGCTGCTTGGCCTCCATTGTCCATGGCGGGCAAAAATGGCCGGTTACTACTGTTACCCTGACAGGCGTCCGGCCCGCATGCTTTTCCGCGAAACCATTGCTCAGTACATTGATATACTCAAACAAGATTTTTTTCCGGAATGGCTCTCCAGGTTTGGACCCCTGATGAAAGTGAAGAAATTTTAGCACTGCAACCACTAATAGTTCCGCGACTGTTTTGTCATCGCTTCTGTTGTGTATGTTACTGTTTGATGTGTGTACCTCGTGCAAAACCGGTAATAAAGAAAAAAAGCGTCCTGACCATTTCTTCTTCTTACTTGAATAAAACTTCTTGACTCTGCTGGAGGTTACCAGCAGCGTCACGGAGTTTGATGTGCAAGAACAGACAAAAAAAAATATAATGCGGCGTGCCGCGTTAGCTCCGCTCACTCAGCTGGCGGCGATCAGCTGATCGGCGCCGTTCTCCAGAGTACTCGCTAATAAAGAGATCTGGACGTGACTATTCGGGTTTGCGACTTCCAGTCGCTCGCGTGTAGCCTCTGCCGGAGTCAACATCAATCGCTTTTTCATCGCAGGTCGCGAATTGTCGTGCTACCACTGCTAGTCTCCGGGGTGCGCCAGCCTTTAGTCGGGGGCTGCTGTGCGTCCCTAGTCGGCGTGCGTACGGATCTCTCAGCGCACGCTTCTCCTTGCCCCTAGCAACAGCTGCGCCGCACCTAGCGACGGAGCAGGTGGTTAGTGTTGAAGGGTAAGGGAGGGGAGGAGCGCGCGGGCTTGTGATGGCGCTCGCATCACCGATGTGTGGAGAATTGGCATGATTAAGTCCGCACTAGAGATCTATCAAACTTTTAAGCAGGAAATTGTCAAGGAAAGGATCTATGATAATACTCAGAGTAGTTCTCTACTGTTTGAGGCCAGGACGGGAGTATTGCAAACCAAGACATCTCGGGCCAAATACGAAGGGGTAGACACGGTATGTAGTGCCTGTGGAGAGGAAGAAGAAACTGCCGAACACTTTATAATGTTCTGCAAAGGACTTCACCCTTTAGTTCAAGATGATGGCGCAGAGTTTTTCAAAGCACTGGGGTTTAGGGACAGAGAGGACAAACTAGACTTTAAGCGGGTAGAATAAACTAGAAAGAGGTTATCGAATTGGTGGCTTAAGTCAAGGCACAAGTGAAAATAAACCCTTCACTGCAAAGTACGAATCCTCAACCTCACTATTTAAGGGGAAAAAATCTAGTTTTTGTTTTATTAAGTAGTACAGCTTGGTGACGCTAGCCACTGCCCGATCTAAAGAGTACAGCCATATCCATCCATCCATCCATCCATCCATCCATCCATCCATACATCCATCCATCCATCCATCCATCCATCCATCCATCCATCCATCCATCCATCCATCCATCCAATGGAGGGTTCGGAAAAGGAGTAGCGTACCCGGTGAGGGAAATCACATAGCGGAGCTTGCTCAGTAGAGACAGTGCTCGGGCGCTCCTCCTCTTCGCATTCTGACCTATATATATCAGGCACAGAGTGCTCGCTTTGGTGTCTTCATAGCGATGGAAGTCGGTAACGTCGAATCTTTCGCGGCAACGTTACCACTAGGACGAAATATAACACAATGCAACACCAGCATTACGCCTATCTCTGGTGCTGGCGTCACTGCAATGGCTTCAACGTCATCAGTGGGTGGAGAAGACGACACTGCTTCGAAGCGAAGATGATGATTAGTGGTGTTTATTGGCGCAAGGGCCAGATATGGCCAAAGAGCGCCAGAACGATGATAATGAATTGTGGGATGTGCAGTGTAGATAAAACAAATGTGACGTGGCTGTAAATGGGCCTAAAAAACAGTCGCTGTAGGTGTGTAAAAATATACATATGGTAAAATTATGGCAATGACAAATGTTGTGAGCTATGGAGACATAAAATGATTTAAAAGTGATAAGTATGTCAAATAAAAACTTGGCATGGAGCACCAGTGCCTCGACAGAGCCTTAGAACAAGAGCATGGAGGCCTGGGCTCATTGAAATCTGCTATCACAGCAGCATCCTCTGAACAGAGGATGTGCTATGAACCTGTTGGGCAAAAAACATTCAATGTTGGACTAAACACATTCCGTACTACTTCCTTTAAAAAGCTTAAAACTGATTTTGTTTTAAAAAGCGGCTCTTCACCGAGAAACATAATCGGATGTAAAGGAAGATTATAGCGGTATGCTAAAGCAAAATATTTCTTTCTCTCCCTTTCAGCTTCCGCACACTCCAGGAGGACGTGGAGGACGGTTAGCCTGTCACCACATCTACCACAAGTAGGAGGTTCATCGCCAGTCAGAAGAAAGTTACGAGTACCATAAGTGTGTCCTATTCTGAGGCGAAAGAATAGGACATCAGTTCGCCGTGTTTTTGTAGCGGAGGGCCAGTAACCCAACCACGGCTTAATCAAATGAAGCTTATTATTTATTTCTGTGTCCCACAAGCGTTGCCAGTGGTTTCGCAGTTTCTTTCGTAGAAAGGGTTTTAGATCTGTTGCAGGGACAGTAGCGGTGGGGTTAATAGCGCGCATTATAATTGACGTGGCCATTTGGTCAGCTAACACATTGCCCTCGATACTTCTATGACCAGGTACCCAGCAAATGATAATATGCTGGTTGGACATATACGCTGTACACAGAACGGAATATAGCTCGATTATTATCGGATTTCTGAATCTGAAAAGGGATCTTAATGCATTTACGACGCTTAACGAGTCTGTGAATATAATTGATTTTTGTATGTTTGATTTCCGTATATGCTTCACAGCGGACAATAGTGCAGAACCCTCAGCCGTAAATATACTTGTTTCTGGGTGCAGCACGCCGGATTCCGAAAAGGATGGTCCGACGGCTGCATAAGCCACCCCTGCATGCGACTTAGAAGCGTCAGTATAAAACTCTACGCATGAGTAGTTGGACTGGAGTTCTCGGAAATGCATTTTAATATGTGCTTCTGGTGCGTGTTTAGTGATCTCAACAAATGAGGTGTCACAGTGTATAAGCTGCCACTGCCACGGCGGTAAAAGTATCCCTGTGGGCGTAGGACAGAGTTCCAGCAGCGGAACACCCATTTCCTCACATAAGTTTCTCACACGCAAGGAGAACGGCTTTCTCACTGTGGGTCGAATATGGAAGAGGGTGGCAGCGGTCATATCGTTTATAGTTGAATAAGATGGATGCTTGATGTTCGCACGTACCTTTATAAAATATGTGAAACTGCTATAGGATCGCTGTAGGTGAAGTGACCAGTGATTCGACTCTACATAGAGGCTCTGGATCGGGCTTGTCCTGAAAGCACCGGTTGCAAGTCGGATACCCAGATGGTGAACGGGGTCTAGGATTTTTAATGCACTTGGCGTTGCGGAATGATAAATTAAAGAGGCATAATCAAGGCGCGACCCGACAAGGCTTTTGTATAGCTTCAAGAGGCACTTTCGATCACTACCCCATGTTGTACGTGACAAGAGTTTTAAGACGTTCATCGCTTTCAAACATTTCATTTTGACATATTTAATATGGGGAATAAACGTAAGTTTAGAATCTAAAGTCGTTCCCAGGAACTTATGCTCGCTGCTTACAGAGAGTTGGTCTCCCTTGATCGCAACATTTGGTTGTGGCATTACCCCTCGTTTGTTGGAGAAAAGTATGCAAGTACTTTTCTTCGTGTTTATTTTAAAACCTTTTTCATCCGCCCAGTTAGAGAATTTATTCATTCCAAGCTGCACTTGTCGTTCGCAGACAGACATATTGCATGATTTGAAACTCATCTGCACATCATCAACATACACGGAATAAAACATCGCACTTGGAAGCAGGGAGTTCATTTTTACAAGAAAGAGTGTGCAACTAAGCACGCCACCTTGCGGAACACCAGTCTCTTGGGTAAAAGTTCTAGACAGAGCATTTCCTACTTTTACGCGAAAGGTTCGGTTAGACAGGTAACTTTTAATTGTGTTTAGCATGTTGCCACGGATGCCCATGGTGACAAGATCGCGGAGAATCCCAAATCGCCATGTGGTGTCATACGCCTTCTCTAAGTCTAGGAATACGGAAAGTACAAACTGCCTATGAATAAATGCATCTCTGATGTATGTCTGTATGCGAACAAGGTGGTCTGTTGTCAACCTACCCTCTCTGAAACCACACTGAAGGGGGTCTAGTATACTGTTACTTTCTAAAAAGTGGATTAAGCGCCGGTTTATCATTTTCTCATATAGTTTGCATAGACAGCTTGTTAGCGCTATTAGCCTGTAGCTGGCGGCCAAAGACTTATCTTTGCTTTGTTTAAGTACTGGGATGACTATAGCTTCTTTCCATGACAATGGAATATACCCAACTGCCCACATGTTATTGAAGAGAGTTAGGAGTGTTTTTAGTGCTTCGGGGTGAAGGTACTTGACCATTTCGTATGTTATACGATCAACACCTGGCGCTGAGTTGTTGCAGCACGCAAGAGATGCCTTAAGTTCAGCTAATGTAAATGGGCAGTTGTAAGACTCACTGGATGGACGCTTACATTTAAGGGGCTGTCGCTCTTCGCGTTCTTTGAATTTTAAGAACGTTTCTGTATAGTTTGATGCACTTGAGACGTATTCAAAGTGTTCGCCTAGGCAGTCCGCCTGCTCCTCCAGGCTCTCCCCTCGGCTATTTACCAAAGGTAGGGGGTGTGTCTCCCGACCCATTAACTTGTTTACCCTATTCCAAACCTTCGTTTCGTCGGAGTAAGAATTTATACCGGAGATGTACCTATTCCAACTTTTTTTCTTTGCAAGACGACGCGTTCTTCTGGCTTGGGACTTAACCTGTTTGAAATTGTTGAGGTTTTCAGCTGTTGGGTAATTTCGGAGTAGTCTCCAAGCTTTATTTTGTCTATTGCGCGCTTTCCGACAATCGTCGTTCCACCATGGAATGCGACGTTTATTGGTCATTCCGTTGGTTTGCTTGATACATTTCACTGCAGCGTCAATAATAAAACCTGTTAGGAATGCTACAGAATCGTCTATATTAAAATCAGCAATCTCATCTCCGTCTAAAAATGTAATTTCTCGAAACAGTTCCCAGTTGGCTGACTTGGTGTTCCAGCGAGGAAAGTCAGGCGAGCATGTATCTTCTTTTGTTAACTTTAACATTATCGGGAAGTGGTCACTCCCAAAGGGGTTCTTGAGAACAGACCACTCCAGATAAGGAATTAGTGTACTCGAGACAATACTCAGGTCTATAGAAGAGTATGTGTTGTGCGTAGTGCTATAATATGTTGATTCTTTTTTGTTAAGTAAACATGCACCTGACGAAAACAGAAAGTGTTCTATTAGGCGTCCTCGTGCATCCAAACGGGAGTCGCCCCATAAAGGATTATGTGCATTTAGATCACCAACGACTATATATGGCGGAGGAAGTTCATCAATGAAGCTTTGAAATTCTGTCTTTGAAAGTTGATAGCACGGAGGAATGTAAATAGAAGTAATTGTTAGTAGCTTCCTGAACAGCACTGCTCGGACAGCAACTGCCTCAAGAGAAGTTCGGAGGTTTAATTGCTTACAGGCAACACCTTTATCAACTATTATAGCGACACCGCCCGACGAGGCGGCAGCGTCGTCACGGTCTTTGCGGAAGATAGCATATTGCTTTAGAAAATTTGTTTGTGTGGACTTGAGATGTGTTTCCTGAACACACAGCACCTTTGGAGTATGTTTATTAAGGAGTTCTCTAATATCATCGAGGTTATGGAGAAGTCCTCTCACATTCCACTGTAAAATCTGCGTGTCCATTTTAGATGTGTTTTGTGCTGTGTGCTCAAGGATAGAAAATTAGCTCACGGACCCTTTCCAGGGGCCGTGACACGAGATTTTTCTTTTTTGGATCGGTCGACGGAGTCGCGCCGATCCTTAGGCGCTTGCTGCGCCCTCTCGCTCGAAGTTGTGTCCATTGCCTCTAGCGAGGCACTGGACAAGCGCCCTTGCGAGCGCTGCGGTTGTTTTGAGGGCCTCGCCTCTAAAGACAAGGCCTTCGAGGCTCCCAGCCCGGAGGTTGGTGGGTCCTTCTTCGATGGCGGAGCAGCAGTGGCTGCAACCGCTGCCCCCTGACGCGCCACTTCGGCAAAGCTGGTTTCTGGCAGGTAGGACACCAACCTTCGTGCCTCCCTAAATGAAATGTTTTGCTTTACTTAAATCGTGACAATTTCCTTTTCTTTTTTCCAGCTGGGGCATGACCGTGAGTATGCGGCATGCTCCCCGTTACAGTTCACACAGTGAGAAGAGTTTTCACAAGCATCAGATGTGTGTTCATCAGCACTGCATTTCGCACAAGTTAGGCGGCCTCGGCAGTTCTGAGAACTGTGGCCGAACCGCTGGCATTTAAAACATCTGAGAGGGTTCGGTATATATGGCCTCACTCGAAGTTTGATGTACCCTGCCTCAACAGAGTCGGGCAGTACACTTGAATTGAAAGTAAGTATTAAGTGCTTAGTCTGGATTTCTTTGCCATCTCGCCTCATTCTAATTCGTTTTACATTGGTGACATTCTGTTCGCTAAAACCCTCCAGGAGTTCAGCCTCCGTCAGCCCTAACAGGTCATCATCTGAGACAACGCCTCGGGTGGTGTTCATGGTTCGGTGTGGGGTTACTATTAATTTGGTATCTGCAAATTTCTTTAGGTTAGGCAATTTTTCATATTGTTTCTGGTCGCGGAGCTCCAACAGGAGGTCACCACTTGCCATTCTCGAAGCTTTATATTCTGGGCCAAAGATTTCTGTCAAAGACTTCGAAACAAGAAAAGGTGAAATTGTTCTCACTGGTTTGCCGGGTGTGTCAGCGTGGACAACGTGAAATCGGGGAAAGGATACTCTCTGGTGACCATAAAACTGGAAGACTTCATCGGTGCGCCCTCTTTTCTGAGGGCGATCAGGGAGTGGGGGGAAGGAACTAGCCATAAGAAAAGGTTTCTTTTCGGCAGCGGTGCCAGCCACTCACCATGGAGTCCTACAAGGGGACGCTGCAGGGTCTGGAAGCACAGGCCCTGCAGACGCCAGCTGTACACCACCACTATAACCGAATATGTTGCATCCAAGGTAGGATAGCCACACAGGGTTAACCCTTGCCACCAGGAAACACGGAAGTCAACAGAAAAGAGTAGAGGACAGGAAAGATTTAAAGTAAGAGAAAAGACGAAGATGTGAGGGGGAGACAGGAAAAGGCGACTGCCGATTTCCCCTGGGTGGGTCAGCCCAGGGGTGCCGTCTACGTGAAGCCGGGGCCAAAGGGGTGTGTTGCCTCTGCCGGGGGGCCTTAAAGGTCCAATCACCCAGCGTCAGCTCAACCCCCAGGATCCCCTTTTCCCCGGGCACGACAAAGCCACGCACGGCTAGGCGTGGGAGGGAGCCGAAGCTCCCCCGTTAGCTCGGGTCCGTGGTGTCGCTACACACCAAACGCCTACTTGCGCAGGCGCCCCTGCGGGGTTCGAAGCGAAGAGCACGTATTGTCGAATGCATGCGCTTGAAGCGAGTCAGCGATAATAATGCCTAAATAATGCTCACGTTCACACTCTCGTCTTTCTTTCTTAATTAATCGCACACTCATTGGTTGCACCCAAATGCATTCGCATTTTCTCACGATCCCCTTCGGGGAGGTGTGATTTATTTATTTATAAAATGCACAGGTACGTAATTCTTGAGATGGGAGTGTTCACTAGGCTCGCTGACTATGCGACGCCATCAACGAAAAAGCAGGTATTTGTTACGCTTTACTAAAAACCTCGGGGTCTTTAACTAAAACGACCCGGTGCGGCCACCAACCAGTACTGCCAGCTAGCCCCATATCCTACGCAGCGCCTCCAGACAGAAGACTATTGTCTTTCGCCGTCGCTTGCAGCGAAGCACGTTGATAGGCGCTCAATTTATTTCCCAGTCAAAAAGAAGCAGGTCGCGTTTCTTTGCTTTTTCACGCTCGTACGCCCTTTCATCAATTATGTTCACACTTTTACTCTTCTGATATCCACTATTTCAACTTTTCATCTTGCAAACCTACTCATTCTGCAATATTTACTAATGTTCGTTTGTCCACCGCACCTGTTGGGTGCCTGCGCAGTAGAGCCTGTTATGTGCCCGTTCTCTGTAGTACACCAACACACACACAAACACACACATTTAATAATGCACAAGCAACTCGTGCTATACACATTATAGAACACAATGCTCACGTTATACACAAGTTACAAGCTGCTACCCCACACACCGCACAGTTAACTTATACACAGAGAATGAAGGGCGCACACGTCACCTTGCAGAAGGAAAAGGGCATCCAAGAAAGGACAATTGAGAGTCGTGGCCACGGGGCTCTAAGGTTCATTGGAAGTCTAGTCATTATGTGCGGTGAACGGATGCCGTGAGCACACCGTAGTACCACAAAAATTTACACTGTTGGAAAGCTTACGAAGTTGTGTCTATCGTTTATGCCGCTAGCACAAGAACCGAGAGAATTGACAGCAGTCAGGATTACTCTTCTTGGCTGCTCATTATGCAGCTCTCCACCCCCTCCCTGCAGAGCTTCTCTGCTTCCGTTTGTGTTTATTTTCCAAGATATTCACAACATGAGGCATTCTGGCGTCTCTCTACTTCTTTTTGTACGTTGTCTGTGTTACGGCAGCTGAACAGCATCTTCATCCGTGTAGTCTGCTTCACCACTGTTTTTACACGAACCACATAACAACTACTCAAGCTTTGCCACAAGCTGTCTCAACGTGGACTTTTTGTTGATGCCATTAGCAGCACGAAATCTACGCCACTTCCAACACTGGCCAGGTGTGCTAAATGAATGAGTACAACGTTCCTATTCGTAAATAACGCAATCATTGATTCTCCGAATAAGAATTTACTTTTTCAAACAAGTCCTAATCAGTCAATATTAGCAGCTGAACGTTTACAAGGTATATGTAAAGTTGTATATACATATTGGCCGAGCCGTAAAGAGAGAACTATTTGCGTAACGAAAAAAATATTCAATATACTGCCGTTCGTACAAGGAACAGCCCAGTTTGAGCATTCTTCACATTCTTTTCGCGCTCGCTGAGGCAGTCGTATTGGTCTCGAACCATCTGATATCTGCACAACTTACGGTATTGTTACGGAGCAAGCAACACCTTATAAATTTACTTGGCGATAAAGCACAAAAGTTGCGCAGCTCTGTTTTCTGTTATTCAGTCTGTTAAGAAAATATCTGATACAACAGAAAATGTAGCTATGGCGAAGCAGACACGATCACCTTAAACATTAAGCCTGTATTTTTAGCAATGCCTCAAAAATTGTGAAATTTAAGAAATCGTGGTTTTAATGTTCCTTTTCTCTGAATCCAAATGCGCATCACTAGCGAGGATATAATCTTCTGAACAGAAACTAAATTATAAAAATGGGGGCGTGAAAAGACTAGCTGACATCACACACACCTATTGACTGCGATTCCAGACTAAAAGTCAACTGGCGAACTGGTGACTTCAAAGCCGTAAACACAAAAACACTCGTGAAAGATCTTTCTATTCAAGGAAATAAAAAGGCGCTATTGAAAGTGAGCGATGGGATTGTTTCTATGTAATTGGCTATGCCAACAAAAAAACACGTAGTGGTGCCTAAACGTTTGATTTGGTCATCACGTTAACACTCTGCAATCATTAACCTGAAAAATTGGCCCTAATCTACACGGTAAACTGCAAAGGACGTCGAAAGACGATATTCATGCCTCTGGAGAGACTGAACAAAACGTTCGTTTGATGTTCTGCGCAAGAAACTTAGTGAATGGTATTCTGAAGGTGCTGCGTTAGAGTGCCTCGAGCTTGTAACGGAGGCGAACAAGCGCATCTAGGCATGTTAAACACGAGCGCCATCTGGCAGTTATCTTCGAGAACGAAGGCATGCGCGACCGTGGAGAAAGATGCGTGCCAGTCATGGAAGTGATAAGGCGTAGAATGGAAAGCGACGGGCAAGTGCCACCACCGTGTCTTTGTAGCGAAGCGTTGGAAACACCTTCTTGAGCATCGCGTTGCACTGTCAGCGCAGCGCGCTACACGCCACAGTCCTTAGAGTGTTTTGTGTGTGTCCTCTTCTAGCATAAAGGCAGACGTACAAAACATAGACGTGCTGTTATAGCTCCTCAGATATGCACAATATTTGCTTGTTTAATTGACAATCGCACAACTATAAACGCTAAACCTTGAACAATATTGGTGGGCGCTGCGGATGGGGTTGGCCGTTTGGTGCCGTTTGGGGTATCATTAGGGCGGACAAACAGACAAAGGCACAGACATATAGACAGACAGACAGAGACAGACACACCAAAACTTTCCGTCAAAGGTCCCCAAGAAAGACTATCGTCTTTAAAAGAGGCAACAGTATCATACACTCGTCTTAATTGGGGTTGGCGCCCCAGTAGTCTTCAAAGGTTGCATTGAATGGGGCTTTAAACATTTCCAGCTACTTGAAGGTAATCTATACAAGCCTCATGTACAATTGCCGGAGTCACAGATCTTTTTTTGGTAACCGTTTTCTGTTTCTGGCTGACTTCTTCAATGCGAAGCATTTATTTGAGGAATTCGGTAACTTCAAGCATCTATCTATCTATCTATCTATCTATCTATCTATCTATCTATCTATCTATCTATCTATCTATCTATCTATCTATCTATCTATCTATCTATCTATCTATCTATCTATCTATCTATCTATATATCTATCTATCTATCTATCTATCTATCTATCTGTCTATCTATCTATCTATTGTCGCGATGTGAAGACAGAGGTCGTATTTGAAGAAGCTGAGAAAACAGCAGCGGGTTGGTATTTTTATTTACCGCACGCCAGAGATTTCCCCGTCTTCCTCATTGTTGCGCTCTGCATAAAAGCGTGCAGATGCGCGTATGCCCTGTCGCCTTCGTCTTTCTCGCAGGACGAACGTGACGTTTGCCTGCCTTCAAAAATGGCATCGTCCCGTTGCGCAGCCAAGGCGCTGTACTTATAAAAACGCACATATGCACCGGCACCCACAAGACAATCGACCGTTAGCAGGACAAGTGGGGTTTCATCCGGATGACATGCAAGACCTCGGGTGAGTGGTTTTGGCGATTGGAACTGCAATCGCCATTGAAAATAACTTCGTAGTTGATGTCGTTCAATCGTCGGGTGACTCGATATGGGCCCAAGTATCGTCGCAATAGCTTCTCTGAAAGTCTGCGTCGACGTATCGGGATCTAGACCCATACCTTGTTGCCTGGTGCGTATGTTACCAATTTATGTCGTAGGTCATACCGTTTCGCATCTTTGTGTTGCTGGTGACAAATACGCACGCGGGTTAGCTGTCGGGCTTCTTCGGCGCACTGACTAAATTCTTCGGCGTCAGCATGAGTATCGTCACACTCGTGCGGCAGCGTAGCGTCCAACGTTGTAGTGACTTCGCACCAGTGTAATAAAATTAATGGCGTCATTTCGGTAGTTTCCTGTCGGGCGGTATTATAGGCTAAGGTCGCATAAGGCAACATTTCATCCCAGTTCTTGTGTTCTGTGTCGGTATACATGCAGAGCATATCTGCGAGGGTCTTATTGAGCCGATCTGTTAATCCATTCGTTTGTAAATGGTACGCTGTTGTTCTCCGGGGAGCTGTACCGCTGAGCCCAAGAACCGACTCTAAAAGTTCTGCCATGAACGCAGTTCCTCCATCAGTGATGAGAATTGTTGGAACACCGTGCTGAGGGACGGCGTTTTCTGTGAATATATGAGCCTCTTATGCTGCTGTTGCTCTCGGCATGTCTTTAGCTTTTGCATAGCGAGACAAGTAATCTGTGGCGACAATGATCCATCTGTTCTCTGTGATAGAAGTTGGGAATGGGTCCAGGAAGTTCATTCTGATTTGGGCGAATGACGTGGCTGGCATTTGGACGGAATGTAGTAAGCCTGCTGGCCTGCCGGGAAGTGCTTTGCTTTATTGTCAGTCGGCACAGGTTTGGACATGATGTTTTACAGCAGCAGGTAGGTTCGGCCAGTAGTAACTGTTTTGAAGACGGCAAAATGTTCAAGTGTAGCTGAGATGACCGGAGCTGACTTCATCATGACAGGCTTCCAGAATTTCTTTTCGCAGCGATGAAGCGACGACGAGCAAGTATGGGCTGGCGGTGGAAGAAAGGTTTTTCTTGTATGGGACGTTGTTTCCTAAATAAAAGCATGGCAGTCCTCTGGCAAAAACTCGCAGCACGTCTTCACGCCCTCCTTCCAAGAAGTCGATAAGCGGAAGCAGCTTGGGTTCACTGCGCTGCTCTTCTGAGATAGTGGCCGCGTTGATGACTACCAAGAACGTGGCGTCCGTAAACTCGTCATTACTAGCAGCAGGCTTTGCGGGTGACCGAAAGAGACAGTCAGCATCGGTGTGCGTCTCCTTTGATTTATAAATTATGGTCATATCAAACTATTGAAGCCGAAGGCTCCAGCGTGCTACACGGCCGGATGGGTCGTTCAAGTTACTGAGCCAGCAAAGTGGGTGGTGATCGCTGACGAACTTGAATGATCGGCTGTACAGATACGGTCAAAATTTGAGAACCGCCCCAAACACGACGAGGCACTCTTTCTCAATAGTCGAGTAATTTTCTTCCGTGCGAGAGAGAGCTCTGCTGGCATAGGCTATAACTTTCTCTGAGTTACCTTGCCATTGTATCAGTACGGTGACCGGGCCTCCATTGATTGCGTCGGTGTGAAGCGCTGTTGGCGCTTCCTGGTCAAAGTGCACAAGAACCGGAGGTGTTTGGAGGCGTTGACGTAATTCGTTGAATGCAGTTTATTCCTTGTCGCCCCCCAAAAAAAGGGGACATTCTCTCGTGTGAACAGCGTCATAGGCGCTGCATTAGACGAAAAGTTGGCGATGAATCGTCGCTAATAAGCGCAGAGGCCTAAGAAGCGTCTCACTGCCCTTTCGTCATGCGGTGGGGAAAACTGCGACAGCGTCGATTTGGCCCGGGTAAGGTCGAGCACCTTCGTGGATGACCACGCGGCCTAAGAATCAAAGTTTGCTAAAACCAAATTGGCACTTCTCTGGTTTTAAAGTCAGGCCAGCCAAACCTATAACTCGCAGAACTGCGAATAATCGACTTAGGTGTTCCTCGAACGTAGCTAAGAAGACAATACCGTCGTCTAGATACACTAAGCATGTCTGTTACTTCAGTCCTGATAGCACAATGTCCATTAAACGCGGAAAAGTGGCTGGCGCTGAGCATAACCCAAATGGTAGCACTCTAAATTCATAAAGACCGTTGGGCATCACGAAGGCAGTTTTCTCACTGACTCTTTCGTCGACCTCATATTGCCAATAGCCACTTCGCAGGTTCATCGATGACAATTAGCGAGCATGCCGCAGCCGATCAAGAGACTCATCTATGCGTGGCAGTAGGCAGAAGTCTTTTTTAGTGACTTGGTTTAACATGCGGTAATCTATACAGAAACGCAAGCTGCCATCTTGTTTTTAACAAATACAACGGGGGATGCCCAGGAACTTTTGTAAGGTCGTATTGCGTCATCTTGGAGCATCTTCTGAACTCGCTTTTGGATCTCCTCGCGTTCTCTCGGATCCACACGGTATGGGTTTTGTCGGATCGGTCTCGTATTCTCTTCAACGATGATTCAGTGCCGGGTCAGTGTTGTTTGCTTGACTTTGGACGTGCACGAAAAACAATTTTCGAACTGGTGTATCAGCTCTAGTAGGCGCTGTTTATCCGAGGATGACAGGGTAGATCAAATATTGACAGACGAAGGTGTCGAGGCTGGGACGGTGGCGTCGTCTGGCTGCAAAGCAAAGCAGTCTCTGGCTTGGTTCATATAGTCGTAGTAGGCAATTGCGGTGCCTTCAGGATGTGACGGTGCTCGTTGCTGAAATTGCTGAGGAGTTCTGCCCGCCCATCAGTTAGTGCAAAACGCCTCTCGCTATTGAATCATGTTGCGTAAGCAATGGTATGACTATTCGCTCCGCTATCACCTCGCTACCGCACGGCCGTTCACATAACACCGACACAAGGCATCAAGGTCTCGGCAGGAGCATCACGTCATCAGCTACACGTAAACGTTGCAGTTATTCTTCAGTGGTGGCGTGGACGTAAGGATGGACGGAAAGGGTGACGATACGTTCTGGAGTGTTGATGACAGCACCATACTCTCGCAGATACTCAAAATCTGCTCTTCGCAACAGTCCGGTAAAATGCCAAAAGTGGCGACGAAGCTCGAATCACCGATTACGAGCCAAGCGTTGCAGTTTCCGGTTGGCATCATTAGCTGTCCACCAACGCTCCTTATGCTTGGCCCACTCCATGGCATCTTGACCTCCTTAAGGTGGTTGGCGAGCTCTTGTCGCATAATAGAGAAGTCAGCACCAGTGTCAAGCAGTGCTGTTACGTAATGTCCGTCTATAATAACACTGAGGTCGGCACATACAAATTCATCAGCTTTAGTACTCGTGGTTGTCGTCGTCTTCGCCATCACCATCGTCTTGTCATCTTTGTGTAGAGGCAAGGAGGTCTTTTTGCCATCTCGGCGATTGGCAACCTTGCCCCCAGAGGTCGCGACAGCTAGTTTCCCGGGCACGGGCTTGGGGAGCGGTTTCTAACGGCATCAGCGTAACTTTGGCCATTCCGGGATGTGTGACCTCTTGCAGGTGAGGGAGAGCGCCAGCGACGACTAAATGAAGACACTTGGTTGATCGGCAGATGATCAGCACCATGTTTACGATGGTCTTCAGAATAAAATGAAGCGGGACGAGAAAAGTTTCTAATCCGGGCTTCTCGATGACGCAAGTAGCGCGAGGTGTGACCCGGTTTGCCGCAACGGAAACAAAGGGGTCGACGGTCAGCAGTGCGCCACAAGTCAGTCTGGCGTACTGGTGGTCGCCGCACAGGTTCCCGTTGCGACCAAGGCAAGGTAACGGGCCGTGGCTAAAAGGGTGCTTCTATTGGGGCAGGTGGATGTCGGCGGGCGGCATCAGCATAGGTCAAGGGAAGTGGTTCAGGTGGTGGCACCGGGAGTGGAAAGGCTTGCCGTAGTTTTTGGTGCATGATTTCCGCAACAGAAGCACCTGAAGGCTTGGTAGATGGAAGGCCGAGGGCGCACAGCTCTTCCCGCAAGATAAGCCTAATCATTTGCCGTAGAGAGCCTTCGGAAACGGCAGCGTTTTGAGCGGCAACACCAACAGGCGTTTGGTAAGGCAGGCGATCAAAGCGGCGGCATCGTTGCCGGAGCGCCCGCTCGGTGACAGTCACCTCTTTGTCAAATTCAACCACTGTTGTTGGTGGATTTCGCACAAGGCCGGCGAAAAGTGGTTTCTTACATCCTCGCATAGGTGACGAACTTTACTCGCCTCGTGCATGTCAGGGTTATCGCGGCGAAATGGATGGGTGATTTCCTCGGCGAACATGGCGACACTTTCGTTCGGCTTTTGCATGCGGGCTTCAATCATCTGTTGTGCAAGATCCCGTCGGTCCGCTTGCAGGAACGTCTCGAGAAGCTTTTGGTGAAAATTGTCCCAGGTTTACAAAGTAGGCTCCCCGTTCTCGTACCATGTGCGAGTGTTATTTTCCATTGCGAAGCAGGCACGGCCAAGTTTCTTTTGGGTGCTCCAGTGATTCACCACTGCGGTCCGCTCGAGCTGGTCGAGTCATTCCTCCACAAATTCATATAGTTCTCCACGGAAGACTTTGGGAACACGAGGAGACTCAAAAGTTTCCTGGGAAGGAAGAGTCGTCTGGGCCGGAGGAAGATTCGCAGACGTTGAAGGGGCCGCCATGTTGGTAAGAGGAGATGTAGTCAAGAGTTATTAACTTAGGCCTAGTAGGCGCCGGCTGAATCGCTGTAGTAGAGTCGTAACAAAATGTTGAGGCTTCGGATTGGGCGTGCGGTCCCGAACAAAGCTTTCCTGCATTAGGTTGCAGGCCCACGCACTTCCACCAGTGTCGCGACGTGAAGACAAAGATCGTATTTGAAGAAGCTGAAAAAGCAGCAGCGGGTCGGGCTTTTTATTTACGGCGCGCCCGAGAGTCCCTCGTCTTTCTGATTATTGCGTTCTGCATAAACGCGTGCAGATGCGCGTATGCACTGTCGCCTTCGTCTTTCTCGTAGGACGCACGTGACAATATCTGACTATCTATCTATATATTGATATATCTATCTATTAATCCATCTATGTATCAGCTATGTATTTAGCCGCATACGGCTTTTATCTCTCCTGGCCGTGTCTATATTAGAATCTATACCGAAATTGGCTTGGTATACAAGACTGTATGACGAGTGACTAGTCATAAGATGCAAATCTTGACGTATATGCGAAGATTTACATGATATCGGTTTGCTTTTCATGCTATGGTTTTATTCAAACCACATTTTGCAAAACTGGTATGCCTTGACATTACTGCATGGCGAACATAGATGACATACCATAACGCGAAAATCATGACATGCTTGTCATGATTTTCATTTTATTACTAATCAGGACTACACGCCACACTTATGGTATGCTCGTGGTCGTTCCGCTAGCTTCGCATATACCTAACTTGGTATTACGGGACATCAATGGATGACGAAAGTGTATGACCCGTCTAAGCATGATAATCATGTTATGCGTCTCATTTGAAACAAGGTTACATGTTACGCTCACAGCGTACCGTGCTCGCGGCTGTTTCGCTAGCTCTACATTACGAAATTTGGTATCAGATGACGTGAATAGACGATGAAGGTGAATGACACCTCCAAACATGATAATCATGATATGCGTGTCATGTAAAACGTGACTACGTGCTACGCTTTTATCGTGCTTGCAGCCATTGCGCTGGCTTCACATATACAACGTTTGCTATTATATGACGAGAATATATGACGAAGATAAATAACACGTCGAAACATGTTAATCTCTATATGCATGTCATGGTAAACATGACTACATTCTACGCCCATAGCGCGTTCGCGGCCATTTCTGTAGCTCAACATATCCGAAATTTCGTAACAAATGACGTGAATAGAAGACGAAGGTAAATGACATGCCCAAGCATGATAACCAAGACATGCGCGTGATTGCGATGCAGCTTCTTCTTGTGAACTTGTTTCTCCTGGCCTGAGCCTCAGAGAGTCCTAATCAATAAGGACAAAGCCGTTCGTTCAACAAACAACACCCAAACATTCACACCAGAATTGAAGCGAAACGCTACAGAAACTACAAAAAAGTATTTGGCTAAAAGTTAGCTTTAGAAAGAAAACACACGTCTAAAATTCCAAAAATGTTGGCTCAAAGTCATAGCAACATGATAGAGTTCTGACGCGGCGATTCGGTGGAACAGGGAAGACAGTAAGTTCCATCTAACCAAAACGTTGCTGCCTGAATGGTGGCGTGTACCGATGCTCACTGGAGGTGACTACAAAACTGGGCTCGCTCGGTGACGCCTTTGGTGACCCAGATTCGTTCAATGAGGCGGCTCGATGCAAGGCTCACGCCCATGACCCAACTGTCATTGCTGCAACGGCACCAGAATCTGCAGGCTTTGGTCTCGAATGCCGTGGCAGCTCGCAATACCTGGAAGGTGCTGTGTGGAGGCCCAAGCCAGGTGAAGCCCAGAAGGTTCGGGTTCACCACCCGACTGCCCGTTTTCAGCTCCCAGCTACAGCCTTTTTACTGCCTCGTTCACATCGAACTGCCACCTCTCTTGCGCTTAAAGCTTGACTTGCCCTGGGGCATACTTTTCTCGTGCCGTTTGGCATTTTAGAATGGCATGGTGACCACCTATTGGCTCTTGTTTGCTTTATAGTTTTAATTTTCGCCCTCCACGCTCTCACGCGCACCGGTCCTTGACGCAGTCATTGTTATTCAGGCGACCCGGCACGTGCACTTGGTCATCTTTTATTTTTGCGCACTTTTCAATCATTCGCGTAACGCGCACCTTTCGCATCACAATGCCCTCTTTTCAAAGAAGTTTTTCTGGTAGAAAAACTTCCGCTCTACGCGCAACACACAAGCTGTCACCTGTAATCACCACACTGTTTCTTCTTTGACATGTCTCACGTGGAAACACAGAGCCCAGAGCATGTCGAATTCACCTCGCAACGACAAAAAAGTGTTTCGGCACCAACGAACAACAGTACCAATACAGTCATATATTACTTCAGTGACACTCTACCGCACAGGCATCATCTTGTAACAGTAACACGCAAAGCATATTCACTGCAACCTATTCATGTAGTTGGCCCCAACATTCTCGAATCTCTCTATATGTTCTATGAGAAAGCTGTACTCCTACAGTGCTTAACTTCACTGCAGAACTCTGCTGTTGAGGTGTTTTGCCCGAAATAAAAACTGTAACGCTTGGTGATCTGTTTTAACTGTGAAAGTTGTTTCATATAAAGATATGTGGAACTTTTCTACTGCCCAAACCAACGTGAGGCACTCCCACTCGTTCGTCTAGTAGTTCTGTTCTCGAGGCAGTAGCTGACGACTAGCGTTTTTTACCTGGTGTAAAACACCGTCATCCTCTCGAATAAGGACTGAACCGATTTTAGAGTCGGAGGCGTCACTGCGGAGTACAAACCACGTTTGAGATCCGGAGTCCTTAAATTGGGTCCAGATGAGAGAGCTTGCTTCAGTGTTTCGAAAGATGGGTGCCCTTCAATATTTCAATTGATCTTGACACTCTCCCTTTCCTTTTTTATTTCTATAAGAGGCAGCGTATTCTCAGCCTAGTGAGAAATTAGATCACGATAGTATCCTGCCAAGTCAAGCAACGAACGTAGTTATTTCTTCGCTGAGGTAAAGAGCTTTGAGAATTTTTATAATCGTGTCGTCTACTTGTTGAATCGTTTCATCCCCCAGTCAATTACCCAGGAACAAAATTGATGTCTCTATAATATCCAATTTGTGGGGTCTAATTGTAAGTCCAGCCCCTAAAATCTTATTCAGCAGGTCATTCAATGTCTGCTCTTGTTCTTTCCAGGTTGTCGTAGCGACGAGAACACCATCGATGTAATGAACGACGTTTTGGATGCCCTGAAGGAGACGTCTCAATAGTCGAGTAAACGCTGTGAACGCTGTTTCGATGCCGAAAGGTATATAGGTAAAATGGTAGTGCCTGGATTTGGTGGAGAATGCCGTTTTCGCCGTGACTCATTGTCTAAGGGCAGCTGCCAGGAGACTTTTGTAAGGTCGAACTTGGAGAAGAACTTTCCTGTGCCAATTTCTGCAAACAACATATCCCTTCTCGAAATAGGTGCTGCGTCGGAAACCAACACATCATTCATGCGACGAAAGTCGATGCAAGTACGGTAACTCTTATCGGGCTTCTTCACCAGCATCGATGGTGAGTTGTAAGGTAAGTCGGACCTTCCAATCACTCCGAGTCGCCTCATTTCTCCGACTTCTTTCTCAACTACCTCTTTCATTGCGAAAGGTAACTAATATTGCCGAGTCTTGATAGAGTCGGACGTTGCCAGCTGAAAATGGCACTATAACAATTTTGTCTTGCCGGAGACTTCAGAAAAGATGTCTTTAAGTGTGGCTAGGAGCTCGTAAATCTATGTTTTTTTACTGTCTCTATGGTTAGGACCAAGCTTGATCGCTTCAGTACCGAAGCCTTCGGTATCATTAAAGGCGGGCAAAGGCGAGTCTGTCTCCTCTTTTTTCCACTTCAATTAAAGATGCTGACTGGGGTGATATTTGTGGAGGACGCCCTTTGTAGCGTTTTAACCTATTTATATGGAACTGCTTGGTCGTATGTCTCATATCCAGCCAGTACTCAAAGTTGCCCTTTTTTCCTGGGACCATAAAGGTCCTTGTAACGGGGTTTATTTGCAGAGCAGAACGCAGAAGGCGAAGCAGTCAGCAGCGTCCGGCCAAGCGCAGCAAGCACAAGCTTATGCTGATGGCGATGATCCTGAGGCACCGAGAAATGCCGCTGAGGCCCCTCTTCTTCACTACAATCGCCATCCGCAGAACAAGACACCATCCTGGCAGATTAGGGAGAGGAAACGACTAATGGGTCATAATATGGCTTGAGGCGAGAGACGTGGACAGTGTCGCGATCGCGGTAGCGTAGGTCTGTGGATGGGATGATGGGCTCCACGATGTAGTTGGCGAGTGACGTTTGCTCTAAAACGTGGTAGGGCCCGATGTATTTGGGAAGAAGTTTTTCGGAGCGGCCAGGCGCGGTAGCAGGTGCCCGAAGCCATACCAATGATCCAGGTGGGAAGTTTGGAGCCGAACGGTCCTGAGTCTGGCGGGATTGCTGCTGCCACTGGTCCTCTGTAGAAAAAGAGCGGGCAAGCTGGCGGCATTCTTCAGCATGTCGAGCAGCTTCAGACAGAGTTGTTATTTCGGACTCATAAGGTTTATATGGGAGAATAGTGTCTACTGTATTTGAAGGTTCTCGTCCGTACAGAAGAAAGTATTGCGAAAACCCAGTAGTAGCTTGTACGGCAGTATTATACGCGTAGGTGACGAACGGGAGAACATCGTCCCAATTTGAATGATCAGAGGCGACGTACATCGACAGCATATTGCTGAGAGTACGGTTGAAGCGCTCCGTCATGCCATTCGTTTGAGGGTGGTACGCTGTACTTGTGTGGTGCACAATTCGACATTCGTTGAGTAATGTCTTCAAGGCGTCAGAAAACAAGGCACGGCCTCTGTCACTTAAGAACTCGCGAGGGGCACCATGACGCAGAATGAAACGTTGCAACAGAAACGTCCCACCGTCACGGGCAGTGGCAGTCAGCAGCGCGGCTGTTTCGGCATAGCGTGTC
Organism: Rhipicephalus microplus; assembly: GCF_043290135.1. NCBI lineage: Eukaryota > Metazoa > Arthropoda > Arachnida > Ixodida > Ixodidae > Rhipicephalus > Rhipicephalus microplus. The sequence goes on from NC_134700.1 coordinate 87,336,630, forward strand.
AGATGATCTATCACAACAATAATCCAGCGATTACCAGCTAGAGTTCATGGTAGTGGTCCGTAAATGACAATGCTGATGCGATCAACAGGGCGACTGGGACAAGGAAGAGGTTGTGACGGGTAGACTTGCCCGGGAGGTAACTTTTGTCGTTGGCACTGAGCACACGAGCGAATGAATTTCCGCACGTAGTTATACAAGCCACGCCAATAAAATCTTAGTCGAAGCCTAGCGTATGTCTTGAAGGGGCCTGCGTGGGCGCACTGTGGGTCTGCGTGAAAATCTTCGCAGATAGCAGCTCGAAGATGGCGGGGTATCACAAGGAGACACTTGCGACCATCAGAAAGGTAGTTGCGTTGATAAAAAAGATCATCCCTTAGGGAAAAGGTTCTAGCCTGGCGGCGGAAAGCGCGAGACGGCGAAGGAGTGAGAGGATCAGAAAGAATGCTTATGAGGCCACTGATCCATGGATCCTTTCGTTATTCCACGGTCATGTTGCGCAAGGCGGATGACGCAAGTGCAGGCTCGAGGAAAGAGAGGCAAACACCTTCATCCGGTATGGGTGAGCGAGAAAGGGCGTCGGCGTCCGTGTGCTTACGACCGGATCTGTAAATAACGCGGATGCGTATTCCTGAAGTTTGAGCGCCCAGTGAGCAAGTCGTCCGGAAGGGTCTTTAAGTTTGGATAGCCAACAAAGGGCGTGGTGGTCAGTGAGGACGTCAAATGCGTGACCATACAGGTAGGGGCGAAATTTTCCAAGGGCCCGAAGAACAGCTAAACACTCTCGGTCACGGAGTAGTTAGCCTCGGCTTTCGTCAAAGTTCAGCTTGCGTAGGCGACGGCATATTCATCAAACCCTGCCTTCGTTGCGCGAGCCCAGCGCCAAGTCCAACACCGATGGCATCAGTATGAACCTCCGTGGGAGCGGCAGGATCGTAGTGGCGGAGGATGGTGATGAAGTTAGCAGGCGGCGTAATTTGGTGAACGCATCGTCGCATGCTGGTGACCAGGTGGAAAGATCCTTTTGGCCGCTAAGAAGGTCCGTAAGGGGCGCACATACGGAAGCAAAATTTCTGATAAAGCATCGGAAGTATGAAGACAACCGACAAAACTTCTAAGTTCCTTTAAGTTCTTTGGCTTCGGAAAATCGGCGACTGCTCGAAGCTTGGCGGGGTCGGGAAGTATGCCGTCCCGCGATACGATGTGACCAAGAATGGTGAGCAGCCGGGCACCAAAACAACACTTCTTGAGGTTGAGTTGAAGACCGGCGTCGGTGTGGCGTGTGAGGACGTGTCGAGATGATTTAAATGGGTGTCAAAATCGGTGGAAAAGACAACTACGTCATCGAGGTTGCATAAACATGTGTTCCACTAGAGGCCTCGTAAAATAGCGTCCATCATTCTTTCACAAGTGGCTGGAGCGTTACAAAGGCTGAAAGGCATAACGGTAAATTCGTATAATTCATCAGGTTTGACAAATGCTGTTTTCGGTCAATCGGATGCTTCCATGGGTACTCGCCAGTATCCACACTGTAATTCCAGCGAAGAGAAGCATTCTGCTCCCTGTAAACAGTCAAGGGCGTCGTCTATTCGCGGTAACGGGTAAACGTCTTTATGGGTGATCTTGTTTAAACGTCAATAGTCCACACAGAATCGAATGGAGCCGTCCTTCTCTTAACAAGAACGACCGGTGACGCCCAGAGACTGTTAGAAGGCTGTACAATACCCCGCTGGAGCATGTCAGCAAACTGGTCGTCAATAACATGGCGCTCCGATGCTGAGACTTGGTAGGGGCGCTGCCGTAGAGGCGTATGGCTTCCTGTGTCAATCTTGTGAGATATGTTCGATGTGCGACTGAGGCCAGAAGCGTGGCTGTCAAAAGAAGTACGAAACTTCTGCAGCAGAGTCACCAACTGACTTCGTTCTGAAGAACACGTTGCGACATCAATAGAGCGGTGGAAAGTGTCAAGGAGTGACTGGTCAACACCAAAGTAAGAAATTAGTGCGCTGAGGTCCGTAGAAAGTAAACTACATGGAGCGTTGAAAATGTGACCGGCGTCGATCGGATGCACGTGACCGAGACATTCACCATAGAAAAAAGGTAAAGGCCCTTCTAGCGTATTGTACACGAGCGTCTTCGTGACGCCATGGCGGAGAGTAAGGAGAGCAACGAGCAGTGGAGAACATTTGCGTTGAATGAACAGGGCAGAGGGCGTAAATAGAACATCACCGTCAGAAATAGTGTCACACGACACAGTCACCAGCAGAGAAGAACGCGGTGGTACGGTGGTGTCGTCGGAAACAAACAGTTTATAACACGGCAGGGAGGCTTCGACAGCGTCTACATCAGGAAGTGCAGATAGCTCAAGTTCAGGGCGACAGCAGTCAATGACGGCATTATTATTCGCAAGGAAGTCCCAGCCGAGTATCATGTCATGGGAACACGAGGGCAGCACTACGAATTCGACAATATACACAATCCCTTGGCTGACGACTCGTGTGGTACAGGCTGCGAGAGGTGTTACACTTTGTGCGTTAGCCGTTCTAAGAGAGAGACCGAAAAATGGCGTCAGAACTTTGCGGAGTTAGCGGCATAGGTTGACGGAAAGGACGGATAGAGCAGCTCCGGTGTCGACAAGCGCCATGATGACGATACCATCGACTGACACTTCAATGACGTTAGCTGGACAGGGGCGATGGCTTGTGCATGGCGACGGGGACGCAGTTTGTGCCTCGGGAACTGCGGTCGTTAGTTTTCTTGGTCGGTGGGTCCGGAACGGCGACGCATAAGGGAAAGCGAACGTCGACGTGGAGATGGGGAGCGGCGGGTGGGACCGTGTGGACGATCAGAAGGAAAGGAAGAGGAAGGAGGGCTTGAAGGCGTAGAAGAAAACTGAGGGTCGAAAGAGGGCATTCGTCGAATGTTCTGAGCAGCCTGGCGATGACGACAATAACGTGCCACGTGGCCAAAACCGCCACAAGCAAAACATATTCGACGGTTGTCTTGGTTCCACCGTTGGTCGGAGTAGACTCCGACTTGCGGCTGGGGGGCAGAAAACTGCGGCCGAGGTGGTATCAGCATAGGCGGCGTGAATAGGTAGGCGGCGAAAAGGGCGGCGACGAATACATAGGCGCTGGCTGGAACGCAGGCTGTTGAGGTCAAACAACGGCCTCGGCGTACGTGAGAGGTGCGGCGACTGGCGGCGGTTCACGGGCGGGAGGAAGAACTTGTGCGACCTGGTCTTGAGTGAAGTCGCGGAGTGTAGACGTCAATCTGCGTGGTTGATCGGGTACGCAGGACATCAAAGAGAGCTGACAAGCGACCTCAGCGCGGATGAACTCTTGGATCTTGGACAGAAGAGGGGCATGGTCTTCTCCTATGCCAAGGGTGGACAGGCTGGACAAAGAGTCGTCGAGCACCAAGGGACGTCGGGTGGAAAGACGTTGCCTGCGCAACTCGTCAAAACTCTGGCATAATTCGGTCAGTTCTAGGATAGTGCGAGGACTCTTAGAAAGCAACATTTGGAAAGCGTCGTCCTCAACGCCCTTCATGATGTGCTTGATATTAAGCTCTTCGGACATCGACTCGTTGACTCGCTTGCAAAGGTCCAGACTGTCGTCAATATAGCTTGTGAAATTCTCACCAAGCTGCTGGGCCGAGTATGCAAGCGTTGTTCGGCACGGCGTTCGGGTACCTCAGGCCGTCCGAAAACTTGTGTGAGGCTCGTTTTGAAGACCGACGATGTAGCGAGTTCCGCTTCGTGGTTTATAAACCACAGCTTGGCCACGTGCGACAGGTAGAAGGAGACGTGGGCTAACTTTGCGGCGTCATCCCGTTTGTTGTGAGTACTCACTCGCTCATACATTAAAATCCAGTCGTCAACGTCCTTTTCTTTTGTGCCTGAGAAAACAGAGGGATCTCGCAGACGCAGAGAACCGGCGCAGAGAACAGTAGGCGGTGCCAGTGGAGAAGTTGGAGTGGCGCTTGCGTCGGTAGGCATAATGGATGGTAAAATGCGAATTAGAACCTCCAGGGTGATCGAAACCCAGCAGACTCCACCACTTGTAACGGGGTTGATTTGCAGAGCAAAGCACAGGAGGCCAAGCAGTCAGCAGCGTCCAGCCAAGTGCAGCAAGCACGAGCTTATGCTGATGGCGATGCCCCTGAGGCGCCGAGAAATGCCGCTGAAGCCCCCTTCTTCACCACAGTCCCTTCCAATGCATTAGAAGCTTGTTTTCTGCCATGGGAAGCAGTATGAGGACGTGGTCTCCAACATTTAGCTGACGCATCTGATAGTATTTCTTTTTATTTGTTTCAGCTTGTGACAAGTTCTTCTGTGTCAACTGTAATGGTGTCTCCAGGCGATCTCCTAGATCCAGGACATATTCATATGTTGTGTTAACCTCTTCATTTTCATTGCCTTCAGTTTATAACTCCTTAAACAGACTGCGAGGCCCTCGAGCATTTCCACCGTATATCAGCTCGAAAAGCGAAAATCCTAAGCTGGCCGGAGAGACTTACTGATATGCAAACAGGAGGGGCGCTAATAACGAGACCCACAATTCGGTTTCCCCTTTGCGCAGTTTACGTAACATTTCCTTTAGTGTGCCATTAAATCTATTCACGAAACTATTACATATGGTATGATGGGATGTCGCGCTGAGATGCTTGATCGCCACCAAGTCATTGACCTCTCTCATTCACTCCGATGTGAATCATAATGCCTGATCACATAATACTTCGCACGGGAACCCGCTTCGAGAAAACATCTCTTCCAGTCCCTTGGCTAGTGTGGCCGAATCGATGGATGGCAGGACTATTGCATTTGGGTATTGAGCGGCGAAGACCACTAGTGTTAGTATGTATCGGTGACTCATATAAGATATTGGCTTCAAGGGACTGATAATATCCACTGCAACTCTTTCGAATGGAGTGTCTACTAACGACATTCGACCTAGCGGTGCCTTGCCAACTTTGCTCTTGGGGTAGGTTCGTTGCCATGCGTCACAAGAGCACACGTATCTTCTCGCTACTTCTTGAACTCCTGACGAGTAAAATATTTGTAGGACACGATCAATCGTTCTCCTTATTCCTTGATGCCCCGACATCAGGGTTTCGTGCGTCGAGGTAAGCACTTGGCTATGCAATCTTTTGGACGCTACTACTTGTGTGATCAACTTACCAGGCGGTAGACGATAATAGCGGTACAACAGTTCATTTTCTATCTCGAACGAGTGTGACTCTGATCTTCTCTGTAGTCCTTGACATGCTTTGTTTTTGCAAGAATCTAGGTTCTTGTCCTCTTTTTGGGCGGCACTAACATTCTTCCGGGTCGTCTTCAAGGTGTATACATCAATTTTAGATGAGCTTGGCCATTTATCTCGTCTTTTCGTACCAACCACCGAAGACTTCAGTAAACTTTTCTGTCTCTGTTCCTTCCCCACTTGCAGTATATGTGGGGAAGGTCTTTGCAAGTATCTTTTGGTACCCCTTCTTATTGGGATCGATGACTTTCATAAACATGGTACATATTGACGATAAAGTGTTAGAGGGGGTTTGTCATAGATTTGACAATATAAGTACCAGAAAAATAAAGGTATATAATTTCCACCTCCACCCAAGTTGGGCCATTCTTCTTGCAAGTTTTGGAATCATACCCTGTCTTGTGACAACATCCGTTCAAAGGTTGCTTTGACCTTGATCGGCATTCCGACGCCCTGTGACCCCTTTTGCCACATACAAAGAAACGCAGTGCTCCTCTCTAGGAGTAAATACCGCTTTATTTCATATTGCTTTTACCCTCCATTTTCTCTCGGAAAACTGGCAATTTGGGTTACCTCAGAGCTTCTAAAAGTTGTCTGCAGCTTCGGCCATGTTCTCTAGCTTGCTGTAGCCCTTTTCCCACGAAAAAAGTGCCAAACAGTGGTGACAGTTGCTTAAAAAGTGTTCCGTAACTATGACGTTGCGAAGAGCCAAATTTTCTGTTGGAAGATGCACTCTATGAAGCAAGTTTTTCTACTCCGCGAAAATTGGTGGTTTCGACCGGAAGTCGCAAGTGCCCTGTGCCTTGAAACGGTTTGAACTGAAGCCGCGCTATCGAACTCCGGTCGCATCAGCTGCGTCTCGGGACGGAGCCCTCGTTTTACTAGCGTAGCGTCGTGGTGCCTAGCGTGCCCACAATAGCAAGAATGGAGAAGCGCGCATTGAGTTCCATTCTGACCCTGCTCCATACGTGCTCCAGAGGGAGCACGTTTGAATGGAGAGTAGCAGAAGGGAATCTACGTGCTTCAGAGGGAGCATGTAGATGCCCTTCTGCTACCCTCCCTCATAGTGGAGTGCTCCACTGCAGAGTTCGTGGGTTACTCCGAATCCGCCAATGGATGACGCCATAAGAAGCAGTTGCAGGTTTTGCTGTTCCTTCTGTGCGCGAGTGCCCAGTTCGAGCTGTTTCTTTCCCGTGTGCCTCGAGCTGTGTCCTGTGTTTCCCGTTCTAACCGTTCCTTCCGAGCTTCGCGTTCTGCAGCCCGTTCCTTTCGTGCTCACACCTATTTCTCATCGTTCCATGCTTCGAAGTCCACCCCATCGATTCCCATGTGATCCGTCGTGGCCAGTAGCTCACGCGCATTCGACATAATTGCAACCGCGTCAATAATTGAAGGTTTGAAACCAACGACTTAATCTTGTTGCTGCGGACGCCCAATCATGACGCAGGTTCTTCTTGCAGATTTCTTTCTCCTGGGCTGAGCCTCAGAAAGTCATGAATAATAAGACTAAAGCCCTTCGTTTACCACCCAACACTAAAGATTTACTTTGGAACTAAAACAAAAATTCAACACAAGCTACAAGAAATGCGTATTTTACTAGAAGTTACATTTAGAAGGAAAACAAACGTCTAAAGTCCTGAAAATGTCGCCTGAAAGTCACAGCTACACGATACAATTCTAACGCGGTGATTCGGCGGAACAGGAAAGACTGTAAGTTCTATCTTACTAAAACGTTGATGCATGAATGGTGGCGTGTACCGGTGCTCGCTGGCGGTGACTACAGAACGGGGCTCACTCGATGACGCCCGTCATGGCCAAGATTCGTCACATGAGGCGTCTGGATGCAAGGCTCAGGCCCGTGACCTCACTGCCGTTGCTGCACCCCCCCCCCCCGAATCTGCAGGCTTTGGTCTCGAAGCCTCTAAGCCGTGGCAGCTCGCAATCCGTAGAAGGCGCTTTGCGGAGTCCCAAGCCGGGTGACGTCCACAAGGCTCGGGACCACCAGCCGACTGCCCATCTTCAGTTCCGAGCTACAGCATTCTTCTTGCCTCATTCACCTCGAACTACCAGCTCTCTTGCGCTTAAGGCTTGGCTTGCCCTGGGGCATACTTGTCTTATCCCGATTGGCTTTTTAGAATGACATGGTGACCAGATATTGGCTCTTGTTTGCTTTGTAGTTTTGGTTCTTGCGCTCAACGCTCTCATCCACACCGTTCCTCAACGTGGTTGTTGTTGTTCATGCGACGCGTACGTGCACTCGGTCATCTTTTAATTTCGCGCACTTTCCAAACATTCATCACCACCACTCACCACTCGAATCACAGTGTAAAACAGGACTACATCTGAGCTGAATGTGTGCTAACGGCTGTTTCTCTAGCTCCACATATCACGTCACGTGATATGTGAAGCAAGCGCAAATTTGGTATCGCGTGACGTGAATAGACGACGAAGAAAAATGACACATTCAAATATGATAATCATAGCATGGACGTCATGTACAGCATAGTTTACATCCGCCTCGTAACGTTGTGCTTATTTTAATGTGACGTATCAACCTTCCTCTTTCGAGCTTCGCATATGAGCAATTCTCACAGTACGTGGGATCTGCGAATTTTTATTCCAGGGACTTCAACAAATGAATAAGCTTTATTTAATACGAGTCCCGCAGTTCCTTTCAGTCGAAGAGGGAGAAACTGAATATTAACCCCTGTCCCATCCCACCCTCTGACATGAAGGTTGCTTTTCTGGCGGAGAAAAAAAGTACGAGTTTGCCTGACGAAGTATGTGTGCATGTGCTATTTTTTGTAATATTTCCTTATTACTAACCCTCACTACGCTGTACAAGCACTGATATTTTCATTGTGTTTTGCAGATACATTCCATGCCTGTGAGTTGTGTGTGAGAGGCAGCTATTTCATTAGGTCTTATCAGCCTTATACATGCTGTAACTTCCCCTTTGATTACTTTTGTAGCCCTGCTCTACAGATATTGTACAGTAAGGAAAACTGCACCGTCTTTGACTAAATATATAAAAATTGATGACGAACCATGCGTTTCTCAGAAATGTTTTGATCCCATTGTCTTCTGCGATGTACTTAAGTCACGCAACTTTACATCTTGTGGTCCAAACATAATGCGCCATGCTATCCGAACGAATGGACACAGCAGACGCGGTTAGACCCAAACACACATTTATTCACATTTAAGAACGATATCGTCTATCGAATCAAAATACGTCAGTTGTGGTCAACGTGACAAAACAGCGTTACACCCTATTACAATACACTCAATCAAACATAAGGACAAACAAAAGGTAGCGCGATGGCGGTGATACCAACGCTCGACTTATCACGAGGGCCCTCGACAGATGACCCACGTTACTGTCTACCGTGGACCCGGCGCCAGAGAGAGCCGATCGTGCCAAACGCCATATGCCAGAGGACCACTTCATAGAATAAAGAACCAATTTGGAGAAAGGAAACTGTAGCCTTGACAACGGTATGCAAGATAAGCATCCGTGGCGCATAGAACTGCCGAGGGCAACCAAGATATAGCGCTCAATAAAAAAGAAAGCGGAAAACAAAATTTTTTTCTCTGGGCAGAAAATTATCGCTGCTTTTTTTATTCCGTAACGGATTTATATGCGCCTACGCGGTTGCCTCGGCTAATTCTTTATTCTATGGCTGTCTTTTTCAACAGAAGTTGACAAAAGAGACCGAAACTCGCGAAAGGCTATGGGTGTCTTGTTATCTTTTACCGCTTGATTAGAGCGCAAAAAAACGCCCAGCAGCACATCAAAGCGGCCTTGGAACACAGTACCTGATTGGACAAAGGTTACACAGAACTGAAAAGCCTTCATTAGTAGCTTGCACGACCAAAAACAATTCAAGACCAAGTAGGAGGAGCAATAATTATTGACAGAATACTAGCAACCGTGTTTTAATTCAAAGTAAAAAATATATCGTGTTAGAAGCATAATCGCGTGTTCTCAAACGGCACGCCTTCATTTTCTGCTGCTAAAGAAACAGGAAAGCGTGTCTCGTTTGTAGAAGCTATAATTACAAAACAGTCGTAAAAATCAGCATAGGGTGCTTCAGTAACAGCTTCAAATTACAGCTCTTGCTTTAGCCGAGCACGGTTTAACACCCACACTTTTTTTTGCCTTACGACGTAGTGCAGTCAAGCTGACGACTCTAGGACATTAGGTTTTTGGCCACAAAATCACGGTGGAGTGAAAGCCGAGAGAAGTGTAATGATTTGAACACGTACACGATCAGTGCAAATGACCGTATAGCACAAATTCGAAAGAAATCACCGGCAAACAATTAACAAATAGGCGCACATTCGCAAAAATAATTTACCTGTCATTGCCGTGGAACTAGCAGAAATCAATGCCTTCGCCGATATTTCAGTTCCCGCGGCACCATACAGCAGTACAGCAACTGCAGTCGCTTACACAAGCGAATACAAAGGTGCTAGAGAGAAAACGGAACGCCGAGGACCACGCCAACTATCGGATTGAAACCAACTGCGCATATGCACGCCAGCTGCCTCCGTCTAGCCACACCAGCGCATTCAAAGTAGAACCCACATGACGCTATGATCGCTAAACAAATCTCGTGCTCAGAAATACTTCACACAGCACGATGTTTGATTGTTACCCTTCAATTATGCAGAAAAGAGCAAGTTTTTGCAAAAATTGCGTCTCTCTTCACTTTAGGTTTTAAGCTTACTACGGTGCCCCTAGCGGTTTTTTTTTTGCGTCCCCGAGGGCAGATTTGAATAGGGCTACTAAGCTTTTTCTATTTGGTTGATTTTTTCGCCCTCCTTTGGCGACGACTGGAACTTAAGACTTCCCGAAACCTGACCACGTCTCTTTATTGTATCATCAACAATGCTTGCGGCTAGGCGTCAATGCCGGCACTGCCGTGCTACTCATGATGAGCATTGAATAAATGCTCAGAGCCCAACGCCACCTACAGCTCGGTAGTTGTCAACCTCAAATGCAGCCTTTGCGCGAAACACGTGCACAAAAAGGCGCGAACAACTTTACAGGGGGTGTTGGCACCTTCGCATTCCCGCAGTCTTAGCTCAAACCGTAACCTGTCGCCTCCCCCCCCCCCCGAAAAAAAGCATGAAAGAAATGAGCTACACAAAATCTAGCGATAAATGGCAACATGTACCAAACAATGTCCGTGAACCACGACACCGCCGCCGATCGACATTGCTTCACTACCCGGATCGACCACTTCACCTCAGTATTGGCCCCGCGTCAGCAATGTGGCCGTCAGCGCGAGGAACCGTCAGTCGCGCCGGCACGTCTTCTAGTTTCGACCAAAACTCACGAATGCACCGGGCTGCAAGCAGTTGCGCAGGTCCCAGGCATGTCCATCGATCGACATCTCGATCGCATTATATTTACCAGTGGCGCAGACGATGTGCAGAGGACAGCCCGCCACGCGTTACGTTCCTCCCCCTGCGTACTCTCATGACACTCGACCAAACATAGCAGTAGGAAAAAGAGGACAAAGTTTCGGGCTCCTCGCCCTCGCGGTACGTTGTTGAGTACTGCTAGCAAATACAAAGTGGCTACCAAAACGCCCAGCTAAAAAAAGCACACGCAATGTCGCTTTTCTTAATTCGTGCATTTCAAGTTAAAAAAAATAAATGAGGCAAGCAGAGTGCAACACCTCAACGCCACGATCCACCTAGTTGGGTCACGTGCGACAACCGGATGCGCTGAGCCTTAAGCCTAATCAGTCGCTTAACAACTTTGAATTTTGAAACTTTGCAACTTTATTAATTTGAACATTCGAGATGCTAAGGGTCGTGGTCGAAAATTCTCTAAAGGGCTTGACTGGGACTACGACTCCTTAAAAATGTCCGGCATAGACAACAATTTTGTTGCAATGAAAATGTACTTATTGAGCAACCAGTTTATTAACCAAATCCACCAAGCCCCCGCCTAGGCGCAAAAGAGGCAGCCATAAGGAGACATCCACTCTTATAGTGGCCCTACTCGCTCACGCACACAGCAGTTACCGAGCTATCGGCACCCACTATCCAAGACGGTGTCACAATGCCTCGGCTTCGAACCACAAGACAAAGCAGCAACGATGCTCGACTCACTGAGCCAAGGAGAATAGAAGGAGCTATTTACGAAAACTCAGAACACCTACGAGGCTTCCGCACTCACCCGCTTTGGGCTTGACCTACAATACAAACGCTCGACTGGCCACAAGTGCCCACAGTACACGACCCGCGGTGCTGTACACCCGCCACAATATACAGCCTTTCCAGCCAACCACCAGACGCCCAAGAGAACCGCTCCCATCTCATGTGCCTCCACCTAGGCTCTCCGCCAGGCAACGGGATCAAAACGTGGGCTAGTTGGCAATTCATAATTGTCCAGCGAACTGGGAGCGTGCGAGGAACACACACAAGAAGCAAACACAAGGAACATAGCACGAGTGCTCACAGCGGACTTGTCTATACCATTCAGAGGGGAGATTTGACATTGGTAGGACAAAAATATAGGCTCATCAACCAAAAAGCATCTGTACATCGGCAGGACAAGTTCCTTGACGAAGATGCCATGATGATACTCGTGCCCGACATGTTGAGACAGCTATTCACGACGCCAAATTGTCGGGGGTCTTGAAGTCAGTGATTAAAACAGTCAAAAGAGCCCTGTGTCATAGAAATACATTGCAGCAGGACTATGGCATGGACAAGACCGGTGTGAGCGTTCGTGCTGGGTGCCTAATCATTGCGTTTTTGTGTGTGTTCCTTCCGCGCTCCGAGTTCGCTGAACAATTGTCGCAAGGCGTCCCTCGTGAAGGTAGTAATAAACGCTCGCGAGCACAACGCCAGCCACCGCTCAATAATTGTGAACCCAAAATGTGGCATGTGCGCGAAAAACGCGCGCCAAGAGACGCTAACGATATTGCAGGGAGTGTTAACACCCCCACGTCATGTTGCTTGAAACTTTTAGTCCGAGTAATAAAATTGTACTATGTTCTTTGCTGTTCACTGTTTCAATCATGTTCACTGCTTCATTCAGCCCTAGAAAAAAAGAAACTTGTAGAAGGCCGGTAATTGCAACACCCCAAGAACATCAGCGTCGTGAGTCTGACTTCTAATACATGGGGCTTAACGTTTCGAAACCAATATGTGATTATGACAGACTCCGTAGAGGAGGGCTCCGAAAATTTCGACCACTTGGGGTTCTTTAGCATGCACCTAAGTTTAAGCACATGGGCCTCAAACACGTTCGCCTACATCAAAAATGCATCCGCGATGGCCGGATTCGATCCCGCGATCTTCATCTTAGCAGTAGAACACCATAACCGCAAGACCGCATCGGCGTGGTGGTATCAGCCTGACCGGCACACTGCAGTTCAAAGGTCTTTTTCGCTTTTCGCGTATATTAGCCAGGAGCAGTGCTTGCTGCCCACATGCTTCTTGGTGGCTGCAGACCCGAAGGTCGCGGGATTGATAGCGGCTGTAGCGGCGAAATTTTGATGGAAGCGAGACTCTGGAGGCGTGTGCACTGTATGGTTATAAACCACGTTAAAAGTACAAGGAGTGAATTTCCCGAGTACTCTTTTAAAGCATGCCTCGTAATCATAATGCCCCGTTCTTTTCCTCAAGTTTTGTCATCGTCCTGTTGCCCTATGTTCAGCGCAAACCGCGCCTATGGTATTCGAGAAGCTCTGAGGCTGTGGTAGATCGTTTTGTTAAGATTAACATTAGAGATTATTCTGCGACCTACGTGGCTGCTAGTGATAACGCTAGAACATTCGAAGGGACGTGTATAAATGCCAACCCACTTCACCGCTACTCAGTTGATCAACGGCCGACGCTGTACATCGGGACGACGCCTTTTTCACAGGAGGCCATATCTTCTTCTTTTCCTCAAGTTGTGTTCCGGCCCGTTACACAATGTTCAGGGTAAACCACACCTACGGTTTTCGTGAAGCTTTGCGTCTGTAGTAGATCGCTTAATGGCGACAGCAATTAACCTGTGAGGTAGGATTCGGGTGGGTGCACGTTAAAGCACCCCAGGTGGTCAAAACTTTAGGAGCCCTTCACTACGGCGTCTCTCATAATCATATAATGGTTTTGGAAACTTAAACTCCGGATATCAAGCAAAATTAATCAGCGATAGCATTTATGTGTACACTCTTGGCTGCCGTCATATATATAAATATATATATATATATATATATATATATATATATATATATATATATATATATATATATATATATATATATATATATATATATATATATATATATACATGGGGGGTTTGTTGACTAAAACAAGCTGCCTGGTTCAAGGGGCGTCAGTCAGTGTCACGAGCTTGGCCCTTCGTAGTAGTCGTCTTCCAGGTGCTCCGGCTACATACTGTGTCTCTCCCTCTTCCCCACTACATTTGCCCCGGTGGGGACGAGGAGCCATCCTGGCGACTCATGGTGAAGCCAGCACAAGGGGATCATAGTGAGGTTTAAAGCGGCTGATGTGGACTGCCTCACGACCATGGCATCGTTTGTCATCAGCAGGTGTTACTGGTTCGACGACGTAGTTGACCGGTGACGTGCATTGAACGACGCGGTACGGACCAATTTTACTTGGGTGCAAACTTTCGGAGGAGGCCGAGAAACTGGAATGGAACCGAAAGCCATACAAATGAGCCTACGGGGAAGCTGTGAGCAGGCTTGTCTTGGTCAAGTCGTTTTTTTTTTGGAGACCCTGTGCGACGGACGTAAATGAACGCGTTAATCAGTGGCACTCTTTGGCACACTGAAGAAGTTCGGAGATGGGCGCTATTCTGAAGCATTTGGGCGGTAAGTAAGTATCGCGTCAAGCGTAGAAGAGGGCTTACGTCCGTACAGTAGAAAAAAAAAAGGTGAAAACTCAGTAGTTGCTTGCGTGGCCGTATTATACGCATACGTCACGAAAGGGAGCACCGAGTCTCATTTAGAATGGTCGGAGGATATGTCCATACAGAACATATCACCGAGCGTGCGGTGAAAGCGCTCCGTCAAACCGTTTGTCTGTGGGTGATAGCTTGTAGTGGTGCGATGAATAATATTGCACTCATTGAAAAGGTCCTGGATGACTTGTGATAGAAACGCGCGCCCACGGTCGCATACCAGCTCACGTGGCGTGCCATGGCAAAGGACAAAGCTACGAAAGATGAACAAGGCGACATAACGAGCAGCAGCGGCTGGCAAAACTGCGGTTTCAGCGTAACGGGTTAGGTGGTCAACGGCCACAATAATCCAGCGATTCCCAGCAGGAGTACATGGTAGTGGGCCGTAAAGATCGATGCCGAGTCTATCCAACGGCCAAGCTCGACACTGCAACGATTGTAATACGCCAGAGGCATGACAAGTTGTTTTCCGTCGCTGACACTCAGTGCAGGAGCGTATGTACTTGCGAACGGACGAGTACATTCACGCCAGAAAAATTGCTGGCGAAGCCTGTCGTATGTTTTCAAAACACCAGCATACGCGTTTTGAGGGCCTGCGTGGAAGTACGCGCACAAGTTGGAGCGCAAATGGCGAGGTGTAACAAGAAGCCATTTTCTACCATCCGGCTTATAGTTGCGACAGTACAACATGGTATCCCGTATCGCATAATGGGGAATTTGCCGACGTAGTGCACGAGGTAGACGCTGGCGTGGTGTCACCGAAGACGAGGAGAGAACGTCAATGAGCGAGGCTATCCAATCGTCCTTGCGTTGTTCCGAAGGCGTGTTAGTGGTATCAAAGCTGTCGATGGTAGCTTCGGCAAAGGGAACAGGTGCAACAGCTGCAGGAAGGGGTGAACGAGAAAAAGCATCTGTGTCGGTATGCTTGCGGCCTGAGCGGTAAATGACGTGAATATCAAGTTTCTGTAAACGTAGCACCCAACGTCCAAGCCGGCCCAAAGGATCCTTCAATGAAGCAAGCCAACCGAGTGAATGGTGATATGAATGGTGACATAACTACATAAAATGGGCGTCCATATAATTAAGGACGAAATTTTTGTAATGAACAAACAATGGCCAAACATTTCTTTTTGGAAACCGAGTATTTCTTCTCTGCCCTGGTAAGGGCGTGACTGGCATACGCAACTACATACTCCGAGAAGCCAGGGTTGCGCTGAGCAAGGCCAGCGCCAAGTCCTATGCCACTGGCATCCGTGTGCACCTCAGTTCGAGCAGTAGTGTCGAAGTGGCGTAAAATAGGTGGTGAAGCAAGGAGATGGCGTAATGTTTCACAAGTGTCATCGCATGCTGGTGACCAATCTAAGAGATGTACATCGCCAGTGATCAGCTGTGTGAGTGGTGCGATTATCGAAGCAAAGTTATCCACAAAGCGGCGAAAGTACAAGCACAGTCCGACAAAGCTGCTAAGCACTTTCATGGTCGTAGGCTTCGGGAACTCAGCGACGGCACGAAACATCTCTGGGTCTGGGAGGACGCCATGTTTTGAGACAACGTGGCCAAGTATTGTGAGCTTCCGAGCTCCGAAGTGGCACTTCTTGATGTTTAGTTGAAGGCCTGCGCTCGTAAGGCAGCGCAAGACTTCACTGAGACGATAGAGGTGGCTGTCGAAATCAGGGGAGAAAACAACTACATCATTCAAGTAGCACAGACATGTCTTCCATTTTAGCCCACGTAAGACGCTATTCATCATCCTTTCGAATGTGTCTGGCGCATTACAAAGGCCGAAGGGCGTTACATTAATTTCGCATAGCCCATAGGGCGTCACAAAAGCAGTTTTTGAATGATCTGAGGATGCCATGAGGACCTGCTAATAACCGGACCGTAGGTCTAGTGATGAGAAGAATTCAGCGCCTTACAAGCAAGTCCAGGGCATCATCGATGCGTGGCAAAGGGTATACGTCTTTGAGCGTGACTTTGTTTGAACAGCGGTAATCAACGCAAAAGAAAATTGAGCCGTCTTTTTCGTCAAAAGTATTACAGGGGAAGACCAGGGACTGCGGGATGACCGAATGACGCCACGTTGAGGCATGTCAGCCACTTTCTCGGTGATCACACGATGCTCAACAGGAGACACACGGTAGGGACACTGTCACAGAGGCGCTCGGGAGCTGGTTTTAATTTGATGGACAACGGTGTGCGTTCGTCCTAAGGACGTCTGCTTGCAATCGAACGAGCCACAAAACTGGTGAAGAAGTTCTAGAAGCTTTTCGCGGTGTGGTTCGTTAAGTTCGCCATCAATTAAAGGGCCAAAAAAATTAATGTTTTCATGAACAGGTGAACAGGCAGATGTCGTCAGTGCATTAAGCTGCAAATCACTTTCACCGTCAAAACCGAAGATGGAGGAAACGTCTAAGTTTTGGAATGTTCCAATACATTCTCCGCGACGCAAGGTTGTGGGAGACAGCAAGAGATTTGTGCAAACAAATTGGTAGCACCCACCGAAGTATCTAGAACTGCAAACGGCAACGCGAAGTTCTTGCAACTTTGGAACGTTTGGGAAGGCGTAAACAACACGGCAGGCTTAAACACATCGGCACAAGACACGGGAACAAAGGATGTGCTATTTGGTGGTATGTCGGTGTCGTCAGCGACAAACAGCTTGTTCAACGAAACTTCCGGAGACGAAGCACACAACGCAGGGAAGGCCACTTCAGCACGAGCACAGTCGATAACCGCATGATTACGAGAGAGAAAATGTCAGCCGAGGATCACATCTTGAGAACACGCCTGTAGCACAAGAAATTCAACTGTATACAAAACATCTTAGATGAGAACTCGGGTAGTACAGGCAGCTGATGGTCGAATATGGTGCGCACGGGCAGTACGGAGGGACGATTCTTTTGGCGTCGTGTTAACCTTCCGAAGCAGGCAGCAAAGTTTTAAATCAAATAATGAAACGGCAGCCCCAGTGTACACAAGCGCAAGGGTACGGTAACCATCCACGAAAACGTCGATGAGGTTTGTCAGAGGAATGCGAGGAATTGATTCTTTTGACGACGACGCAGTTCGTGCCTCCAGAACTGCGGCACCTAGATTAGATTTCCGGATCTGAAGGGCAGGGTCAACGGCGCATAGGTGACAGGGAGGGACGTCGGGGAGAAGGAGATCGGTGACTGACTGAGAGAGGGCGGTCGGGTGAAAAAGATCCTTGTTGACGTGCCGTGTTGTTAAAGCGCCGAGAGTCGTGCGATGATCTTTGTATGGTGTCGCTGTGAACGAGAGGGCGGCGGCGACACAAGCGAGCCACTTGTTCTGCGTAACCGCAAGAATAGCAAATCGGGCGGTTGTCTGTGGTGCGCCACGGATTCAGAAACGCCGCATGCGGCCGCCTGAATGAACTGGTGATGACCGACTAGGGACAGGTGAGGAAGCAAAAGTGGGTTGTCGAGGTTCTCTGGCTGCAACGACTTGCACATACGTGAAGGGTGCAGCCTGCAGAGGTGGTCAACTAGCGAAAGGCAAAGCGTCAGCTAGCTCATTTTGTAAGACGTGCCTTATGGCTGGGGCCAGATGATATGGGGCCAGAAGATGCATTTGGGCTGGCTCGGGCGTGCTCGATAAAATGGAGAGCTGCCGAGTGACCTCCTCACGCACGAACTGCTTTATGCGAGCCAACAAGTCGTTCTGGTTTCCGAGAGTCAAGGCCGCAATTGAGTCACGTTGTTCCTGAGAGCGCCATGTTTGGGCACGTTGCTGGCGCAATTCGTCAAAACTCTGGCACAAGCTAACGTGATCGCGTATGGTTTGTGGGTCCTTGGCTAACAACATTTGAAATGCGTCATCGCATATGCTCTTGAGGATTTGATTCATGTTATCGGCTTCGAGAATCGCTGGGTTCTCCCGCTTGGACAAGTCAACAACATCTTCTATGAAGCTGGTAAAGGTCTCTTCTGGCTGTTGAGCACGCTCACGAAGTCATTGTTCTCCGCGGAGTCCTCGCACAGCAGGGCGGTCGAAGACTTGCGAAAAAGAGGTCTTGAATGAATCCCAGCTGGCAATGTCGGCTTTGTGGTTGCGCAACCAGAGACTAGCGACGCCAGCCAAGTGAAAGCTTACATAGGTGAGCTTAGCCGCATCGTCCCACTTGTTCGCTAGGCTCACCTTGTGGTAAGTAGCCAGCCACTCCTCAACGTCTTCGGCGTGAGTGCCGCTAAAGATCGGTGGATGACGCTGTGGCCACACGCCGGGACATGTAGAGGCGAGAACTTGCGAGGTACTTTGGGTGGAGGGTTCTTCCGGCACCTCTGACACTGGAGGTAAAGTGCGACTTCATAGTTCCAGCCTTCAAGACTACCCAGCACCCCCACCAATTTATAAGGGGGTTTATTGACTAAAACCAACTGCCTGGTTCAAGAGGCGTCAGTCAGTGTCACAAGCTTGGCTCTTCGTCGTAGTCGTCTTCCAGGTTCTCTGACTAGATACTGTCTCTCCAGCTTTTCCCCACTACATTATATATATATATATATATATATATATATATATATATATATATATATATATATATATATATATATATAAAAAGGAGTAATTCACACACAACGAACGTTTCAGCACAGTTTAGTCCAACGTTTCGACCGTGGGACCGGTCTTCGTCTGGGAATACAGGGCATAAAATTCGCGCGCTTATATATGTCTATATTCGAGACCCCCCCAAAAAACACACATGCTCTTGTGTAACGAACAAGGCTCATCTGTATCAGCACAAAAACGGTTTTCAGTGATCAAAAATATATATCTATACAGCACTGTGTGATGTCACCATTTGTAAGTCATTGGCAGCTGATACGGCTTTGCGGGATACACGTGTGCATCGCGACATTACGGATGTCAAAGCTCTTTTCTTACAATAATGGTTCGCGTGTAAGATATACGCGTTGCCGATGATAAATAATTCTATTATATATATATAAGAATCGCTGTTTCTGTATACATTATCAGCACAGCGCACTCTCTGATAAAGAAGCAGACTAGCGTACACTTGTTATATTGTTGACCAATAAGCTTACGTGGAAGGAAGACACGTCAATGTGCCTGCATCCTCATTGATACCATCTGCTACAGTATTGAACTTGAATATCAGGTATGATTCCCGGAGTTCACGATCATGGTTTGAGCGGAAACCAGATTCAAGAATGGTCGCTTTCATTTGATCGAAAGAGTGGCCCGGCATGCGAACGTGTCGTGATAGCGGTAGATGAGGGAATATATTTACATGGGATTTGTGGTTATTAAAGCGTATTCTGAATGGAGTTTCAGTATGACCAATATATTGTTTCAAACAGGCACTACATTCCAACATGTATACGGCATTATAAGTGTCGCAGTCGAAGCTACCACGAATCTTTAATTTAAAGTCCGAAGACGTGCTCGCGGCGTTTTGCGTGGTTTGCATGTGCGCACACACTTTGCACCGTGGTTTGTTACAAGGTGCACAGCCACTCTCTTTACGGGTACCAATTTTAGATGACGTTAACATGTCGTGAAGGTTTTTTGACCGTCGGTAAACAACACGAGGCGGAACAGAAAAAATTTTTTTGAGATTATCACTTTCGGTTAAGATGTTGTGGTGCCGTTTCAATATAGCAGATACCTTAGGAGCTGATGATGAAAATGTCAGAACAAGGTTAGTTTGAGCAGAGCTATCGTTCCCGTCCTTTCCTTTCAGAATCTCGGTGCGGTTGAGTTGGTCAGCTCGAGTTATGGCATCGTCTATTAGTTTTTCCGGGTATTTTCTTTTTACTAGAGAACTTTTGAGCCTATTACAATTTTCAATGAAATCTGTACGGTCAGAGCACAACCGTTTAAAGCGGTGAGCCTGGCTATAGGGAATTCCTGTTTTGCAATGCCGGGGGTGGCTACTCTGAAAATGCAGGAGTTGATGTCGGTCAGTAGGCTTGCGGAACAGCTTCGTAGCAAGTTGTCCTTCGGAAATGGTGACTGTGACATCGAGAAAATTTACAGAAGTGCGCGAAAATTGGTGCGAGAACTTAATAGACGGATGGAAATTATTAAACTTTTGAATGAAACCAAGCAGACCTGCTTCATCGTGTGTCCAGACAAGAAAAATATCGTCAATGAAGCGCCTATAGTAGAGAGGTTGAAGCATGTTTTTACCTAAAAATTCGCATTCCAGAATGCCCATAAAAATGTTAGCGTAGTTAGGGCCTACTTTCGTACCCATTGAGGTGCCGTTGGCTTGTACATAGTGAATGTTGTTAAACTCAAAATTGTTTAATTCAAGGATAAGTTTCAAAAGAGTACCAAGCGCTTCTTTATCAATAGGTTTATCTAAAGGGGAATTTTCATAGGCCTTTATTACTGCAGAAATACCATCTTTATGCGGTATGTTGGTGTATAGTGATGCTACGTCCAGCGTTACTAACATTGAACCAGATGGAACATGAAGATCTACAATTTCTTGAAGGAAATGGTTGGTGTCTTTGATGAATGACGGAAATGTGGCTGGAATCTTGTTTATGAGGGAGTCAACGTAACGAGATAAATTTTCGGTAACGGTGCCGATTCCGGAAATGATGGGGCGGCCGGGATTATTCTGCTTGTGAATTTTAGGAAGCATATAAAATCTTCCCGCTACGGGACTGAGTGGTACCAAAGAGCGGACTGTCTTTTCATCTAATTTACCATGTTCTAGTAAAGACGTAAGTGCGTCCTTAAGCTTAGATTTAAATTCGCTGGTAGGATCGGAGGGCAAAGCTTTGTAAAAAGTGGCATCTGAAAGTTGCCTCTCGGCCTCGCTTATATAATCAACCGCGTTGAGAATTACAATGGCCCCCCCTTTATCGGCTGGTTTGATGACGATGTCATGGTTTGTCGACAACTGTTCGAGAGCAACCTTCTCTTTTTTGGACAAATTGTGGCGGTAAGGCGCAGTTTTCTTATAGGCAGCGAAAATGTCGCGTTGTACAGCGTTTATGTAAATGTCAAGACATCTGTCGCGATGTGGTGGGGGTGTCCATTGTTTATATGTCGGTAGTGCAGGTCTGGTTTCATTCGGGCTTCGGCGGTCATGATAGTATTCTCTCAGACGCAAATTACGGGAAAAGTTGTGTAGATCCTTCAGAAGTTGAAACTCGTTGAAGCCACCTGAAGCGGGGCAAAAGTTGAGGCCCTTTGACAGAGCACCCATTTGTTCGTTGGAAAGAACTATGTTTGAAAGGTTTACAACGCTGCTATCTATTTGAGAAGACTGGTCTTTCGAATCATTCGAACGTGTTGCGGCGCGTTTGGTCACCTCAAATTTGCGTTCGTGCGTACATAAACCATCACGTAGAAACTTCTTCTGTTTAGTTGTGTTTAACTTGTTCCTCTTACGTTCTTCATAGGCACTTAAACATTCAGACTCATGCACTGCTAGCTTCTTTAACAGGCGAGCTTCTGTATGCTGAAGGTCTTGCGTGCAAGATTTATAATGGTCAATGATTATGGGTATGAGATCTAAGGACGCTTTACTTAACACTTCTTGCCATTTGGTTTTGTTAGAGGCCGAAAGTTCAGAAGTAGCTGGTTTAAATCTTATCTGTAAACCTTTCGGGACCACCGAAGCATTCAAGTAGCTCGTAAGTGAGAATACGTGTAGCTCGGAACGAACCCTTTTCTCAATAATTTTCCTAGCTTCTAAAAACTCTCGCGAAGGAAGACTTGAAACATTGCCTTTAAGCGCAGGCGCCTGCCGTCAGTCGGTGGCACTCCCTCGACCGGCGTTCCGGCGGGTAGGGTAGCGATGACCCGTGGTGGCGGGAGCCTCAGTTCGGTTTTGCCGAGTTGTGTCTTGGCTTGAAGAACCGGAGTTGTGTGTAGCACCCGCAGGGGACGTTTGTTGGCGTCTCCTGGGGGACGTCGGCGTAGATCGTTCTGGGGGTTCGCAAGGTGGGCAGTCACGCCATGATGATGTAGTTCCTAGGAAACGTTTGCAGCAGAGTTCGCGAATGTGGCTGGCGATGATGGCAACACCTTCGAAGCTTAGATGAAGACCATCAGCTGCCAACACACGTGTCAGGGGCAGCCAGTGGAGACCATGATCGACGAAAAAAACTTTCTTGGAGCGCCTACAGTAGTTGTGCAGCAGTCGGTTGAAGTACGTGGCTTCCATATTGCACCGGTAAACAAATGAAAGGTTGCCGTTGCCATTACGGCGGTTAGGGCAGCGTGGAAGAACGAGTGTTGCGTAAATCCTTGAAATGTGAGGCTTGGCGTTCATAACGTGCTCCAGCAGGGATCGGTATCTTCCGAATGCTACAGCAGCACTTGTTGAAGCGATGTCGTTGGTACCAATGTGGAGAACGAGGGCGGTTGCGGATTCTGGCACAAAGTGAAGTAAAGACCGCACGTCGGAGATATGCGCACCCACTTGAGAGATGAAAGCGGGAGTCCCTCTTGAACATGGGTCGAAATGCTGGTGGACGTACTTGGTCTGAGAATCACCAATGACGACTGTAGAAATTTCTTCTTGGGGATACTTTAAAATGATGTGCTTTGACGTTGTCGTGACAAGAGCCATTGCGGGTAAGTAGAAGGGATTATAGGAAGTATCACGCAGGCTCTGATGTAGAAAAAGGAGTAATTCACACACAACGAACGTTTCAGCACAGTTTAGTCCGACGTTTCGACCGTGGGACCGGTCTTCGTCTGGGAATACAGGGCATAAAATTCGCGCGCTTATATATGTCTATATTCGAGACCCCCCCAAAAAAACACACATGCTCTTGTGTAACGAACAAGGCTCATCTGTATCAGCACAAAAACGGTTTTCAGTGATCAAAAATATATATCTATACAGCACTGTGTGATGTCACCATTTGTAAGTCATTGGCAGCTGATACGGCTTTGCGGGATACACGTGTGCATCGCGACATTACGGATGTCAAAGCTCTTTTCTTACAATAATGGTTCGCGTGTAAGATATACGCGTTGCCGATGATAAATAATTCTATTATATATATATAAGAATCGCTGTTTCTGTATACATTATCAGCACAGCGCACTCTCTGATAAAGAAGCAGACTAGCGTACACTTGTTATATTGTTGACCAATAAGCTTACGTGGAAGGAAGACACGTCAATGTGCCTGCATCCTCATTGATACCATCTGCTACAGTATTGAACTTGAATATCAGGTATGATTCCCGGAGTTCACGATCATGGTTTGAGCGGAAACCAGATTCAAGAATGGTCGCTTTCATTTGATCGAAAGAGTGGCCCGGCATGCGAACGTGTCGTGATAGCGGTAGATGAGGGAATATATTTACATGGGATTTGTGGTTATTAAAGCGTATTCTGAATGGAGTTTCAGTATGACCAATATATTGTTTCAAACAGGCACTACATTCCAACATGTATACGGCATTATAAGTGTCGCAGTCGAAGCTACCACGAATCTTTAATTTAAAGTCCGAAGACGTGCTCGCGGCGTTTTGCGTGGTTTGCATGTGCGCACACACTTTGCACCGTGGTTTGTTACAAGGTGCACAGCCACTCTCTTTACGGGTACCAATTTTAGATGACGTTAACATGTCGTGAAGGTTTTTTGACCGTCGGTAAACAACACGAGGCGGAACAGAAAAAATTTTTTTGAGATTATCACTTTCGGTTAAGATGTTGTGGTGCCGTTTCAATATAGCAGATACCTTAGGAGCTGATGATGAAAATGTCAGAACAAGGTTAGTTTGAGCAGAGCTATCGTTCCCGTCCTTTCCTTTCAGAATCTCGGTGCGGTTGAGTTGGTCAGCTCGAGTTATGGCATCGTCTATTAGTTTTTCCGGGTATTTTCTTTTTACTAGAGAACTTTTGAGCCTATTACAATTTTCAATGAAATCTGTACGGTCAGAGCACAACCGTTTAAAGCGGTGAGCCTGGCTATAGGGAATTCCTGTTTTGCAATGCCGGGGGTGGCTACTCTGAAAATGCAGGAGTTGATGTCGGTCAGTAGGCTTGCGGAACAGCTTCGTAGCAAGTTGTCCTTCGGAAATGGTGACTGTGACATCGAGAAAATTTACAGAAGTGCGCGAAAATTGGTGCGAGAACTTAATAGACGGATGGAAATTATTAAACTTTTGAATGAAACCAAGCAGACCTGCTTCATCGTGTGTCCAGACAAGAAAAATATCGTCAATGAAGCGCCTATAGTAGAGAGGTTGAAGCATGTTTTTACCTAAAAATTCGCATTCCAGAATGCCCATAAAAATGTTAGCGTCGATAAACCAGCCGATAAAGGGGGGGCCATTGTAATTCTCAACGCGGTTGATTATATAAGCGAGGCCGAGAGGCAACTTTCAGATGCCACTTTTTACAAAGCTTTGCCCTCCGATCCTACCAGCGAATTTAAATCTAAGCTTAAGGACGCACTTACGTCTTTACTAGAACATGGTAAATTAGATGAAAAGACAGTCCGCTCTTTGGTACCACTCAGTCCCGTAGCGGGAAGATTTTATATGCTTCCTAAAATTCACAAGCAGAATAATCCCGGCCGCCCCATCATTTCCGGAATCGGCACCGTTACCGAAAATTTATCTCGTTACGTTGACTCCCTCATAAACAAGATTCCAGCCACATTTCCGTCATTCATCAAAGACACCAACCATTTCCTTCAAGAAATTGTAGATCTTCATGTTCCATCTGGTTCAATGTTAGTAACGCTGGACGTAGCATCACTATACACCAACATACCGCATAAAGATGGTATTTCTGCAGTAATAAAGGCCTATGAAAATTCCCCTTTAGATAAACCTATTGATAAAGAAGCGCTTGGTACTCTTTTGAAACTTATCCTTGAATTAAACAATTTTGAGTTTAACAACATTCACTATGTACAAGCCAACGGCACCTCAATGGGTACGAAAGTAGGCCCTAACTACGCTAACATTTTTATGGGCATTCTGGAATGCGAATTTTTAGGTAAAAACATGCTTCAACCTCTCTACTATAGGCGCTTCATTGACGATATTTTTCTTGTCTGGACACACGATGAAGCAGGTCTGCTTGGTTTCATTCAAAAGTTTAATAATTTCCATCCGTCTATTAAGTTCTCGCACCAATTTTCGCGCACTTCTGTAAATTTTCTCGATGTCACAGTCACCATTTCCGAAGGACAACTTGCTACGAAGCTGTTCCGCAAGCCTACTGACCGACATCAACTCCTGCATTTTCAGAGTAGCCACCCCCGGCATTGCAAAACAGGAATTCCCTATAGCCAGGCTCACCGCTTTAAACGGTTGTGCTCTGACCGTACAGATTTCATTGAAAATTGTAATAGGCTCAAAAGTTCTCTAGTAAAAAGAAAATACCCGGAAAAACTAATAGACGATGCCATAACTCGAGCTGACCAACTCAACCGCACCGAGATTCTGAAAGGAAAGGACGGGAACGATAGCTCTGCTCAAACTAACCTTGTTCTGACATTTTCATCATCAGCTCCTAAGGTATCTGCTATATTGAAACGGCACCACAACATCTTAACCGAAAGTGATAATCTCAAAAAAATTTTTTCTGTTCCGCCTCGTGTTGTTTACCGACGGTCAAAAAACCTTCACGACATGTTAACGTCATCTAAAATTGGTACCCGTAAAGAGAGTGGCTGTGCACCTTGTAACAAACCACGGTGCAAAGTGTGTGCGCACATGCAAACCACGCAAAACGCCGCGAGCACGTCTTCGGACTTTAAATTAAAGATTCGTGGTAGCTTCGACTGCGACACTTATAATGCCGTATACATGTTGGAATGTAGTGCCTGTTTGAAACAATATATTGGTCATACTGAAACTCCATTCAGAATACGCTTTAATAACCACAAATCCCATGTAAATATATTCCCTCATCTACCGCTATCACGACACGTTCGCATGCCGGGCCACTCTTTCGATCAAATGAAAGCGACCATTCTTGAATCTGGTTTCCGCTCAAACCATGATCGTGAACTCCGGGAATCATACCTGATATTCAAGTTCAATACTGTAGCAGATGGTATCAATGAGGATGCAGGCACATTGACGTGTCTTCCTTCCACGTAAGCTTATTGGTCAACAATATAACAAGTGTACGCTAGTCTGCTTCTTTATCAGAGAGTGCGCTGTGCTGATAATGTATACAGAAACAGCGATTCTTATATATATATAATAGAATTATTTATCATCGGCAACGCGTATATCTTACACGCGAACCATTATTGTAAGAAAAGAGCTTTGACATCCGTAATGTCGCGATGCACACGTGTATCCCGCAAAGCCGTATCAGCTGCCAATGACTTACAAATGGTGACATCACACAGTGCTGTATAGATATATATTTTTGATCACTGAAAACCGTTTTTGTGCTGATACAGATGAGCCTTGTTCGTTACACAAGAGCATGTGTGTTTTTTTGGGGGGGTCTCGAATATAGACATATATAAGCGCGCGAATTTTATGCCCTGTATTCCCAGACGAAGACCGGTCCCACGGTCGAAACGTCGGACTAAACTGTGCTGAAACGTTCGTTGTGTGTGAATTACTCCTTTTTCTACATCAGAGCCTGCGTGATACTTCCTATAATCCCTTATATATATATATATATATATATATATATATATATATATAGCAGAGAGCGCCGCGTTCAGACGCTCTCTGTGCTCTCTCTTTCTCTCTCTCTCTGATATATATATATATATATATATATATATATATATATATATATCAGAGAGCGCCGTGTCTGGGCGCGTTGCTTGCGCATTTCGTCAGAACTCTGGCACAAGCTGATGACATCGGCTATGGTTTGTGGGTCCTTGGCTAGCATTTGAACTGCGTCATCGCATATGCCCTTGAGGATTCGTTTGATATTATCGGCTTCGAGCATCCTGGGTTAATCCGCTTGCACTGTCTATATATATATATATATACTTATTTATTTATATGGTGTGTGTGTGTGTGTGTGTGTGTGTGTCAATGCAAGAGAGATGAATAATCCAGAAATACAGCAAGAACTTAGGACCACTGAGCCACACAAGATCCTTCAAGGTTCAAACGGCAAACTGTCTATATCTACCACTAGCCGCTGCTGACGGGAACCTCGTAGAGAACTATCCTGTTTTCAGCATTGCGAGCAAAATGACACAATGAGCGGGCTCGGAGTAGAGACCGGCGCCTAGCTCGTCGCGAAGCGCCGATGCGTGATCAACTCCCACGCGTACTTAATTAGCTCCGCGGAGGGAAGGTGCCTAACCCACGCACTTATCCTGTGGTGGGAAGAATCACGCACCTCTGACTTTCACCTTAACAATTTCGTTTAGTGACCGGGTGGCGAGATTACAAAGGCGAGCGGATAGACCCCCTCCGCCCCCCCCCCCCCCACAATTCACTGCACCAGGTGCCTTCACGAAGCTCTCGGAAGCTGCGCGCTCATCGGTTCGTGCGTGATTTCACCAGCAAACATGGTTGCGCCCATGACGATGCTGCAGGCAACTGCCAGGCAAGATTAATTAGGCGCGCTGTATTTTGACATGTGGGGATTAACGCCCCAAAATCACCATAAGGTTATGTGAGGTGTCGTGGAGGGCTCCGGAAATTTGGACCACCTGGGGTTCTTTAACGTGCACTCAAATCTGAGCACACGGGCATACACCATTTCCGCCTCCATCGGAAATGCAGCCACCGCAGCGGGGATTGGATCCCGTGACCTGCGGGTCCGCAGCAGGGTACGTTAGCCACTGGACCACCGCGGCGTGGCATAAGTGCGCTGTGCTCTTGATCTAGAAAAAAACACCTTCCGATCATTTAGAGGCTCGCGTATAATTTCAAGTGTCCTGAAAAACGTTGTGAATGTGCTTCAATCGACGCTGTACTTCACTGCCACAGGCAGTGTTGGTCTGTTTTCAACGACTGCGGGAGACACCAAGAAGTGGACAATGGAGGCGGAAATGTTGTAGGCCCGTATGCTGAGATTTGGGTGCACGTTAAAGAATTCCAGGTGGTCCAAATTTCCGGAGCCCTTCACTACGGCGTCTCTCATATTCATACGGTGGTTTTGGGATGTTAAACTTCACATATCAATCAATCAATCAATCAACCAAGAAGTGGACAGTCGTATCAGTGCAGATTAAAAAGACATCGAGATGCCGGGCTGGGAAAGTTCTTTTTTATTGCGATAGCATTTATATGGACACTCTCAGCTGCATTTCGCCGCCGGCGTCGACGTGGGCGTTGGCGTCGTAGTCAAGCACCGTATATGTATGCGTATCTATATATAATAAAAAAGCGAGAAACAAAACAAGCCTGAACAAAGACTCCGGCGCACGGATTTGAACGTGGGACTTCCACGTCATGAATGCGAGGTGTTACCCACTGAGCCAACAAGGGGTATTCTTGCATGGTATTTATTAATGTATCTGCTTAATAAAGACAAAATCGAGCGAACAACAACATAATCAAATCGCGAAAATAAGCGTTCAAGCGTTCCTCATAAACACTCAATGGCGAACACAGCGTGGGTTCCTCACATAGAGAGTTCTTCACATCGTGTTATGCAAACAAAAAGGGGGTGAGGCCAAACAGCTCTCTAAGATAGAGTAATAGTCCGGTCTAAAGTCTAGCTCGTCGTAAATGTTTTTGATGTGGATTGAACTTCAATGAAGTGTGTGCTTGAAGAGGTGGTGGGCTCTGCATATCGGTTTTGCATTCGTGTCTTTCACAAGCTGTGCATACCCATGAGGGAAAACAGATAATATGGTACTTCATCAAGCGCTGCTAGTACAAGATAACCTATTGTGTGAGAATTGATGACGAAGCGTTTTTAGTGCTTGTTTAAAGACATCACTAAATAGTATGGCATCTTTGCAGCTAACAAAGCAATGTTCAATCGTTTCCGGTACAGCACTAAGGCGGCAGTTAACAGAAGGAATAAAAATGCCTTTTGTTTTTAACCGTGTGTTTACCGCCAATCTTTCAGAGTGGATTTTAAAGAAGGATTTTTTTGAATTCGGTGGAATGTACATTTTGCGTACTCACTTCAACACATCGTGGCCTGCGAGATTGGAGTACAGTGAGCGGTACAACGGAGGTGGGAAGAGTGTACTTGGTAGATCTTTATACAGCACCTTGCGCGATACTCTGTAGAGGTATTCTACGGAAAAGCGAGCTTTGAGGAACTTAACTGTGAGTTAAACTTTCTGCATGAATCCGCAAAAGCATGGGCGTTCGGAGAAGTTTGATGAAACAATTAAACCTGGTAAGCAATCAATAAGTCGAACCTGCAAGAAGGAATGGATTACAGGATGGGAATCGTCTCAAAAAAAAAAGAAGAATCGTGACACTGTTTGTCATAGATAAAGGTGTTTTAATCCTAACCCACCTTCACTCCCTGTCTTGAATATTTTATCACGACGCATGTGCTCAAAAGTCGAATACCATATGAAAGTAGCGAAAAGTCGATGAAAGCGTTGTATATAGAATCTTGCACAATGAATAAGTTGTAATACGTAGTAAAGCTTTGTTTCTAAGAAAGTATTGCAAGCTTCAGCTCTCCCAAAGATTGGAAGTCGAAAGTGAAGAAGTGTCTGGGCCTGTCGTGCAAGCTTAGGAACGCATTCCTTCCAGTAATGTGCACTGAATATATACGCATACAATGGTATACCGAGGTATGTTGGAGGAGTTTTTGTACAAACTATCCCTGCAAAGGGGTTCGCTGTTAACACTAACGGACAGGTTCCCAGAAAAGGAAAATGCATGAAGACAAAAGGTTAGGTAGGCCAGTGATATTTAAAATTTTGTACGTATAACATGGCAGCAGGAAGCACAAGACTAAATTTATTGGCGAATCATGGGAGAGGCTGTTGTCCTGCAGGGGGTGTAATCAGGCTGATGATACGCCAAAAACAAGCACCGGCATGCACACGAGCAGTGAGCCTCAGTGTTTAAACGTAAGTTAATATATGTGCTTTGAAACATGTTTGTTTACATGACACAGTTGACGCAATCAAAATAAAAACTAAGCAGTGATTTGTATCCGCTTGCATTTATTCCACTGTGACACCATGATCATCATTCCTAGCTTGTTCAAGGCCTCCAGTTCCGCACCCGAATTCTAATCTGCTGAGAAATGCTGCTGTTCAGTTGTTTTCCTCCTCTAGTTTATTTAGTTTGGTTTGTTTTTGCAAAAGGTTGTGATCTCTCTGGACAGACTTGTGCAAGCAGCAATGAAAACAAAGGGCTCCCAGTTTGAATTAGCTGATATGGATACCAATGTGTTCAAATTGTCGAGAGAATTCCCCCAATATCTATACAAAAAGCTGTGCGCTTTTACTTAACCGAGTTCAAATAACGACCTTTTACTGTAATATTATTTATCTTATGTAAAATACCTGACGCATGACAAAGCATATTTCAAGGTGTGTTAACTTTTAACAGAACAATGACTGAGTGCACTCAGTAGGTATAATCAAAGTTGGCCAGTGTTTGAACATATCAGTAATTCGAATGTCTACTAACAGCTATTTCCTTGATATTGTCATGGCGGTGAGAGAATGAATGAATTAAATATATTTACAAAATATACAGGGAGAGTCAGAGGCAGCTGCAGCCTTGATGGAAAAACAGCAGCAACAACAACACGAGCACGGTCGCTTTCATCGTCTTCGTCGTCTATGAGGCTCTTTCGTTGCCGATGTCGTGTAACATATAACCCCCCCGCTGCTTGCAGCGCCGTCTCGGCGCCTAAAGGAGAGTGGGATCATATGCAGATATGTACAGTTTGAGGCGGGTCACGTGGACGACGTCAGTAGCGGATGCAGACGACAATCACTAATTGTCCAATGGAGCAATCTCGTATGTGACATCAGTAAGCCGGCGTAAAACCTTGTAAGGCCCCGAGTAGCGAGACAGGAGCTTCAAAGAGAAGCCAACGTGGCGGCATATGGTGCGCAGAGGAGGACCAATGAACCTGGAGAATAGAAAACTACTTGGTGGTGGCTATCGTAGCGGGCCTTCTGAGAGCGCTGCGAGCCAAGAAGACGATCCCGTGCGATTTGGCGGGTCACTTGAGCCTGAGCAGTGGCATCCCGGGCGTACTCTGTAACCGTTTGCGTATTTGATGGCAGAAGAGTCTCGAAGGGTAACGCTGGATGGCGGCCGAACAATAAATAGAAGGGGAAAGAACCAGCAGTGTCGTGGCGTCACGAATTGTACGCGAATGTCACTTAAGGCAAAGTACTATCCCAATCAAGGTGATCTTCGGAAACGTACATGGAGAGCATTGTTGTAAATGTTCGATTTAGGCGCTCGGTAAGACCATTTGTTTGTGGGTGATAGGCCGTAGTGAGCTTGTGACGCGTCAAACACGAGCGAAGGATGTCTCTTACTACTTTTAAAAGAAATGAGTGACCACGATCAGTCAGCAGCTGTCGAGGAGCACCATGGTGAATAAATACGTCATGAAGCAAGAAGTCCGTGACGTCAGTGGCACAGCTTGGCGGTAGTGCTCGTGTGATAGCGTATCTTGTGGCGTAATCAGTGGCTACTGCTATCCACTCGTTTCTAGTGAGACAAGTAAGAAATGGTCCAACGAGATCAAGACCGACGCGGTAGAAGGGAACGGTGGGTATGTCTATTGGTTGGAGCGGACCAGCTGGTGGCAAGGTGGAATGTTTGGAGCGCTGGAAGGACTCACATGCAGCAACGTATTGGCGCACAGAACGGTAAAGGCCTGGCCAGAAGAATCTACGCCGCACACGATCGTACATGCGCGTGACCCCGAGATGTCGCGCGGTTGGGGCGTCGTGAAGCTGTTTAAGTACAGTGGAAAGGAGTGTCGCAAGAACTACGAGTAGTAGCTCTGGTCCTTCGGCGCTGGTGTTGCGTCGGTAAAAAATCTAATCGCATAGAACGAACAAGTGTAGTGACGGGTATACGGAGGCCAAGCATAGACTCTGCATGATAGACCGCAAGTGGACATCGCTGAGCTGTTGCTTGCGTATTCAGGGAAAGTCGACATGGTGAAGACACAAGGGTCAGAATCATGTGCTTAAAGTTCAAGCGAGTCAACGGGGTGACGGGATAGACAGTCGGCATCCTGGTGTATTAGGCCGGATTTGTAGCCACGTCAAAGCTGTATTCTTGGCCTTTCAAGGCCAAATGGCCAAGTGGTCTTGTTGGATCTTTGTGGGGCGACAGCCAGCACAAAGCATGGTGATCTCTAATTACCGAAAAGGTGCGGCCAAACAAGTATGGTCAAAATTTTCTGACTACCCGACTAGTGTGAGGCACTCACGCTCTGTGCTGGAAAACTTCCTCATCGAAGGAGAAAGGAGGCGACTGGCATAAGCAATGACGCGATCCTGTCCTCGTTGCCGCTGGGCGAGAATATTGTCGCGGTACAGCGTGAACCAAAGGCAGATAAACGTTCACACAGCGACTCTCAGCAGCCGAACAGCAACATCGCCTTCTTTTTTTTCAATCAGCCAGAGCTCCACTACCTGGTGTCCGCCAAATCTCCTTATCGTCGTTTTGGTCCACCAGTACACACGCGTCATTTGCCCCCCCCCCCCCCTTCTTAATGAGCATCGCCCCAATGCTAAACCAGTACTGCTGTTTTTTTGTCTGTTCTTTAAGAAGTGTCTTGCGCACTCACTACCTTTCATAAGGCTTCATGCGCACAACGTGAACTAGTTCAGGATGGTGCTGGCGAAGCCTCGTACTATATGAACTGTCGGGGACGACCTCGTAAGTAACATCACTCAGTCGTCGCAGTACTAGATATGGCTTAAAGTATCTTCTTAGGAGCTTTTCAGAGAGTCCTCGTTTCCGTGTGGGCGTCCAAACCCATACTGTGTCGCCGGTCTGGTAAACGACTGTTCCGCGGCGAGAATTGTAGCGGCTGGCGTCGTACTCTTGTTGTTGCTGGATTCGCAGGCGTGCTAGTTGCCTTGCTTCTTCCGCTCGTTCTGTAAACATCTTGGCGTCCGGTTCAATGTCGTCGCATTCGTGCGCTAGCATCGCATCTAACAAGGTTAGTACTTCCCTTCCGTGAATTAGGCTGAACGGGGTCATCTGGGTTGTTTTTTACTTGGCAGTGTTGTATGCAAACGAGATATATAACAAGATTTCGTCCCAATTTTTGTGTTCCACGTCTACGTACATTGAAAGCATGTCTTCAATTGTTTTGTTCAGACGCTCTGTAAGCCCGTTTGTTTGCGGGTGGTAGGCGGTGGACTTACGATGGGTTGTTCCACTCAGCATAAGGACTTGTTTCAAAAGAACTGCCGTAAATGCGGTTCCTCTGTCTGTGATTATGATGCTTGGTGCACCATGCCGCAGCACAACGTTCTCGATGAAAAATTGTGCCACCTCCGCTGCTGTACCTTTCTGGATAGCCTTTGTTTCAGCATAACGGGTAAGGTAATCAGTTGCGACAATAACCCAGCGGTCCCCAGCAGTGGAAGTAGGAAGTGGGCCCAAAATATCCATGTCAATCTGGTCGAATGGTGTTCTTGGGAACTGCACGGGCTGCAGGAGGCCAGCTGGTTTAGTCGGCGGTGACTTCCGTCGCTGGCAGTCAAGGCAAGTACGAACATGGTGTTTTACGGCTATGGTCATTCTTGCCCAGAAGTAGCGCTGCCATACTCTGGCCAACGTTTTTGAGTAACCTAAGTGGCCTGAAGTCATCTCGTTGTGGCATGCTTGGAGTACTTTGGAGCGAAAGGCTGCTAGGATGACGAGCAAATACGCAGATCCTGTCGAACAGAAGTTTCTTTTGTATAGTACTCCGCTCCGTAAGCAAAATGATGACAGCGCTGTTACGAAAACTGTAAGTGCCTTCTGAGATCTTCCCTCCACGTAATTAATTAGGGCAAGTGACTCAGGGTTGCCACGTTGTTGCTGTGCAATAGCAGTTGAGTCAAGCACACCGAGAAATGCGTGTGAAGTCCGCGATGAATCGCCTATAATACGCACATAGTCCGAGGAATCGTCGGACAGCCTTCTTATCAGTCGGCACCGGGAACTGTGCAACAGCTGCGATCTTTTCAGAATCAGGACGAACGCCTGCGTGACTGGCAACGTGGCCAAGAAATTTCAGCTCTTCACAGCAAAAGTGGCACTTTTCAGGCTTCAACATCAAGCCCGCAGACCGTATGGCTTGTAAAACTGCCTCAAGTCTTTTAAGGTGCTGGTTAAATGTTGCGGCAAAAAATACGACATCATCAAGGTAGACCAAGCAGGTTTTTCACTTCAACACAGAAAGAACGGTATCCATAAGTCTTTGAAAGGTAGCAGGCGCTGAACACAAACCAAAGGGTAAGACGTTAAGTTCATATAAGCCATCTGGTGTCACAAAAGCTGTCTTCTCGTGGTCTCTTCGGTCAACCTCGATTTGCAGATACCCACTCCTTAAGTCCATCGATGAAAAGTAATGAGCATGTCGAAGTCTGTCGAGAGAGTCATCTATACGAGGAAGTGGATACACATCTCTCTTTGTCACCTGATTGAGTTTTCGGTAATCTACACAGAAGCGCAGGCTGCCATCTTTTTTTTAACGAGGACTACAGGTGACGCCCAGGGGCTTTTTTAGGGCTGAATGACGTCATCGTCTAGCATTTTGTCGACTTGCTCTTGTATCACTTCGCGTTCCTTTGCAGCCACGCGATACTATCACCAATTCTATGTCCGCTGACATCGGTACGAACTTCAGTATGGGCTAACGGGTCGAAACGAGTGAAGATGGGTGTGGAAGTAAGGAATGTTCTAAAGGTGCTGAAGGCAGTTGCTTGGTCAGTACCCCAATAAAAAGGTAAGTGTTTCTTCAGTAGCTCCGTAAGTGGTCGGGCAATGTTGATAAACTCCGTACATTTTTTCAAGGTCGATAAACTCCGTACATCTTTTGCGGAACGTGGTATGGGAAAATCTTTGACAACTCGAGTTTTGTCAAGATCAGGTAGCACGCCTCGAGCACTGACAAGGTGGCCCAGCACAGTGATTCCCCGATGGCCAAAGCGACGTTTGGAAGAGTTGAGCTGAAGTCCTGCTGTCCGGAAAACCTCAAGAACAGCCGTTAGGCGCCTAAAGTGGCCTTCAAATGTAGGTGAAAATATGATGACGTCATCGAGATAGCACAGGCACGTGGACCATTTGTATCCACGCAGGAGAGAGTCCATCATCCTGATAGATTGATATGTGGGGTTTAACGTCCCAAAACCACCATATGATTATGAGAGACGCCGTAGTGGAGAGCTCCGGAAATTTCGACCACCTCGTGTTCTTTAACGTGCCGAGTCCATCATTGTTTCAAATGTAGCAGGGGGATTACACAATCCTAATGGCATAACCTTGAACTGGAAAAGTCCATCCGGTGTGATGAATGCGGTTTTCTCACGGTCTCGATGATCGACAGAAATCTGCCAGTATCCTGATCGCAAGTCGATACATTGAAAGTAGGCAGACCCATGTAGGCAGTCGAGAGCATCGTCAATCCGCGGCAGTGGATACAAGTCCTTATGTCTTACTTGTTTAGGTGAGGGTAGTCTACGCAGAAGCGCCAGCTGCCATCCTTCTTCTTGACTAGCACGACCGGTGATGCCCATGGACTGCAGGAAGGTTCGATGACGTCTTTTGTGAGCATTTCTTCAACTTCGTGCTGGATAACTTGCCGCTCAGCATTGAACACGCAATAAGGACGTCGTCGGATGGGGCTGGCGTCTACAGTGTTATTGCTATGAGTTACAAAAGACGTCTGACCGAAAGGGTGGTCATCGAAATCCAAGATATCGTGGTAAGATTTCAGCAGGTACCAGATGTCAGCTGTCTGTGCTGGAAGAAGGTCCGGAGCGATCATCTTGTCGATAGTGGCATTCGCTGCGCTCTTCGATGATGAAAATGGAGCAGAGGACGAAGAAGATTTCGCAACGAACGCCAAATGGCAGCATCTATAGAAAAAACTCTTGCCAAAGTCATACCATCTGGGATAATTTGAGCGCACCAGCTTGTGGGGATCTGAGGCGTGCCTGCGACCATTTCGCGGGCATTCCGCCACACAGTCACACCATTTTGCTTTTCTGCTCTGTTAACACCACGTGGCGATAGATGGCGCCACGTGCGGGCACGGCACGCGGTACGCGCGCGCCGAGGGAGCGCTCTCTTCTCCGTGGTCGGCGCCGGGTAAGCACGTGTTTTCCTTCGTCCGCGTCCCCTTTGGAATCGCCGGACTGTAGCCTGCCTGGGGTGGCCTTGGGCACCTCGGCAGGCGTGTTTACTTCAGTGCTAGCATCAGTAGCGTACGCTAAGCCCACAGCGGTGCCTAGTGCTTGAAGTGGTCGTACCACAACGAGCCGCACTTGCCGTAGGCCTACGCGTACGAGGTTTGCCCTAACACTCGCGACCTGGCCCATTGGCCATCGTGAGAAGAGTGCGCAGCATAGCCGCGAGGGACGTTTTCCCGACCGGCGTGTCAAAGCTCACCATTGCCAGCTGCGACGTGCTCGCGGTTTTCCCCCTATTGTAAACGTCCGCGTGCGGGTGCCTTTGCTACCCGCGTCCCGGGAGCGGACGTTCTACGGTTGTTCGGGGTGCTGCCAGAGGCAATAAAGTGTTGTGTATTTGTGCATTAGAACACTGTCTATTTGCCGTGCCGCACTAAACGCCTTATTAGTTGAGCGCGCGCGGAGCGGTGCGCTACACGCGAGTAAACGGAGTTGCGGCCCTGTGGCTCGCTAAGCGTGAACCCGCGGCGATCGTCCGCTGCAGTTAGTAGCGGGGCCACCATACTGGCGCCCAACGCGGTATCAAAGGCTCATTAAGCCTTTGATTAGTCTTAGCCGAGTCAGCCCGCTTTGCCAATCAGGCTTACCGTGTTTACCCGTGTTATGTCTGCTCCGCGTGAGTTCTGTCCGCTGACGCTTTTAGCAGATACCGCATTGCTCGAGAACAGGGCCAGTGCCCCCGTTGAGCATCACAATCGCGCACCCTCACTTGTCACAAGCCCCAGTCGGGATTACACGAGGCGCTACGTATCAGCTCCTACTGGAGAGGTAGCGTGGTTTGGGTCCGGGGCCATAGCCCAACCCGAACAGTGCACAAGGGCAAATTGGACTACTACTGCTCCCTTTGGAATGCATGGCAGTTCCATGTCACAGCGCTTCGAAACGACTCTCAGTGGAGCTTCCGGGGCGCAGATCGGCACCGCGGCCTCAGCCGTTGCCGAATTTTGCCCGTTGGCTGCTACGCAACCTAGCAGGCAAGCTCATTTCGAGCACGCGCCTGCACCGCTAGCCGCAAGCAGCCCAGCATTTTCACTTGAAGCTGCCCCAAGTGTCAGCTGTGAAAAACAGGCGCTCTCCAAAGTCACGACGGCCGGTATTCATTTTGAAACCGCGCCGCTTATCGAGCTCGGAGACAGTTCCCCATCACTCGCCCGCGCCGCTAATGCACCGACAGCTTCCTTTGAAGCGGGCGCACAGACGCTGCTGCAAAATGCCGCCCAAATGATTCAGGCACTCACGGGGGCAGTCCAAACGCTTTCGGCCGTTCCGAAACGCCCTCATTTCGCTGTCATGTTGGCCGTTCCGACCTGCAGCGGGTATGGTGATCTGCAAACTGCAAGAGATTACCTGGACTCCCTCACACGTTATCAGAGAGCCATGGGTCTAGACGACCAGGAAGTGCTAGAACGCGTCGTCCCGGCTGCACTGACGGACACGGCGGCCAGGTGGCATCGGCTTTCCGGCCACCGAGCAGCAACCCTCGATGAGTTCCGCGCGGCCTTCCTGTGCGACTTCTTACCCGCTGATGACGAGAGTAGGATTCGGCGCGAGCTTGAGCTCCGCACACAAGCTCCTGATGAGTCGCTTCAGGAGTACGTACGCGCGATCGAAGACCTTTTTTCTATCGCTGAGCCCAGAGCCTCGAACGAGGAGCACGTCGAACGGGTGATTAGGCAGGCACACCCGACTTTTTCGGCGTACCTGCGCGGCAGTCGCTTCCATGATTTGGAGGAATTGGCCGTCGAGGCAAAGCGCATTCAAGGCGACCTTCTCGCCGCGCGTTCCTATCACCCGCCACCGCCAGCCAGCGAGGCCCTCGAACCACGCTGCGCGTGGGGAGGGGCCATGACGCTTCCTCAGCGGCAACAGCCCGCCGGAGCTGCCTTTGCGGCTACCGCTACAGGTGGGCGCGCGTGGGAGATGAGCGATCGAGCTTTAGATCCCTACACGTACGGGAGGTGTGCAGCCGGTGCTGCATCGCAACTCGACGCGCGCGAGCAGGGGCGAAATCCGACCCAGCGCATCGCCAGTGGTAACGGTCGTCAGAGCCGTTCCTTTGATCACGCGGCGAACCGACCCCGGCAGCTCGAAGCTGCTCCGTCTCGGGAAAGGGACCGCGATGGAGCGCGCTGCTTCCGCTGCCGTCAACGAGGGCACATAGCGAGGGAGTGCTCTGCATTTGTGCCTCCTGTGAGGTAGGGAAACGGGAGCGCGGGCCGTTCGTGAAGGCACGAGCGGCCGAACCCTTGCTTCTCCCCTCTGCGTATCTGGCAAGCAGTTGTCGGGAGAGCAATGTTTCGCGGAAAACCTTGTTCTTTTTCGGCTACAGCTGGAGCTTGTTCTTTGTCAGACGCCCTTGTTAGCGGTGCCGTTTAACTTGTCTCGGGGAGTGCGCCTTGAGGAAGAAGGAATGAACAGAAAGGGCTGCGTCGGGTCGGTCTCTGTGCGCTTGGCGCCAAGGCAGGCACCGCGCCGTGCTTTAGACCAGACCGCAGAAAGTGGGTGCCTTTCTCCTTCTTCTAACCACTGAGCCCCCACGCTTCAAACGAACGAGCCGCCGCTTCGGTCCTCCGGGGACAAAGGGCACCTAAATTTGAGCAGTCGTTAGCACGTCAAGGCCGTTTCGGAGAACGCGCCCGTTTCACAAGCTGCCACAGAGTTGTCGCAGACAGGCTGCAGGCAACCACATGTTGATTTGATTATCCTCGGCTTGCCCGGTTGGTCCGCGCTACCGGGGACGCTGCAAAAAACCCTATTTAAGCAGCGACTTGGGCTCTTTTTGAGGTGGGCGGAGTCGGGGTAAACAGCGGATCTCACCACCGGAGACCATGCCATGCAGGCCGAGGGCCTGCATGGCATGTTTCTATGTTTTGTCTTTGTGACCTAGTGCATTTTGTAAATTGAAGTTGTGTTAGCTAAATAAACCCCCAATGAGTGCTCCCCGAAATCATCGTGTTGACTTCTCATCGAATGGCTCCACGGAGTTTCACCCACACTTATTCGTCTCCCTAGTCGTCCGATGCGCCTAACTTTGAACAACCCCGACGTTTCGCTACAAAGTGGTGGAGGTTGCCCGGTAACGATAGTCCCGCTCTGAAATTATGCCCCGAGTCAACAACAAATATCAGGAACTTACCTCTGACTGCTCTACTATGACGGAACCCCCTAACTTCTTCTCTGCTATGTCTACCCCCCAAGCTAAACCATTCGTCAGACCACCAGCCTTTAGAGGCGCACCAGAGGAATCTATTTCCGAGTGGCTACTTTGCTACGAACATGTAGCGTCGATTACCAATTGGGACCAAGCCACGAAGGTGAAATTTCTTTATCTGGCTTTAGGCGGAGATGCGAAAAAGTGGCCCACTACTCAAATTCTAACCGGTGCCCCTAATACATGGAAAGAATGGGCGACGCTACTAAAAACGTCCTTTACGAGTCGCCACTCAGTCGAGATCGCCCATTTGCGGCTACAAAACCGCACCCAATTGCCATCCGAAACCCCCGAGCAGTACTACTATGACGTCGTACAGCTGTGTGCAAGATTGAACCCATCCCTGACAGAAGATAATCGGTTGCTGCACCTCATGCGCGGTTTGCGTCCGGATATTCTGGAGAAGATGATAATCGCAAACCCGGAGAGCTGCACTGCATTCCTCCTAATTTTGCAACGCATCAATCTGGCAGCTTTGATGAGCCGTGCGTCGGCGCCACAACCGATTGGCATCCAGTATTCTACCAGATTGCAGTCGTGGATTCAAAACATCGCGCATCCCGTAGGGTTCGCACCCGCCGCAGCGACAGGGCACTCTCCTCCTACGTGTGTCGCTACCTGCACCGCGGCCGAATCGTGTTGCCCACGGGAGGCTGCCGACCGCAAAAGAGACCTGAAAGCGATTGCGAACTCGATCGCCTTGCTGTCTGACCGACTAAAAAGCATCGAAGACGAGGTGCGTCGCCCCCCCATGCCTTGGCCTCAGAGAACTTCCCGTGCCAACGACGGGCGTCCTTGATGCCAGATTTGCCGCCGCATAGGTCACATAGCACAACAGTGCTGGCAGCGGTTCCGAGATGGCAGGAACGATCAGGCTGAGCTCCAAGGCAATCAGAATGTGCAGCCTAATCCTTCGGGAAACGAGAATGGCCGGGCCTAGGGGGCCAGCCCGGCCGCCCCATCGGCACATTGTCGGAAGGCCAGCTTCTCACAGTCCTCACACGAGCCAACGGTACAGAAACAAAACTTGTAATTGACACGGGCTCGTCCGTAAATGTCATCTCAGAAGAATTAGCTAACAAAATATGTGCTTCATTCAAATTAAGAAAAGACATATTCATCCGAGGAATTGGCAGAGGCTTGCTCACCCCCAATGGTGAAGCTGAAATAGAACTTGAATTTCGCACCACCAAAGTTCACGAGACGTTTTTAGTGGTCAAGGATTGCCCGTGCGAGCTACTCGGTGGTCTTCCTTTTTGTCGAGCAGCCCGGCTTCTCATTGATTTCTCCAAAAAAGAGCTGCAACTAAACGGTGAAATTTTCCGGCTACGTATAGACTCAAGTGCCCCCGTACATAATGATGTACTTACAGTGCGGTGCCACGAGCGAATTCGCATTGAACCTCACACAGAAGTCGCTATTGAAGTAAAGGTCGTAAGAGCGGAATTCACCTCGTCGAACCGAACAGCACGCTCAGAAACGGACTTCAGGTTGCACGCACAATAACGAAGATCGTGCATGGGAGAGGGCTCATTCGCATAGCTAATCCTACCATGTCGCCAGTAAACCTGCTCAGCGGAACAAAGCTTGGATGGACTTTATCTATTCATGACGCACAGCTGGCAATCATGGCCCCCGAGAACGATCGAGTGCCTCAAGAGTTTGACATAGAGACTGGGGATCACCTACAGCCATCTAAACGGGATGAACTGCTGTCGCTCATTGAGAAGTACCGCCATCTATTTACGAGCAGTGACAACCCCATCCGGCAGACTCATGTCGCTGAACATGTGATCGACACAGCCGATTCTCGACCAATTCATCAGCACCCATATCGTCATTCCCCTTTTGAAAGATCACAGATTGAGCCACAATTAGAAGAAATGCTGCGCGATGGGATAATTAGAGAGTCTCACAGTCCTTGATCAACACCTACCGTCCTCTTGAAGAAGCCCAATGGGACTTGGCGTTTCTGCGTCAATTTCCGCAGAGTC
The DNA here is from genome assembly GCF_043290135.1 of Rhipicephalus microplus. Lineage (NCBI taxonomy): Eukaryota > Metazoa > Arthropoda > Arachnida > Ixodida > Ixodidae > Rhipicephalus > Rhipicephalus microplus. The sequence goes on from NC_134700.1 coordinate 87,378,325, forward strand.
AATGAGGTCATTGAAAAAGATGTGCACCTACTGCTACGAATTGATGACATTCTCGACGTGCTACAGGGGTCAAAATACTTCACCACACTTGATCTAACATCAGGCTACTGGCAAGTGGGCATCAAGGAGGAAGATAAGCAAAAGACCACATTTGCCTGTGGACCCGGCCTGTATGAATTCAATGTTGACCCTTTCGGCCTGTGCAACGCCCCTGCCACACTCCAGAGAATGATTAACAAAGTCCTCAGTGGTCTTCTCTGGAGAGTTTGTTTGGCCTACTTGGACGACATTGTTATTTTCTCGAAGACTATGGCAACTCATTTGCAAGATTTGGAAAGTGTGTTTTCGGCTTTGGACGCGGCAAACTTACGACTGAAGTCCGAGAAATGCAGCTTCACCCGCCAGGAGATCAAATATTTTGGACACATTTTCACAGGTGAAAGCATCCGGCCGGACCCAGACAAAGTAGCAGCGATCGAAAAATTCCCCAAGCCACGAAACAAGAAAGGTGTACCGAGCTTTCTCGGAATCTGTAACTACTATCGGCGATTCATCAAAGATTTTTCTCGCATTTCTCGACCTCTGACCAACTTAACCAAAAAGGATGTTCCTTTCGTCTGGGATGCGGCATGTGAAGTGGCCATGCAATCCCTCAAAGAAAAACTGATCATAGCCCCAATTCTGCGTCGGTTTGAGCCACGAAAGCCGATGGAGGTGCACACTGATGCCTGTGATTACGGCATTGGCGCCGTGCTTGTACAGAAAATTAGAACTCAAGAGAGAGTCGTCGCCTATGCCAGCTGCCACCTTAACAAAGCTGAGATGAACTACAGTACAACTGAGAAAGAATGCCTCGCCGTTGTGTACGCCTGTGGACAGTTTCGGCCATACATCTTTGGTGCTAAGTTCACGGTCGGGACTGACCAAGCCAGCCTGGCTTGGCTAATGAAAGTAAGGAATCCGAACGGTCATCTTATGCGATGGTCTCTGTTGCTTCAGAAATTGGACATAACATTGCAACACCGCCCTGGCCTCAAGAATGGAAATGCCGACACGCTTTCCCGCCTTCCTCATGATCCCGCACCTGTAAGCGAAAAAACCCCTTACCGTTGCTGGTTCTGGATCAGGTGGATGTTGGAAAAAAGCAGAGGGCCGACCCATGGATGAAAGAAATTATGCAGCACCTCGAGCACCCGGAAGCGCCCGTTGTCAGGAAAACTAAAAGAACGGCACGGAGCTTTCGGTTGATCGACAGTGTACTGTATCGAAGGGCGAATAGGTTTCAGGAGGATCGTGCGAAGCTCGTTGTCCCCAAGTGCTTGAGATCTGAGATTTTAAGGTACTGCCATGACGACACCACGGCAGGCCACTTAGGTGTCAAGCGCACATGGTAGAAAGTTCGTTGCCGATATTTCTGGCTGAAGATGTTCTCGTACGTAAGCAAGTACGTTCTCTCGTGCCCCGACTGCCAGACACGAAAACAACCGCCGGGGAGGCCGGTCGGTTTCCTCCAACCGATCCCACCTGCAGGTCGACCTTTTCAGCAGGTGGGCATGGACTTCATTGGGCCTTTCACTAAATCCAAAGCAGGGAACCGCTACATCGTCGTGATTACCGACAACCATACGAAATGGGTCGAGGCTGTCGCGTGTCCAGCGGCCACTGCCGCAGAAGCAGCAAGAGCTTTCGTCGAACAAATCATCCTACGTCATGGTGCCCCGGAGCAGGTAATTAGCGATCGTGGGCAGCACTTTGTCGCCAACTTGACTGAAGAAATATTCCGGCTCGTGTCTAGCTAGCATGCCACCACAACAGCATACCACCCACAGGCCAACGGCTTGTGCGAGCGTTTTAAACGCACGTTGGCTGACATGCTCAGCATGTACGTTTCCTCACACCACCGAGACTGAGATGAATTTCTACTGTACGTTTTTTTTGCATACAATTCTTCCACCCACGAGACGACTGGATTCACTCCCTTCATTCTTCTTCACGGACATGAACCGACACTACCGGTTGATGTAGGGTCGGGCACGCAACGCGGATTCGACTACACCCTGGATGCAATGAAAGTGGCCCGCAGGCTGCGGCAGGCTCGAAAAATATTAAATGAACGGGAGAAGCGTCAGCAGGAGAACAAGCGCAGCTATGATGCTAGGCGACGAAGTGTTGTTTATCATCAGGGCGACTTGGTGTACTTGTGGACTCCCTCCCGGGCGAAAGGGAAGACGACGAAGCTTCTTCACAGATATCGCAGACCTTTCCGTTTTGTGCGCCGGGTAGCCGAGAACAACTGGGAGGTGGTAGACCAAACTGAGAAAAAAACGTGACGTTGTGAATGTTGCGCGTTTAAAGCCCTGCCACGTTCGATTGGGCTCCGATGCCGACGACGCGGACAATGAGTCTGATGATAATCATGAGGTGCACGATCTCGGTGTTGATGTGCGTGAGGGCAGTGCCAGGAGAGATGACCACGGATTGCATCGAAGTGTTGTGTGCGGGAACAGTGCAACGAGTGAACAACAGGAATTCTATCAAAGTGATGTGCGCGAGTGCGGTCCGCGAGTGGGTCAAGAACTCCGTTTGCAACATTGTGTGCGCGGGACACAGACCAGTGTTCCAGTACAGCAGTGCGAAAGCTACGACACGGACACTGAACTTTACTCTGACTGGAAGACATTTTCAAGTAATAACAACGCACAACAGAATGCCAGTGTTTACGAAACGGACACTGAGTTGTACTGCAGTACCGACGAGTGAACTTATATATTTCTGTGCCCAATGAATTTGTTTTGTTTTTTAATCTGTTGTCTTTATGTCGTTTTTTAAGCCTATCACCTTTTATACACATGCTAAGTTGAATGCAAAACTTTTTTGTATATTTAGTCTATTTCTTCTCGTGTTTTGCAGATAAGACGAGTGGGACACTCTTTTTCGTAGGGGGGAGGTGTCGCGAGAGCAATGTTTCGCGGAAAACATTGTTCTTTTTCGGCTACAGCTGGAGCTTGTTCTTTGCCACACGCCCTTGTTAGCGGTGCCGTTTAACTTGTCTCGGGGAGCGCGCATTGAGGAAGAAGGAGTGAACAGAAAGGGCTGCGTCGGGTCGGTCTCTGTGCGCTTGGCGCCAAAGCAGGCACCGCGCTGTGCTTTGGACCAGACCGCAGAAAGCGGGTGCCTTTCTCCTTCTTCTAACCACTGAGCCCCCACGCTTCAAACGAACGAGCCGCCGCTTCGGTTCTCCGGGGACAAAGGGCACCTAAATTTGAGCAGTCGTTAGCGCGTCAAGGCCGTTTCAGAGAACGCGCCCGTTTCAGAAGCAGCCACAGAGTTGTCGAAGACAGGCTGCAGGCAACCACATGTTGATTTGATTATCCTCGGCTTGCCCGGTTGGTCCGCGCCTTTGGGGACGCTATAAAAAACCCTATTTAGGCAGCGACTTGGGCTCTTTTTGAGGTGGGCGGAGTCGGGGTAAACAGCGGATCTCAACACCGGAGACCATGCCATGCAGGCCGAGGGGTATGCCACCATTTTCTATGTTTTGTCTTTGTGACCTAGCGCATTTTGTAAATTGAAGTTGTGTTAGCTAAATGAACCCCCAATGAGTGCTCCCCGAAATCATCGCGTGTGTTGACTTCTCATTGATTGCCTCCGCGGAGTTTCACCCACACTTATTCGTCTCCCTGGTCGTCCGATGCGCCTAACTTTGAACAACCCCGACGTTTCGCTACACAGTCTTTCTGGTGCGCACGTGCCGTTTATTTCGGTCACCATTGTCGGTCGCAAATTCTCGGCGTTGCTGGACACGGGCGCAAGCGCTTCGTTGTTTGGCGAACAGGTGTTGTCCCACTTGCAGAAGCGCTCGGTGCGCTTGCGGGACAGCCGAACGACATTCACCCTCGCGAAAGGCATGGCCCAGTCGGCGGGCGCCGCGATGTTGACTGTCAGATGGGGAGGCCGAATGAGATGCGCGCGTTTCGTTCATCTTCCAGGGCTCAGTGTTCCTGTGATTCTTGGTCGGGACTTTCTCCTAAAAACCGGTATCGTAGTGGACATTGCGAATGGAGGCTATCGCGACGGACCTTTTTCCGAGCTAAAGCCGTTCATCAGCCCACCGGCGCTTTCTTTTGCCTGTGCAGTTGAAGCGTCGAAACCGTGTCACGTGCAAACTTCGGGGCAGGCCCCTGCGCTATGCACTCGTCGGCTCAAAATCCCAATCGGGATCGAGCGGCATGACACGAAGAGGCTCCGCATCCTTTGATCGCCTGTGCGACTCAATTGAATGATACACAGAAGGCTCGTCTGTCGGCATTGTTACGCGAATACGATGAGCTCTTCACCAATCAACCCGGCTGTACCGATCTGGTGAGCCATTCGATCGAAACTGGCAGCGCGCTTCCTTTGAAGTGCAACCCCAGGCCCGTCAGCCAAGCCAAAAGGCAGGTAATTGACGGCTTGCTGGACGAGATGCTTTCAGCTGGCATTGTTCGCCGTTCGTCCAGCGCCTGGGCGTCTCCAATTGTGTTGGTGCCTAAGAAAGATGGCAGTCATAGCCTGTGCGTAGACTATCGCCGTCTCAACGGAGTGACTCGTAAGGATGCCTATCCGCTCCCCATGATTAGCTCCATGGTAGGAAACCTCGGCACTGCGTGGTAGTTTACCACTATAGATGCCTTCAAAAATTACCTACAGGTCCGGATGGATGAGCGTGACCGGTGCAAGACCGCATTCACGTTCAACAGAGGGTTATTTGAGTTCACTCATATGCCCTTTGGTCTTTGAAATGCTCCTGCGACATTTCAGAGACTCATGAACCGCGTCCTCAGGGAAGCAAAAAGGTCTTACTGCATGTGCTACCTCGACGACATCGTGATTTATTCACGAACTTTTGAAGAACACTTGGCCTACATTGCCGATTTGCTCGAGAGGGTGAGAGCCGCCGGGATGACGTTAAATCCCGCAAAGGCCCAACTGGCGCAAACCCGAGTTCAGTTGCTTGGCTTCACGCTGGGCGAAGGCTCCATTGAGCCAGATCGGGAGAAACTTCGAGCAATCCTCGATTTCCCCGCGCCCAAGGACGTACGTGGCCTGCGCTGCTTTATCGGAATGGCCAATTTTTACCGGTCGTTCATTCCGTCCTGTGCCCGAGTGCAGGCGCCCTTGACCAAGCTCTTGGGTAAGTCAGCTGAGTGGCGATGGGGACCTGAGCAGCAAGAGGCGTTTTGCATTCTGTCTAGCGCCATTACGGAGACGGCGCAGCTAAAGCTCCCTCACCTGACCAGACCGTTTGCTGTTCAGACTGACGCAAGCGATCTGGGATTAGGAGAAATTCTCCTACAGGAATACGATGGTGTGTTGCAGCCGCTGGCCTTTGCCAGCCGCTCGTTGATACCCGCGGAAAGGAATTATTCCGTGACCGAGAGGGAGTGTCTCGCCATCGTGTTTGCACTGCGGAAGTTTGATGTCTACATCGATGGGACAAAATTTGTGGTGCAAACAGATCACAGTGCGCTTAGCTGGCTGATGCGGCTCCGTGAGCCTGCAGGCAGGCTAGCGCGCTGGACTCTCCTAATACAGCATTATGACTTTTCAGTGCAGTATCGGAAGGGGAGCACTAACGTGGTAGCGGACGCGCTATCTCGTGCCCCAGTGTCTACCAGGAGCCTGGATCCCGGTGTGACAACCGCTAGCGGTTCCTTTGCGCAATCGAGCGGCGCGGGCGAAACCGCGGCGGAGCCGCCGACTGGAGAAAAGGGTGAGTGCGCCGACGAGCAAACCCTTTCCACGGGCCAGGCAAGCAGCGCGCTGCGAAGCGGGTGAGAGGGGGAGCGAAAGGGAAGCGAACCCATGACGCCAATGCGAGCGGAGGCGATGGCTGCAGTTCTGAGTGGGAACGATACCAAGCTCCCCTTTGGGAGAATGGGAATCGCTTTCAGCAGACAAGAGTTACTGAAGGCCCAGCAAGATGATCCGTTTTGTCGCGAGTTGAGCGACAGTGTCAGGGAGACGGAGCGCCGAGACGCAGCTAATAGTGCGGCGGGCGTAGGGGGACGGGAACCAGCGTGTGTCGCTGGGTCCCCCGCGGATACATACTTGCTGGACTATGATTGACTCCTGTTGAAATATATAGCCACCGATGAGGAGTCCGTGGACCCGTTTAAAGTGGTTGTGCCCGAAAGTCTGAGAGGCGCACTGTTGCGAGCCTCTCACGACAAGCCCATTGCCGGTCACCTGAGTGGCTCGAACGTTTTTGCGAAACTGAGCAAGGTTGTGACTTGGCTTGGCATGAAGCGTAACATTTTTCGCTATTCCCGTTCCTGCCACGTCTTTCAAACGGTGAAATCAAGGGGAGGCAAGCCACCCAGCTTGATGAAACCGATTGTCAGTGAGCGTCCGTGGAAAGTAGCCACCTGCGATCTAATGGGGCTGTTCCCTAGGAGTAAGCAGGGGTTCATACATCTGATGGTAGTTGTTGATCATTTTTCCAAATGGGTGGAGCTGTTTCCGCTGCGGAAAGTGACAGCGCGAGTGGTGCTAGAGAGGCTACAGGAAGTGTTTTGTTGGTTCGGCTTCCCGAAAAAATTGACCACGGACAATGCGTCGTATTTTACCGCTCGGGTATTTGGTGATACGTGCCGTTCCCTAAGAATGGATCACTGCACCACTTCGCCCTACCATCCCCAGTCCAATTTGACGGAGCGAACCAATCGTACGCTCAAACCGATGTTGGCGGCCTTTGTCGAAAGTCAAAGAGACTGGGCAGACCATTTGAGTGAACTCACGTTTGCAATCCCAACCTCCGAGAGTCGCTCTACTGGTTTCTCTCCCGCCTTCCTTAATTTCGAAAGGGAGTTGGCAAATCCGGTGACCAGTGTCATGCAATGCCAGCTCGGAGACGAGGAAGAACCGGCAGACTGTTCTGCTTACACTTCCACACTTCGGGACAGGCATTGTCGAGCTCTCAGTAGAGCGACGCAGAGTTTGGCATCGGCCAGGGCCGAGCAAAAGGTCCAGTATGACCGAAAACGTCGCCACCTTTCATTTAAGGTAGGTGACCTCGTCCTGAAGCGCAACCACGCTCTTAGCGACGCGAGCAAGGGTTTCTCAACTTCGCTCGCTCCAAAGTGGCTTGGTCCGTACCGAGTGGAGAAAGCTTGGACTCCACTCGCGTACTTGCTGAAAGACCCGCTTTCGGGAAAACTCAGCCGTGCCCACATCGCAGACCTGAAAGCCTTTGCGTCAAGGTCTGACGAGCCTGCGCTAGCGCCCAGTGGCTCTTCGCGCAAGCAACGGCGCACACCCGGCGCGGCGGACCGCATTCAGACCACGCACCGGTACACTCTGAGGAAGCAGTCACCTTAGTGATTTCGTGCCGGACGGCGGGCTTATTTCCGCAACCGAAGGTCCTCATTTTTACTGTCTAGTCTCAGTTAGCTAACTTTTTTACAGCCAGTGCGTGCAAAAAAGTGTGTTCCGCTCAGTTACTGCTGCTGATTGTCATTTGAGTGTTGTTTACTTGATGTTTTTTTCCGTGTTTTCTTTTCTTCTCGCTGGAGGAGGGGATTGTGAATCGGTGCTTTAGCGCGGGGAGAGGGATAAATGACACTCTGCGCTTCCTTTGCGGTGCGCGTTTGGAGAGACCCGACCATCGGAGGTGCGTGTGCGTGTGTGTGTGCGTGTGTGTGTGCGTGTGGCAACTTAAGAAGTCACCGACCCCTACACCACTTTGGACTCTGGAGGTGTTCGGAGACCTGCGGTCGTTAGGCAGCCCGGTTGCGCCCTGCTCCCGACCGTCGCTGATAAGCTCTGCTGGCCTTTCTATCACGGCTCCTGCCCGAGGCCAGCTGTCGCAGACGCTGTGCACGACTCGACCGACGCCGCAGGACGCCTCGCAGCCAATGGATTTGGCGACCATTATTCCAGCAAAAGGGCCGGCTGTCGCAGCGAGGTCCATCCGAACCTCCACGAGGCGGCGTTCGTCGGACTCGCAGGGCTGTCGCCAAACTCGACGAGACGAAGGTGAGCCCGTTTCTCGCATGAGGGCCTCAACCAGAACTCTCCCCTTCCACTCTCGCATCCACGCAGTCACCCAAGTCAAACATTACGTGACGCTTCCCTTCCGAGCCGTGGACGCACTTTTGCGTGAGCATCATGAACTCCCGTTACCCCTCTTACGCGGAGCCATTGTATTTGTCAAGTGTATTCTTTTGTTGTTTTATTTTTTTTCGTCAGCAGCAGTTGCAGAGCGAGGCTGAGGCTAGCTGTTGCCGATTGCATGACGCGTTTGCATGCATGGGTGACGACCAGCTGCCTTTGCAGACCGGTATATAGGTTGAATTAGGGAGAGGAGGATGTGGGGATCTGAGGCGCGCCTGCGACCATTTCGCGGGCATTCCGCCACACGGCCACACCCTTTTGCTTTTCTGCTCTGTTAACACCACGTGGCGATAGATGGCGCCACGTGCGGGCACGGCACGCGGTACGCGCGCGCCGAGGAAGCGCTCTCTTCTCCGTGGTCGGCGCCGGGTAAGCACGTGTTTTCCTTCATCCGCGTCCCCTTTGGGAATCGCCAGACTTCAGCCTGCCTGGGGTGGCCTTGGGCACCTCGGCAGGCGTGTTTACTTCAGTGCTAGCTTCGGTAGCGTACGCTAAGCCCACAGCGGTGCCTAGTGCTTGAAGTGGTTGTACCACAACGAGCCGCACTTGCCGTAGGCCTACGCTGACGAGGTTTGCCCTAACACTCGCGACCAGGCCCATTGGCCATCGTGAGAGTGCGCAGCATAGCCGCGAGGGACCTTTTCCCGACCGGCGTGCCAAAGCTCGCCATTGCCAGCTGCGACGTGCTCGCGGTTTTCCCCTTATTGTGAACGTCCGCGTGCGGGTGCCTTTGCTACCCGCGTCCCGGGAGCGGACGTTGTACTGTTGTTCGGGTTACCGCCAGAGGCAATAAAGTGTTGTGTATTTGTGCATTAGAGCACTGCCTATTTGCCGTGCCGCGCTAAACGCCTTATTAGTTGAGCGCGCGCGGAGCGGTGCGCTACACGCGAGTAAACGGAGTAGCGGCCCTGTGGCTCGCTAAGCGTGAACCCGCGGTGATCGCCCGCTACGGTGAGTTGCGGGGTCACCATAAGCTGAAGTTTAGGATCGGAAGAGATGCTGTATTTCCCGTGACTGTCAAAAGTGTGTGAGTCACGGCAACATTTTTGGCCAGCAGAACGTCAGCATTAGGTGTGAACATGTAGTCACCATCGGGAACAGGAGGGACAGATCTCATGTTCACGTAAGTAACGGCTTGAGGTGCTAGGCGAACGTGATCTGCAGAACACAGGCGGGGTTGAGCTGGTGTTGGGTTGTCATGGTAACACGGTAAATCAAGTTGAAGCATGCCAGTTCTACAATCAATAAGGGCGGAGTGGGCGGATAAAAAGTCCATGCTGAGGATTCGTTCATGGGAACATTTCTCGAGCACAACAAATCGCACTGTCGTGGAGCGATCAGCCACTATTATACGCGCGGAGCACATTTCAAGCACGGGAAACGTGCCGCCGTCGGCGACCTGGATGAGTGGCACTGTGGGTTGAGTGGCACTGTGGGGGGATGAGTGGCACTGTAAAACTTTCCTAAGGCGGCAACGAAGTTCTGAATTCATCACTTATATGTGAGCCCCTGTGTCCACAAGTGCAACAACGGGTGTGTCATTTACTTCAACGTCAATAAGGTTGCGTCGAGTCGGCCGCATGGTCAGAGGATTTCGTGGGATAGTGGTCGATGCAGCATCACCTCCGGGAGCTGAATCATCTAATTTTGCCGTGGCAGGTGGTCAGTCGGCGACGTTGGTCGGCGAAATTGGGGTGAGCGCGACGATGGGTGACGGGAGAGCGGTGAACAGGACTGGTGAGCTAGCGGAGAGGGAGAGCGCCGACGATATGGCGGCATAGAAGGAACGTCTTCACTGGTGACCTGAGGGGACTCCCGGTAAGTTTGAAAGCGGCCATGATCCCTCTCTGGCCGATGGGGGTAGCCATAGGATGCCTGATGCCAATACTACCGAGTGTTACAATGGCGGGCCACGTGTCTGATACGGTGGCAGTTGAAACAAATCGGGCGATCGCCAGCAGTCCTTCACTGGGCTGGATTGCGACGGCGCGCCGGAAGGTTTTGGCTTTGGGCATACAAAACAGGGGGTCGACGACGGTTGATCGGCTGAGAGGGAGCTGTAGTGCACTCGGAGGCTAGTCAAGCATTGGAAAGCTCTTGTCGCACAATGGCATGTACCAGTGACACCATGTGAGGGCTAGAGTCACAGGCATGGGAGCACGTGGACGCAGGAGACAGAGCTTCAAGTTCACGTCTGATGATCTTGGTCACGTGCTCTGCAGTTAACGATCTCTGTAGCGCAGGCCTGTTTTCGCACGACCAGGTTGTAGCTGTGTTTGGTAGTCGAGTGAAATTATGGGTGATACGTCGACTTTTTGCGGCCTCAAAACGCTGGCACTCCTTGATGATGGCATCGACCGTGTTGCAGTCCTTGCATATGAGAAGGTTGAATGCATTTTCTGCAATGCCTTTCAATATGTGAGCTACTTTTTCGGTTTCTTTCATACCATTGTCCGCTTTTCAGCAAGGGGCAAGCACGTCCTGTATGTAAGTCACGTAGGACTCTGATGACGTTTGCGCACGAGATGACAACTGCTTCTTGGCCGCTGCCTTTCTACCCACAGACTTGACGAAAAGGGCGCGCATCTTTTCTTTGCACGCATCCCAGCTTCCAATTTCATCTTGGTGGTTCTCGAACAACACTTTTGCTGTTCCTTTCAAGTAGAACAGGATATTGGCAAACATAAGAGTTCATCCCAGCGGTAATTCTTACTTGTACGTTCGTACAATGGCAACCATTCTTCGATGTCGACATCATCCGTGCCACAGAACGTGCCAGGATCATTTAGCTGCGGAAGGACAACAATTTTTGTTTTAGTCGCCTCGGCGGGAGCCGGTCCCTTGTTTGCCGTGCTGGAAAAATTCAAGCGTCGGCCACTGCAGAGCTCCGTTATATCGTGTTGTACCCCGCACCACCACCAAATGTCACGGGGGTGAGAGAATGAATGAAATAAATATATTTACAAAATATACAGGAAGAGTGAGAGGCAGCTGCAGCCTTGATGGAAGAACAGTAGCAACGACACGAGCACGGTCGCTTTCATCGTCTTCGTCGTCCATGATGCTCTTTCGTTGCCGATGTCGTGTAACATATAACCCCCCGTGTATCAATATTGTAAAATGTGTAGCCAAAAGGACTAGTTTTGTATGATACCCGTATTTAGAGTGAGGCAGACAGTTATGAAGTAGTGAAGAATAAAAATGTGAATTGAGCTTCTGCCGTTGCCTATCGTTTGAGCAGTGTCTTTGATGACTATGCACCATTGGCACAAAAAACTCATTTATTCATCTGTCGATGCTTTGAAGGTCAATAAAGGTCATTGAAAAGTAAGAGCCATTTGTATCACAGCAAGTAAATATTAGTAAACGTTGTTAATGGTGGGCTTAGTTTACAAAAACCTACTTCACTTTTCTACAGAATCACTGCTAACTTCTTAGTGCTTCTCATACCATCGCAGTAGTTTCTTTAGTCAGTTTGAATAAAAGATCACCGCTTGGTAATTGAACCAGTTGCAAACGGTGATCTTGAATTTTTCAATGTCTTCGAATCATGCCCCGAACCACTGTTTCGAGTGAAAGAAGAGAAAATAATCACCGGTGCTGACACAGGACACCAGGGCGAGCAATTAGTGTTCTCTACCAAAATATTTGGTCTTCCAATTGGTTTTGATTGTGCTGCAAGGATGAATGTTACCATGTATGAGGCTGATTCTTGATGAGAATTTTTGACGTCATCAATATTTATTGCACCTATTACTGTGGTGAGTGTTTCACGGTATATGTCAACAGTAAGTGTGGCCGACATTTTGTGAAACTAAACACTGAAACTCCCTTTTTGACATGGAAAATGGTAGCTATCATTTTCTGACTGGAGTAAGCTAATTGTTTGAATTTTTGTCGGTTTTTGCGTAAATGTGTGGTGGCATCACTGTGTTGTTTCGGCAATTGCGTGCACTATGAAGCGTCATCACCTGTGCAACAGTGTAAGAAAACAAATGATCCCTCTTACAGTCCAAAAACGCTCATCCACTTGATGTCCTTCAGTGGTTAGTTAGTCGGTAAGCATTTTTGGAACCTAGCTTTGTCATATCTGTTCATATCGGCTACAATTTTCCAAATCGTAGTGATGACAACAAGGGGAACTTTGTCTTAAACCAATAACTGTTAGTCCTTAATCTATTGAATATCCTATCCACTTCAACAGTTTGGATGATCTGGATGCTGGGCATAGTGCTCCACTCTTTTTTGTATGCATTTGTGCAGCCACTTCAGAAGTCTCAACACCGTGTTCCGACACTTGTTTCACTCGATCCTCAAAGTTGCTCCAAGAACTGTGCACAACTCCTCGCAAATTGGAAAAGCTAGTGATTCTTTTGCATGCAAAATTATAAATACATTGTGCACCCCACAACAGGCGGGAGCAACAATATTCGCCATCAATGTCGTCTGCGTTCCCCGTCAAGCAGATGACTACTGAGCACTAACAATCACTTCAGTACTTTCACTGAGAGGTAGCAGATTGTGCTTTGCACATAACTTTTTAGTCTGACGTGCACATAGTTAAAGATTAGAAAATGGCCATTTTTTGTAAATGAACATTGTAGAAAAGTTTCATTATGCATATTTTAATAAATGATTATTCACTGCCTATTTTTCAAACATTGCTGCCATGTTTTCCAGCACTTCTCAGCTGTCTAGTGTTACTAGTGTTTCATATGTCCCTACTGTATGCGTATAGCTCATTGCAGTGTATTGCGAGTGCTATCCACTGGTGCATAATTTATTTTCCCGAATGAGTGCTTTTGGGAGAACGAACAGGCATCCTCGATCTCGTGTGTCAGCTGATCTACAGTAGACGAGCAAGGACGAGGTTAGTTAATTCTCCTAACTTGTCATCCATGAATACTTTTACGAGCATGTTGACTTGTTGAAATGTTTCACTCAGGCTTTCATTATTCGTCAATTGTTGCTCAATTAAAGTGCCTGTCACTGCAACCTTTTTACCTCTTTTGAAACGTAAACCAAGTTCCCTTTTCAACATAATCCTGCAAATGGTGTTTTCCCAGGATTCACTTGCTTACCACAACTTGAAGTTGCTATAATAAGTCGTAAAATGATAGGACGCGCAGGTAAGGACACAGATTCTAAACAAAATATCGAAAACAATCTTATATGCAGGGATACCTAGCACAACAGCGTGGGGTCATTTCTTTTTATTCAACGCGATATGCTCCTCACCAACGCGTTGTCAAATATCACATTGTGGCTTAGGCTAATCGTACTGACACTGCACTTTTTGAGAGCATGTGTGGTGAGAAAGACAATGGGCCGCACAGTACCAAGTACTGTGCAAGGGGTGTCCAGCGTAAATATCGTTGTCTGATGGAACAAGCCAAGAGACGAAGTTGCACAATTTCAGCGGGTAATTTTAATAAACAAATGACTATCACTGGTTTTTTATATATTTTTCAACTCTGTGACAGGCGGTGTTCTTTGTTTACATGTATACTGCTGCATTCATTATTGTCAATAAACAATGTAAGCTCACTTGCTTGGCGTGTTTATTGCCAGTTGAGGCCTCTCGGTCACCTGGCGGCATAGCGAAAATATTTATAGTAATGTTAGTGTGCCATGTGCGTGAATACCACCCTGAAATAACAGCGAATAAACGCCCGTAAACCTGCGCGCGTGCACCACGACTCCCCGCACCCGCAACCAAAGCAGCCGCCATATTCCATTGGCGCAATGACAATGATAGCCCTACCAGCGCCGTCTCTAGGTCGGATCAGTTAGTTCACTACGCCACCACTACGCTTATTTTCGTTGCACTGTCAAAGGTAGAGTTTCCCTTCTATATTTGGTAGTGTTTAGGTGTTTTGTGACTGAAGTGTTTGATGGACAAGCTTTGACCATCAAAGGTTGTTAATTTTCGATGAAATTATTTACCAATTAGTGCCATTTAACGTCTTTTTGTCAATTAAAACTGTTATTAGACCATCAATGTAACATTTTTTTTGTAAGGTGACAGCAGGCTCTTAATGCATTGTCGATATTGGCTCATGCGTACAAGTGTATTCTGTGTCATTATGAATTGTAGGGTAGTTTACGTCACCATGCCGCTGTCATTCGACATGAGTAGCACTGCATAAATTATGCAACGAAAGCTTTTGTGAACACTTGTACATTTATTCTTCAAAGTATTTTGAGAAGGCTTATCACCCATCGAGCTACTCCGCTGAATCTGCCTTTACAACAGCGTTTGGTCGGGATGATCTGCCCCTTGTACCTGGGAAAGAAAATAGAATCACAAAATACGTCCATGCTTTATAAACTGTGCCAATCACATACTTGGGCTTCGGAAGTGAAACACCGTAAATGTGTCAACTGCGCTAACTTGTGTGATAAAGACACTGCATTATGAAATTAAAGAATGCCAGACAGAAATTTTATGGAGGAAATGTAATTGATCTTGTCATATTCTGAAAATGGGGGAACATGTAAAACAGAAAACATTAATACATTACAGTAATGCGAAAAAGTTGTGCTTTTTATAAAAAACCGCTAAACATGCATCATATTGCAACTTTTTGTCAAGGCAAAAAATAACGATAGACAGAGTAACATATCAGAGTAGAAATAGTAGCACCTAGACATTAACGAAAACACTGTATCATTATAATTGATCCAGCCAGCATTATTATGTATATTGTTTTGTGGGACACGGTTTCACTTGAGTGGCTAAAGTTTGAAGTGTCGTCTACTAGGCAACACAAAATTCTTTTGCAAATAATAATGGCTCAATAACTACTACTCACGTTCACATATACCTGCACATTTATATTTAGCATGATTGGAGATGGTCAAAATTGACCGGGAGCGCATGATATGAAATGACCCAATACATTTGACATGACCACCGAAATGGTTTTGACACTTGACTTAAAATGATTCAGGTGTTACCCTTAGATAAACACATAACACCCGTCAGTGAAAATAGCTTTACAAACAGATATTGCAGGAGAAATAAAAGGATAACAACGTTGAGCCGCTACAAACTATCATATACTTCTTGAAAAACACACCTTTATTAGGAAAGGAAATAGGAATGCAGAATGAAGTTCAAGTTTGTGGGCATAGGCAATGTGAAAACGCAAGCCATTCACGAGTCAAATGGCACAATTTAAAGCTAAGCGTATTCGGCAGAAATCTGTCTGACTGGGCCTTTAGACCTAAAGTGGCTGGTGAACCTAATAATTCATATAAATAGTAAAACATCAAACTTTCGCATTTTGAGGTAGTCTCATTCTCAAATTTTAAGTGAATCCTACCTGTGACACACTAGTGGAGCAGGTTGGACTGCCTGAAGTCCCTCTCACCATCTGCATATAACACAGTTTACCGTTCAAGTCAGGCCATAGAAAAACAACGTTTTAGTTGGAAAATTCATTATCATGCATTGTTGCTTGAGACGGCCTTTCCACAAGCTCTTGAAGGCTGCAGCCTTGAAGAAGACAAGTTCACTTGTCAAAAAGTTTGCTCCAGTGCCACTCCACGTTCTCGAATTATCTATCTCTATCTTTCCAAGAACGTTTGCCTTGAATAACAAGCTAAGCAACACTAGTCATGCTTTGAGCGAAAAATTTCTATACAACATACTCACCAATGACAGCTAGATGAGGTGTCGCTGGCATCTTCTCCAGGTTCCCTTCATCCGCATGCTGGGTATTCACAAGCAAAACTACAATTGGACTCGGGAGAAAAATTGTAATAACCACACATACCTATCTAAATCACACATCAGAACCAAGTTTGTATGGGCCGCCTTGCATTGTTTACCATAAGCAGCTGATAATGCTGTTCGTATTACAAGCCTGCACACTGTTCAAGGGAAAAAAATACACGACAAAATAAAATATAAAAAGAAGACAGCATTTCGACTTTCCTCAAGGCCTCCTTCACAATGAGGCCGAGCAACTGTGGCTTGGGTGCATGGGGAGAGTTGGCCTAGACATCAAGTTTGAGGTATTAGTTTAGAATACATATATTATTATATAGTCTGTCCTTACGAACGAAGTGTACGTGTAACCAGAAATGGTAAAACCAGTAGACTAAATAAAAATTGCGAGATATTGAGTACATACTTCGCTTGGCAGTGTGAAAGTTGCAGTCACATCCATGAGCAAATATGCTTGAAGTTCATTGGTCTACGCCAGAAGTGTGTGCTGACCCTTCAGACCAGGCCTGTGAACCAAAAACGATTGAAGCTATAAGCATTGAGTGAATGATGTCTATTAGACAGTTGCATGCAGTAACTTGCATACGAATTGGCAAGCACTTGACACATCTCATAAAGTCGTCCTAAACCTACTGTGTTTTAAGTGCTTACGCTGCACTTAACTCCAGTTTGTCAATTTTTACGAAGTGATATCTGCTGGTTTCATAAGCAGTAACCTTTTTTTTAAATAATTCAGTCAGCCCACGCACATCATTGCTCTTGGTACAATGTTTCTCAAAATACACTCTGTTTTTCCTATCTTGGTCTTACTTCCACGACGTAATTAGGCTTCCGTGTGCATTAGGCTTCCGTGTGCATTTAGGCTTCCGTGTGCATTCGACTTCGATTTGCGAATCAGGTAGGAATAGCCCGATCGCAATCAGATACCAACGTCTGCCTTTTAAGCCGGCTAGCGGTCGAGAACCAGAGAAAGAAAATGCGGAAGAGGTGCACTTTTCAGCCACATTACTAGACAAGCAAAACTATTTTTGGTTGACGTATAAATTTACGAATTCACGGCTGTATCGTCCACATTATTTACGGTTCCTCAGAAAAGGTATGATCATCATGGGCTCATAGCGCAGGCAATATAACGAACAGATAAATAAGGAAGAGCAAAGAGAGCTTACAAAATATCTTCATCAAGTACTCTCAATGTATTCAGCGGTACATAATATGATAACGCGCTCGACCAATCAATTCTGGTCCTTTCACTGTTAACCACTTTCAATCACGATCGAAAGTGCGCGATAAGTGCAATAAACACGCGCTGATGCTCCTCGTACGCTCATGTTTTCATTTTCTTTTTTTTCACTTAAAAAGGACTTTTCTATTTTTATCATTAGACACAAGCTGACGCCTGAAAATCGCAGCACGTTGTTCAGCCTTGGCGCGAAAGCACCTCCCACGGTGGTGGTGTCGGGCTAACTCTAACGGTGCATGCACGTCGCTCGATTGGATACTTCAAGTAGAGAGTTCGCGCAGACGCATAAAAGAAGTCAAGTCCACAACCCGCGAAAACTACCGCTTACTTCTCCGCTACTTGCAAACTAGATGGCGTGTAAAAACCATGGAATGCCGAAGCATGTAAACAGACGAAAGAGGTATATAAGCACAACACCTTGTACCTGGGTTTAGGCTGGAGGATCGAGCAGAACGCACGTTACACGGGCCCTCGGTCTTTCCAGTTCACCACGCAAGAAATAAGACAAAATGGCGCACAAAGCTGGAAGCTCCTTTCTGACGCGAAAACAAAAAAAAAAGCGTACAAAGGTCGAATAAACACGAAGGAACAGGTTGCCAATTCATGCTCCAGCTCCCTCGGCTGTTCCTCTCTCTCTCTGGCACAGCAACGGCGGTTTCCTTTCCACTGGCTCGTGAAGTAGTGACCTCAAAGGGGTGCGAGAGAGATTGGGGTGTCACGAAACAAGTGGTAGCCAACCGAAGCGCACTGGAAGCTTTTCTCCCATGCTGTCTCTCATCCCTGCACCTCTCCGTTCGCTAAATAATGACGCAGTCCCCGTCTTTTGCGTTTGACGCCGACGACTCATCAAAATAGATGAAGAGATGGTTGTCAAAATGACGGTCCGTTTTACAGTGTACATGCCTTCCGTGTCATGATTCTCATGTTTGGATGTGTCATTTATCTTTGCCATCTATTCACTTCACATGATAACAAATGAAGTATATGTGGAGCTAGCAATACGGTCGCGAGCACGCTATCAGCGTGGTATGTTTTCATTTTCCTACATGACATGCGTGCCAGGATTATCATGTTTGCACCAGTCATTTTTCGTCATTCATTGACTTGACGTCACACCGAATTCGCTATTGTGGAGCTAGCAAAATGGCTGCGAGCGAATCTTGAAGGGCCCAATATACTCCAATGTAGCGTTCACA
Source organism: Rhipicephalus microplus (assembly GCF_043290135.1). Taxonomy (NCBI): domain Eukaryota; kingdom Metazoa; phylum Arthropoda; class Arachnida; order Ixodida; family Ixodidae; genus Rhipicephalus; species Rhipicephalus microplus. The sequence continues at coordinate 87,396,653 of NC_134700.1, forward strand.
CGCGCGCACGCTGGGCACAGCGACGCTACGTTAGCAAAACGGCAGCACTTTATAGTCAGACGACAGGTGCAACCAGCGTCCGCCGGCGCGGCCAGACGGCAACCGGCGCGAAAAGACTGGTGCACACCGGCGACTAGCAGTGGTCGCGCGACCATTTGCAACTGGTCGCAAACAGTCGCGAACGGTCGCAAACAATCGCAAAGCCACTGCTTTGGCAAGTCTCTTCCTGACCAATTTTTCAGTCACGCGACTGCAGTCGCAGAGCTGCTGGAACCAATCAGCGATGCTCAATTTTTGTTTGTTTGTTTTTTCATTGCGCTGGCTTCCAGCCGCAAGATTCACAAACGAGTGTGTTCCTCTGCATCTGTGGCACCATGGCTACCGTGGAATACTTGGCTTGGAGATGGCGGGGCGCAGCAGCTCGAGCAAAGTGTCGAATTTACGTGGTGGTATTCGTAAGAAGATAAACACCGTCAAAATAAAGAGAAAATAAATTGTGCACTATATTTTCCTCGTATTCAGAACCATTTTATTGTCTTGAACTTGATTTATCACCGCCTTCAATGCAGCGCGTTTGGAACGCGTTTGTGCTTCATGCTTTGGCAACGACTTAAGAAACCACGTTCGAGACGCGTTTGTGCAGTATTGTAGGCTGTGGCAAGTCATTTTAAGTTCAAGGACCATTTCTGAATACGTCCGACTCTTGTAAATACTCCTCGTCGTCTCAGCGCAGCTCGGGAGGCAGCTGGCTTGCATGGCCGGCCAACATCCGCGATCGAAAGCATGGTCACACCTACTACCGGCTTTTTTTCTTTGAAGGCATCTGTGAAGCCAGCGCTGACACCATGAAACAGCGCATCAGCACCATGAAAATATCTTGTTCTTCGCTAGAATCGAACGTGATGCTGTTGGGAACGCTGTGTGAAAACGGACGAAAACAATAAATGCGGCGCGCCCGGCTTGCTCCGTTCACTCAGCTGGCGGTGGTCAGCTGATCGGCGCTGGTCTCTGGAGTTCTCACTGATAACGAGATCCGGACGTGACTCTCCGCTTTTGCGACTTCCGGTCACTCGCATGCAGCTCCTGCCGGTGTGAACATCAGTCACTTTTTGGTCGCCAGTCGCAAATGCTCGCGCGACCACTGCTAGTCAGCGGTGTGTACCAGCCTAAATGCGACAAGCTGCATTTCAAGCCGATGCGTTACCTAAACAACACTGCGTCTTCCTCTTTTCGTGACGGAGAGACGCCGGACCCGCTAAAACGCGCATGTGTCAAAGCAACGCAGCACGGCGCGCATCTGCGAGTATATGGCAGGACCGGTGCCATGTGTGGCAACGCCGGCGTGATGGGACGAAATGAAAGCTGGTGAATGCGCACCTCGTCACGTCGAAATGTGTTTGCACCTTGACTATGGAATGAAGTGATGTTGTCACATGACACGCATCTCATGATTAGTATGTTTGCACCAGTCACATACCTTCCTCATCCATTGGCGTCATGTAATATCAAATTTGGCATATGTGAAATATGGCATATGTTGCATACGTTTTTTGTTTATATAAGTTGTGCAATGAGCATTTTACTTATTTTCTTTGATTTTCCTCCTGGCTGTCCGACGTGTAAGTCCGGGGTGAAGGCCTCGTCAGGAGACATACGAGTCTCCTTTTGCCTTGCCTCGAGGACCTATTTCATGTCATGTAACTATGTCCGAAATAAACTGAAACTGAACTTGAAAAAAACTGAAGTTAGTGAAATGGCCGCGAGCGCAGCATCAGTGTGGCATGTAGCCATCTTGTTACATGACACGCATGTCGTGATTAACATGTTTGAATGTGCCATTTACCTATGTTGAACGGACATAGGACCCTAAGTACTATAAACTAAATGGAGGACATAGGACTTGGGGGATATGGTCGAGAGACTTTATCATCCCTGTAAACCATTCCCAGGAAAACCATTCTCTGTAAATACTACGGCCAAGTGAGCCGCACACCCAGAGCATGAGCTCAAGCGTGCATACTTCTTTCTTACATGCCTTGCAAACAACATCCATATCTTTTATATCGTACCATTGTTTGACCTGTGCCAGTGAGCAACAAGAGTGTGTCTGTAATTGTTTAGGTGTGACTGCTTGCGCTCTGTTTAGTCTAATGTCAGGGGGTGCTAACTCTCTCCTTCTCAGGTATTAATATTTAGTAATTTCATTATATGTCATCGGCTTAGCCCGTTGTAGATCTTTGAAGTCAGCAGAATCAAAGCCTTGTGTAAAAGCGTCCTAATCCGTATGTTCGCCGGCAATGCTGTTGGCCAATTCATTTGCATTCATGAGAACGTCGTCGAGTGGTGCAAGGTGCGCTGGAAACCAATATACGTGATGTGTATCAATGGCCTGTTTAATATTGATAATTTGAACTACTTGTGGTGTGATCCTGCTTCTGTTGAAGTCTCTTATGACTGGTTTCGAGTCACGGTATATCTCGATGTATCGATCATCCGTCAAGGCCAACGCGCTGACAACCTGTTCAGCGATTTCCGGTTTTGAAGTGTAAACCATGGCGCAGTTGGTACACCTGCCCTGGTGGTCAACTACTACCGCGGTGAACTTATTTCGGTCTTCATATGAGGTTGAGAAGACAAAGCAAGCACCCCTACCTCCTTTTTCTAACTCCTTCAATAAAGCCTTAGGCCGGGCTACCCTTCTGGCGACGTTGAAAGTTTGGTGCATATTTCTTGGCAACGGGGCAACGATGATGCTCTCAGCGAAGTCCTGTGGTAACTAGCTGTACGTCTCCTAGTCGACGACAGGGTTGAAAATGATTTTATCGAGGATCGATCTCCCCGTGCAAGTTGTATGAATCTTGCTATTTGTGATCTTTGTTGAGCCTCTGAAATTTTTCTAGTCTTGTTGTGTACCCCTAATTTGAGCAATTTTGGAGTGTCAGTGCGAAGCGGGAGACTCAGAGCACTCTTGATGACTTTCTTGATCACCGCGTCGAGCTTATTTATTTGGGTTTGTGTCCATTTATACATGGAAGCCGCATATAAGATATGCCATCGCTCAAACGAGTTGTTCAACCTGATAAGACTGTCCTGCTTCATGCCTTCTTGTCTCCCTGCAAGTTGTCTGATCATACGGTATGCGTTCTCTTTCTTGAAGATAACTTTCTTACGTTCGATGTGATTCCTGTCATTTGCATCTAGAAAAAAAGCCGAGTACCCTCATCGTGTTGACTCTGGGTATATTTACCCCGTTTTCGGTCAATATATGTATGTCACTTTCGGATAGTGGCTTCGAGCCCTTAGGTCTCCCCCTTTCTCTTTTATGTAAAGTAATCACTCCGATTTGAGACGGGGGGCCCTGAGACCAGTGAGCCTGAAGTATTCCTCCACTGTCTGCACCACTTCTGTAAGTGCATCTTGTACCTATTCTTCACTACCACCAGTGCACAATATGGTAAGGTCATCAGCATAGATTGTGTGGTGAATGTTGCTGATATTGCTGAGTTTCTTAGGCAGGCGAATCATGCACAAGTTGAAGAGGACGGGAGATATCACCGAGTTTTGACTCGGGGGGTTCCAGGATCACCGAGTTGAACCACATCTGAGTTCGTGTCTCCTACCCTTAACCTCGCTGTACGTGTTCCTAAAAAAATTTTATGTAATTATACATTTTCGATCCAAGTTCAATTTCTTCTGTCATTAGAAGGATGTATTTGTGTATTTGTGCCATATATTGTCGAATGCTTTCTTCATGTCTAGTCCGAGGATAGTTTTGGTATCTCTAGTGTACCCGTCTAGAATGTAGTTTTTAATCTGCTTCATAGCATCCTGAGTATATGGTGAGGATCTGAAGCCTAATCTATTGTAGGTGTATATGTTAATGTCCTCCAATAAATAGCTGAGCCTGTTGAGGATTGCATGCTCGGACTTTTACTACACATGATGTTAGCGATATTGGCCGCAAGTTCTCCAAACATGGGGGTTTACCCGGTTTCGGTATCAGTATAACTTGAGAAAGTTTCAATTCGTCTGGAACTTTTCCAAACTTTCATGCTTCGTTAATAAAATCAGTCAGTGAATCAATAGAGGGCTAGTCAAGATTCCTGAGTGACGTGTTGGTCACGCCATCTGTGCCAGGGAAGACTTTTTGTTCAAATGACTCGACACCCTTCTGATTTCAGATAAATGAAAGCTCGATCCAGCTCCAGCTGGGGGGCTCCCTGGTATTCCGGTCGTGGAAATTGTTCTTGCTCCTTAGCTTCTGGTTTGTATTTGTCTATGAGTTGTTTAGTAACTGTTTCAACGTCTTGATTTATAATGGCTATGTGTATGGCCCAAGCAAGATAGTGTCTCTGGTTAGACCTGGTGCCTTGCTCGTCTAGGAGGTGCTTAATGAGATTCTATGCCTTGCCATTCCTGATCTGCCCATCAATCGTTTCACAAAATTCATCCCACTGCTGGTTACATGGATTGGTGCAGTGCAGCTTGATTTGTTTATTCAGTTCTGCTATTTTCTTCATTAGTTTGCGATTGAGTCTTTGAGTCTGTCTTTTTTTTAATAATTGCCTGCTTTGCTTCAATTAAGTAAGCTAGTTTAGAATCCATAGCCTCCACCTTAGCGTCAGTGAGAAGCTTTCTAGTGGCTGTTTCGATATCATTTCTGATGGATTCGCACCACTTTTCGAGGCTTGTTTTCGCAGCATTTGGTTCGCTTTGCATTCTACTTCTGCGAAAGACATCCCAATCAACAACCTCAAATTCTCTAGTGCGGCCTTTCTCAACCTCCAGCTTAACCTCAAGAACACTGCGAAAGTTATGATCACTGCCAAAGTGATCATAACTTTGGCAGTGATCACTGCCAAAGTTATGACCGGTAATTGTCTATAGCGGATGCTCTACGTTTTTGACAAAAGTTAGGTCGGGTATGGTGTCTCTGCAGACAGAATTGTCAATTCTTGTGGGATATCCTTTATTCGTAATCAAGACTAGGTCTTGCTCGTCCACATGATGCCATAGATTCTTGCCTTTGGTGTTTGTCGCAGTATATCCCCAGAGTTCTTGAGCAACTTTGAAGTCCCCTAATATGATTAGAAGCCTAGCTTCCGCGAGTTTCGTAGCCTTTTCGAAAATTATCTCGAACCATTGCTTGTAGTGCTTCGGGTTACTGTATATGTTGAGGACAAATCAGCTGTTGCATCTTCGATTTTTGTGTGAAACCGGCAATAAGACCTCCACCATGAGATACTCCAGGTTCTTCTCCCGAATACCCAGATAATAACAGATGTGTGTCAGCTGCCTAATTACAAACACATATAAGCCTCTACCCTAGGTTTCGCACTCTGCAGCTCTTCACCAAGTGAGCATGACGTATCCGTATCCAGTTTCCTGGAGTGCAATCATATGGTCGCGTGTTATAAATTACAGGAGGTTTATTTAAAAACACGGACAGTGGAACTTGTAGAGACGCTCTCAGAGAAGGCCGCTAAGATGGCCGTCTCCTTCACTCTGCTTCGCTGTGCCTCTCGAGCAAATCCGCGTTCTTTGTTGTCGTCGCTATCTCGCAGCTAAATGCAGCTATGCACACGGCATTACCCTCCCGCCAGAGTGAGCGTCGTTCCGACGCTCAACAGGTAGAGATGCGGCCATCGAGTATTTACATCACTGAGAGTGGTAAAGTTTCATGCGGACCACGTGCACTGTCTCAGGCAGATGCTGGCGACGTTTAGAACAGGAGGAGGCGTCGGGCACGACTTCGTACGTCACGTCGCTAAGACGGCGCAGAACCTTGTAGGGTCCGAAGTATCGGCGTAGAAGTTTCTCTGAGAGGCCTCGTCGTCATACAGGAAACCAAACCCAGACTCTATCTCCTGGTTGATAAATGACGAATCGATGGCGAAGGTTGTACCGTTGGGCGTCAAGTTGCTGCTGCTTCATTATTCTGACGCGGGCAAGCTGCCTTGCTTTTTCGGCACGCTCAGTGAAGTCGACGGCGTCTGTCTCTGAGTCATTGCAATCGTAAGGCAGCATGGCGTCAAGCATTGTCGTAACTTCTCTGCCATGAATTAGTGCGAACGGCGTCATTTTTGTTGTTTCCTGGCGTGCCGTATTATACGCGAATGTGATGTACGGCAATATTCGGACCCAATTCTTGTGTTCTACGTCAACGTACATGCAAAGCATGTCAGCGATTGTCTTGTTAAGCCTTTCTGTAAGCCCATTTGTTTGTGCGTGGTAAGCTGTCGTCTTCCTATGCGCTGTGCCACTGAGCGTAAGCACAGTGCGCAAAAGCTCGGCTGTAAACGCGGTACCTTTGTCTGTTATGACGACAGCTGGAGCACCATGTCTCAGAACAATCTTCTCAATGAAGAACTGGGCCGCTTCAGCTGCAGTGCGACTCGCGATTGCCTTGGTCTCCGCGTATTGGGTGAGGTAGTCCGTCGCCACTATAACCCATTTGTTGCCGCTGTCCGATGTTGGGAATGGGCACAGCAAATCCATTCCGATTTGAGAAAACGGGGTTTCTGGCACGGCCACAGGATGTATTAGCCCAGCGGGTTTGACAGGTGGTACCTTTCGCCGCTGACAGTCAATGCATGTTCGGACGTAATGTTTAACCTCTGCTGCGATTCTTGGCCAGTAATATTTTTCTTTGATGCGTGTCAGTGTTCTTGTGAAACCGAGGTGGCCCGCAGTGGCTTCGTCATGGCAGGCTTGTAAAATTTTGCTGCGGAGAACTCCAGGAACTACCATCAGATAGCTTCTACCTGTTCATGAAAAGTTCTTTTTGTACAGAATTCTGTTCCGTAAACAGAATGACGATAAGTTCTTCGAAAACACTCTTGGTGCATTGGCGGCTCATCCGTTCAAGAATTCTATAAGCGAGTTGAGCTCCCGATCATCTTGTTGTTGCCGAGAAATGATTGCTGCATCAACAACTCCTAAAAAACATGGGAAATCATTATGCCCTATAGCCGGTGATTCAATCGGTGACCTTGACAAACAGTCGGCGTCTAAGTGTTGCCTTCCGGACTTGTAAACTACGGCCATGTCGTACTCTTGGAGCCGTAAGCTCCATCGTGCTAAACGTCCAGATGGGTCTTTCATGTTGGTCAACCAACAAAGAGAGTGATGGTCGCTTACGACTTGGAAATCGCGGCCATATAAGTACGGGCGGAACTTCGCATCTGCCCAAACGACGGCCAGACACTCCTTCTCCGTTGTTGAGTAGTTGTACTCGGCTCGTGTCAAAGTTCTGCTAGCGTAGTCAACCACTCTCTTCACACCATCTTGGCATTGGACAAGAACAGCACCTAGGCCCACATTGCTGGCGTCTGTATGAATGGCTGTTGGTGCATTCTCATCGAAGTGAGCGAGGACAGGTGGAGTTTGTAGACGCTGTCGCAGCTCATTGAATGAAGCTCTTGCTCTTCACCCCATACAAATGCGATGTCTTCCCTTGTAAGGCGGGTGAGTGGAGAGGCGATGTGTGCAAAGCCTGCTATAAATCGCCGGTAGTAGGCGCAGAGACCCAGAAAATGCCTGACCGCTTTCTTATCAACAGGCCTTGCGAACTTTGCGACGGCTGCTGTTTTATCTGGGTCAGGCTTCACACCTTCACGACTGATCACGTGTCCCAGGAACTGGAGTTCTTCGAAGCCGAAGTGGAATTTTTCCGGTTTGAGTGTGAGTCCAGCAGACCGTATGGCTTGAAGAACTAACAGTAGCCGCTTTAGATGCTCTTCAAACGTGGCCGAAAAAACGATCACGTCGTCGAGGTACACAAGGCATGTTTCCATTTCAGGCCGGACAGAACGGTATCCATTAGTCTCTGAAACGTGGCTGGGGCTGAGCATAGACCAAAAGGGAGGACTTTGAATTCATAAAGCCCGTCTGGCGTCACGAATGCGGTCTTTTCTCGGTCGCGCTCATCTACTTCTATTTGCCAGTATCCACTTTTAAGGTTCATTGACGAGAAGTAGCGCGCATGCCGTACCCTGTCCAAAGAGTCATCGATCCGGGGTAATGGATAAACATCTTTTTTGTAACATGGTTCAGCTTACGATAATCGATGCAGAAACGCAAGCTGCCGCCTTTCTTTTTCACGAGTACCACTGGCGATGCCCAAGGACTCTTTGATGGTTGGACAACGTCATCCTCTAGCATCTTCTCGACTTGCTGCTGGATTACCTCACGTTCTTTCTGAGCGACGCGATATGGGTTCTGTCGGATCGGTCTTGCTGTGTCTTCCGTAATTATGCGATGCTTAGTCAGAGGCGTTCGACCTACTCGTGATGTCGATGAGAAGCAGTCCTTGAACTGGTCGAGCAGCTCCATAAGACGGCATCTTTCAGTCGGTGTTAGACTCGGACCAATATCAACTGGTGGTGCATGTGGAGGTGATTGAGCTGTGGCTTCCCCTTGCAATAGAAGACAGTCGTGAGAGTAGTCGAGCTCTTCGAGGTACGCCACAGCCGTGCCTTTACCGATGTGCCGGCGCTCATTCGTGAAGTTGGTCAGAAGCACGTCTGCGCGCCCATCCACTAAGCTGACGATACCGCGAGCGATGGCGATGTCTTGGTGAAAAAGAAGGTCAGTGATGCGTTCGGCTATGGTGTCTTCATTACAGTGCACGGCGCAACACACGGAAACAACACTACATGACAGTGGTGGCACGCAGACGTCGTCGTCGACCACACGTAACACCCTGGGTTCTTGGTCTTGATCAGTGGTCCCAGACTTGTCGACGGCGAATGTGATCACACCGTCGCGTATGTTGACCACAGCACCGTACTCTCTTAAGAAGTCCATTCCCAGTATCATAGGTTTGTAGCACTCCGGTAGGATCAGAAATGTGGCTACAAAAGCCACATTCTCAATAGTGAGTCTTGCTGTAAATTTTCCCGTGGGAGTCATTATCTGGCCTCCAGCACTTCGGATATAAGGGCCTGTCTATTTCATTCTGACTTTCTTGAGTTCGTCTGCCAATCGTTCACTCATTATGGAGAAGTCAGCACCCGTATCGACTAAGGCCTTCACTTCAACGCCGTCAATCGTCACAGCGAGGTCGGCAGTCACAGTTTTCTCGGCGAAGTCTTCATCGTCGTCTCTCACGTGTTTCGGCAGCAGTGGGGGATTTTCGGCAATTCGACGGCTCTAACCTTCCCCCCAGATGTCGCTGCTTTCATTTTCCCCGCCGTGGGCTGGGAGACCGACCTCTGACGGTGTCAGCAAAACTACGGCGGCTTGGTGAACCAAAGCGAGCCGGTGATGGTGACCGCGTCCGGAAGGTAGAAGAGCCTTCCCGCCTGCCAGCCTGGTCGTCGTCGATGGGGGCACGGCTTTCGTCGAACTGTCGGCGCGTAGCTGTAGGTGCACTACCGCGGTATTCAGCTCGGCGATGTGGGCAAAAATGATAAATGTGCCCTGGCTCTCCACAGTTGTAGCAGAGTGGTCGACGATCCGCAGTGCGCCATATGTCGGTCTTCCGCATATAGGGTCGCCTGACAGAATCCTGCTGAGCCCAGGCTGCCACAGGGTACGGTTCGAGGTACTGCGGCGCTGGCATGGGTGTGGGTCGACGAACACCGTCTGCATAGCTGTATCCGTTCGGCTGGTATGCTACTTCTGGAGCCAATGGACGACGCACAGCGTCTGCATAGGTACACGAGTTTGGACGGTGCGGTGAAGGGGAATATGGCTGAGGAGAGGCAAACGCTTGTCGAAGTTCATGGCGAACGACTTCAGCGATGGAGGCTACCATGGACTCCTGCAGCGGGGGCGCCTGTGACTGCAATATGTATTTTGCGTTCTCCTTCGCGATCTCCTCACGCACGATCTGTCTGATCAGGTGGCGTAGAGAAAACTCGTCGCTTGCGCTAAGTGCGGCGGCGCCTGCAGCTGCGCTGGTGGCCGGGCGATCAGACTGTCGGTACCGTTGCTGTAACGCACGCTCTATTGCGGTGGCCTCCCTGGTGAACTCGTCCACTGTTGTCGGCGGATTGCGCACAAGACCAACAAATAGCTGCTTTTTGACGCCCCTCATGAGATGGCTTAGCTTTTGAGCCTCGGGCATGTTGGGGTCCGCGCGGTGGCACAAGCGCACCATATCCTCAGCAAACATGGCGACGCTTTCCTGTAGCTGTTGGGTGCGTCCTTCAAGAAGGTGTTGTGCGGTTTGCGTCGGTCCGCATTACCGAAGGTGTCAAGAAACCGACGACAAAACTCCTCTCATGTCGTCAATGTTGCCTCCCGGTTTATAAACCACGTCTTCGCGCCGTCTTCAAGGGCGAAGTATACGTGGAAGAGCTTTCCATCGAGACTCCAGTAATTTGATTTAGCTACCCGTTCGAACTGCTCCAGCCAGTCTTGCGGATCTTCGTTCGACCGGCAATGAAATGGTTCAGGAATGCGCATATTCTGGACCGTCACCTATGCAGGACTCCTTGCCATTTCTCGAGTAGGGGTGGTTGTCGGAAGTGTTGCTCCCTTTAAAAGGCCAAATTCTGGTTCAAGACCTTGAAGGCGACGGCTTGAGCGGTGCACAGGCGTCTCCACGCGTGGCTGTCTTGTAGGGCTGGACTCGGGGCTTCTCACAGGGGTGCTGATCATGAGGTGGTAGTACCCAGCACTTCCACCAGTGTCGCGGGTTATAAATTACAGGGGGTTTATTTAAAAACACGGACAGTGGGACTTGTAGAGACGCTCTCAGAGAAGGCCGCTAAGATTGTCGTTTTCTTCACTCTGCTTCGCTGCGCCTCTCGAGCAAATCCGCGTTCTTCGTTGTCGTCGCTATCTCGCCGCTAAAAGCAGCTATGCACGTGGCATTCTTGCATTCTAGTTATCCGAGATATTGCTGGAGTGTGGCACGTTTCTAGTTGTACTCCCCAATTGCATTGCCACACTCGAAATTCTTTTTTAGTGCGAGCAATATTGGGTATTCGTATCTCTTGCCAGGGGTAACAGGGGGCTGTGAGGAACGATGGTCCACACTGCACGCTGTCATTGCCGGACATAGTCATTATTTCAAAAATTGTTACCCCTTCATTTCAAGCCTTAAGCACTTCCCTGGGATCATTTAATGTATTCTGGATTTGTCCCAGACTCAACGATAACTGTCAGACGCTGTCCAGGATCATTTTCATTTTATCTGCAAATGAGGCTTGTGCTTCTTTCTTTTCCTTAATGTGCGTTTCAGTATTCTTGAGCTTACTTTCGACGGCTCTGCACTTGGCAGACAAGGCTCCATCATCCACAGGCACGGAAACTAGTGTTACTTATTGCGTGTTTTTGTTCTCGATCTCCTTGGTTTCACCTCAAAGTTTTTAGGGGCGAAGCTCCTTATGGCGTGGCTTGTGCATCCCTCGTAGTACGTTACCACCAGGGGCACATACCCGAAATAGGTATAACATTTGACCTCCAAGGTGGTGCCGGTGAGAGATTTCTTCTGTGTGTTGTTTAACAATAAAAAATAGTGCTCAATGTACATGCCAATGGCTGCTAATGGGGAATGAGAGACATGAGTATTCGGCTTTTAGTCAACGCGCACGCTGCGATCCCCATTAGCAGCCATTGGCATGTCCATTGAGCACTATCGGACAAGAAAGGGTTGCTACATTATACTCGCTGGGTGTAACCTCCTTAGTTTTAGAGAGGTGTAGCGAGCGTTGAGCCGCAGGGCCATGAATACAATGAACTAGTATATACCATGAATGAATTCGAGGTGGTTAAAGGGGGGAAGCAGGTACGAAGCGCAAGCCGTAAGAAAAAAAAAGCTGAATCCTCCTGTCTCTCATTTCACATTAGCAGCCACTGGCATGTACATTGAGCACTATCTGACAGGAAAAGGTTGCTACGTTATACTCGCTGGGCGTAACCTCCTTGGTTTTAGAAAGGTTTAGCGAGCATTGGGCCGCAGTGCCATAAATACAATGAACTATTATATACCATGAACTCAAGGTGGTTGAATGTGGGAAGTAGACCCGAAGCGCAAGCCGTAAGAAAGTGTGCGTGTGCCACCACTGATTTAGTCTTTGGGATTTCCACTGAATGGCGGTGCTTATATATGGGAAATATATGATAAATAGATGCGAGGTGGTGGGACTTGGAGCGTGGAATAGACGGACGAACGGACACACAGACAGATGCATGGATGGACGCATCAACGGACGCAGGGGCGGATGCATGAACGAACGCAGGGACGGGCGCACAAACAGACGCATGGACGGTCACACAGACGGACGCATGGATGGTCGAATGCTTCGCCCCACTCTTCATCATTCACTCCGTGGATATGCTGCCATTTTTTTAATTGCTTTGAATTCTGTAAGCGTGTTCTTGTTCATCTTTTTCTTGTAGAGCGAACAATTCACAACGATCGGACCATAGCTGACAAAATCTGAAACCTTGTGACCATCGAAGGCGATCAATGATCACCGTGCCGATATTCCTGATTCTTTTAGCCACGAGCGCCAAGTAGTTTCTTGGGTTGACAATATTTTTCTCAGGCTCCGCCGGCCCGTCGGCGACATCAATATTTCTTATCACTCTTTTGTACATATGGTCTGGGGCAGCCTCGTAGGCGCTAATCTCATATTTGAAACCACCCACGTCTATTGATCTTATTTTTATTGACATCTCAGCATTTTCCCGCTCCTGTGTAATCCCCACCATTATGTTCAGGTTGACGTTCGGGCAGATTATGTCTGACGCCGTCTGGTCTAAGCCCAGCCCTGCAGCTTCTATGAGGACTTTGCCTACCTTGGTGTAACCCATGTTGCTTGTATTGATGCCTCCACGTGGTCATAGGATGATCTTGAAGTGATCCTTAGGCATGTAGGGAATGCGGGAGGCCCTGGCAACCCTGTTCTTCACCCCATTGCCGTTCTCAAACTTTCTAGGCGCCACGTCCGTGTTAGGCCCAGCTCCTGCTGAGTGCCCGCTAGCAGCGGATTTGGCCGACATTCGCTTGCAAACTGCTGCTTCCCACCCGTACTCTTCAATACATTCATCGGGACATATGCTTTCCCCGTTCATCATTACTTGCACGTCAAATGCGCGGCCACTCTCCCCCAACAAACGCCCCTTGGCGCGCGTCCATGTGGCACTGACCCGGCTCGGCGTAGCACGGCATAGTCGGCACAAAAAAGTCTCGTAAAATGACGACAAGTTTGCCCACCATACAAAACTGATGTAGCCTTGTTGGGTTTAATGTTATGCGTCCAATGATGTAATCCATTTAATGACACACATTGATTACCTGGCGGAAACAGATGTTGAGAGCGGGAGCCGATACTTTTCTTCCAAACTGTTCGGCACCTGCGGCGTCTCCTTGTTATTGTTTTGTTCCTATAACAGCATCTTCGCACGTAGGGAGCTCGAGTAAACGCGTCGCGGAGTTGGGGTTTAAAACATTGTTGCGTAATTGGTATGATTTGGGAAGGCCTAATTGTTACTTAGTCTTTATTATTCTTAGTTATTCATTGAATGAAAAGTGTGGCCTTCAATGTCTAGCGAAACCCAAGTAAAGACGCCCTTGACTGAATTCCTAACGCGCAATCCAGTGCCCACATAAACGGGTTGCCAATGAACGGTTCTGCAGAGCAAGCAGCCATTTTAGGGACAAAACTCCTTATGCTGTAGGTCGTGCTTCCGCTATTGAAGTAGTAGTAGTAATCGTCATCGTTGTAGTAGTAGGTAGCCACATCTCATATAGTCTTGGGAGTGTCCGCTGGATGGCAGTATTTTTATATGATGAGTATATGATGAAAATTTGGAAGATCCAACGTACAGTGGGAATCGTTGATATGCGAAGCACGAAATAGAAAGGTTGATATGCCACTTTAAGATCAGTACAACGTTACGAGGTGGATGTAAATGATGCTATACATAAATTTTGTCTCATGATTTTCATGTTTGGATGAGTCGTTTACTTCGTCATCTATTCACGTCACGGGCATACCAAATTTAGTATGTGTGAAGCTAGAGAAGTGACCGCGAGCATGCTATGAGCGTGGTATGTTGTCATGATCTTAAATGATACGTGTCTAAGATTGCCATGTTTCCACCAGTCATATACTTTCATAATCCATCGACGTCACGTAGCACGCGATTTGGTATATGTGGAGCTAGCAAAACAGCCGTGAGCGCATCATGAAGGTTCCAATATACTGCAAATTAGTGTTGGCGCGCGCGCGCGCTAGGCCCAGCCACGCTACGTTAGCGAAACGCCAGCACTCTACAGTCTGACTACAGGCGTGACCAGCGCCCGTCGGTGTGGGTCGCCGACAACTGGCGTGAAAAGCGACATGCTGCATTTCGCACCAACGCGTTACCAAGATAACACTGCGTCTACCTCTTTTCGTGATGGAGGGACGCCGGACACACTAAAACGTGCATACGTCAAAGCAACGCAGCGCGGCACGCGTCTGCGAGTATATGGCAGGACTGGTGCCTGGCGTGTCAACGCCGGCGCGACGCGACAGAATGAACGCCGGTGAGTACGCACACCGCGGCACGTCAAAATGTATTAGGGCCTTCACTGTGGCATGTAGCCATTTTCTCACATGGCACACATCTCATGATTATCAAGTTTGCGCCAGTCACATACCTTCGTCATCCATTTACGTCACGTAATACCCCAATTGGCATATGTAAAGCTAGCGAAACGGCCGCGAGCGCATCATGAGTGTGGCATGTAATCATGTGTTGTTACATGACACGCATGTTGTGATTATCTTGTTTGTATGTGTCATTTACCTATGTCGTTCGTTCGCGTCACGTAATACCGAGTTTGGTAGATCTGAAGCTATCGAAACGGCTGCGAGTGTATCATGAGCGTAGCTTGTAGCCATGTTGTTACATGACACGAATATCATTTTAGTATGTTTGCACCAGTAGCATACCTTCGTCATTCATCCACGTCCCGTAATACCAAATTTGGTATAAGTGAAGCTAGTGAAACGGCCACCAGCAAAGCATGAGCGTAGAATGTAGTGATGTTGTTACATGACACGCATCTCATCATTATCATGTTTGCACCAGTCACATACTTCCGTCATCTATTCACGTACTGTAATACCAAATTTTGTATATGTGACGCTAGTGAAATGGTCACGAGCGCATCATGAGCCTGGTTTGTAGTCATGTTTTATATGACATGCATGTCATAATTTTTGTTAAGGTTTGTCACTTGTGTTTGCCATCTAATCATGTCAAACAATACCAGTTTTGCAATATGTCGTGTGAACCACCACAAGAGCAGCAAGACCATGAAATATGAATAATGACTATATTGACATACATGTCATGATTTTCTTGTTATGACTTGCCTCATATGCTCGTCATACAGTCAAGTTATACTGCACCAAGTTTGGTATCGATACCATTATCCAAACGGCCAGGAGAGCTAAAATTTGTAGGCGGCTGGATAGATAGATAGATAGATAGATAGATAGATAGATAGATAGATAGATAGATAGATAGATAGATAGATAGATAGATAGATAGATAGATAGATAGATAGATAGATAGATAGATAGATAGATAGATAGATAGATAGATAGATAGATAGATAGATAGATAGATAGATAGATAGATAGATACGCTGAAAGTCGCCAAAGTTCGCTAAGAAATGGTTCTAAAAGTTGTGGCCCAGTATAGGCACCCGGCAATGCAGTTTACGAGATCTGATGGTAGCGCCAAAACACGCAGACTAGCAGGTAGGCGCAGCAAAACCGAATCTTCCCATGCGTAGCCTAGCGAGTAGACGCAGCAAAACCGAACTTGCACGTGCATATCATTTTCTTTTTAGTAGTGAGAAAGTGGTCACGGCCGTTTATGTAAGCGCCCAGCAAGCGTTATTTGCAAACGTGCCAAAAAGGGCACTGACACTTCAGCGTGTCACTGTGTTCAGCGAGCGTTTCATTTTCTTATTATCCCTGGCGATCGGTACCAACAATGTTGAGGTGGCGCAAAGAGCTTCGTTGCGCCCTCTGGTTCACTGTCAGGTGCCTTTAGAACATAGGCACTGTAGTTCAGTGACAAACGCGACGCTCTCTTAACGCCGGCGTTTCCACTGGCTTCGCCGGGTGCTATAGCAACGCTATGTGATAACTTTTAGGAGCGAAGCTCCTTAAGGCGTGGGTTGTGCGTCCCCTGTATGTAGCCACCTCTCGTTCGGTTCAGTTCTTTAGATCGGGCGCTAGCCACCGCCCGATCTAAAGGGTACAGCCATATCCATCCGTCCATCCGTCCATCCGTCCGTCCATCCATCCATCCATCCATCCATCCATCCATCCATCCGTCCCTCCGTCCGTCCGTCCGTCCGTTCGTCCGTCCATCCATCCGTCCATCCATCCATCCGTCCATCCGTCCGTCCGTCCATCCATCCGTCCGTCCGTCCATCCGTCCATCCGTCCATCCATCCATCCGTCCATCCGTCCATCCGTCCATCCGTTCGTCCGTCCGTCCGTCCGTCCATCCATTCATCCATCCATCCGTCCGTCCGTCCGTCCGTCCAAAAGATGCAAGATGTTATAAACTAGACGGCGGTACGTGTAGTTGATTATGAAAGATGCGAGGTGTTATAAAATAGGAATGATGCCACATATGCCGCGTGTCATCGTTCGATATAGTGCGGCGACGTACGCTAGGGGGAGCGTTGCAATAAAATCGAGTGGGCAAAATGTACGGAGGATTCATAGTTTACCAGGTTTACCTCCGGAGCTTCGCCCACTCATCATCATTCACTTCGTGGATATGGCGGCATTTTTTTAGCATTTTAATGTTGCGGCGGTTTGCGGCTAGATGCGCTGCCAGCAGCGGTCCGACGGACACGCGTCTCTCTTAATTATATGGTTGATTACGTCCCATAAGAAAGCCGAGAAGGGTTGCCACCTAAATCATTTGTACCTTACATCGCGGTGGCAAGTCAAGTTCAAGTCAAGCAGCGTTTCTGAATACGGGGGTTACACTCGTATTCATAAACGTTCAATGACATGCATGCTTTGGCCGCAAATAACACACATACAAAGTAAAAGAACACTCAACGACAAGCACAAGTGTTCTTTTACTCTTTGTGCGTTTCATTTGTGGCCAAAGCAAGTAATTAGGGAAGTACCAACTAGGCCAACAATCAGTACTGTTATAAACGCTCATTGACTTCAGCTTGATACCGTCTTCAATGCAGTGCGTTTGAAACGTGTCTTGTGCGCTCTTACGACCTTAGCACCACCTAAAGGCAGTGCGTTCTTGTTCTGCGTTGGAGTCAGTGGCAAGTCAAATTCAAGTCAAGCAGCGTTGCTGAATACGGGGGTGATTCCCCACATTTCTTACCCCCATATTTACAAACGCTCTTTGACTCGACGCTTCACTCGAAAAGCTCCTTCAGTTGGGTTTTCCCATTCACAAACCGCCCTTCACTAGAAACGCCTCCTTCAGTTGAGACAATCTCGAACATTTCCTAGAGATTGTGAAAAAAAGCGATGAAGCTTCCTTGAATCGTCCCTCGGGTAAAGTTTCTGCACCAACTTCGAGTCCATGGCGAAGCTCGTCTCGCTGTGACGGCGTTTTAGGGGCGAAGCTCCTTATAGCGGCACCCGTTCGTCCCTCGTAGTATGTAACAAGTATAACATTTTGACCTCCAAAGTGGTGCCGGTGAGAGACTTCTTCTGTGCATTGTTGAACAATAAAAAAATAGTGCTCAATGTACATGTCAATGGCTGCTAATGGGGAATGAGAGACAGGAGCATTCAGCTTTCAGTTAACGCGCAGGCTGCGATCACAATTAGCAGCCATTGGCATGTAAATTGAGCACTATCTAACAAGAAAGGGTTGCTACGTTATACTCGCTGGGTGTAACCTCCTTAGCTTTAGAAAGGTTTAGCCAGCGTTTAGCCGCCGTGCCATGAATACAATGAACTTGTATATACCATGAATGAACTCGAGGTGGTTAAAAATGGGTAGTAGATACGAAGTGCAAGCCGTAAGAAACGTAAGAAAGTAAAAGCCGAATTCTGCGCCTCTCATTTCCCATTAGCTGCCATTGGCATGTACATTGAGCACATTCTGACTGAAAAAGTTTGCTACGTCATACTCGCTGGGCGTAACCTGCTTGGTTTTCGAAAGGTTTAGCGAGCATTCGGCCGCAGTGCCATGAATACAGTGAACTAGTATATACCATGAACTCGAGGTGGTTAAAGGTGGGAAGTGCACCCGAAGCGTGAGCCGTAAGAAAGTGTGCGTGTGCCACCTCTCGTTTAGTCCATGAAATGTCCGCTGGATGGCGGTGCTTCTATATGGGGAATATATGATGAAAAGATGCGAGACGGTGGTACTTGGAGTGTTGAATAGATGGACGAACGGACACATAGACAGATGCATGGAGGGACGCATGAACGGACGCAGGGGCGGCTGCATGGATGAACGCAGGGACGGACGCACGAACAGACGCACGCACGGACGGGCTGATGGACGCATGGACGGTCACACTGACGGACGCATGGACGGACGGACGCAAGAACGAATAGACGGACGAATTCTTCGCTCCACTCTTCATCATTCACTCCGTGGATATTCTGCCATTTTTTTCGATCAATCAGGCTGACACCACCGCATTTTATCGACATTTACGGTATGCGTTTACTAAGAAGTTGTCTTTGAAGGGGTCGGCAACGACTAATGTGGTACCAGAACAGACGGGCGTGGAGTCAAGAAGAGCGCTCACCAGTGCCGCCATGTGCTGTGTTCCGTGCATGAGCCAATGGATTACCTGCCTTCGGGTGTGCCTAAACTCACCGTGCGAGTGCTCCAAGACTTACTTCGGACGCCAGTGTTTTCAAGTGTTCTAATGAATCTCGCACACCACATCAGTTCAAGCATGGCGCGAAAGCTTGGCAAACAAGTGGAGAGGAAACGTTATAGCAAACTTTCGATGCGCTGCATTCACTGTACTCCCGAGCGGCTTTTTCTCTGGTGAATTTTTGCTACCTTAGCCGAAATATACGGCAAAGCATACTTCCGTTTTATGATCGTCTGCGTCAATGAAAAGGTAAGTTCTCCTGTTTTCTGTTTTCTTGTTCACTTTCCCCCTGCTTAGGCCTGATTACTGTTAGAGACAGTATCGGAAAAAGCAAAACACAATGCAATTAGGCCCCAAGAGTGTGCTATTGTTTTTACTACGCTTGGAACACAGCTTCTATATACATTATCTATGCAGCTCACAATACCAATGAATAACCAAACCTACCTTTAGAGAATCAAACAATGTTCGTGCTCTGTGAAATATGCATGTACGCAAGAATGCATGGACTGTCGTATAAAAACACAAACATGTGAAATAGAAATACAGCATATGCATTAAAAACTCCTCCCCCTGAAGGGAGGGTCTAAAAATAGTGTGAGGGGTTAAAACCCTTCCTCCCTCCCAAAGATATATTGCTGGCTACGTCATCGATTCATGCAATTAAATAATGGAATGACATACCTCTATCCCTGGTCAGCTGCCCAAGTGCCTGCACCAAACATGTGTCGAAATATTTAAAGCTCAGTATCTCAACTATGTCTGTTTTACGAAATACTATTGAATCTGCGCACCACGAGAAGTAAAAAAATGCAGCTTTGTTGTGTGAATTATTACGCTTTTTATATTTTTTTTTCTTGCCTCTTTTGTGCAGCTGCTAGGCTGCCGACAGAAGAACACAGGAGAAAGGTCTAAAACATGACGTATTAGCACTGCATTGCAGAGTTTGCGCGACTGTATACAAAAATACCAAATCTACCATGAATGCGTGCATCTGCACTGCATTAGACACCCGGTGGTGTCTATACTACCTTGATCCTATTTATGATGTCCTACGAGCTCGAACTTTATCTTGACACTGTGTCAGCTGCACATGGATATGAATGACACTTTGCAGTTGCACTATTATGTTTGCCACATTGTTCTTACCAGCCACGTGTAATAAAAATTAATCTTACCCATCGCTATTTCTGCTTTGCTCATTTATTAATACATAGTAAAACTCAACCTTCTGCCCACTCCCTCTGTTTCCATGAGCAGAGCTCTCTCAGCTGCGTAGCGGCCGTTGCTGTAGAAGGGAGTGGAAGGTTGGTTACTTGGTGTCCGTCTTGTGTCGTCGTGGCTGCTGCTGCTGCTTGTCAAGGATGGAGAACAGATCCTTTAGATACATTGCAACAACTCGACTTTATGTACAGTAACTTATGTACATATTTACAAGACTCTTTCATTTTCATTTCATTTCATTTTATTTTTATTCGGACATTTCCGCAGAAATGCCCACGAAGGGGGCAAAAGGAGAGTGTGTCTCCTGACTTGGCCCCTCTTCGTGAGGCACCTCGGGCAGGTAGAGCAGGACAGTACAAAACACCATAACATATTTTGAAATACAATACAAGTTGAAAAACAGTGAATACTATAAATATTACATACATTACATATTTCCTTTACATACACTGTAGACTTGTGTTCTGTTTATTACATTGTAAATTCGCTTCTTAAATTGTGTTATGTTTTTAGCCTCCTTAGCGTATTCAATTATTTCAGGAATCCTGTTGCACAGTAGAATGATTTGGTTATTAATTGACTGTACACCATAGTTAGTCCGGCACATTGGCCCGACCAACGCAACAGTACGCAGATTATACGTAAGATCTCTGCTTAAGTACACATCAGAAAAAATCTGGAAATTATCTTTAATTTTTTTGAAGATTAACATGGCTAGTTGCATCCTATAGCACTCTGGGAACGGGAGTACATTATACATATAAAAAAGAGACATATTAGTGGGGACCGAGGTACTTATCAAACCTAGTGCGCGTTTTTGAAGAAGAATTATACTTTCTGTATTTGTTTTGTTACACGTACCCCAGACTAAAATGCAATAAATGATTTGCGAGTAGGAACCGTCGCATGTTGCCGCGGCAGGGCCGATAGTGCAGAGCACTCTTTGCTACAACCAGAACCACCGTGAGGACTCGGGAGGCAGGTTTTGACCCCTCGGTTGTCCCTCCCGATTCTCCTCACGGCTAATCAAAGCAATTCAGTTCGTTCATTGGACAGACTAAACACTTGTTGCCGTCCTCCCCTCTCGCTCTCTTCTTCCAGCACTCGTCCGCTTGGTCGAAGAGAGAGAGAGAGAGACGAAAGGACCGGCCTGCGCACTACGTTCCGCAAACTTTGCGAACGCACACAATGGTGGCGCCGTTTGGCTGCGGGCTTCCTACCATTACAGCGAAATGACTACGCTGACCAGCATGACAGCCGTCCCGCAGACTAATTCTGATGGATTGGTGTCTATACATTGTCCTCATGTTGCCTGCCAGCAATCCACTGGCCGGGGGCCATCTAGCTTGTTTTTAAAAGCAGTGACCGACCACGGCCTTCTTGCCAGAACGGACGCGCTTACACCGAGATGATCGTCTCCCGAGAACCGGTTCTTTGGAAAGTGTGCCCTTTTGCGACCGAGAAGACTCACCCCCCCCCCCCCCCCCCCTTGGCGTGAGACGCCAGACCTTACACACCCGTCCCAACATTCGCCAAGCGCTCAAACGCAGCTACGCGAATAGCAACATAAAGGTATGGCGCCGAACGTTCGCAACCCTGTAGCTGCACTTCGCAGTTCCTTGAACACCAGAGGTGTTTCTGCCACGCGTGCAGTATTCTCTCTGCCTAAACCTCGGGGCCCCACCAAACGGACGCCACCACAAAGCAACCACAAAACAAAAAACCGACACGAGGTCACTGTGTACACAAGTACAATCTATAAAGCAGGCAAATCAAACAAGAAAACTCCTGCATGCTTACCGTTGTGCATATACGCACAAAAAACACTTCACTGAATGACACACACCCTTTCACACATGGTGCGGTTCGAGATAAACAAAAAACATAACTCCTGCGTGTTTACACATACAAGAAACAAAATACATATCAATGAGACACACACACATTTCAACACATGGCGCTGTTCAAGTGTCTCCAGGTTCGCGCACGTCACTCTTAACTAATGGAGTGTCCACCACTTGCCTAGTCCTCTAGTGTCTCAACAGCCCCTGAGGCACCGCTGCCATTTCCCGAGGGACCATTACGTGCCTTCGACAGTGCGCATGCGTCGGCAACAATAGTGGGTGGCGGCCATAGACCATGGTCATAAGTGTGCTGAAGGGCCAAAAATCGAATGCTCCCGAACTCCAGCTGACTGACAAGAAATCGCAGCATTGAGCTGGAGAAAACCCGTGCCGTGCAAACGCGATCGACGCCTGAACGTCACTCTTCGCCCGCCGCGATAGGTAGATCTTTCATTCACTCATTCATTCACTGTTTATGCAGACCAAAAAACAATAAATACCTAGGTTGAAGGGACTAAAGGCAGATTACCTTTGCCTGACTAAGGTCCCTTCACTCATACATTTGCTCAGGTGAAGTGGAACAAAAAATACAAATTTCATTCTGCTTTCCAATGAGGGGACACAAAATTCAAATTCAACAAGTATAACAGACGTCGACACATACGTTTTAAAATAACACATTGCAGTCATCATCAATTTGCAGTACCAATATAAAGAGTATATATTAAAATACAACACGGAAAATTGTTTGACAGAATTACTAAGTACCACAGAGAAAAACATTTGAAAAGAAATAAATTGAGCAATTTTCATCTAATATGCAAAAGCGCAAACAGAAAAGAAATATTTACAATAAATAATACAATTCGGGCTCCTTACAAGGAAGGAAGTACATCTTAAGTTTTTTCTTCACGGTGTTTTTAGTGTTATGTTCTTTCAAAAGTTCACGGACATAGATAGTGTAAGCACAGTATTGATGACGTGTGACCATCTTTTTCATCTGTATATAATCATCATCACAAAAAAACGTCGTCTTCGTTCGAAGGGTTGATCAGGCAATTCGGCCTAATAAACGCCGTCGAGACTCCAACGCTGCTACTGTCTTACGGAGTGGTGGAGGTGCTTTGATCCCCAAGTCCTCTCCGACGTCAGGTTCCCCTGGAGCTTCGTTCGGGTCACCGCTTGCTTCCCCCGTCCGCTGTCATGGCTCAAGAGCCGCTGCCCGGAACATCCAGCATCACTGTCCAACAAACCATTCCGGCGTGGATTGTCAATGCCCGGCAGCGCGACCCACCCCTCTTCTGTGGTCTTCTACGCGACGACGTCGAGGTACGGCAAAAGAATACGACATGACCAGTGTTTATAACCAATGGGATGAGCCTCAAAAACTTCGTCACGTCACCTTCTATCTGTCCGATGTCGCGAAAACGTGGTTTTTCAACCACGAGAGCAGCTTCCCGGATTGGCCTACTTTGGCTCAACAAGTCCGTAGGATTTTTGGAAAACCGAACATCCATTCCATAGTGTCGAAACGAAAGCTCGATGGGCGTGCCCAACTTCCCGGGGAGACGTACACTTCGTACATTGAAGACGTCCTTGCCCTTTGCCACCGCGTGAACTCGGCGATGACAGAAGCTGATCGTGTTCGCCACATCATCAAAGGGACAGGCCATGTCGCCTTTAACGCTCTGGCTGTTAAAAACCCCACGACCGTTGAGGACGTCATCACGACATGTCAGCATCTTGATGAACTTCAAGCCATTCGATTGCACCCAGACTACCCAGACACCAGTGACAGCCAGCCTTCCTCGGGCGCGGATTTGCGCGCGCTGATTCGCACTCTGATTCGCGAGGAACTTCAAGCACAAGGGTTGTCATGTGCACCCGCCCCTCGGTCTCACTCTCAATCTGCAGGTCTGCGCGACATCATCAAAGAAGAGCTCTCATCCATGGCTGGCGCTCTCCCATCGAAGACTACGGCGCCACCAACACCACCCATGACGTATGCGCAAGTCGCTGCCATGCCACCTACCTTGGTTCAGCAC
This sequence comes from Rhipicephalus microplus, assembly GCF_043290135.1. Taxonomy (NCBI): domain Eukaryota; kingdom Metazoa; phylum Arthropoda; class Arachnida; order Ixodida; family Ixodidae; genus Rhipicephalus; species Rhipicephalus microplus. The sequence continues at coordinate 87,420,562 of NC_134700.1, forward strand.
GCCATCCTGTTCCTGCGCAGTCCAACGTAGCAGCATTTGCACCACACTCGCCTGTCCCAGCGCCAGTACCAGCGCCTGTGACAGCTACAGCGCACTACGCCCCCTGGCGCTCGCCTCGCCCAATATGTTACTATTGTGGCATTTGGGGCCATATTTCACGATTTTGCCGCAAGCGCCAACAGGATGAATGCCGTGACTACGATGTTTACCAGTTCCGGTATTGGTGGACACGGGGGCTGCTATTTCTGTTATTTATGCGGATTTGTGTACTCGTCTACGTCAAGTTGCCACACGTTATACTGGCACTCTCTTACGTAGCGCAAATGACTCGCAGATACGGCCTTCAGCACAATGCACCGTTAGAGTTTTTATTGATGGGATCCGGTATCATATTCAGTTTGCCATGCTGGATTCTTGTGCTTTTATGCTTATTCTACAATAGGACTTTTTTCTGATGCTGCTACTTCCATATCTTGTCGATAACGACTCATACATATGGGAGAGACGGATGATATTTCCCCGAAATTATCACGTGACCGGCTACGAACAGCCAATGACTTCCTTGTGCCACCTAATCACGAGCACGTTATCACGGTTATGTCTGACTCCATTGACCACAGTGACGTCTTAGTCAGTCCATCAGCCCGTTGTCTATCCAGATGGATTGCACTTTCATCGAGTCTTGTCCGCTTCTCCAACGATGCCGCATTTCTCGCAGTACTGAATATCACCAATGAGCCGATTCTGCTGACCAAGGGCACTGTTGTAGTTTCCAGCGTGGACACACAACCTATCTCTGTAGTGACTTCCGATACTAGTCTGGTGGAATCACGTTCAATACCAACAGATGCCCCACCCACTGCTACTGTCTTACAATATTTTCGTGGAGTAGATAAGGTATTTGATATGATTAGTTTGCTGACCATATGTTGTTCTGAAAAAAAAAAAGGCAATCAAAAACGATCAAAGCGTAGTTCATAGGGAGTATCGCTTGGGTAGCAATGCTCCATATAAGTGCCAACGGTGTCTCCTATTTCATTAATGACATATAAGCTGAATTTAATATTGTAAATTGGTAGACAGTAAGTATCTGAGGATTGCCAAAAAAATGGAGGAGTATGTCCTCTAGGTTGCAGATTTTCTATGTAGCGCACATACCTTTTTGTAAAACTAACAACCTGTTCTTGAGACGTTTATTGGCGGACACTTGTTGATGATGCTTGACAGCGACAGTCAATGTGAGTACCGACTCTTTGCACGAGCTGCTCTTCATTTTGCTAAAAGGCGACCCACTAGAAGGCGCTGTAGAGGACGACTCACTGTTCGAAGGCTTCGCCACAACTACCCCGGGGGGGGGGGGGGTGAGTGAGAATTTATTAGAAGGCAGACAGGTCGGCCTGAGCTAGTTCACTCTAGCCTGCTACTCTACACAGGGGATAAGGGAAAGGGGAAAGAAAGAGGGATGAAGGGTGCTGATGGGGACAAGAAGGGGTGGTGCGTATGTACAGTAGCCACTTAGTATAGTACCCTACAGTCTAGTTTCTAGTCCAGTGCTTTTTATAAAGTCTAGAACAGCCTTTGTAGCAGTTTTTGACACTGGTCGTTCATTGCTGACAATATGTGGCTTTCACTTAATGGTGTTCGTCCAATGCTTGCCAACATTGCAGTTAGCATTTCTCTTTGTGCCACGTATAATGCACAGTCACAAAATATGTGAGCTATCGTTTCGCGCACTTGGCAGCGTTCACAATTTTGGCTGTCCGCACGGCCGATTAGGCGGGTGTAGTGACGAGGGAAGGCAACGCCCAGGCGAATTCGGTGCAGTATATTAGCATGTCTTCGGCTGATTTTATCTGGAGGACGAAAAGTCATACTGGGGTCTGTTTCCCGCAGGCGCTTGTTCCGGTGATCTGGTAGCAACCAGTAAGTGGCAGCACATTCGCGCATGAGTGATCTCAGTCAGTCAGTCAGTCAGTCAGTCAGTCAGTTTATTTTCCTTAAAGACCCCCAATGGGGGTATTACATAAGGGGTGGGAATAATATTTAACAAACGTAATCAATACATGGGTTTCAACTATATACATTTCTTCATATTACAAGGAAATATGCATGTACAATAAATAACACACGTAACCAACATGTAATTCAAAAAAGCACTTAAAGGTTATTTGTTAGAAGATGGTCAGTGACATGTTGTGCAAAAGAAGATGGACATATTATGTCGACAATGGAAAAAGGGAGGTCGTTCCAGTCTTTTGCTGTGCGGGAAAAAAATGACGCGAGAAATGTTGATGTTCGAGCGCGCATTAATGAAACCTGCTGCGTGTGGCTTGTCCTGGCTGATATGCGTGTTGCGGGTTTGATGTAAGATGGTTGATGCAGGATTGAACTGTGAAAAAATTTATGGTAAAGACAAAGAGAAGAAATGCGCCGACGAAGAGCGAGCGATGGAAGATTGGATAGTAATTTTAGTGATGTGACGCTGATGTCGTATGAATACGAAGAATGAATGAAGCGAGCTGCACGGTTTTGAACTGATTCTAGAGCGCAGATGAGGTATGCTTGGTGCGGGTCCCAGATGGCGGATGCGTATTCCAATTTTGGTCGCACTAGTGATGTGTAGGCAAGTAATCTTACTTGCATTGGAGCACTTTTGAGGTGACGTTTTAAAAAGCCTAAGGTTTTGTTAGACGATGAAATGATGTTTTGGACATGCGTACGCCAGATCAGATCGCTAGTCACGGTGACACCTAGGTATTTATAAGAGTTAGTCAGTTCTAGGGGTAAGCTGTTGATTGTGTACGGAAACATGAGCGGATTATTGCTACGCGTAAATGACATAGTTTTGCATTTATTTACGTTTAGTGTCATTAACCAAGTGGTACACCATTTCGAAACGTTAGTAAGATCGTTCTCTAAGGTTAACTGGTCAGAGGTGTTTAGTATTGCGCGGTAGACAACGCAGTCATCTGCGAACATACGTATATTACTGGTTACATGCAAAGGTAAGTCGTTAATATAGATTAAAAATAGTAGCGGGCCAAGGACGGAGCCTTGAGGGACACCTGATGTTACTGGGATGGCAGTAGACAGGTGGTTATTTACAGCGACGCGTTGTGATCGATTAGTAAGGAACTCTTTTATCCATTTTATGACGGTGGGATGTAAATTTAGTTGGGAAAGTTTAGCGAACAATCGTTGATGAGGCACCTTATCGAATGCTTTAGCATAATCAAGAAAAACGGCATCAGTTTGCACGTTAACGTCGAGGTTAGTATGAATGTCATGCAAGAAGGCTGCCAGCTGTGTTTCACACGACAACCCCTTGCGGAAGCCGTGTTGTGAAGGGTGAAAAAAATTATTGCTGTCGAGAAAATTCATTATGTGGGAGTAGATGACATGCTCCATGATCTTGCAGGGGACGCTTGTTAGGGAGATGGGGCGATAGTTAAGTGGAGAGTTTCTATCGCCTGATTTGAAGACCGGAACGACCTTCCCTATCTTCCAGTCACATGGGATGATTCCTGAGGAAAGGGACTGGGAAAATATTAGAGCAAGAAAAAGCGAAGCACTCTCTTTAACATTTTTTAGAATTTTGGAATTGATACCATCCATGCCCGCAGAGGATGACAATTTCATTTTTTCTATTATAGACAATATTCCATTTGCGCAGAAATTGATTGCTGGCATGTCATGATTACAATTAAAGCCAAGTGAAGGTATGCGGGAGTGTATGCTTGGTTCATCAGTAAAAACTGTAGCAAAAGAAGCGTTGAATAGATTCGCACATTCCCCGTCAGTAATAGCTTCACCAGATTCAAGGGTTAGTACAGTGTCACGCGGTTTGTCAGCCTTAAGTGTTTTCCAGAACTGTCTGGGATTAGTCTGCAGTAGCTTGGGTAGGTCTGTGTTATAGAAGAAGTTTTTTGCTTTGCGCAGGGCTAAAAGATAATTGCGGTCAGCCTCATAGTACCTATCCCATACACTCGGTTGACCTGCACGTTTGGCAGATCGGAATAAACGTTTCTTTTTATTTTCAAGGCGTTTTAGATTTTTAGTAAACCAGGGTTTGTTGCAGGTGCTTGTGAAGCTGACTTTAGGTATGAATTTATCGGTTAGCTCCGTCAGTTTACCGATAAAGCGGGTCCAATTCGTATCTACTGTGTGTTGATGTAAAGTTGCTTGGAAAGTGTGGAAGAATGCGCTAAGAGCTTCGTTTATTGTTTCGTAATCCCCTCTGTCATATAGATGGATCGTTTTTTTTGTAGGTTTCTCGTTTAAGCGGTTGAAAAGAAAAAGTGGCGTGAATTGTCTTATGGTCACTGATTTCGGGTAGATAGTGAATGCGTGACAGGCTTTCAGGATTGTTGGTTAGTATCAGATCCAGGACACTGGCTGTATCTTGCGATACACGTGTTGGCTCTGTGACTAGTTGGGTCATGTTGAAGTTTAGGCAAATATCAAGAAACGCATTAGCTTCACCTACACCCGTAGATGAATGCACATTGCTGGTGCGCCATTCTATTTGTGGGAAGTTAAAATCACCGAATAAAAGTACGTGCGCGTTTGGATGAGCAGACGTGAGCTGGCACATGGCCTGATTAAGTTGGTTGCTAAAATTGGAACTAGCACGGGGTGGTCGGTAGCAAACGCCCAGTACAACGGACTGAGGATGTGCCTTAATAAGTACCCAGAGCATTTCTAGCTCTGTTTTAATATGTACGACTGAGCAAGATAATTGCTCGTGAACAGCAATGAGTACACCGCCACCACGAGTAGATGCGCGGTTATTCCTGTACAACTGGAAGTTTGGTAATTCTGACAGAACTTCGTCATCACGGATGTCATCAGTTAACCACGTTTCGGTAAGTAATAGCACATTGCTTTCAGAGGATGATACAGTGCTAGATATAAGTTCCCGTTTGGGTAGGAAACTGCGAATGTTAGTGTAAATAACAGAAAGTGAAAGAGTTTTGCTAGTAACCGCAACAGCGGTCGTTTTTTTTTCCCGGTGGCTTGATTGCTACGATAGTTCTTTGACGGTGTTTGATTCGGCGTCGAAAATGTAGCGCTTCTGATTCATGTGCAGTGTTTTGAAGTGCATTGAAAATGGCTTGTTGTTACTTCTCGCAAAAGCAATTAGTTGTTTTCTAGCATTTTGGACTGAGCGTGAGAAGTCTTCACCTATGCCGTAACTTGTCCCCTTAAGCTTGCGACCATTCGATAATATTGCAGTTTTTGTCTTGTGCAGAGCAATCTTCACGATTATGGGCCGGGAGCGTTCAGGTGAATGTCGACCGAGACGATGCGCGCGTTCGATATCTCTTGGTTCTAAGTGAACCTGTAGGTTGTCCCGGCAAAGATTCATTACCAGCCGCTCCGATTCAGAAAATGTTTCAGATGCGGAAGGGTCCGGGATACCGTAAAATATTAGGTTGTTTCGCCTTGAGCGATTTTCAGCGTCATCAATACGGGCTTCTAGTGCAAAGATTCTGCAGGAGGTCTGCTCCGTGTTAACGCGCAGGACTTCTATTTCTTTTCGAAGTGGTACCAGAGACTGATAATGACTTTCAAGGTCTGATAATCTTTTGTTCAGTTCGCCAATTGTTTTATCGGTGTTACCGAGCTGAGACTTCAAGCCCTGTACTTCTGCAATTAGTTGTGTTTGACCTGTAGATAGCTTACGCAATTCAGCAAGAAGGTTCTCAGAGATATTTGAAGGGCCAGGGTTAGTTTCAACATCTCCAGCTAGAATTAGTAGTGCACGAATTACATGGACACACTCGGCAATAATAACCATACAGCAATGCGGGCTTGGCAGCTGTACCAGAAAGTAATTACCAGATCTTTTCGAAAAGACAACGTAGGGCTCACCAACCTGCATAGCGGGAGCGAATTGATTAGTGATCCGTGCAGTGGCACAGACACCAAGCCCACAGCGCTCCGTTGAAGGTCCTTGTTCTTTTATAGGTGTCGGGCTCGTGGATGTCGATGATGATGCAACCGTCCAGGCTTGGTTGAGCTCAGCTGCCCAGAGTCCCTCTTCTGGTCGAGCCAGGCATTTGACGATAGGCAGAGGGCATGCGCTGCCTTCGTCGCTTCCAGGGCAGCTGAAGCCATGTTCCGCCGGCGCTACCGCATGCGCAAGCGCAGGTAGCAGCAGATGAGCGATGACGTAACGGACCATCTGCATAGCGGGAGCGAATTGATTAGTGATCCGTGCAGTGGCACAGACACCAAGCCCACAGCGCTCCGTTGAAGGTCCTTGTTCTTTTATAGGTGTCGGGCTCGTGGATGTCGATGATGATGCAACCGTCCAGGCTTGGTTGAGCTCAGCTGCCCAGAGTCCCTCTTCTGGTCGAGCCAGGCATTTGACGATAGGCAGAGGGCATGCGCTGCCTTCGTCGCTTCCAGGGCAGCTGAAGCCATGTTCCGCCGGCGCTACCGCATGCGCAAGCGCAGGTAGCAGCAGATGAGCGATGACGTAACGGACCATCTGCATAGCGGGAGCGAATTGATTAGTGATCCGTGCAGTGGCACAGACACCAAGCCCACCAACAATGTGTTGACGTCACAATCTCAACAATGTGTTGACGTCACTTTGCGAGTAGAGTACTTTGACGTACATAGGAGCGTTGTATATTGCCGCTCTTGCTTCGCTATTGGCTGTTTCGTTGCCAACCAGGCCGCAGTGTCCAGGAATCCATTGGAGTGTAATCAAGTGACCACCCCTGTGTGTTAGGTCAAATGCTTGGACGATTCCTAACGTTAACTCGTAAAATTGGCCTCTTCTTAAGCGAGAATGGATAGCTTGAAGCGCTTATTTTGAATCAGACAGAATCGCCCATTTACGCGGTGCTTGGTCGTTCACAAATTTTATGGCTTCTTGTATAGCAACAAGTTCTGCAGCTGTCGAAGATGACCTATGATCTAAATTGTACTGTCGGGAAATACCGAGTTGAGGGATCACGAAGGCTGCAGCTGAGGCGGATGAAGTTACGGATCCATCGGTGTAAATGTGCACAGAGTCGCTATATCGGTCATCTAAATGTGCCAAGGTGAGTTGCTTGAGGGCAATATAAGAAACAGGCGGCTTATACGAAATTCCACGTATGTGAAGGCACACCACCGGTTTAGCCAATGTCCATGAAAGCACTGCAGGGATTACGGCAGTGCAAAGCCTGACGGGATCATGTACCTATGCGCATCGAGGCATCGCGAATAGGTACAGCCTGGTCGGTCCACTTGTAGCGAAGACAACGGGTGCTGTGCATGTCGAGTCAGCAGACGAAGGTGCACTCGAAGAGGCTCACGGGATGTGTAAACCTGTATAGGGTAGGTGCATGACTCCTCTATAGTGCCAGAGGTAGATGTGCACCGTGGCACGCCAAGGCATATTCTCAGTGCTCGTGCCTGAAGGCTCTCTAATGTACGAAGGCACGTTGCCCGCATGCTGGAAAGCACAGGTGAGCTGTACCTTATATAGCCCACAAACAATGCCTTGTATATCTGCAGAAGACTTTACTCCGAAGGGCCCCATCTCAGTCCTGCTATAACTCGAAGAACATACACAAAACTGATTAGTTTGTTTCTCAGCACAGTCACATGCTTTGACCAGGACAGGTTGCGATCAATGACGACCCCTAAATAGAGGTGGTGCTTAACCACGGGAATCACTGCTCCGTGAGCGAAGATTGGGTACCGCGACATTGATTTCTTCGTAAATGCCAATGCAGCACATTTTGCTATTGAAAGTTGCAGTCCCTGACGACGTAAGTACTTAGATGTTATTGGTGTGCCTTGTTGTAGCCTTGCTCGCAGTTGTGGTCGCGTTGATCCAGATGCCCATATGCATATGTCGTCCGCATACGCACTGATTCTGACAACGTCGGGTAGCTCAGCTTCAAGGCCAATGAGTGTTATGTTAAAAAGCATGGGGCTCAGGACGGCGCCTTGTGGAACTCCACGGCTTACGAGGTGCCTGGCCGTGTCACCGTCGGATGTCGACATAAAAATGGTACGTCCTCTGAGATAGCTCCCTATCCATGCGTGTAGTCGGCCACCTACACCGGTGTCTTCAAGTGCGTCAAGAATGGCCTCATGGTAGACGCTATCGAACGCACCCTTTATATCTAAGAAAATGGCCCCTACCGATCTCCGACGTTGTCTGTCTTTCCTTTTCAACAGAAGAAACTAGATCTACAACACCATTTATAGATGATCGACCTCTACGGAAGCCATTTATATAATCTGGTAAGCCGACATTATTATCCAGCAGCCATTCCAATCTTGCCAGCAGCATGCGTTCCATCACCTTACCGATGCAACTGGCTTTGGCAATGGGTCTATAAGAAGGCAACTCGTGTGAACACTTGCCTGTTTTCAGTAAGGCCACTATGCGGCTGCACATCCAACTCTCTGGTACTGTCGCTGTTTCCCACGTAGAGTTGTAGAACGACAAGAGAGCCTGCCTTGCTTCCTGGCTGAGGTGATATAGAGCCGAATAAGTAATTCCGTCAGGCCCTGGTGCGGACGACCGTCGGGACGTCGAAATCGCAGCGTCGAGTTCGTGCATTGTGAATGGCAAGTCGAGGCGATCGTCGCTGGATGGCGGTGAGGCTAAATACGAAGGTGATATCGATGTGGAGGACATACCTACGAGTAAGTGGCAGTAATCTTCTGCAACCTCTACTTCAGGTCGACCTTGCTTTAGAGCCAAAGATTGGGAAGGGAACAACTGTTGAGTGGGCGTCTGAAGGCTTCGGACAGTTTGCCATATTCGAGACAGGGGTTTTCTGGGATCAAGAGAGCTACAAAATACCCTCCACTGTTGCCTATCGAGATTATCGAGGTGTCGCAATACATGTCGTTGTGCTTGGCGTGCTGTAGATAGGGCAGCTGGTGATTTCGTCCTCCTGTATTTTCTCTCTGCCCAGCGACGAATTGCACGAAGGTATTCATATTGTGCGTCAAGTTGTGATCTTGGTAGCGACACAATCACAAGTTTCGTATGCGTTGTTAAGGCTGATGCAATTAGGCTTTCTATTTCAGATATAGATTGAATGTTCCCGCACTGAGCATTTACAGAAGCTTGGAATCCTGGCAAGTCTACGCTTTTCACAGGCCGGGAAGACGAACGATGGAAACCTTTTAGCTGTATATATGTAGGGAGATGGTCACTTCCATGTGTTTCAACGTCTACAAACCAACAGGTGGTAGGCAAGAGACTTCTGCTCACAAAACATACGTCTAGACAGATGTTGTACGATGCGCCACGGAGGTAAGTAGGTGAGCCATCGTTAATGGACATAAGGCCTTGATTGAGCACAAAATCGGCAATGTCCCTGCCGCGGGTGTTCATTGAGGCAGAACCCCACATGGGATGATGTGCAATAAAATCCCCAGCTAATACATGTGGTCCAGGGCAAGCTTGGAGAACAGACAAGAGATGGGGACAGTCCACGTGGCTTCTAGGAGCAATGTATCCACCAATGATTGATATTGAACGTCGCTTGTGCTTTATAGATAGGCAAATATAGTCGTTACACTCTAAGCCAAAAACGGCCGAAATGGGAGCAACGGCTGTTTTTGCTCTTCAAGACCGACTGTTACTCTCCAAAACGACCAAGCGGAACAAGATGGCCGACTTGTTCGAGAATGGGGGAGCAACTGTATTCATCTTAAGTTTGTAAGGGAGCAACGGAAGGAGGAACCGCTGTAAATGCTCTCGTCACGCAACGGTTACTCCCCGGCAGGACACCGCACACAAATATGCATGCCGCCCACATTGATATTCATAGGCCAGATTATTGTTTGTTCTGTGTGCCAAACTTAACCAAACCAAAACAGTGATTTATTTTAGCATCCGCAGATAATAAGATAGCAGCGCTGGCTGAACACAGAAGGCCTGAGAATATAGCTACGGCAAGTACCTAACACACGCAGCAGCAGAGTGGAGAGTTGGCACGTCAAAGCGGACCGAACGCAGAAACACGTGCAAAACAACGATAAAAAAGCCTAGACACGCCGTTCGTCCGCGAAGGAAGGGCGTCAAAGTCGATCAAGCACCGAAACACGTGCATAAGGAGCCCCTCCCCCCCCCCCAGATATATCGGAGAAGAAAAAAAAAGTGGACCCAGACGCGCTTTTCATCAGCCGTACACTTAGTAGCACGCTTCACCGTGTAGTTTGAGGGCAGAATGACAAATCTGCGCCATCTGCGCCCGCACGACAAGTGTGGCGCTAGTGTAGCAAGCGATGTAATTTACAAAGTAATTTTTATTTTGTGTTTATGTTTACTAGCACTAAATAAAAAGTGCACTCAATTTTTTATATTTAATTATGAGTTTTAGTGTACCTCAGTTTTTTTTATAAGTGTATTAGGAGAACACATTGAAAGCATTGCGCTGATGCCTGTGCTGCCACTGCTCGACATTTTTTTTTCGGCGCAACTAGGTTCGCGTTCACACTACTCATATTCATATGGTCTGTGGTCGGCGAGCACATGGACATGCGAGCTTGTGAGCTATGTTTTGATCATGTGTGTGTGTCGCAGATTTGCGTTTCTACTTATTCGTGATGAAGGTTAGTGTATATTTATCTTTATGGAGCACGAAGCTGTTGTGGATTTTGCTGCTGGGTGGAACAAACACATCGTAAACACGTCTTCAGCTATCTGCAAGCCTCTTCACTCGTCGGACAAAGGACTGTGCATGCATCAGCGTGCAGGTGAGTGGCATTTCCAGCAACATTTAATGCTCTTACAATAGATTGTTGAGTGGTTGCGCTAGTAAAAAAGAAATTATTTGCTCTCTCTTATTTAGCGTATCCATTGCTAGCCGTATCGGACTAAATTAGCTCTATTATTACCGCCTGCATACCCTCTTGCTTCCCCTGTCACCAATGCAGTGCCAGTGTACTTTTGCAGTTAAAAGTTCATTTCGACAACACTACCTCGCTTGAAAAAAACATTGGGGCGGGGTTGTAGCTGCCTTCATACTGGCACTTTTCTATCATTGGCTTTATGCAACGTTAACGGCTGAGTGTTGGGGCCTTGGGCCGCATTTTTTAGAGCTGTAAAGTGTATTTAAATCAGTAAGTGAACAAATCATTGTCGCATCACTTCACTGGCATAGCCAGGCGGTTGCGCACAGAATTTTTTTAGGCCGGGCGTAGGGAGCCCATAATGACAACCATATTCGCTTGCCCGGCCTATTCAGATAAGCGGATCCGCCCCCCCCTCCCCACACGCCAAAAAAAAAAATCTGCCCACATCACTGCGGCACTTGCTTCACCTCTGCGCTGAACGTACTATTTTATAAGCGCACTATCAAGCGAGCAGTTTACACATGTACAAAACAATTGGAGGAAGAATGACCCAAATCTTTCAGATTTTTTAGTGATGCAAAACCTTCGCAAAACTGAATATTGTAAAAGACAATCATAAATGCTGTATGTTCTCGTTAGCGTTGTCATTATTCTGCATCATGAAATATTTATGCGCTGTGAAAACTTGGCATGCCGTTGAAGTCACATATCGACGTTTAATACCAATCGACGAAAATTTCGACAACCTCAATAACGCCGTTTGGGATTTGCCACATGCACATAATTAGGCTGATTCCTACTTGGCTGTTCTTAACCTGACTTCACTGCTACCAAATAAAACAATATTTGATGCACGTATTTTACTACTTTTTTTTCAGGGATATGACACAAATTTGGTTATACTGCCTATAAACACGCTCCCAACGATGCTAAAGTACAGAAAGCAAGTGAGTTTTGGTAAGTGCATACTTTTTGTACTACGTATATGAAAGCATCACTTTTTAGGGGCAGACTGTGCATGTGTTGGCCAGAGAATAGTTCAACATGCCACATGGTTACACTGGCACTGACAATTTGACATGGCTCCGCTGGCCCGTGTGTGTGCTCACACTGTCACCGTTAAGATAAAATGTTTGTTTTCATTGCAGGGATTGCTGTTTGTACTAGAAAGCCAACTGCCAAAAATTTTTTATGCTGGTACTCCTATAAAAGTACGCTTTCCCTATTTACATAGATTTTGGCTTGCACAAAGCATAACACTTGGGCCTAGATTCACAAAGCTGTCCATGCGCAGGCCTTCGTAACAGCATTTATTGGCTTGCCTTTACCCTGTTTTCTGCAGATGTTTCGTGGGTTTAAAAGTGCCACAGCATGTTGACCTCCCCCACTCTGAAACATTCGCGTTCAAAGTTCTGCAAGAGTGGGCTTAACTTTTTTGTGCACCTCCTTGCTGTTCCAAGATCCTGAAGTGTTATGCTCTTACTAGAGGTGGCAGTGTTTCTAATGTTTTTATTTCCATCACATTGACCAAGTATGCGATCTTGGCTTGACTGGTAGCACATCGTCAACAAATGTCTTTGTGGCACTTGTAGAAGGCAGCACAAAATAAATAGGCAGACATTCACACCAGGAGCTAACTTCTAACAATGCTTTTTTTGGAAACCACGGTGCGCTTATTCCAATTTGTCTAACAAAGCAGTAACCTGTTTGGCTGTGAACCAACAAGACGAACTAATAAAAGCTTCACATCTTATTGCTCTCAGATATATATGTATTGGCAAGCTATCTGTGACACTGTCAAACAAAGAATCAGAATATCTGTGCATGCCTTAAGATATATTGCTTCGTTCACATATCTCGTGGCTGTGACTCGACAACCGAGTGCAAAAATGCACCCTAGTTTACTACATTTAAAGCATTTTTTGAAGGTAGCACGATCTACATTTTTTTTGTCTATAGTTTTGTCCAGCCGTTTGCGTCAGGTACAAAGAAATATACTCAAGATTAACATGTAGCCTCTACAAATGGTTGCTTTCAAGCAGGTTTTACATGCTTGGCTTGTGCCTACAGGTATTGCACAATTCAAGACGCAGCAGCGTATGATAGAACAGTAGAATTGAGAGCAACTATGTGCAGGAGCTAAATAAGTATTTTAACATGAGCGGACGGTACGTGTTATTTGCCACACACATGATCTCACTTAGAATGCCCATTGGTGAATAGGCTCACAGAAATGTCACTCAGCTGTGTATAGGAAACAAGCTAACTGAACCTAAGGGTATCTTTAACTGCTACAAATATGCCTTGTTGAGGTGCTGCACATTTTCTTCCAGAATATTGCTGTCTGAGACATCATGTGAAGAGCGTCTACCACATCAGCATTTATATGGCTTGCCAAGTAACGTTTGGCCGAACCTTCTTTTTTTTCATATTTCGTTTTGCAGTAGACATCCTAGAATGTAAGCGCTGCTGCAGTCTGTGTGACTCATTGTTATATATTGATTCTGGCATGTTTAACGTCACAATTATATTTTTTTTCTTGCAGCAATGAGATGCTTCACATATGCCTGCGGTGACATTCCGCTGCGCTGGCCTGATGGAAACACCAGCTGCGAAATTTGAGTTCTTCAGAATCGGAGAAGTTGCCCTTCTCTCACCAATGATGACACAGACTGCCCTATGCTAGAAATTTAAGATTGTTTTTCTATGTATGACGCAGAAAACCTTTGATGTATTATGGTGCTTCTTCAGGGCTGGCTGTGGTGTGGCGAAGTCTACTTTTACGTGTGCTCACACGTCCCCTCATAAAAAGAACAATAAAGCATTTATTTTCCTTTCAATATTGTCCACTTTTTGTGTTAGAAGCACCCAAGCAGTGCTCTTCCAAGGAGCTCTCGCCATGTGTTAAGCGTGTGACAAGCATACTCGAGATAGTCATTTCCCCAAGGAGTAACTGGAAGCATGTGCAGTTGGTTTTCAGAGAGTAACTACGAACACGTGGGAGGAACGGTAAAGAGTAACTGTTGCTCTTAGAAGAGCAACTGGTGGGAGTAATGGTTGATCCGCAGGGAGCAACTGGTGGGAGTAACTGTTGGTCCGCAGGGAGGAACTGGAGGGAGTAACTGTTCATCCCCCGAAGGAGAAACTGAGAGGAGAGCAACGGTTCGTCCCTCTGCAGATACTCCTTTTAGGGGAGTAATGGGAACGGCAATGCAATTGCTCCCTGAAAGGAGCAACCCCTGTACCCCTGTTGCTCCCTTTTGGCTTAGAGTGTAGAAGCATGAGGAGCCACGGCATGTCTCACGTACGTTAAATCTTGACGTACGCATATAATTACTTTGCTCGCATTTCGATCATCACGTGACCACAAAGTGACGTATCCGGAAATACGAAACGACGACATCATATTCGGCTCACATATTAAAACCAACGGAAATTTGTATTTAAGCATCCGTTTTCGAACACCGGATACGGAGAGGGAGCCGCCTGGCGACCTAACAACTGGTTACTATGAGCGGGTCGTGGTAGGCTTTGATGCGCTCCACGTTGACAATGTCGCGCCCTTGACGGCGCATGTTCCAAGATGGTTCGATGGGTTTGATCAAGTAATTTACAGGGGAAGTGCGTTTGACGACATGGTAGGGGCCTTCGTATTTGGGCAATAGTTTTGAATATAGGCCAGTTGAAGTGGTAGGGATCGAGAGCCAGACGAGCACTCCAGGGAGGAACCTGGGCGCTGTAGTGCTGGTGTCAGCGCGAATGCCTTTTTGCCGCTCTTGATCATGCGCTGTAAAGGTCCTTGCAAGCTCCCGACACTCTTCAGCAAGCTTGGCTGTAGCAGAAATAGGCGCTCACTTGGACGGATCTGGCTTGTATGAAAGTATAGTGTCGACGATGTGCGACGGGTGCCTTCCATATAATAAAAAAAAAAAGGTGACGTAGGCGGCGGTTGGTCATAAAAGCGGCTCGATTTGCTGGGAAAATTGGAGGCGACATGCGGTTGCTGCACACGATTGCAATAGCGTGCTACGTGACCGACGCAACCACAAGGAAAGCAGATGGGGCGTTTATCAGCAGTGCGCCATCGGTTCGCGGGTTCGATCCACGTCGCAGAACGCAATGGGCGAGCCGGCTGCTGATATAACTGCATAGTGGGCGGCACACGGGGCACGTGGATGACGTCGGCATATGTAGGCGGCACAGTTTCTCCGAAGGCCTGGGGCCTGGCGATGGTGTCGGTGTAACCAAGGGGGCCACTCACAGGAATCGGTGGGGGTGGCCTGGCGACAACTTGGGCGTAACTGAGTAATGTAGATACTGGAGGCGGCTGGTGGTATTCAGAAACGACCTCCGCGATTTCCTGCTGAATGGCTCGGCGGAGGGGAGGCAGAAGTGTGCTTGACGGCTGTTGAGCACGTTGTGGGGAAGCAAAAGCAAGTAAAGAGACCTGGTGGGCAACTTCCTCACGCACGAATGACTTGATTTCAGCGAGCAAGGTGGTGTGGTCAGGAAGTGTTGACAAGGCCGAGAGATCAGCGTCACGTGAGGGAGGTCGACAGGTCATCGAGCGCTGCCGCCGCAGCTCCTCGTAACTTTGGCATGGTGTAATGATCTCTGCCACAGTGCGAGAGTTCTTGGCCAGGAGCATGGTGAAGGCATCGTCGGCGATGAGTTTTAGAACATGGGTGATTTTGTCAGCCTCTGACATGCTCGCGTCCACTTTCTTGCACAAGTCAAGGATGTCCTCGACGTAACTTGTGAAAAACTCAACGGTCTGCTGTGCTCGTTTACGTAACCGCTGTTCGGCTTCCAGCTTACGAACGGTAGGACGGCCGAACATGTCAACGACGGCGGTTTTAAAAGCGGACAAAGTTGGGGAATCGGATGCGTGGTTGTTGTACCACATGCCAGCCTCATCCGCGAGGTAGAAAACCAGGTTGCCTAGTTTACCTGCCTCGTACCAATAACTGGGGACGCTGACGCGTACGTACATAGCGAGCCAGTCCTCGACGTCGATGCCATTCGCGCCGGTGAATACCGGAGGGTGGCGGATGCGGGGGACACCGGAACATAGCCTCGGCGCAGGAGGAAGCGTTTGCTGCGCGGCGTCTCGGTGCATGGTAGAAGGCACGGTACGGTATCGAAGCTACAAGGGCATCGAATGCTAACCGAAGGTGTTAGAAGGGCACAGCATTCTCCACCAAATTGTTGAGACGTTTATTGGCGGACACTTGTCGATGAAGCGTGACAGCGACAGTCAATGCGGGTACCGACTCTCTGCATGAGCTGCTCTTCTTTTTGCTAAAGAGCCACCCACTAGGAGGCACTGGAGAGGACGACCCACTGTTCGAAGGCTTCGCCACACTGTCAAGCATGGTTTTTGAAGTTGTGCCCCAAATAAAAAGACAGTAATGTATATGGAAATGAACCAAAGTATAATATAGCTGGAGCTTTAACCAGTTTGGAACTAGGAACCTAAGTTCATTTAAAACCGAAATAGATCGAGACATATTGGCATGTACTTTATTTATTAGAGGTGTCCAACTCAGGTGCTCATTAAAAAGTACACCTAAAAAATTAATCAAAGAGACTCGTTGGATTTCATTATTTTTAAACCAGAGAAAAATCCTGTAATCTTCACACTAGTTTTTGCTCTTAAATAAAATAAATTTGGTTTTACTAACAATCAACTGTAGTTGGTTTGAATCTAGCCAGTAAGAGAGTGAGCCAAGCATTCATTCGCTTTCTTCTCAAGATCTTTTAGACAGCTGCCAGAGAAGAACAAACTTGTATCATCTGCATACATAACTGTAGAAAAAGCCACTGGCACACGTACGGTATCATTTATATGAATAATAAAAAATAGAGGTGCCAGTTTAGAACCCTGAGGCACACCCAGTGTTACTGGTTTTAACTGGGATTTATACCCATGAACACATGTATATTGTAACCTGTCTGGTAAATAGCTACGTACTAACTCTAGAGCAATACCGCGAATACCATAATACGGTAATTGTTTTAACAGAATATCATGCTTAACCGACTCTAATACCTTTCAAAAGTCTAAAAATATTCACAGGGTGAACTGCGTGCTGTCTATATCTTGAGCGATTTTTTCTTTAATGCCAAGTAATGCCAATTCTGTAGATTTCTTTGCTCAAAAGCCGAGTTGCTCACAGACAAGTAGTGCATTATCATCGAGAAACTTGGTTATCCTTGTTTTTATCACGTTTTCTAACACTTTCGAGAATAAGGGTAACACCGATATCGGCCGCTAATTATTGAAATCATTGATACGGATGTTAGATTGTTACCCTCGCACTTTTCATAACAGCTTAGAAAATGCCTGTAACTAGCGCTCTGTTGTATATATGTTAAAAAGGTGCCGCAAGTAAATTTGTAACAAAAGTTATTGGAATGGCTTTCATTTCAGCGTTACCGACCGCAGAATTTTTATTTAGCCCCTTAAGAAAAGAATAGATCTTCAATTCTCTACATGGCGATAGAAATACAGAACTCATACAAGAAGAAGCTATGTATTTTTCTACGTTTAATTGCTTGGCGAAAGACGAATATGTACCAGAGGCTAAGAAGTATGAATTGAATTTATTTGACAAAGCCTGTTTACTGTATGAGACACCATCAGTCACCAACGTGTTTGGAATGGTATTTTGTTCTTGACCAATTAGAGAGCGTAATGTGTTCCAAACTTTTCTAGGGTCACCAGAAACAGCAAGGAACCTGTTTTTATATTATTCAGCCGTAGCTTTCTTGAGGTCAGAGTTTAACTTGTTTCTCACTTTCTTATACTCGTTAAGAAGCGCTAAATTTTTTAGAATAATAAAGTGATGGTACATGATATCTCGTGCTTTCATTATCTGATGTAACTCTTTTGTTACCCATGCTTTTCTACTTTTTTGTGTGACTTCGCATAACGTTTAGTGAAAGCTTCCTCGTAGCAATGCTTGACCTCTTTCAGAAATCTATCGTATATGAGATGCTTGGGTTTTCTTCCTCGAGAACATTTAACCAGTCGACAAACTCGATCATTGAGCGAAAGGCAGAGAGAGATGTTTCATCAAACTTACGATAATGAAACAGGAGCATTACGAGTTCGGCATATCCTGTTTTTATAACAGGAAAGATGCAGAGAATGGGTAGGTGGTCATTCAAATCGCTCGCGAAATTTTCAGAAATAACATCACTTTTATCAAAGTAAGTCACACACAAATCAATCAGAGTTTCACTTAATCCTTTAATTCTAGTTGGCGAATATATTACATTTCCACACGAGTATGATTCGATCACGTTTAATAATTGATCTGATTGTGGAGTGTTTCTCACTATATATATATATATACGTATATATATATATATATATATATATAAATGTGTGTGTGTGTGTGTGTGTGTGTGTGTGTGTGTGTGTGTGTGTGTGTTAAAATTCCCAACAAGAACAATGGACAACATTTCCGTTGACACATATTCAAACAGGGAAGTTATATATTCAAAGAAGATTAAGTATCATATGAAGAGGGGCGGTAAACCGAAGCAGTAACTGTTCCTACTCTCTTACCAACAACACATTCATAATTTGGCATAACACCCGAAAATTCACCCAACACATCATAAGTAATACGATCCTTAATATACAAAGAGGTTCCTCCACCTCTACGATAGGATCTATAAACACCTTCTGATCTATAGCCAGAAAAGTGTACAGCATCCTGATCATTCTGGAACAGAGTTTTTGTAAATGCCATGAACTTAAGTTTGTAGTCAAGTGACTCAAAAAATGAATCAATTTCAAGTTGTTTGTTCTTTAAGCTTCTAATAATTGCATAAAAAACAGGCAATATATCACCTCTACTGCACACGTTATTTACTGAAGAATTGAAAGAAGAAACATCGTGATACACAATCTTAGTGTGGTCAGCCATCGAAACACAAAAAAGAAAAGCAAGAACGCGGCGAAGCTATCTGCGCTGAAGCAGTTTTATCAAGATCCACTTCGCATTCTATGAGAAATGCACGCTGGCCAGATGCTTTACGTACAAAAAGTTTTCCATCCTTCTGCCACACAAAATCGTAGAGCATTTCCCGGGCCTTCGCCTTCATCATCCAGAGAAGTTTTTTGTTCTGCGGCGTCAAACTGTCTCTGAGTTGAACCGCAAGCTTAGCATCTCTAAGTTCAGTTGTCTTGGACATCAACTTATCACGTAAAACACGTGAAGTGAAACCCACTAGTACTGCAGGATTGTTTCCAGGCTTAGGTGGCAGTCTGTGTACGCCTCAAGGTCAGTGCGGGTCAACGCGGGAAGGCGAAGTTTGTTAGCCAGTTCGTTAATCCTTCCAAGCAAATCCTCTTTACCGACAAGCGGCATACCCTATATTTCTAATTTATGTCGTTTAATGTATTGTTGTAGAGCATCTACTTGTTTTTTTTTATTTGGAAACTTCCTGCATACTGTAAGTCTATTACATATTTCAACTTTTTTCTTAGGCTTGCGATTTCAGCGGATTGCTTTTTCAATTCTCAAGCACCGTGTCATACTGTTCCGACAGGTACTCAATCGAGTGCTCCAAGTTATCGACAGTTTCTTTGACAGAAAAAAGGGCATTCACCCTGTTCTGGATGATTGGTAACTGGGCCAAAATCTCGTTAATTTCCATGAGCACTTTTTGAGTGCTTTTTCATCTCTCAGGCCACCCCCACAGACAGATTGCTACGAGCAGCTGAGACGACGCATGTCTGGCACTTCCATGTTTTTTTCATCGCGTAATCCTTAGACTTGAAGGCGGTTTTGGTTAAACCCGAGCATGAACCTAAATGGTGAACGTAGTTACATTCGGAGTACGTTGGAGGTGGCCATGGACAAGTTCACTACGAGCCAATATGGCTTTTCGGGATCTACTCTTATCAATGTTGCTGCCTCACA
The DNA here is from genome assembly GCF_043290135.1 of Rhipicephalus microplus. Taxonomy (NCBI): domain Eukaryota; kingdom Metazoa; phylum Arthropoda; class Arachnida; order Ixodida; family Ixodidae; genus Rhipicephalus; species Rhipicephalus microplus. The sequence goes on from NC_134700.1 coordinate 87,440,328, forward strand.
CAGTGTGGCTCCGTGCAACCGAGACGCCTAATCCGTCCACGCAATTTCGTCCACAACCCACTCTCCCATCAGCTCAGAAAACGGCCAAGCTCCCTCCGCGTAATTTAGCCCGTAGCTTAGATAGTGTCCACACGATCCCTGAAATTCTATCAGCTTCGTCCCTACGGTTGGCGCACTCAACCCCTTGACTACCGCAAGCTCCTCACCGTCTGGTGCCCGACAAGGGGAGCCTGCCACACGCCCTAAGTAGCTCTCCCAATGACTCTCCACGCAACACTGTTACCACTCGAGCAGTCTTCCCTCTTTCCTTTTTACGCTTCTGTGTGGATGCGAATTCTTTTGGGTTAACTTCTATTCTTCAAAAACGTATAGTTGCCGCAGCTAAGTCGCGTTAGGTTGGCCACCCAACGGCACTCCGTGTTTACTGAAATTCTCGCTGATTCGGTCACGGTCTCGTTTCCCGGCACTGGCCGACCGAACACGCTGCTGCCGGCAGCGGTTCATAATAAGCATCACTAAATTCCACGCTTTGCCTTAACGATACGCCAACTGACCCAGCCTTTGGGCAACAAAGGCGCAATTCACTCGCGTCCCCTAGCTCTCGAAGCTCCACCAGCCTCTGTGCCAAGCACAAATGCTTGCGCGTTTGCTCAACAATGCCTTCCGCTTCCGCGCCCTCCTCGGCTATCAGTGGCTTCACTTCGGCATGCTCCTGTTCGCGGAACTTCTCGGGCACGCCTGCACCTTATTGCCCGCCATTTGTGTACTATCGGGCGACGCGCGGCTGCCCCGAAGGCTGTCGTCGTCCCCGCTCCTCACGACAACATGGTCGATCATACCCTCTATAGTCGCGGCTTCCCCCTGGCTTTCAGGGCTCTCGGCTTCTAACTGCCGCTCTTTGCACGTATTCACTAGGCCACTCTTCGACGTCAGCTGTGTGCCACCTGTCTCCTCCGCGCCTTTCGACTTGCTCTTCAAAGCGCATTCTTGTTTAAGCGATTTCCACGCTTTTTCCGACAGCAGGCCCTCCGCACGTGTTGTCAGCCGATCCTTTAACGTGCAAAGCACTGAGACTGGCTCCCTAACGTCGGAAAAAACTCCACGCTCGCGTGACATTGTCAGAGGAATAACTGCGTGCTTGGCCTGTACTTTCTCCCCGAACGCCGAAGACAGGTTGACCATTTCATGCGGTTGCACCAACTCTGGCGCGACCGCGCTCTCACAAACTAGTGTAATTTCCGCACCTGCGTCCAACGCTGCTCTTATATGTTTGTCTTTGCAGTCGAGCGATAATGTAGTTAAATCACTGTGTGCGGCTGGGGGCCCTTCAATCGAAACACGCGCCGCTAGCTGTCTCCTTTACTGTTCGGAAGCACTTCCGTCGGGTGTTTCTGACGCTGCGCGCTACCGCAACTGTAGAATGCCTTAGAACTACGTCTTCCTTCTGGGTCTAGGCTTTCTGCGGCACCGATACTCTTCGCTGTCTGATTCTAAGTTTTAGCTTTGCTCGCACCCTGCAATTCCGCTGGCTTTTGACTCGCCTGTCTCGCAGCGCTTTTCGCACCCTGTGCTTCCTCAAACGTTCGCAGCAACGCGGATATCTCTGGGGCCCTCATCCACTTTCCTCCTTCTTGGAGTGTGACATACCGCATGGCCTCCTCCGACAATTTTTTCTTCAATTGGTTCGCAACCAAAAGCTTGGCCAGGCCCTCGAATGTCGACACCCCCCTCGCATCAAGGTAAAAGTTGAGGCAGCTCTCTGAACGTGTCGAAAAAGGTCTCCACCCTTCGTTAGCACGCCACCCTGACCCCAACAGTTTTCTTAGATATTCTCCTGCCGAACTTTTGAGCTCATCCAGCACTGTTTGCTTGAATAAATTGTAATCTTTATGCTCCGTTGGGTTCAACCGCATGGACAAAAACGGGACTCTCTCCACTACCAACGAGAAAACCAAACGTCCCCGAAACTCCCCTGGTACCTCGTAAGCTTCTAGGGCACACTCTACGGACTCAAACCACACCGGTGCTTCAGCCTCTGTTGGAAATTTGGGTAATACCCCTGTGAGAACTTTGGAATAGCGTCTCAGTTCGCTACACTGATAATGCCTGCTGAACTCAGACCTAGTCCATCGAGAGCTGCCACCCATCATCTGCGACAGCCTCTCCATCTCCAACCGCAATTCCTGCAGTCTACGCTCCTGCGTGAGATTTCCGAAATGGCAATCTCTCTGGCCCTCCAGCGCACTACCCTCTAATCGCTCCCCTTCCACGAAACTGAGATGGCGTGGTTCCAACGTTGTTGTTTGAACAACAGTGCATATTTTATTCACGGGGTTCTCACCAGATGTATCTGCGATGATTGCAATACTGTGGAGCATTTTTTACCAAATTATTGCACTGGTCTTCGTTAAATAAGCAGAGTGAAATACCATGCTTCGTGACGACACTTCTTCCAAGGTTCAGAGAACTCACACGGTTAATTTCAAAACAGAACAGCGCCAAACGTCAGAAGCGGCTTCAATTTTATGATTTCCAAAAGAATAGAACATCTCGTATAAGTTATGTACTACCGGCGCTTTGGAATGCAGCACAGACAACATGCGCTTTTTTCAAAAGGCACTTCCAGCAATCACATTCTACAAATAAAAGCCAAAACTTAAGTGCAAAGCTCATTTCTTCATTAACGAGTGTGCTTCTGAGCTTTCAGATAAAGGAGACGGGACAAAAATTTCAAGACGTGTCCGCTGTGTGGACAAGAATACGAAAGTTCTAACGATTTAAAGGTTACCTCTATTGAAATCTCTAAGATTAGCGCATCCAGAAATGCCGGGCGAATAGATGAAAGATGTAAAAAAATAACTGCGTACTCATGGCATCAATGAAAGTTTAAACTTTTAGAATTGAAACACACACAATCACAGTGTTAACCAACTATATATTATGCTAACTGAAGAAAAGAACAATTTTAAAATGCTGTTCTTGCCATTAGTTGAACTAGGACACACTACAGCTTTTTGTAACTTGCGTAGCCGTCTGATTCGAACGCCAAGTCATGAGTATACCATGCCTAATTTTTAACGCTACTCTGGTATAACCTTAAATTGCAGTTGCGAGCACTGTCTTCCAAATTTTCTAATGCACGCAGAGGAACAACTACGAAAGTGCCACGTTGAAATTCGCAGTAAAGGAGAAAAAATAAGCATAGCAGAGTCCCCTGAAATTTATGAACTGTGCACGTACTCCAGCAGCGAGAAGAAAGTTTCGTACAAGTAATGCTGTCCATAATGCGGTGGCGAATTTTATAAGCACGCCAGTTTAATGTATATATAGTAAACAGTACTCACTCCAACGCGTTATCCGTTCGGTGGCTACATTAATGATCAGAAGGCTCTCGAAAAAGTGATAGTAAACAAAACAACTAACCATCTGTTTTGCATCCTGTCAACACTCACGTAGTTTGTTATTCACCCCAACGAAAGTTGGGTCACAAACAACACACACACAGACACTATACCGTAAATATAAACCGCAATCAATAGGCGCACACAAAACGACGTAAACTAAGCTTGTAGAAATGTTGAGAAGCAGACAAAACGCCATCAGCTGATCGATCAGCTGCCTGGGTGCGACTTTGTCCACACTTGAAGTAGGAGTGTCACTAATTCTACCAGCTGAAGGCTTACGGAGACCACGCTACCACTCTAAGTTTATGTATTTTGCTGTATTATCAATTTCTAAAAAAGTATAATTAAAGAAATTGTGTATTTGATATACGGAAAAAGACATTTCTTAATCACAATTGTGAATACTCTCGTCATCAGACGCTCTTTTCGGCCAATGCGTTCACTCAAGTGAAGGAAGCATTTCCAAGGCTATCTTGGCGATGCAATGTGGAGAAGCGTTCATGAAACGCGGCGGCTTCTTGAGTGGAGGAGCATACTTCGCCTTGACATTGTCAAGTCGAGGGGAGCCTTTGAGTTAAGGAGCGTTTGCGATTACTGGGGTTAGTCTCCGCATTAAAATAACTACGTTCAATCATCAGAAAATACGCGCTTTTCATGTCCCTAAAGTTGCACTATTTCACGAAGCAGCCCACAATCATTCTACTTGCTACATATCGTTGAATTAAATCCCCATGGTGAGTGTTCTACAGGCGGCTCAACAGATGCACAAAATGACCTTCCTGACCTTATTGTAAGGTGTACAAAAAGCTCCGTCTGACTTTTTCAATTGTTTACACTGAAGATCACCCACTTGAACTTTACGTGCCAGTTGTTTCTTAGTTTAATAACGGTGACTGAAATTGATTTAATAAAAAGGTGATGCTCATTTTCAAAGAACTGTCACCGATCAACGTGGCTTGTTGTGTACAAATATACTGCTAGCCCTTGTTAGCACCTATATCCTTATCTACAGTTCTATTGTTTGATTTTGTTGACATGCATGTGACAGTGATGGCACGCTCAAAGGCGTCAATATATGAAGAGTTAAAGAGTTTTCTTGGTGTAAAAGAGTTTTGATGAGTTGACTGTATTTGCAGGCTTTATAAACGTATGCAGCGTGTTTACGCCCGGACAACTTGTGTTCACGCCGTAATTTTTGTCGACGTGGCCTCAAGTGTGAGGCCTGAGGGTCACTTCTATGCTCTCACATACTACAGTACCAAATACTCCAAATCGTTAACCATTTTTTTCTAAACACCAGACAGCTGTACTGGCTTAAAATGATGTTACTATTACTCAATAAACTTCCCTGATTCATGGAGAGTTCAATGGACGCATGCTTTGTTGTTCGCGAGTACGTACCATCGACGTGAACTGCTTCACACCATAATTTTTGTCAACTCGATCTCCTCAAGTTCGAGGCCCCGGGACGGCTTTATGCTCTCCCATAATAAAGTACCTAGTGCTGTAATTTGTTAACTACTTTTTCTAAACACTCCTGAGGCTGTTAGTGTTTCGCCGAGATGGCTGTAAAAACTAAACTGGAATAAAGAACGCAACACACGACGCACGCACTGCGAAGAAGTGAAAAAGAAGGCTTGTATTATTTGTGAAAATTTGGTTACAATAATATTCGCAAAACCACTCACAACTGCCAATTGCAGACTCCTTCGCTCGCTCTTCTCGCTCCGTCTCTGGTTCCTCCGACCACAGGTCCGAGCACACATACACGCATGCTAACACAAACACGCACACACAATACACACTTACGCACACTAATGGTTCGATGAAGCCGGAGGATGTGGTCCTGCACTTCGCCATTCATAGAAACAATGTCGAATGCTCTTCAGGCCACTAATGCGCAAAAGTACCATCTTTCACCTCTTGCATTCTAACCAGCAGAGGGCAGTAAAGCTGGTCTGCTTCTTTTGTCACGACCCAGTGCACTGCAATAAATTGAGGCTCCGCAAACACAGCTCCCGTTAAAAATAAGGAGGGCCCCTTCAAGTGGGCAACGGACACTCGCACGTCTTCACACATCCAAAAAAAGGAGTAAAAAAACGGAAATATGTGGAGCAGTCGCGTACTTGCTGTCCCGGCTTCGCCGTACTTTAAAATTTTTTCATTATTATCACAACTTTGTCTGATAGTATTGAGAAGTTTGTGACTAACTTGTCTCCCTACTTCGCCTGTTGCCCGCCACGGTGGTCTAGTGGCTAAGGTAGTCGGCTGCTGACTCGCAGGTCGCGGGATCGAATCCCCGCTACGGCGGCTGCATTTCCGATGGAGGCGGAAATGTTGTAGGCTCTTGTGCTCAGATTTTGGTGCATGTTAAAGAAGCACAGGTGGTCGAAATTTTCGGAGCCCTTCACTACGGCGTCTCTCATAATCATATGATGGTTTTCGGACGTTAAACCCCACATATCAATAAATCAATCAATCAATCAATCAATCATCCCCTAATTCGCCTGTATTTTTTGTAGACCTTGGTTGTTTATTTCAGCAGTTAGTTTGGTTGTTCTCGTATTCTCATCGTTTTAGGTGTGCTTTTGTACATACAGTCTCTCTAACTCTTTATTATAATGTTGCGCATGCCTGGACAGAAAACGAAGATGGGTGAACGTGCTGGCCACTTCAAGCTGGAACAAGATGGAAGACGACGACGCTATGATTATCAACCAGTCAGCCACGCCAGCGCTTCTCGTCGCGACCAAAATAAAGGGCCCCTTCAGCCGTGTACGTCCTGGTCCTCTTCGTGCGTAACAGATTGGTAGAGTTGCTGGGTAATACAAACCCAACGACTGCAGCTTCACTAACAGGAATTCATCGCAGCCGCCGCCTTGCCGGACTGCCAGCTGCGCCGATCGTAATGACTTAAAATCAGCCATCTAACGTTTCAAGGTCAAGACCAATGGGTTCCGTGCCATACTACCGAGTCCCACCAACCTTGGGAGGAAAATCGGAAGGAGATGTTGACGCCTGGCTCGTCCAGTACAAGCGAGTGCGCAAGTCTAACGGCTGAGATGCCTCCGCTTAGCTCACCAATGCGGTCTCTTGCCTTACGGATACTGTGCTCGTGTGGTACAAAAACCACCAGGACACACTGACGACCTTAGACGTTTTTGTTGCAGAGCGTGTTTCAGTGACTCGAGCGTCAAAAGGAAGCGGGCTGAGCAGACATTGTCTCAACGCGCGCAGCTTCCAGGTGAGACATGCACCACGTATATAGAGGATGTGCTGAAGCTCTGCAAGGTGGTCGATGCTCAGATGTCAGAAGAAGACAAATTAGGACATTCGCTAAAAGGCATATCCGAGGATGTCTATTATTTCCTCATCGGAAAAGAGTACCCGAGCTCTGTGTGCGACATCATTCGGCATTGTCGAACTTTCAAACAGCTCAATATGCGCAGAATTGCTCCAAAGTTCGGCCTGCAAATGTTACAACGGTTGTCAGCATCGACACAAGCTCCTTCCCAGACCTGTCCTCGACGACTCGACAGATTGTTCACGAAGAACGTTTTCGCTATGGATAGCATACACAATCAGCAGTCGATCACAATTCTGTATACGACCAACATTCAGTATATGCGACACGTGAGGCTGTAACTTTGCCGCCGCCTTCTACGACCCCTTGGTAATCCATGGTTAGTGCAACTGCTGTTGAGTACAGTGCACCCTCACAGCCAAGGAGAGCACCACGCGTGCCAGCTCCTCGCCACGACCAGCGCCCTCAGCGTTTGCCTTCTTCGTGACGCCCGGTCTATCCCTACAATATACAGGACGAACCGACCCACTACACCAGGGAAGACGATGTTCGATTCATCGACGAACAAACATTGTTTCTACCTCTCACAGTTCACTACTCCCGTGGTGTCCCAGGACATATCTCGCAATTTCGAAACCGTCGACATGTAGGCCCGCAATATGACCACCCACCACACTTTCCACGACCTTCCAAACGACTTCGCGACGACCCACGAGCAACATACTATGGCCCACCACAACACTTTTCTCGATCGTCTGATTGACAGCACTTCGACCCGAGTGCAACACACCTGCTGCTTCGCGGCGACTACTGGACACGCAGCCTCCGGAATTACTCCCCTACATCTGATAGGAGCTTGACGTCTCCACCGCTTCGTCTTCCCCGTTCTCCTTCACCGCGGCGTTGCAACACGTCTCTTTTGCCACAGGAAATCTAGCAAGCGCGGCTGATGGAGGTGAGGTCACCGGAAATGTGCTAATATCGGAAATACCTCCTTTGTTGATGCTCAAGAACAAAGTACGTGTTTTTGTTGACGATGTGCCTGTGATGGATTTGGTGGACACGGTGGCAACAATTCCTGTAATAAGTGCGTGTTTTCAAGATACCTTGGGATGGAAGGTTTTGTTTAAGTGGAATCAAGCTACTAAGTTTTGCCGAGAGAGTAGCTAGCCACTGCATTGTGTTGGTGTGTGACAATGACGTGTTTCTTGGAGGCCACGTTATCCCAACAGCTTATTCCGTAGGCGACACATGATGTTAATTTGGGTATGGACTTTTTGAGGGAGTGTGGTGCGACTGTCGACTGCCGCACTGGGACGATATTCATGAGTGAACACGTTCCACCATCATTCTTAGAAAACCCTGTGGATGGTGAGACGGCATTGTATGTCGGTGGTGACACTATTATACCACCATTATCAACCGTTCGTGTACCTGTTGGTTGCAGCGACAGCAATTCCATGACTTTGATGCCGCCGTACAACCAGTTGACAATAACTGCATGAAAAAGAATTTGTTTATCCTACATTGTGTGGCGTCGATCAGACGCGGTTACGCTGGTTTATTTATTACCATTGTTCCACAGAGCTCGTGATTTTACCAGATGGTCTAAAGGTAGCCTTCATCAGTGTACAACACGAGGCCTTATTGGTGACCGAGCTTAGAGATGCGCCAGAAGAAAATCGTAGTCACAGTTCGAAAACGGCTCTTCTGTCAATGGTGAATAAGTCGCTTAGCACAAGTGAACGCAAACGTTGGTGAATGTACTTTCGAAGCACGTCTCTGCATTAGACTTTGCGCAGAAAGACAAATCGCTTTTAATCCCGGCTTCTCGGACATGCCACACCATCAACACGGGTTTGACCAATCTGATTAGACAAAAGCCATACCGTGTTTCACCATTCGAGCGGCGGAATATGATTGAGCAGGTGAACGGATTGACTCAAAATGAAATCATTCATGAGTCGGCGAGTCGATGGGTGCCTCCCATGATTCTAGTTAAAAAGAAAAATGGATCCTGGTATTTTGCGTTGATTATTGCGACTGAATGATATAATAAAAAAGGCGTGTACCCACTTCCACGTATTGATGATGCCATCGACTGTCTACGTTCGGCCTCTTCCTTTTACCCTTTAGACTTAAGATAGGGCTACTGGCGAATTCCCATGCATCCCGAATATAAAGAAAAGACAGCCTTTCTAGCCCCTGACGGCTTTTTCGAAATGACCGTGATGCCATTTGGGCTGTGCAAGGCACCGGCAACGTTCGAGCGATTTGTGGATACTGTTCTTCGTGGCTTGAAATGGAGCATTTTCATGTGCTATCTCGACGACGTCGTCACCATTGCCGCACTTTCAGTGAACACACTACGCGTCTGGACACTGCTCTGACTTTTATCTGAAACGCTGATTTTGTTCTTAACTCAAATACCACTTTGGAGGCCAACAAATCCTTATTTCAATTCGGACACCTAGTCGATCAGTATGACATTCATTCAGATGCCCAGAACACAGCAGACGTTAAGGCGTTCAGTGCGCCACGCTTTGTTAAGGAACCCCGTAGTTTTCTGGGGCTTTGCTCCTATTTTCACCGCTTTATACATAAATTTGCCGATGTGACGTATCCACTGACATGTTTGCTACGGGAGGATATTCCCTTCGAGTGGACTTCGGAGTGCGAATCCTGTTTTCGTCAAATGAAATTACTCCTGACGTCGCAACCTCATTGATGGATATGTGTGGTTAAACGTCCCAAAACGATATTAAGATTACGAAAAACGCCGTAGTCAAGGGCTCCGGAAATTTCGACCACCTGGGGTTCTTTAACGTGCACTCAAATCTGAGCACACGGGCCTACAAAATTTCTGCCTCCATCGGAAATGCAGCTGCCGCAGCCATGATTCGAACCCGCGACTTGCAAGTAAGCAGCCCAGTACCTTAGCCACTAGACCACCGCGGCGGGGCGAGGTCGCCGCCTGTTCTTCAACACTTCAACCCATCAGCTCCAACAGAACTGCCCACGGACGCCAGCGGCATAGGAATTGGTGCCGTCCTAGTTCAACGCTACGTTAACCACGAGCACGTAAGTGCATACGCAAGTCGCTCCTTGTGTAGGCCCCTTATTGTGTTGGCTCGTCCACCTTCAGGACACTTGCTGCCGTCGAGCGCTATGGGCATGGGCACTTCGGCTCCAAGAATACAGCTTCATAGTCTCGTATAAAAGCGGTCGACGACACGCCGACGCAGATTGCCTTTCGCGCATGCCACTGAGCCCTACAGAGTGTGACGCCGATGACCTCGACTACCTCGTAGCTTCTGTGTCATCAAAGTTTCCCGACCTCAGTACTTTCATAGACAAAGAGCGAAAGGACATCAGACTATCATCGCTCTGCACAGCTCCTACGGCATGTAATTGCTGTGTACACAACGGCTTCTTGTATAAAAAGAACCATCGCAGCACCGGCGCACGTTTCCTCTTGGTGGTACCAGAAAGCCATCGGACAGCGATTTTAAGTGCAATAGACGACGATCCTACGTCCACACATTTAGGTTCTGCGCGGACGCTCTACCGTGCTAAGGAACGCTTTTACTAGTTGGGAATGCGACAGCTCGTCGAGGTGTATGTGGCCAGCTGCACACAGCGTCAACGCCACAAACGCTCATCTACTGCTCCGGCTGGTCTTCTACAGTCCTTGGCACCTCCAACCACACCTTTTCGACAAGTGGGCATTGACCTCGTGGGACCTTTTTCAATGTCGACTAAGGACGATCGCTGGATAAGGGTGTGCGTTGATTACCTCACGCGCTACTGCGAGACGGCGGCCATACCAATCGCAACTGCCAGCGACGTCTCTGTGATCCTGCTGCAGCACGTTATCCTCTGATATGGCCCACCTCACGTAATAATCAGTGATCGTGGACAACAATTCACGGCAGATATAGTAGAAGAGCTGCCGCTTCGATTGAGTAAGTCCCACCTTCGTCACTCGTCGCCATACCATCCGCAAACCAATGGGATTACGCAGCGCACCAACCGAACAATTGTAAACATGCTCTCTATGTATGTGACATCATACCACAAGGACAGGAATGACGTGCTACCATTTATAACTTACGTCTTCAACACCACTTACAACGAGACAATAGGCTATAGCCCCTTTTTTGATGTACGCACGACTGCCGCAGCACACACTCGACACAATTTTGCCGTTATCGACGCACGAGAACCTCTTTGTCGCCGAAATTCTGTGCCTTGCAGAAGAGGCATGTCGTATTGCTCGTCTACGCACTTTGGCATCACAGGAAAAATTTAAAGCACGCTACGACGTCCGCCTCCAGCCCGTTGCTTACCATCCAGGCGACTTAGTGTTGCTCTGGACTTCGGTACAAACATGTGGTTATGCCAAAAGTTTTTGGCCACATATGACGGACCGTTTGTTGTTCTCAACAAAAAGATGAAAGTCACGTACACAATAGCTCGCCTCACGAGAAGTGGTAGAAGTGCCACTAAAACGCAAGCAGTTCATGTCGCTCGATTGAAGTCTTACATACCAAGGTGAATCAAATACCTCGCCCGGCGGGCTTCGTCGACAAGGGGAGGATTGTTGGACATCGCTGGAAACAAAACAACGATGGGTGAACGCACTGGCTTCACCAAGCTGGAGTAAATTGGAAGGCGATGACGCAGCAATCATCAATCTGCTTGCCGCTTCGGCGCTTCTCTTCGCGACCAAAATAAACGGCCGCTTCGGCCATGTACGTCCTGTTCCTCTTTGTGCATGAGAATATATAAAGCATTCATCTACCAGATCCGCTGAACTATATATCAAGATCGGCTTCTCATGAGCGCTCTTACGAAGTAGCTGAAGCAACAGGCTTTTTATTGTGTTATAGCCAGTCTTGTTGTGTAAGTTTCCATCGGCAGGTTAAGTTTTATTGCTGTCGCAGAGAGTTCCAACATTTTACTACTTGGTAGTGAGAACTGCACATATAAATAACTACAGTGGCCTTTTTCGCGAAGTAAATCACTGGTTTCGTAGTGATTCGAAAAAGCGTCGCCGTAAGGATAAAAGTTGGGTGTCTGTGGCATGTAACGGCCATGTCGCTCTACTGATTTGCCATTACGTCGCTTGGAAGAGCGCCTTTTTTGTCAAAAATTCTGACCCCATGCTTGTTCTCGCTGTTTATGGGTAGATAAACCAAGGTGAATATAAATCATAGTGAAGGTTCCAAACAATCCCATGCGTTCTGAAAATGGCGAGTGATCAGGTACTCATGGGTCTTGGCAACATATCTGTGAAAGGAGAATACTTCCGGCGGAACGAAAAATAACGGGGGTGTGCGCAGGAGCTGCAAAACGAGTGACGTCATTTTGTGCGTACTGGCACAAAATTTAACCTCCAATTATTTTTAATAAGCCCCTGGACAATAAGTAATCGCGTGAAGGTGATCGCCGGCGAGTCCTTCACGAGTGCGCTTCAAGACAGCGCCAGCTAATTTAGTACCATTTCATGACTAGGTAGTGATATTTAAGTGCACTACCATTTAGTTTCCTCACTTCAGCAAGTAAATTTATTCTTGGAACGTTTACGCGGCATTCAAGGCCTCTTTCGCAGATAGAATAAAGCAACCAACGGCGCCCCTGTCATATTTGCAGCGTTCCTTATTTGCTTCGCACATAAACAGGTTCCTTAGATGGCACAATACTTGTGTTCCTCAGTTCTAAAGGAAGAGTATAATGAATGTAATCACGTCACAGTTATACCATTTCAGTTTTATTCAACAAACTCAATATCTCAAATCACGTCACAGTTATACCATTTCAGTTTTATTCAACAAACTCAATATCTCAAATTTATTACGCTGCACACAGTATTAATAAGCACAAAAAAGCCTGCAGACACTACCTGCGTTATGCTTTGCCTTATGCTTCGGTGAATTACTGTTACGTATGCGAATGCAGACAGGCGAATTGTAGTGCGATAGAAGACTTTGTGATCCGCTCGCCGATTACACGAATAAAAGTAGGCACTGCATGCTTGAAAAGAAAACCGTTTTACAAGAATACTGATGCGTGAAAGTCCGACGCTCACTGTACTCCAAACGTCTGCCCGTGTTTCTAATCTAGAAGATGGGTGTAACCAGGAACAAGTTTATTGCTACTGCATCCTTGGACACCGCTGGTACCGGTGCAGGCTAATGCCACCTAGATTAGAGGCCTGCTCATTACATCTGCAGTGGGCTCTACGTCACTACATTTATACTGGTGTGTTTCGCTGCCCAGACGTGCCTACGCTTGTTCTCGTTGCTCGACAGACATGATTTGCCGAGCTTTACGAACGTTTTCGTGGCGTGTGGGCGCACCCGTTGGCGAATGCAGAAGACCGTACTTTTCGGTATTTATGAACTGCAGCGGGGATACGTGATGGACTTCGTGCACTGTAAATTCGTGTAGTGCACAGATGAAACTCCGCACGATGGGTTGGTGTTGTGTGCCACATTGTAGCGGCAATTGTGACAATGAACCGCAGGTGCGAATGTTCTCGTTTCCTAAGGACGACTGAAGAGTGAAACGGGAGCGTGCCTTTCGACAATTCGACATCTGTTCTGTTCATGACCCGAAGGCACGCGTGCGTCCAGACTTCATACTTTCAAGTAGTTCCAATGACACTATCCAGCAACCTCCGTTCTCGCTCTAAAATAAAGGCGTCGTGTACGCTTGACTTAGCCCCGCCGTTGCGCTCTAGTGGCTAAGGTTGTCGACTGCTGATCCGCAGGATGCGGGATCGAATCTCGGCTATGGCGGCTGCAATTTCGGTGGAGGCGAAAATGCTGTAGGCCCGTGAGCTCAGATTTGAGTTTGCGTTAAAGAAACCCAACTGGTCAAATCTTCCGGAGTCCTCCATTATTGCGTCTTTTACAGTCATCTGGTGGTTTTGGAAAGTTAAACCACACATATAATTATTATGTTCCTGACTTGCTTGCATGAGCACGCACACGGAAGCCATAAACGCGTCTGGCAGTACATTGACAGAACAGGTGTTTTTCTTGTGGGTCGGTAAGTACTTCTCTATTTACGAATAGTGCCACGGAGTTGTTGTAATACCTCTTTTTACATAGTCACGAGAAAAGAAATGGGTGCTGCTGTGTTGCTTAGTGCACCATTTTTGTGCATAGCATTTTCTCGTCGGTCTCCGAACCACTTCTTTGGGCTCTCATGATTTTGCGCCAATCTCACCAGCACCTTAGCAAAATTTTTTACCTTTAAATATGTTCTGATGTACTTCAGCTGAGTTTGGATGCCTGTTGATGCCTACGGTAAGGTGCTTTCTCAAATGGTTTTCAAGTGTGTGAGCTCCACTTCAAGCCAGAATATCTAAGAAGCACTACAAAATGTACAGTTATAAGAACCAGCATGACAATAGACGCTTCTATGGGGGCTGCACGGCTTACCCTAGACACAGTGCTGACATTTTATTTCCGATGCCCCAATTTTTATGACTCACTGCGCACCAGTGTGATAGGGGCCAGAGCGAAAGAGAAAGCGAAGCAAACATCGCAACTCGAAGCCATTCGGCAGTCCATTTTTTTGCATAAAGAATAGGAGCACCGAAATAAGCTGAAGTCGTATAAGAGCCTTGAATTATGTCTGCAAAGTCTTGATCTCTCCCACTAGTGGACTACAGTAAAAGCAGAGAACGCTTTTCTGTTTATTCACACAGATGGTGAACATCAAGCAGACGTCTACACATCTGTGATTGTTGCAGGAAATGGATATTACGGCCATCTGCAGGAAAGTCAAAGTGCTTGTTAAGGACCTCTTCATTCCGGCTGCACTTGACGATATGTGCTGCCTTCCCACTATACTAGACAGAATAAGAAGTTTCAATGGTCCAGATGTTTGCGACAAGAATTAAAAAGTGAAGGCAAGTTTCAACTTGCTCTTCTCTTTGCTCGGCAACCTTATATGAGATGATCTTTTGCAACAAGAGAAAACAGAAGCACTTAACTTTATAAAAGAGCAGCTTGACCTATTGCACAGAAAGGACCACTCTTTACGATACTCTGCAGAGACGATACTAACTAGCCCAACCTGACACACCCTGCTGAGCTTCCAATATTCTCCAGTATTCTATACACTATTTTCCCGCACGCCTACCTGTTTATTCGCAGTTCCAGCGCGATAGCCTTTCCACATCGATCAATGCTCATGCGAATCTCTTGTAAAATAATGTGAACCCTGCAAATGAGCGGGACGACGAGGGATTCTCGCACTATGTGAAGAAACGCTTAAACCTTTTCAAATAAAATGAAAAGATTGTCATTAAAATTGTGGACACAATTCATATTTAACTATACTTGGAATACAAAGATAGCTTAGTGACAGTGCAGGGGCTGCTACTCATTCCTCTGAAGTGGCGAAAACTGCACAAGTTTTTATGATTCAGTTGTTGCTATCAGTCAACAAGGATTTTGCTCACTTCATGTTTGTATGGGACATTGAAGCAGTCAAACTGCAGGATTTGTTAATAAGACAAATTTAGAACTTCAAAATTCAGTACTTATTGTAATGGCAGTAATAACGAATAACAACGCCACCGACAAAAAAATGATGTGCCATTTTTTTAAAACACTAACACTTGATATCGTGTACCCTCACCCGGTGGGCAATGCAAGACCTTTTTTTTTACGTACTATACCCTGTTCACCTTCTGAAGTGCATCAGGAATAATTGGCTGAAACAGAAGATTCCATAAACGTGTTTTTTTCTACCATAAAATTTCTTGCCCATTTTCGTTAGGACGAGTTAATGGAGCATCTTGCAAATCTTCTCGAGACTTTCAAGCTTAGGAGTTAAACAGTGTCTAATTGTTTAGTTATGAATTAAGCTACAAAGCCCTGCACCCATTCAACATTGAATGCCAAAAGTTTTTAGTTCATTCGTAGTGGAAGCCTGTGGGGTCTCAATATGGCGAGCGAGCACCACGCCACGCTCTTTGAGTGAACGGACACAGTAGACGCGGTCGGTACAAACCAAATATCATTCATACATTTATTTAACTAATTTAGACAACGACGATATCGTTCACCGAATGATACATCAACTGTAATTAGCACGCTAGGACTTCGTTACACAATAACACGACGAACACACTAACACACCCAAGGCGGCGTCCCAACGCTTGACTTACCACGAAGGCCCCCGGCGCGCAGTGCCCCGCGCCGAGCACCCACGCTAGAGACAACCGTTCGCGGCAGCCGCCGCGCCTAGAAGAGACTCGCTCAACTCTCGCCCGCCAGCAAGGCCTGCCTCCCGCCAGGGGTCACCGCTGGCGCTACCACTCTACCAACAGTGGTACTCAACGCCAACACACCGCCACCTATCGCCTGGCGGTCGTCACCCGGAATGCCGCCTTCGGGCGAGACATGTGCGCCACACAGCACAAACAACTTTACGGGAGATGTCAGCACCCCCACATTCTTCCAACCTTAAATCAAACCATATTCCTAAAACAAAAATTAGCTACACAAGCTTTAACAACAAAACATGGCATCGTATGTCCATGTAGTCCTTGCACCACGACACTGCCGCTGGTCGACACTGCTGCACTGTCCGGCTCGACTTCACCCCAGTGCCGGCCCCGCAACAGCGTTGTTGCCATCGGCGCGATGAACCGTCGCTAGCGCCAACATGTCTTCCAGTTGCGACCAGCACTCACGAGGGCACCGGACTGCGGGCAGTTGCGCAAGTCCCAGGCATCTCCATTAGCCGACCTCATGACGGCACTCCTGGCCAGTGACGCCGACAATGTGCAGAAGACAGCCGGCCGTGGATGACATCCCTCCCGCTGAATACACACATGCACACACACAACTCGAAACAACAATAGAACAGGGCCTAGGGAAGGGAGCTTCGTGCTTTTCGGCCACGTGGTACAATGGTTAGTACTCCTGGCTAATACATAGGCGGTGGCCAAGACGCCCATAAAAATCAAAAATCACTTTTCCTAACTTGGGCATGGCAAGCTAAAGAAAGTGAGGCAAGCAGAGCGCAACACCTCAACGCCACGATCCACCTAGTTGTGCCACGTGCGACAGGTGGCTGCTCAGAGCCTTAGGCCTAATGAGTCGCTCGACAACCGGCATCCAACGAGCACCCAGCCTAGGCTCAGAAGAGGCAGCCGCGAGGAGACGTCCACTCTATGAGGTGGCCCTATCGCTCACCGCACACAGCAGCTTACCGAGCGATCGACGTTCACCACCCCGGGCGGTGTCATGGCACTCCAGCGTCGACTCGCAATACAAGTCAGCAATGACGCCCGGCTCCCTTAGTCCAAAGAGATAGAAGAAGCTATTTACAGAAAATTGGGCCACCCACGAGGCTTCCGTACTCACTCGCTTCGGGCCCGGCCTACAAACCACGTGCTCTAGGCCTTGCTCACCCCAGGATGCGGACCGCATGGCTCTCGTCCTAATTTAACAACGGTTTTGAAAACTAACACAAACGAGAAAAAAACCACTTGTGAGCAGAAAAAAATAAAAAGCCGACAAGTTCAAACACGTCACAAAACCAATCTCCTCGCTTCTCAACAAAACACACCGCCGACTCCAGCAATGAGAAGTCCCTCCTAGGCCTACTCCACCCCGGTGCTAAACAAAGCTTGTACCAAACCGCAAATACTGTCGTCCGGTACTCCAAGATCCCCACGTTGGGCGCCAGTGTGGGGTCTCAATATGGTCAGTGAGCACCACGCCACGGTCTTGGAGTGAACGGACACAGTAGACACGGTCGATACAAGACAGATAACGTACAAACACTTATTTAACTATTTTAGACAACGACAATATCGTCCGCCGAATGATACATCAACTGTAATTAACACGCTAGGACATCGTTACACAATAACATAACACACTAACACACCCAAGGCGGCGTCGCCAACGCTTCACTTACCACGAGGACCCCCGGCACGCAGGCCCGCGGTGCCCCGCGCCGAGAACCCAAGCTAGAGACAACTGTTCGCGGCAACCGCCACGCGTAGAGGAGACTCGCTCAACTCCCGCCGGCCACCAAGGCCTGCCTTCCGCTAGTTGTCACCGCCGGCGCTACCACTCTACCAACAGTGGTACTCAATGCAAACACACCGCCATCTATCACCCGGCGGTCGTCACCCAAAATGCGGCCTTGGGGCAAGACACGTGCGCCACACACCCCAAACAACTTTACAGGGGGTGTCAGCACCTCGACAAGCTCTAAAAATCTACGGAAACCCTCTCAAATCGAATATATGCCAAAGGTACAGCACACTTCATTGACCTGATTTCAAAGTGGTGGCATGTCGTTGACGTAAAAAGTCCTCTAAGGGCCGCCGCCTAGGAGATCCTCTCCAGGACCCAGCCAGGAGTTTTACTGGCAAGCAGATACAATTCTTTATAATAATTTCTCAATTGGTTGGATGCATGGCGAGACATTAAGATAGATACAGCCGCACTGCCCACACAAACATACTCATCATTGCGGCTCACTTGTTATTCGCTTGTAGAGCTGTGCCACTACTGCCTTGAAGGATTGAATTCTGAACACGTATTGCTGGGTGAATTTCAGACATATAGCCTCAAAGAAAGGCTCGGACAGTAGTGTAAGCTGTCACGAACAAATTATCACATTTCAATACAGCGAGTCATTGAGTGTGCGAAAAAACTACAAGACAGCGTTGTTTTTCTAGATATGTAGTAAATGCAGACGCCATGCATTGTAGCACTTGACGGGACTTGATTGACAGAGCAGTACGGTATAAAAATATCAGAACATGACATCACAAATGAGGAGTCAATTTCGCTACCAGTCACATACATCGTGGCCTTTTGCGCCCAAGGTGTGTTAAGGAAGCTTCTTTGTAAATGTTGTGTTACAAATATTACATCTCAAGACCAATAAATTCAGCTTGAGAAGAACCACCTCACTGAAAACCTTTAGAGATGCGCTCTGGAGTTTTCAAATCCGGCTGTCATTAATGCAGTTTTGCATGCTCAGCTTGTTCTACAACAGCTTACCAGCAAAGAAAATACAACGTGTTTTCATGCAACGGCGCAACAGAGAGAGCTCCTTTTGTCTGTAACGGGACATTTTCGTGAAACTGAGCATTTAAGTGTCTGTTGTTATGGTAATTACCCTCATATGGTGCTCGATAACAAACTAGTGGCAGCAGCGAACACTACTCTCAAAAACTGCGTCTCCGTAAAAAAAATTCTTGACGGTAACAAAAGCGCAGTCTCAGCAAGGAAAGCTGCCGAAGTTCAGCACATGAATACAAAAAATTTTGCGCGCACGCGTGTGCGTCTGTGTGTATGTGTGTGGGTAAGTGTGTGTTTGTGTGTAAAGAATAAAGAATGAATAAATTTTACTTTATTTCTTTAGTCACTTTGTCGGGTCCACAAACATTGCTCCCATCAGTTCGCCCCACGTATTCAATAGCGCACAATCTTTTGTGGTATTTTTGTGGAGTCATAGATGACTTAGATAAATCAGCAAACACTTCAAAGCATAGTACTAGCACAATTCTGGACGTCAAAGGAAGAATAAAGTTGTTACGCTTGTGAAACTCGACGCACACGCTTTATTTTTTACCGGGAGACGATTGTAGCAATGAATTCACAGCTTCCCATACGCGCGGTCCCTTGGGCAAAACGAGGGACGTCACAGCGATAGTGAGCAGCCTGAAAATATTTTTCTGGTAGCATTGCTCAAGCACTCGGCGTTAAATGTAATTCACGTCGTTCCGCTGCCTGGTGAATTGTGCACTAGAGACGTTCAGCAAACATATTACACACCTCACAATATGGCGCACACCAGAGAACGCAAGCCAATACAGAGCACCTGAACACTTGAGCTTGTGCGTCATCGCAGACGAACTTTACGAACGTGCCTTTCTATGCTGTGCAAGGAATAGCCACACTGAGTGATAAAAGCTCAGTCAGAGGATGCTATAAAAACTATTTTTCATAACGATAATTTGAGTAATAGATTTTTTGCATATTACACCAGTGTAATATTGTTGTTACACACTTGCTCGGTTCTTGGACGTGATAATACGCGAATAACGCCGGACGTGTCATTCATTGCTCGGCGCTACTTCAAGACTTCAATTTTTGTGATCCTGCAGCTAAATTTGACCTTTGTAAGGACCCAATCGACCTTACCGCACCTGGCGGTTGGTGACAGCAACTGACCTGTGCTCAGTGTTTCGGTTCCACGGGCGCAAATATTGAATTTCTGTGCGCCACTGAGGTTTGGCTGTGGGAAAATTTAACAAATTCAGACCACCTCCTTCCGCCCAAACGGCATACTATTGTGTGCTGTTTTTAGTTAGCGATTCTCTATTTTGTATAGCTCGAAATTTTTCTTGCAAATTGAAGTGATGACATAGTTTTTATTTCGGCTAAGTTATACTTAAAAATTGGCACAGTGGGAATCAATAATATGTGAAGTACAAATGAGGAAGGTTGATATGTCACTTTGAAATCAGGACAACGTTGCAATGGGGAGGCCAATTATGCCACACGTGACTTCCATGTCATGATTATCATGTTTGAACGCGTCGTTTACCGTCGTCGTCTGTTCACGCAAGGTGATGCCAAATTCGGTATATGTGGAGCTAGCAAAATGGCCGCGAGGTCATCATGAGCATGATATCTTGTCATGTTCTTATATGACACACGTGTCATAATTATCATGTTTGCACCAGACATATACCTTCGCCATCCAGTTACCTCACGTAGCACCAAAATTGGTATATTTCAAGCTAGCAAAACAGCTCGAGCGCACTATCATGTTTAGACGGGTCATTTATCTTCGTATTTTATTCACACTATTTTTATTTATTTATTCATACTGCAATCCCTACTACAGAGATTTTAGCAGGGTGGTTACGGATATAATTTTCACAATACTGGCGCACAAGAATGCATAAACCAAACAAACAAACAAAAAATAGAACGGCATGATGTGAACAATCAGGTCAAATTTGCTGCAAACAACTTTAAGGATGGCTCCATCACTTGGTTATTAGTTAGTCCATTCCACTGAGTTACTTTACGAGGGAAAAAGGAATATTTGAAGCAGTTATTTCGGGACTGGAAAGGGGTTATTGTAAGTTGATGCCTTTGGCGGGTGGCGTACCCAGAAGAAAAGGAAATGATATTGGAAACATCAAGCTTGTAATGCCCTTTAATTATTTGGTAAAAAAATTGTAGTCGTAATAAACAATTTCTTTCGGTAACTGAAGGCTCATTGGCACGATGTAGGAGTTCAGTTATAGAGTTGCGTCCAAAGCTATTAAAGATAAAGCGGACTGCCTTTTTTGCACGTTTTCCAATTTAGTTATGTTAGCTTTAGTGAAGGGGTCCCAAATAATCACTCCATATTCTAACACTGGGCGAATGATAGTCCTGTATGCTAGCGTACGCACCGTGGATTATGCAATAACAAATTCGGTATATGTGTACTTATCGATACAGCCGCAAGCGCATCATGACTGAGGCATGTACTTTTGTGATTACATGAAACGCATCTCATAATGATCACGTTTGCACCAGTCACATATCTTCGTTGTCCATTCACGTCTCGTAATACCAAATTTATGTAAAGCTAGCGAAACGGTGGCGCGTGCAGCACGAAGAACCCATTACACTCCGACGTAACGTTGACACGCGTGCTCACTGGGCGCAGCGATGCTATGTTAGCAAAACGTGAGCACTCTATATGCTTTGGAGCCAGGTGCGACCGACGGGACCAGCGCCCATCGGCGCGGCCTGGTGGCAACCAGCGCGAAATGCGACATGCTGCATTTTGCGCTGACGACGTTACCCAAACAGAACTGCGTCTGCCTCTCTTCGTGACGGAAATGCTACGAAAGGCTACGTGACGACATAATCTAGCCTTCGAAGAGTTCATGGGCGTCACCCGTTACGTTAGTCAAGAAGGACGAAACTCTACGTTCCATCGTCGACTTTGGCCGCCTGGTGGTGGTGGTAGTGGATAGAAGATTAGAAAAGGCAACTAATTTCTGCACCCCGGTCGGGAGCACGGTGCAGTTCCGGCGGCGAAGGTAAAATAGAGAAAAGTGAAAAGAAGAGAAAAATATTAAGTGAGCAGTGGCACGGTCGTCATCAGCACGAACAGCAGACCGGTAGCAAAAGTTAGGTGGTGGCAGGAAAAGTGGTGGAAAAGTGAGGAAGCAAAAGTGAGGAAGCAAAAGTGAGGCTGCAGTCTACACGCATCCGGTTCGAAGCCGCAGCAAGTCGGCTTGTTTTCTCTAGGTAAAGCCTGCCTCGGGAAGACGCCTGGGTCCCCGCCCATTGGCCACCCTCAGCTCTGGGTGGGCCAAGGCGAGGAGCTTCTTGATACAAGCCTGCGTGTAGTCTCTTACCGTCACGGCTTGGGTGATGGAGGTTCCCGGCTGGTGTGCTGCCTTGGCCAGCGTGTGCGTTTCCTCGTTGTCAGCTATGCCCACGTGAGAGGGCAGCCATCGGAAGAAGACGGACGTCCCAGCTGCCGCAAGGGCCCGGTACTTGGTTGCAAGGAGACTCCCCGTGAGCCCGGCACGGCAATCGTTGGTCAGCGTCTGCAGGAATGCCTTGCTGTCACACAGGACTGCGACCAGTTCAGCCAGGACGTCATCGGCCAGCAGGTCCGTCACCACGTGTAGCCCTGCCAGCTCCGCAGCCGTCGAGCTCGCCGGCAAGGGTAGTCGGCACTGCCTGCTGATGGCCCGGAATGGGATGATGCAGGCAGCCACCACTGTACCATCTGGATGACAGATTCGTCAGTGAAGACCTGGAGCCGCCCTGCCAGTTGCTGCTGGAGCTTGGAGACGGCGGCCTGTTGCAGTGCTGCAGCAGGCATTCGGCACCTGGTTACCCCGTCCAGGTACAGGTGGACCTCAGGCGGCTGGTGATGGGGTGGTAGAGGGGCCACTGGTACTGGCGGGTCCGGGACCATCTGGTGATAGAGTGCACAGAGACAACCCATCCGTGACCTCGGCTGGCTGCGAAGTCGCTCCAGGAGGGTGCTGCAGTCGGCAGCACGATGAAGGTGGTCTACGTGCCTCAGAACACGCTGGAGCATGTGCAGGGACAGGGTCAACTCTCCAGCCTCGGCCAGGGTCGCTGCCATGGGCGAGTACCTGGGGAGGCCCAGGATGGACCTCACTGCTCTCCTGTGATGTCCCTCCACGTCCAGTTTTCTGGCATTCATCAGGGCCAGCAGTGAAAAGGCGTACAGCACGAAGGAAGGAAGGAAGGAAGGAAGGAAGGGATGGAGGGAGGGAGGAAGGGAGGGAGGGAGGAAGGAAGGAAGGAAGGAAAATAGGAAGGAAGGAAGGAAGGAATGAATGAATGAATGAATTGCCTAGAAACTGTGGCACACACCTACGCTGGGGAATTGGCCAAGAACGGGGTAGTTCTGGCTAAATACTGTTAATTTGTTAGCTCATGGTTAATAAACTATGGAAAAAGGGCAAAAAAGAATGCATAAATATACAATTAGAAATAACGAATACAGAAAATGAAGCGGATGGTTTCACCAACAACAAGTAAATGTATGAATGAAGCAATTTGAAATAAAGCGTAATTTATGACTAATAATAGGTTCTCCAGTCTGAATCTTTTTGAAGCTTCAATAAACTCATGCAAGCATCGGCAACTTTCGCGTCAGTGAACCCCAGGGATAAAGCCCCCGTAGAAAGTACATTTGGAGTGGTCAACTCCAATCCTACGAGACAGAAGACGACATGTAATGTGATTTCGTGCAATGCAACGTATTTTTTACTCTGCACCAGATAATGTTTTATTGTCTCAAAGACTCCACAAAACCAACAATTGGGGGAAGCAGCCATAACAGCTCTGTGTAAATGAAACTTTAGATGTAGAATATAACACCTCAGCCTTGTCATTGCGACTTCAACTGCACGCGTTTCACAGAATTTACTGTTCCAACGATGATTTAAGTGTCAAAACTCCAATATATTTATTACGGATGGCAAAAAAAATTCTTTTAACATAAGTTTCCTCCTAAATCTAACCTCTATAACGAACTTAGATGCTAGAAGTATGCAAATAAGTAGGCCATTTATAGATGACTTAGCTAAGGCATCTGCTATTTCATTGAGGAAAACTTGCTTATGCCCTGGTACCCAAACCAATATAACCAACTGTATATACGGTGGAACTGAAGGTTTAAAAGTAATCAGCACGTGGGGGTTGTCATTTGCAGTGACAGAAGAACACACCGACCGTGAATCAGTTTAAATTATTGCCGAACTAGTTGGTGCAGTTAATATTTTAGCTGATTGAACTACATTTCAATATCTTCTTCTCGCTCCATCACGCACCATTATTAAATTCTTTAAACAAATTAAAATTTATTACAATTTATTTGACTATTAGACACCCCTTACATATTTTCTAAGTGGTGTGTGCATGTTTCTCGACTAGAATAACAAGAAAGCGGAAGCTTTTACAAGAACTGCACAACTCCATTAGCCTCAATGCAATCAGAGGTCTGATGAACCCTGGTGTCCTATATTTAGAATGTAAAGATTGTCTATTGCTGCGGGTGAGCCGTTAGAGTTTGGAAAGACCCACTTTTTAAATAGCGAGTTAGATATCTTAAAAACAAGAAAAATTACGATAGCTACTGATTCATTAGTTAACCAGTAAGGCGTCATTTCTTATTTGATTGGTGCGAGCATCATTGATATTGCAATCCGCTATTTCGTTTCCTACTTTTTAGAGTTGAAAAGAAACCGACGACAAAAAAAACGACTACCTATTCTTGCGCAGGTGTATTGAGAATATTTCGGACACCTTTTTCACTTTCTGACTTCACTGCGTCATTTTTGGCATTAAAATTGCTTGATGTCCCTTTTATAGAACACCAGGGCTGAAAGGTTTAATCTCCTAGATGCAGTCCGCTGTTTATGTCCCCGTCACGACCCCGTAACAATATGGAGATGAAATTAAAAATCATGCCCGTTGGCATACAGTCACTCCCTTTTTACGTTATGAGAGGAGCGGTCCTTGACTTGTAAAACTCACTTTCCCCCGAAGATGGCTACACCATATACTCTCCCACCAGTCAGGTTGGTGTGATTCCCCGCACCCCTGAAAAAACTTTGTGGCTATGACCCTGTTCAATGGCGCACAACGACGCGCACAGCATACAGATTTTTTGCGAAGTCACGAACCCACCTGCCTGCCCAACCTATGGTATTGTGGTTCAGCCAATCACATTAGACACCTTTGGCTGGTCTGACATTTAGCGTACTCGTCCCGGTGGACCTTTATGAGGAGTTCTTTGCAAACGTGAAATAAAAAGCTGTAAAAATCATGCAAGATACATGCATATCCACTAAAACTGTAATAAAACTCCTTAATAATGTCAAGAAGACGTTGTACGTTTACTCCAACATTTGTCTTAGACAGTCTATAGACTAGGTATTGAGATCAAAACACGCAAGTAATCAAAGACAGCCTTGCATTTCAAAATAGGAGTAACAAACTTATTGGCTTCCGCTCGTAGACCTTCTATAGAGAAAACATATCTAAAATAAATCATACCTTTATTAATTTTCGTTTATAGAAAACTTACAAGCCTTCTTTTCTCTCTCTCTCTCTCTTTGTGCGCTTAGATCAGTGAAACCCGCCGTTTAACCAACTATCCCAGTTATTGATTCTCTTGACTATAGTTTGTAATAAGACAAAAATCATCGAAAATTTCACTGCATATAGACTGCAACTATAAAAAAGTATAGGCTTGCTTACTTTTGTGTACATACAACGTATAGTAAGCAAAATATATTTTACACGTTTTTTTTTGTTTAAGGACAACTTATAAAATGAAAATAAATGAAATTTAACATGCAATTGCACGACTTTTATCTCTAAATGGACCAAAGCTTCTATTTCCATGATTGCTTATTCAGCAAAAATTCAAATTCGTCATTGAGACGTGTACAGATTTTCCTTATTGATTTTTTATTGTGTAAGTGATGTGATGGGCAACCTAGCGCATCTGCCTGTGCTGGGCGAGAACTTTAGAGTGCTCCTGAGGATAACAAATGCAAAATCCCAGCCTTTACACTAATTGTCACCGCCATAATCCACTCGAAGAAGTAGAAGAATACAGGTACCTAGGAGCCACTATGACGAAGACGCTTTCATGGTCAGATTACATTGCAAGCTTAAGGATGGCTGCGCATAAGAAACTGTGATTTCTCAAAAAGAAACCTAAATCCTCCTCGAAGAAGTGCAGAATATTGGTATACAAGCTTTGTATTAGATCAAAGCTTGAACACGCCTCGGTTGCTTGCGACCCGAAGGTTAAAAAAAGACGTTGTCTTGCTTGACAAAGTTCAATGAAAAACGGTCAGATTTATTTTGAGCAAATATAAAACACGACACGCCAACACAAATTATTCATCCTAATGACATCCAGACATTGTAATCTCGCAGGAAAATCATGCAGTTAACGTTTCTGCACAAAAGTATTTCCTCTAAAAAATACAATAATTTTGCCCAACTGTGTGAAACATCAATCTCCTAAAAGAAAAACAAACTATGACTGAGTGTGCGCGTGTATGCTGCCTAATGTGCTGTGTTTATCTCTCTTTGCTCTCTACTCTGAATTTTTCATCTCCCCCATCTCCCTCTCATGCGCAGGGTAGCAAACCGGCTGCCTATGGACTGATTAATCTCCCTGCTGTTTTAAATGCGAAGCATTTCTCAGCGATCTTCAGCGACTTTGAGTGAACTATCTATCTATCTATCTATCTATCTATCTATCTATCTATCTATCTATCTATCTATATATCTATCTATCTATCTATCTATCTATCTATCTATCGGTCTGTCTGTCTATCTAACCGCCTACGACATTTAGCTCTCTTGGCCGTTTCGATAATGGTATCGATACCAAACTAGGTATCGCATGACGTGACTGATGAAGAACATAGTTGACTAGTCGTAGCATGAAAATCCTGACATGTATGTCATGATTGTCATAATTTACATTCCCTAGTCCTCCAGCTCTGGCGGTGGTATCGTTCACATGGCATGTTGCAAAACTGGCATGGTGTGGCATGACTGCATGGCGAACACAAACGACGTACCATAACATAAAAATCATGATATGCGTGTCATGTAACAACATGACTACATGCCACAGTCATGATGCACTCGCGGCCGTTTTGTTAGCTTCGCAAATACCAAACTTGGTATTACGGGACGTGAATAAATGGCGGCAGTATGTGACTGATGCAAACATGACAATCA
Source organism: Rhipicephalus microplus (assembly GCF_043290135.1). Classification (NCBI taxonomy): domain Eukaryota; kingdom Metazoa; phylum Arthropoda; class Arachnida; order Ixodida; family Ixodidae; genus Rhipicephalus; species Rhipicephalus microplus. Next base: position 87,467,366 of record NC_134700.1, read on the forward strand.
TGAGATGCGTGTCATCTAAAAACATGACGAATGTCATGTTCATGACGCGCTGGCGGTCGTTTCGCTAGCTTCCCATATACCGAGTTTGGTATTACAAGACGTGAATGAATGACGAAGGGCATCCTGAACTTCGTCATCCGTGACTGGTGCAAACATGATAATCCTGACATGCGTGTCTTGTAACAACATGACTACATGACACGCTAAAGGCGCCAATACGCTGTGACGTCACGGCGTTTGTTTTGTGTCGTCACACCGGTGATGCCACGCCAGGCACCTATGCGCGCCGCGCTGCGTTGCTTTGATGCATCCGCGTTTGAGCGCGCCCGGCATCCCTTCGTCACGAAGAGAGGCAGACACAGTGCTGTATCGTTAGCGTCATTCGCGCGAAATTTAGCATGTCGCATTTCGCACCCATCGTCACCGGGGTGCGCCGACGAACGGCGTCAGTGCTCGCGTTTACTTAACGTAGCGTCATTGCGCCCAGCGTACGTGCGCGCCAACGTTACATCGGGGCACGGTGTAAGATACAAATCTTACACTGTGCATCGGAGTATATTGTGCCTTTAATTATGCCATTTCGATAGCTGCACATATAACAAATTTGGTTTTACGTGATGTCAATGAATGGCGAAGATATATGAGGGCAAACATAATAATCAAAACATGCATTTCATGTAAGATCATAACAACATATCATGCTCACGATGCGCTCGCAACCATTTCGCTAGTTCCACATATATCAAATTTGGTATTACGTGACGTGAATAGACGACAAATATAAATGACAGGTCCAAACATGATAACCTTGATATTCGTGTTATGTAGAGCATAACTAAACGCTACGCTCATAGCACGCTCACGGCAGTTTCGCTAGCTCATAAAATACCAAATTTGGTGTCAGGTGATGTGAATAGATGACGAAGGTAAATGACCTGTCCAAACATCATGGTCATGACATGGAAGTCATGTACAGCCTCATTGGCTCCGCCTTCTAACATTGTGCTGATTTTGAAGTGGCATATCAACCTTCCTCATTTGTGCTTCGCATATAATCGATTCGCACAGCATGTGGGATCTGCCAATTTTTCCTCCTATTTTCCTTCCTTCTAGAAAAACGAGACATCAACATAAATATTCATTGGCGCCTGTTTTTGCTTGTACTACTGCTTTAAGAATAGTGTTTTTCTTAAGGACTACATTCGACTGGAACTCTTTACCAATAAGTGCTTTTCCATCAGAAGCAATTAAAAAGAATTTGAAGTTTTTCTTGTTTAGTTTAGTTTTGAATAATCTATGAATATCGCGTGTTGGCAGTGGCCAAGTGTAATATTTGTAGACTTTCACTACGTATGTTCATTGTTTCTCTCCCATAAGAGTGCTGGGTAAGAGCTCTATAAGTCCTCGCATTATGGGCTGTGACAGTGTACAACTTTCTCATTTTTGTTGTTGCTGACGCTCCAGCTAGGGCTATAAGCATAGACCTGCACAACCTGTAAATAAATAAAGTAAAATAATTCCACTACTACAGTAACATCACTTGGCTGTGGTGGTAGGCTTGAGTCCCGTAATCACACAACATCCCGGATACCCACAATTTCATTTCTAATATGCGCACGCATCGCTCTATTACTCGCACCTGGTTTGTTTTGTTTCAATATTACAGATGAGAAGCGCTGGATTTCACTTTTTTTTGGTTGTCACCGGCAAAAGAAAGCGTTCGCTTCCTCATAAAAACACACGTAGACAAACATCGTGAGTAAAAAAAAACTGAGTTGCCACTCTGCAGTCGGGCAATGCTGTATTCAAGCCACCACCCTGAGAGAAAATTTATTTTGCTTTGATTATCAATATCTTCCTGAGTGTCGGCTGTAGGTGAAAAGAGTTTTTTTGTGGTCCCATCAGCAGCTATACAGGTCCGCCGATACAAGCGTCGCTTGGAAAGCTTTCGAGGAACTTGGTGGACGCCTGAGCTTCACCTTATATTGAAAGCGTGATGGTACGCCATTTCCATCGCCATCTCAACTGCTAGCATCGGTTCGCTTCGCAATAAACAGCACTGCCGAAAAGAGAGAAGTGCCCCACCCTGGTGGTCTAATGGCTGAGGTGCTCGGCTGCTGACACGCAGGGCGCCGGATTGAATACCGGCGGCAGCGGCTGCATTTCCGATGGAGGCGGAAACGTTGCAGGCCCATGTGCTCAGATTTCGGCGCACGTTCAAGAACCCCAGGTGGTCGAAATATCCGGAGCCCTCCACTTCAGCGTCTCTCTTAATCATATGGTGTTTTTGGGATGGTGAACCCCATATATCAATCAATCAAGAGAGAGAAGCGTGTCTACGTTTAATGATACTTTCTGTTTCAAACCAGCCTAGCGTGTTCATTATTACGCATCAGTTCCAGCGAAATGAACTACGTGACCATGAAATATGCATTCACTAGGCCACCACACGTACACGTGCAAAGATAATAGTTTGTTGATGCTGTTGCTTATAGTGATGATTCATTTGTTAGGCATGCGCGCAATGCAAAGGTGGGCCTTTACATCAAGCAAAAGTTGTGCAATTGACATAATTTGATGCCTGGAGCGATTGTGTTCGCTTCTGCCACGCAACATTCTACATGGGCTAAAGGAACTCCGCGCACTTAACTTGAAATTTTCACAGGGTAATTTTCTGAATCAGCTTCCAGGTGTGGCTGTGTGGTAGCATCTTTTTGCCGCGCTGAAAGAATTGGTTGGATTTCTACACGAGCCGATCGTTTTGTTAATAATTGGTCTGCATCGCTCACAAACAGCGCTATTTTTTTGTCTATAACCAGTGACGTCAACACCAAGATTTCTTCAAAATAGCTTTTTAAAACTAGCACGTAACTTTTAAAATTGTATGAGCTTTCTCACGTAAACATACCTCGACTTATAAAAAAAGCTAAATGGCAGTAATGCTTAAAGGTAAAGGCGCTGTGTCGAACACTTCAAAAAACAAGAAAGTTTATTTACAACAGTCACTGGGGGTCAGCCCAGGCGAAAAATGGCGAAAAGTGCAGCTTGAGAGTGCCTGGGGGCCCGTACACAAAGCAGTTGTTGTACGGGCTTCTAGGTATTGCATCACACTTGAAGTATACACGTCCTTTCGAGACCAGTAATTTCCAGTAATGAACATTGAATAAAAGGATCATTACGTATTTTGCACCAGTTCAATGAAGATCAAGAGCCTCAAGTTTCACGTTTCCTACAATAAACTATAGATAGAGGACAGCGCGAGTTGTGTAGTGTTGTGTCGTATAGATCTCATTTGAGCTGCACGCACTTTTTGGCAACAAGTCAAAATTTATAGAGATCGGTTCCTGGACTAGGGAACCCTACCACCTTAGTGTGATACCGGGCCTCGCTCGGAACGCTGTTTCTAAGTAAACGTCAATTTCTCTCTCTCAAATTTTAAGCAGAAGCCTATTGTGCTCCTTCCGTTTCTATTCCGACATATAGATATATTAGCATATTAACAAACGGCTTTTGCGGTGTTTTATAGTACCTGTAAATGCACATTTGTCATGTTTGTGCCTAAATTTTCAAAGTGCCTAAGCATGCCTTTCTTCAAGATCTATGCCCATATGAACACTACTTGACCCCGCGCATAGTTTGATACCATTATTCTTGCTAGCGGGCAAAATTCAACTTCGTAAACTATTTCCCGTACAGCTTAGTTCTCCAGTTTAGCAAAATTCCGCAAAGCATCTGCTTGCAGTAGTGAAATGGGACGCATCGGCAACCTTACGCCACCACAGTTACATGGTGTGAGCAGTTGGAGGAGGCGGAGGGGCAGAGAAAACGATGATATTTCTGCTAACCTAAAATGGAGCACGTCCCAGAGTATAGACAGCCTAGAGGAGAGGAAAGGTACGAAGAAGAGATGGGAAGAATAAGAGAGTGGCTTCATAACCGAAGACATGGAAGGTGGCTTATTTTACAGCCTGTTTTCCAGATCCATGTTCATAAGGAATTGAAGCACCTCCTTGAAGACCTTTCTGGGGAGGGGGGGGGGCAGGGAAGAGGAGGTGCTTCGTGCTGCCGCAGGAAGATATTGAACTTGTTTGAAACTTTTGTGTGCCGTGATGAAAAAGTAGTGGGTAGGCCAAAAAAAGAAACAGTGCCCAAGCTCTCCGTACAAATGGTTAACCAGCGATAGCTGAAACAGGTGGCCCTGGCGTTTAGCAGAGGGTTAAACCCTAAGCAGCACTGAAGCCTTTCACAATTATTAGTTACATATTCGTGCTTCTTAATGAGGTTAGGCAGACAGTTTGTTTGGGTTTACCTCAGTGTTTACCACATGCTGTACGTTGTGCTTCCCGTGATCATGGTCATGAAGGAGTGTAATGAACAGTTAACAGCGTTTCGCAATGCGTCAGTCACGGTGGTTGTTCTCTAACCTCTGGTGGTCACAGACGTCACAGCCCAGGCGAATGTGCCGTTGGAGAAGCTACCACCCTAAGTGGTTGTCCGTTCCAGCAAACGTGCTCTCACATTCATCCCACAGGCACCACCACGCCGCGTCGTTGAAAGCGCTTGACATCGCGAACTGACTTGGCGGCGTGGTTTCAGAAACCGCCTGCCACCGACGCTTGCATTCACGTTCGTGATTTAGCACAGCTTCGAAGGCTGCCCTATCATCGGTAAGCATTTGCTGTCGGCACTCGGCCTCCCGGGCCTGTTTTCGTGCCCAGACTGCATCATCGGCCCAGCAATGCGACCTCTCTCACATTTCCACTGTCGGCGCTCTTTTAGATGTTCCGTGACCTACCCATGTTGAAGGTTTCAGGATGAAGTAGTCCAGGCGTGCTGGGCCCCACGGCCTCAACTGGATGGACGGCGTCAGTGACAACGCATTCACCGGCGCACGCGCTTGAGTACGATGCTGCGAACGACGTAACTGATAAAACAGGCAATGGTGACCGCTAATGACACCGCTGCTGTATCGTTTTTTGTATCTCATTGCCATACAAAGCTTTCGTTGTATATTATGAAGTAGAAGAATTAGATGTGGACGTGGCTTTGGTTTTTTTTTTGTTCGTAATTTGTTTCCCAAATGTTGCTTTACAAGGTCACGTGACCAATTTATTGAGACGCTAGAAATAAGTAAGTGCCAAGTGAAGAGCTTTGCACTACAATAAAATTTTTATTGATTCATTAAAATGTCACGAAGCCATGATGCGAGGAAGTGAGCTTGAAACTTTTGCCACTCGCCCTATGTGGACTTTGCTAGCCAAATTATTTCTCTGCCCTCTTCCATAGCAGAGAAACTCTGAGCCAGAAAATCACATGATGCAGATGCGTCTATGCGTCATGCGCACGCATGGTTACAAGCGCACAATATGCCGAAGCCAGGTTGTCCACACACGTGGTGTTGTGTCGTCTCAGCGTTCTCTCTATTGTACTGCCTATTTATATGGGATAGATCTCTCTATGCGCGCATGTTTCGAGAGGCTAGAATAGATCATGTATCCTAACCACGATACACTGCATCACTGCTGGAACTGCCGTTAGGGACGATGCCCCAAAAATGCGTCAAGATTTGTTTTCATGGCTGGCGCCGGCACAACGCGGGAGTGGTGACAACACGAACGCAAACGAAATAGAGGCAAGTTATTCTAGCAGCTCACTCGATTTGAAATAAAACAAAATTGTTTTTGAAAATATTAAAAAGGCGCGCATAGATTCTCTTCATATCTTTTAATATATTTCTATCAACTTTCGTTCTTCTTTAAAAAAAGATTACACATATAACACATATCCCCTCGAATAATTCTCGCAGTGTCATATACTATTGTGATGTACGCCGATATGTTTCTTGCTCTATGTAACATCCTTCAAGTTGGGGAGCGCGATCAAAGAATTTACCGGACAGACTCAAAAAATTATTATTCAAATATCAATCACAAATGAGTTACAGAGTACACAGTAACATGTAACGGGCAGAGTAGGCAAAAAGGCGAATTATTGCCTGACAGGGTGCAATCACCGGTCCAACTCAAGAAGTCATACAAGCACCAGCAGCAGCGTACATACGGTTAAGCACTATAAAACAAACAAATACCGACAGTTTCACACTTTTTCTAAGAGTTCATAAAACATCGTTAGCAAAACGATGATGCTTCGAGACATGTCTGTAAGACCTCATTTGTAACAAGGAATAAAACAAAAAATGTGTAGAAATACCCAGACTTCCTAAATAATAACTTGCAGTTACAACTTACTGAATTCAAATGCAACAGGCATTTATACATGTCAAGTGTTAAACAAAAGAAAACGTGTGCTTTCATATATATATATATAGAGAGAGAGAAAAAAACTTTATTAAAAAGTCAGTCAATTGTTCAGGCATGGCCCGTCGCCCCTAGCAGTCAGCCGGAATCCCTTGGGACGCGGCTGCAGCAAGGGCTTGACTGATGATGTCGCGCTGGACGCTGGGATCAGGGCTGCAGAGCAGGGCCTCCCAGGATTCTACAGTGTGAGAACCATCATTTTGACTTCGACATGTCCACACCATGTGCACCGAATTCGCTACCTCATCACAAAATTTACACTAGGACTGGAAAACTGCGGGGTGCCACTTGCTGTAGAGTGCGGGGTTTGGAAAAACTCTGGCCTGTAACTTTCGCCACAAAACCTCGTTTTTCTTAGTTTGTGAGTTGTCCGTTCTCGGGTATACTTGCCGATTCAGGCTGTAGTGTGCGACTATTTCATGGTATGTGCGCATATACTCGCTTCTTTGTACGGTAAGTTGGGAGGTTCCAGGGGTTGACCGGTAGGTGAGACCTCGGGTGACTGAATGAGCCTTCTCGTTCCCTTCCTTGGTGAGCTGGAGCCCAGACAAGCAGAACCTGCTCTTTGGGTACTCCTACCATGTTTAATATAAGGACAGCAGTCTCCGTCACCCTTCCCAATTCATAATTTCTCACAGCGTTTTTGGAGTCGCTGATGACCATCCTGACCCCCTTTTGAGTGATGGCCAAAGCTATGGCCACTTCCTTGGCCTCTACAGTCCCGACACCAAGGACTGTGCAGCACGCAATCAGGCCACCATCTTTCCTGATCGCCACTGCCGTGTGTGCCGCTTTGCTTTCATATTCCGCAGCGTCTGTATACGTGACGTCCTGTCGACCGGTGTATCTGGATTGTAATGCCTCTGCCCTGGCTTAACGCCTGCCTTCTTGAAAGGTAGGGTTCATATTTCTGGGTAGCGGAGGTATTTTTATCCTGTCCCTGATCTGTATCGGTATGTCTTTTGAACGCGCTTGCTCACGCGTGGGCTCAATAGCCCAATCTTTTTCATATTTCTCTCCCCGTTTTAGATCTGAGTAGTCTTGATGTTGTGTAGTCACAGTAGCCTCAATTAGCTCATTGAGTGTGTTAGATACCCCCATCTTCATAAGTCTGTCAGTTGGCGTGTTTGGGGGAAGTCCGAGCGTGACTTTCACACTTGTCCTGATAATGGTGTCGAGTTTGCCCCGCTCCGCTTGGTTTAATTTTAAATAAGGTACTACGTACACTACCCTATTTATTATGAAGGTCTGCACTAATCTAACAATTTTTGCCTCCTTCATCTGAGCATGCCTGTTTGCTATTCGTCTGATGAGACGACATGTCTGATTAGAACTGGCTTCCAACCTAGCAAGAGTTTCAGAATTCTTACGGTTCGCCGGAATCCATAGTCTAAGGACACGGATACTGTTGACCGCGGGGATCTCTGCGCTGTTAACATACAAGTGGATGTCCACTTCAGACCTATTGTGGAGCCGCCGTTTTCCGGCGGGCATGAGGAAGAGTGCTTCCGACTTTTCGGCCGAGCATTTAAGTCCTTCGGGCTCCAGGTACTCCACGATTTTATCAATGACGATTTGCAGAGAGCCTTCAATTTGGCTGTCACTGCCCTTGTTCATCCATAATGTTATGTCATCCGCATAAATGGTGTGATTTAAATTCTCAATATACTTTAACTGTTCAGGCAGTTTCAACATCACAATGTTGAAAAGGGTGGGTGATAACACCAACCCCTGAGGTGTCCCCCTGTTGCCTAATTTATTGTCCTCGATGGATTCTTACCCGATTTTTTAAAGTGGCCGTCCTGTTCGAAAGGAAGTCCTTGACGTAGTCATAAACTCGTTTTCCGACGTTCAGGGAGCTCCGATTCTCCAAGATCAATCCATGCCTCACGTTGTCAAATGTTTTTGCCACATGTAAGCCCACGATAACTTTTGTGTCTCGCGTTGGCTTGTCTATAATTTGGTCCTTGAGCTGTAACATCACGTCGCACGCTGATAGTTGGGGTCGAAAACCAATCATGGTGTCCGGATACATACCATTGTCTTCCACATACCTATTGAGCTGCGTCTGAACGACCTGCTCCATGAGCTTACCTACGGAAGACGTTAACGGTATCGGCCTAAGATTCTCGAAACCAAGTTTTTTACCCGGTTTAGGAATGAAAATTACATTTGCGAGCTTCTGCTCCTGCGGTATCGTCCCTTTTTCCCAACACTCCTGTATATACGTTGCCAGGTTAGCGATGGACCTATCGTCTAAGTTGCGGAGCATTTTGTTTGTCACTCTGTGCGGCCCTGCCGCTGATCTAATGCTTAGCCGATTAATCTCCGCTCGCACCTCAGCCACGGAGATAGGGGTATCTAAGGCTCCGTTTTCCCGTCCTTCATAATCTGGGAGAGGTTCGGATCCGGCGGGATTAATGTATCTGCTCCGAACTTCTCCTAAGAGTTCATTCCTAGTGCCTTCAAATTGGTGCGCCATCCGTTCCAATTGCTGTTTAGACGCTGTCTTCGTGCTCTCTGGATCTAAAAGGTGACGAAGAAGTCGCCACGTCCCGGCCGTACATATATTCCTATCCATCTCCTGACAGACGTTCCCCCACCTTTGCTTCGTGAGCGTGATGGCGTGCTCTTCAATTTGCCTGTTAAAAGCCGCTATTTGTTTCCTGATACTCCGATCCCATCTCCTCTGTTGGAGTCGGTTTTCCAAAGCTTTCTTTTTCTTCCAAAGATTTACTAATCTCCTATCTACCACTTCGTTGTCCTTCTCGGTTTCCACCACTTCAGTGTCTTCCTTAACAGTATGTACCACCCCATCGCACCACTCAGCAATGTCAGAAATGGGAGTCGGGTCGCCCCTGAGGTCCCTGAAAGAGTCCCAATTTACGGCCTCTACCCTTCGTTTCCGAGGTGTTTCCGGGCCTCCCTCTACCACTATTTCTATGATCATGTGATCACTGCCTAGGTCCTCATCTGTGTTGCACCACGTGGCACAAGTGCCGCTCTCCGTCAGAGTAAGGTCGGGTGTGGTGTCAACCGCGACACTATTTCCCTTCTTCGTTGGCTGCAACGAGTTGGTTATTAGATCCAGGTTATAAGTTTGCATGTCAACCCACAATTTTCTGCCCTTAATTGAAGCCTGCTTATATCCTTATGCCGTGTGGTGAGCGTTAAAGTCACCGACGATCAGCAGAGCAAAATATTTTTGAAGCAATAATAGATATGTGTGTATTTTCTTTTTACATGCAACTACTCAGCGGCTCTATGGTAGTAATTACAGAATGTACGTTAAACTGTTCAGGGATCATATGCTCTAGCCTTTGTAAACCGTAGTTTGTTCGCAGCCTTTTGCTGCAGTATGTTATGCGTCGAAAGTTTGGATGTGTTTTGTCTTCAAAAATGTGTGTCGTGAAATGCGACAGCGTTAGATTTCGATTGATCCAATATGATCATCGATATTTTTTTGCTTAGAGCATTCTGAAACGTTAATATGTTGTGTTTGTGAAAGAGTGGGGCATATTTGATCTAGAATAAGTCCCTTCAAATATTCGAACTGTAGTCAATTTTTTTCTGTAGTCAATGAATGAATTCTTTGTTTGTCTTAGTACTATTACCGCATATTAATAAGCAATGATGGATACGTGAATATACTAAAGAATCGAGCTAAACAATCGAGCGCGAAAGACTAGTGGAAATTTCGTTTATGTGCTGTGCCCAGTCGAGTTTAACAAAAAAATAAAACCAACAAAATTTTAGCAATTGACCCATTTATTGAAATCTTCTCAAAATTTTACTTTATTGGCATGGGGTATAGATTTATTTTTGGCCGAAAATTAGCATATTTTGTTTTTGGTGTTCAATTCAAGCTTATGTGATATTAACTACACTGATTGGTGCTTAAGCCACCCATTCGCTTGCTCTTCCAAGCTGCCAATATCTTGAGAACAAATCATTAAAAAAAAAACGTTTGTGTTGTCGGGGTATAAAACTATGTCTGGAGTACGTGGTATAATAACAATATATTTTACATAAAAATAGAACAGGAGTGGGCCTAATATAGATCCTTGAAGAACGCCATGCTTAATGTTATCCATTTTTGATACTTCGTGCTGCGTCTCAGAATACTGAAATCAATTTGTTGAATAATAATTTAAATGAAATACCTCTTCTGCCTTATTGATTTATTTCATTAGAAGAATTTCATGTTTGATCGAATCGAAAGCCTTTTTGAAATCCAGGAATGCTGCGAGCGTGTAAGATTTCTTTTCAAATGTATCTATTATTTTATCCTTCATAGACAGCAAAGCTTGCTCTTTACTTTTTTTTCTTCTTAAAGTAATATTGCTGTCGTGTTATCATATTTGTTGGTCTACAAATGGTTGAGATTCTGAAGTATAAGACTCGTCAACGCCTCCTAGAATAACTATGCCTGGAACATCACTCTATTGTCAATAGGGAGCTTCCCGCAGCACGAAATCTTGGAGGCCATGCCTGCTGCTGCGTGTTCCGACCGTCCGCCGCGTGGAACCGTTCGCCTCCATACCACTCAGTCACGTGACATTACCGGACCGCTCTGTCACTTGACATCACAGCTTCTCGAAGGCGACTGTGAAAGCATTGCTCTGCTTCCAGGGGGCGATAGCCAAAGGCGTTCGCCTTCGTACCGGAGGAGGAAGGTAAAATCCGAGGGTATGGCGGCGCGTTCGAGGCTCACGTTCCAGGCATAATGTTTCTAGGAGGCATTGGACAGGTTCTTCAACGCTCTAAAATACTGGTAAAACAGATATGCGCCTATAATGTTTAGATCGTTTTCATTACCACCTTTGTGAATGTTTGAGACCATGGCTATATTTAGCTTATCAGGAAGTATCCAGGTGCTCAAAATCAAATTACATATATATGAGAGAAGCGCAATAATATACTGCGAGATTGTTTCTATTGGCCCTGCTTTAATACAGTCAACACCTGCCGCGGAACCATTACTTAAATTTATAATGATGGAATGTATTTCGAATTTGTCAGTGGGGATCAAAAAGTAGATTCTGTAATATTTTTAGATATGTGCTTCACAGCCTGTTTTGGTACTAGCAGAGGTTTCGCAAAGCCCGGACATCAAAAAATCGTCGTTGTACATGTCAGCGAGTAATGTACCAGAGCAAGATTTACCTTCTATCATGAGCTCGCTGAAAGTCTTTTTATGTGATGAAAATAAAAGATCGTTCACAGTATTCCAGGCTGCTTTCGAGGCATTCATAATGACTGAAAACTTATGTTCGTAGTACTTGATGCGTGCCCACTTTATATCAGAGCTTTATTTTTAAACTGCTTAAACTGACGCAAGTAGTCGGTTTTCTTTTTTCAATAGATTTGCTAAATAAGTTAGCTCGTTCTTTTATTCTGTTTAGAAGTGATGCATCTATCCATAGCTTTTTAGCTTTTTTGTTCGTTTTGAGCAACACAATCGAACAGGCCTGCTCATAATGTTCTGTTATTTTAAAAATAAATGTGTCATTAGTACGTGCACATTTGTTGATTTATTATATTTCACTTAGAGCTACCGCAAAAAGTAATCTTTGAAAAGTTAGAATTTTCTCAGTAAAAATCTTTTTATATTAAGTAGGGTTAATTTTTTTCGCTCTGTTTTAAGTGGCTTTATGAATGGAAAGATTGGAAAGTGGTCAGTGACACCAGGTATAACAGCACCAGCACATATTTCATTTTGAAAGTTTGGGAAATCCAAATGAACAGTAGTTTCAGATACTTCTGCTACCCGTGTAGGCACGTGAATTTTGTTCTAATAGCCAAAACAGAGCATAGTGTCAAGAAGGTTTTGCTTGTTAACAGAGGTGGGCAGCATATCTACGTGGACATCGCCCGTTAGAATCACGCGTGTATTGTGGCGTTCACGAAATTTAGTTCTACATTACACCTACTTTGGTTAATGAAGCGATGGAAATCTTGGCACACGTGTTCGTGAGCGCCCGAGACTTGCAGTGCACTTGCGTGTTCGAATTGCTCAAACCTCTGATATGCCCTTCAGGGTGTTTACAAACAGAGGAGCTGTTGACCCTTCACGATCATAGCCGGTCAATACGATGCTAAAAGACTCATATGACATTTTAGTACCCTCGTTATTTACTTCTGTGCTGCCCTTCTCCGCTATGCTGAAAGAAAAGAGACCCTAGAGCGAGTTGGTGAGATTGTGAACACAGACGCTCCCCCCATGCTAGACAATAAAAGAGCCACCGTGTTGAGCGAGCTGTGCGTGAAAAAAAGTACAATTTCATTTCATTTCATTTTTATTCCTTATTGAAGACCTTATTGAAGGAATATTGCATAAGGGGTGGGTACATACATGAAAAACAAAAGCCATGTTTTACTACATTGTAAAGTTATCTGTTAAAGTGATAAAAAATGTTGAAAGACAGGTGGTGGCTGTGATGTCATTGGAAAGACCGTTCCAGTCGGTTGCTGCACGAAAAAAAGAATGAAGACGAAAAAGTGACGGTGAGGGCACGTGGGTGAGCAACTTGTTGCCGGTGGCCGGTGTGACTGGAGATACGTGTCGGGGGGAGAATGCACGGTGGTTTACCGAGGGAGCTGTAAAAAGGCTTGTGAAAAAGGCAAATGCTATCTGAGCGGCGACGAGACGCGAGTAATGTTAAACTGGATTCTATTTTCAGTGCTAATATGCTGATGTCATATGAGTACTGAGAGTGAATAAATCTTGTAGCTCAATTTTGAAGTGACTCTAGTTCATGAATCAGATATTTTTGATGAAGTTTCCAAATGGGGAGGCATATTCTAATTGTGACCTGATGAGAGATTGATAGGCGAGTAGCTTTACATCTTGAGGGGCAGGGCGCAGATGGCATTTTAAAAACATGAAGTTTTTATTGGCAGATGAAATGGTGTTCGTAATGTTAGTCGCCCAGGTTAAATCACTGAAAAGGGTTACTCCAAGATATTTGTAGGAAGGAACTAGTTCAAAATTAGCGCAAGCAATTCAGTAAGAAAAAAAAGTGGATTTTTACGGCGGTGAAAAGAGACAGTCTTACATTTATTAGGGTTTAGTTCTATTAGCCATAAGTTGCACCATTCTTGCACACTTCGCTGATAATTTTGAAGAGATGCGTTATCAGAAACGTAAGGAATAGTACAACAAATTACGCAATCGTCAGCGAACATACGGTTATTATATGAGACATGCAATGGTAGATCATTATTGTAAATCAATAACAACAGTGGACTATGTACGGAACCTTGAGAACACCTCAACTTACGGGGGTAGAACTAGACTTATGGTTATTAACAAAGACGGATTGTGAGCGATTACTTAAGAATTCTTTAATACATGCTAAAATATTGGCATTTAAATGTAACGCACCAAGTTTCAGTAGTAGGCGATCATGAGGAACTTTGTCAAAAGCTTTTGAATAATCTAAAAAGATGGCGTCAGTCTGTAATTAGAACGCAGATATGAATGCAGGTCGTGAACAAATATGGCTAGCTGCGTTTCGCAGGTAAATCTTTTCCTGAAACCATGCTGTGATGGACAAAAAAAGTGGTTAGAATCGAGAAAGTTCATGATTTGTATGGAGGATATGTTCAAGCATTTTTAATTGCACACTGGTTAATGAGTTGGGGCGATAACTTAATAGGGACTGTTTATTATTGGATTTGTAGACTAGAACAACCGTTCCATGTTTCCAGTCAAGAGGTAGCATACCTGTTGAAAGTGACTGGGAAACAATAAACAAAGATATGCGGCACAAATATGTTTCATGTTCTTGAGAACTTTTGAAGTAATATCATCCACACCAGCTGATGACGACAGTTTTATATTGCCAATTAAGGATGAAATACCGGATGAAAAAAATGTAATTGTTGGCATGGTACATTGAAAAGCGGCGTGGGGAGCAGAGAAAGACACTTCAGTTTCATTAGTAAACACTGATTCAAAGGTGGTGTTGAAGACATGGGCGCATTCAGCGCCTGTTTGGGCATCACCTGACTCATTTGATAAGGTAACAGAGCGCGTGTCATGAGGGTTTATAACCTGCCAGACTTTTTTCGGATTGTTTCTAAGCATGTTGGGCAAGTCAGAGTGAAAAAATGAGCGTTTAGCATGACGGAAAGTTTCAAGGTAAGCACTTTCAGCGTCTTCGTACACATTCCATGCATCAGTGGTGTTACGGGACTTGGCTGCGCGAAAACGCCATTTCTTTTTATTTTCTAATCGCTCCAGTGCTTTATCGAGTCAGAGTTTAGATGAATTAGTAGAGATTATAATTAGAGGAATGATTTTGTCTACTAAATTGTTTCGTTCTTTTTAAATGTGCTAGTTTTCTTCTACATTATGAAAAGGAAAGGTGCTTTCAAATTTGGGATAAAACTGCTCTAAGTCATGGCTAACTGCTTCATAATTTTTTTTATCCTATAAACGAATAGTTTAATTTTTACCAGTTGGAGTCAAGAGACGTTTTACCACAAAGTCTACATAAATAACCGTGTCATCACTGATTTCGGGAAGATACGTAATGGATGAGATGCCTTCAGGGTAGTTTGTTAGGACAAGGTCTAGAATTCTTTGGCAGTTACCTTTGACACAAGTTGGTTGTGTGACCACTTGGGATAAATTAATGTTTACGCACGCTTCAAGAAACTCGTTCAACTTTTTTGATGTAGCCTCTGGAGCGTGCAAGTTTGTCCAACGATATTAGAAAAATTAGTCTCCAAACAGAATGACATGCATATCAGGGTTTTTGGTTGTTATCTCATTAAGTAGGTTGTTCAACTTGAAAGAGAAGCCAGGAGCACTTTGAGGGGGCCTATAGCAAACGCCTAGAAAAACCAATAGAGGTGAGGCATGCATGACAGTTAAACCATATGATTTCTAGATCAGATACGAAGTTTACAGATTTACAGGGTATGTTTTGACTAACAGCAACAAGTAGCCCCGCTGCGGTGGTCTAGTGGCTAAGGTACTCGGCTGCTGACCCGCAGGTCGCGGGTTCGATTCCCGGCTGCGGCGGCGGCATTTCCGATGGAGGCGGAAATGTTGTAGGCCCGTGTACTCAGATTTGGGTGCACGTTAAAGAACCCCAGGTGGTCAAAATTCCCGGAGCCCTCCACTACGGAATCTCTCATAATCAAATGGTGGTTTTGGGACGTTAAACCCCACAAATCAATCAATCAATTAACAGCAACAAGTACCCCCCCCCCCAGTGCCTTTGCGATCATTTCGAAAAAAGTTGAAAGTTTCCTAAGTCAACGAGAACTTCACTGTCCATTACGTCTCCTGTAAGCCATGTTTCAGTTAATATAAAAGATTGCTGCGAGTTGACAAAACCAGGTTAGAAATGATATCACGTTTCGGAAGAAAGCTGCATATGTTAGTGAAGATAGCTGAAAGCGAGAAGTTTGATTGCGAAGAACACAGCAGGCGGGAGGGCGCATGTTGATGACTGAGCACTTGCTATGATATTCGTTTAGGTGATTCTGTTGAATGGTCAAACACGTATCGTTTAGTTCCAATGTGCAATGTTTTGAAGCGCAGAGAATAGGTCAAGCATTTTGATTTGGCGAAAGCGATAAGGTGTTTGCAAGCAGATCTCATGGTCTGCGAGAAATCCTCACCGACGCTGTATTGGCTTCCTTTATATTTAGGGCCATTGCGAAGGAGGAATTCTTCGGTTTTGAAACAGTTGAATTTTACAATGAGTGGCCGAGAATGGTGCTCGGAATGGCGTCCAAGACGATGTGCTCGTTCATTATGATTGCGATTAACGATTATGTTCAAATGCTCATTGCAGTGGCGAATGACGATTTCCTCCGATTAAGCAAATTTTTCTCGCGGATTGGGATCAGGGATATTATAAAATATAAGATTGTTTCGACGTGACCTGTTCTCGGCATCTTCCATTTGTGGAGCAAGGTGATTGAGCTGGCCTGCTATTAGAGTGGTGTCTGATCTTACTGTAACAAAGTCGGTTCGTATGGTTGAGATGGCTTTGTAATAGTCTTCTAAGCCGATAATGCGCTTACATAGAACAAATAGGGTTTGGTCTGTTGCTTGTAGCTTGCTTTTTAAGCCTAACACTTCTTTGATCAGCTTTGACTGGTCAGCAGTTAGCTTTCCTAACTCCGTCATTACGTCTTTGACAATGGGAGAGCCAGAATTAGTTTCTATATCACCCGACAAGAGCAACAAAACATTTAGGACATGAATGCAATCAACAACAATTGTAGCGCATCACCGGGTGCTCGGCAGCTGTATCAGAAAATAGTTGCTTCATTTCTTCCCGAAGCAACAATACGGTCCACTAACCTGCATGGCGAAGCACAGCGGATTAGTGGTTTTTGCTAGCCCACAGATCGAGCCCACAGATCGCGGGGGACGACAGGAGCGGTTTTATAGGCGACGTGGACGACGATGTTGCAGACGATGGCACTTTCCATTGAAAATGCAGATCCGGAGTGGGTAGTGGCGGCGCTGTTGAACACTATGAATCAGTTAGGACAGGTGGAGGCAAGGGGCTTGCGCCAGTGATGATGATGATATATGGCGTTTTTTGGCGCAAGGGCCATTTGATGGCAAAAGAGCGCCAGTTCATGGGACAAAGAATGTGGACAATGATTGTGATTAGCGGCTGTATAAGGGCCATAAAATTCCTCGCAGTAAGGCGGGTAAAAACATACAAGTATTTAAATCACGACCATGCCGTGAAAGGTGTGGGTGGTGTGAATGGGTGACAAAAGTTGGTGATAATGAAAAACGAAGGTGTACATGCATGGCATTAGCACAAGTACCTCACTCGTTCATACCCTTGCGTCCAAGGGCCGGGAGGCAAGTGCTTTCCTGTGTAGCCACCGCAGCAAAAACCTCTCTGGAGAGGTTGTGCTACGGAATGCCCGGGTATATGACATGAAAATTAAGAATTTCTTTTAAAAACGCTAACAATGATTTATGGTTTAAAAGCGGTTCCCTACCAACGAACATTGCAGGGTATAAGGGTATATGTAGTCGGTAGGGTAATGGAAAATGCTGTTTTCTTAAAGTTTCTAAGTGTTTGCACTGAATTAACATGTGAAGGAATGTTAATGTTTCACCACATCTGTCACACAATGGTGGATCACCACCGGACAAAAGATGTGTGTGTGTTGTGTATGTGTGTCCTATCCTGAGTCTTGTTAGTGTTACCTCTGTTAGACGTGATTTTGATACTGGTGGCCAACGGCCAAGGTGTGGCTTGATAACGTGTAGTTTGTTTTGTGTGTGTGTGTCCCACTTGCTCTGCCAGTAGTCCCTGAGGTTTCGTTTGAGAGACGGCTTAAGATTAAGGGCCGGGATTATTATGGGTGTAGGGGCAGTGCTTTCGTGGACGGATGCAGCGAGCTGATCCGCCCTCACGTTGCCTTGGATCTCACGGTGCCCTGGCACCCAGCACACTACAACATGTTGTTTGAGTTGTAGAGTGTGTACAAAATGGAGTAAAGTGAGACAAGAACAGGGTTTTTTTTGTTTTTTAAGACTGTGCAGAGCCGTTACCACACTGAGGGAGTCTGTATAAATTACTGCTTTTTGTAATTGTAATTGTTTGATGTGTTTAGCTGCCACAAGTATCGCGTAAGCTTCCGCTGTGAAGATACTTGTGCCTGGATGTAGAGGGCCAGCATCCGAAAAGGATGGGCCGACAGCAGCGTAGGACACAGAAAAGTTAGTCTTGGAGGCATCTGTGAAGAACTCAGGACGTGTGTATTTGTGTTGAAGTTCCAGAAAGTATGTTCGGATATGGGCAATAGGTGCATGTTTTGTGACTTCTAGGGAAGACACATCGCAGTCTATAGTCTGCCACTGCCACGGTGGCGGGTATGCTACAGGAGCCATTAAACTGTGTTCAAGTGACACTTCAGTTTCTTTAGCTAGACACTTCAGGCGAACTGAAAAGGGCTGCCTCATCGAAGGCCTGTTTTGAAACAGAATGGAGCTCGACAGATCATTATTAGCAGAGTACGAGGGGTGCTTCTTGTCTGCTTTCACCTTAAGAAAATATACAAAGGACATGTAAGTTCTCTGTAGATGAAGCGACCATTCATTTGACTCAACGTAAAGGCTTTCTACAGGGCTGGTGCGAAAAGCACCCGCAGAAAGGCGAACGCCAAAATGGTGCACAAGGTCCAGCATCTTCAAAGCACTTTGAGATACAGACTGATAAACAACGGCCCCAAAATCTAGGTGGGTGCGAATGAGGCTTCTATACAGATTCATGAGGCATTGCCTATACCTACCCCAAGTAGTACGTGACAACACTTTTATAATAGTCATGGCTTTTAAACATTTTGTTTTTAAATACTTGATGTGCGGTACGAAGGTCAACTTGTTGTCCAAGATTAAGCCTAAGAATTTATGCTCGGCTTTGACGGACAGACGTTGCCCGTTCAGTCGAATGTCAGGTTCCGAGTGCATGCCTCTCTTTCGAGAGAACAAGACACACGTGCTTTTTTGTGGGTTAAGTCGAAACCCGTTTTCATCTGCCCATTTGGAGACCTTATTTAAACCCAGCTGAACCTGCCACTCACACATGGCCAAGTTGCATGACTTGAAGCCAAGCTGAACGTCGTCGGCATATGTACAACAGAACATATTGCGGGGAACGGACAAGTGCAAAGAATTCATTTTGATAATAAAAAGTGTGCAACTAAGCACACCACCTTGTGGCACGCTGTTTCCTGGACAAATGTTTGGGAGAGCTCACTGCCCAGACGGACACGAAATGTCCGGTTTGACAGGTAACTTTCGATTATGTGAAACATTCTTTCGCGCACACCAAGGTGGGACAGGTCTCTTAGAATTTCGTAACGCTATGTTGTATGTATCATAACCTTTTCGATATCGAGGAACACAGAAACAAAATATTCTTTATGGACGAAGGCGTCTCTGATCTGTGCCTCGATACGAACAAGGTGGTCTATGGTGGATCTACTTTCTCGAAACCCGCATTGCAATGGGTCGAGCAAATTGTTTGTTTCAAGGATATGTACAAATCGGCAGTTTATCATTTTTTCGAATACTTTGCACAAGGAGCTTGTAAGTGCAATAGGCCTATAACTTGAAGCTAAAGAAGAGTCCTTGCCCTCTTTCAAAATGGGAATAATAATAGCCTCTTTCTAGTAGGTAGGGATATTGCCAGAAAACCAGATAGCATTGTAAAAACAAAGTAAGCTTTTTCGTGTTTCGGCTGGTAGGTTTTTTAACATTTCATACACCACATGGTCAGAACCTGGGGCAGAAGTACTGCAGGAGTTTAGAGACGTTCGGAGCTCAGCTAGAATGAAAGCTTGGTTGTATGCCTGGTGTCTAGTGGAAGTGTGTTCTAGTTTCTGTTTTTCTTTTCTTATTCTGTATTTTTGGAAAGTGTCAGTATTTTGGGACGAGCCGGATACCCGTTCAAAATGTGCCCCGAGTAAGTTTGCCTGATCTTCCAAGGTATCACCTTGAGTGTTTACGAGTGGAAGTGTGTGTACTTGTTTCCCTGCTATCCTACCGACCATGTTCAAGACTTTGGCCTCTTGTGTGAATGAATTGATCCCTGACAAAAACTTCTGCCAGCTTTCTCTTCTGGCCTGCCGACGCGTTCTCCTAGCTTGAGACTTTATTTACTTGAAGGTGTTAAGATTTTCGGATGTCGGTGAGTTCCGAAGCAGCCTCCAAGCTCTATTTTGCTGTTTGCGCGCGTTTCGGCATTCAGAGTTCCACCATTGCACACGCCGTTTTCAAGGGTGTCCAGTTGTTTGTGGGATGCATTTTGTTGCAGCATCAATCAAAAACGCTGTGAAGAAGTTGACAGCAACATCAATGTTCAAAGTACATATGTCATTCCAACCTAGACGAGCGATGGTATAAAACTGTTCCCAGTCGGCTCTGTTTATGAGCCACTTGGGAACACGTGGTGGACACTCAGTTACTGTATTTGTGCTCAAAACTACGGGGAAGTGGTCACTTCCGTACAGATTACTGACGACTTTCCACTGGAGTAGAGGCACAAGGGATGAAGATACTATGCTTAGGTCTATGGAGGAGTAGGTGTTAATGGCGAGGTTATAATAGGTTGGTTTTTC
Source organism: Rhipicephalus microplus (assembly GCF_043290135.1). Lineage (NCBI taxonomy): Eukaryota > Metazoa > Arthropoda > Arachnida > Ixodida > Ixodidae > Rhipicephalus > Rhipicephalus microplus. Next base: position 87,487,804 of record NC_134700.1, read on the forward strand.
AATTTAGGAGACATGCGCTCGACGAGAGAAGGAACTGTTCGATCAGTCGACCTCGCGCGTCATACCGAGAGTCACCCCATAGCCTGCTATGCGCATTAAAGTCTCCAAGGAGAACATATGGTTCCGGAAGTTCATCAATTAAAGAGTGTAAATGACGTTTTGGCAGCTGATAGCTAGTAGGATTATAAATAGTGCAGATTGTGATCAGTTTATCAAAAAGAATCGCTCGAACAGCCACTGCCTCGAGAGATGTTTCGAGGTGTAAGTGTGTGCATGCAATTCCTTGATTCACTATGATGGCAACACCTCCGGATGATGTCATGGCATCATCACGGTCCTTTCGAAAAATAACGTATTTACGAAGAAAACTTGTGTGTTTTGAATTAAGGTGTGTTTCTTGTACACACAGCACTTTTGGTGAGTGTTCGTGTAAGAGTTCTTGGATGTCGTCAATGTTTCTGAGAAGGCCCCTGACGTCCCATTGTATAATTTGAGTGTTAATGGTGAATGTAAAATAATGCTGTGTGTACGAAAAGCGAGTGGCTGTTTAGACGGGGAGTTTGAGTTCACCTAACAGGGACGTCACCAGGCCCTGTTATTTGCTTTTTTGTTTTCTTGGCGTGCTCCAAGGAGCCACGCCGCTCTTTCGGCACCAAGGGTGCTGACGTATCCATTGCCTCCTCGTAGGCACTGGATGCCCGCACGTGCGGGCTGTTAGTTCGGATTTCGGGCCTTGCCTGGTGAGGGGAGGCCTTGAGACCCGAAGACTCTGGAGTCTCCGGTCTCTGTTTGGGAGTAGGCGGTGTAGCCTGGGCTACAGCCGCTTTAGGGGCAGGTGCCACAACCGCCGGCTCGGTATGCGCGGGCCGAAGGAGTGGCGAGGGCTGCTGCGGCGGCGCCCCCTGACGCGCCGCATCAGCGTATGTAGGTCCATAAAATGGAGCGACTCTTCGCCGTGCTTCCTTAAATGATATGTTCTCCTTCACCTTTAATGTAATTATTTCTTTTTCTTTTTTGCAGTATGTGCAGGAGCGTGAATATGTGGCATGGTTTCCTTCGCAGTTTACACAGTGTGGCGGTTGTTTGCAGTTCTCAGACACGTGGCCTAGGACTCCACATTGCGCACAAGTCTGGCGACCACGACAGGTTTTAGAGCATAGCCATACCTCTGGCATTGGAAGCAACGACAAGGGTTTGGTATATACGGTCTAATATATGTCTTTGTGTACCCTGTTTGAATGGAATCTGGTAGTTTACTGGATGCAAACGTAAGTATTAAGTGTTTCGTTCTTATTTCCTTATGATCTCTTCTGATGATAATTCTCTGTACATTATTGACATTTTGGCTCTTCCACCCTTCCAGAAGTGTGAGTTCAAGTAAGTCTGCATCAGATACCACTCCGCGAGTGATGTTCATAGATCTGTGTGGTGTTACGGTAATCGGTACGACACCAAACGTTAAGAGGCTGTCTAGCTTTACGAATTGTGCTTTGTCCCGAATTTCGAGAAGAAGGTCTCCGCTAGCCATTTTGCTTACCTTGTATCCAGCCCCGAGAGTTTCAGTAAGACACCTGGCAACTACGAAAGGAGATACGGTCCTGGCTTGCTTTCCGGTTTTTTTCACAGTGAATGCCGTGGAAAATGGGAAAAGTTTCTATTGGCTGGTTGAAGAAATTTATGTCGTCGGTGCGTACCCGCTTTAAGCCGGTACGATCAGACAGTTGAGGGAGTGCTCCATGCATGCCGGTCTTATTTTTGTTCAGCAGCGTTGGCGGCCACCCACCACGGAGCCCAACAAGGAGACGCTGCAAGTTTGCAGGTGCTGAAAGCTTGCAGACGTCAGCCGTACAACACTGCCATAACCCAATGCGCCTAGACCAAGGTAGGCTATTTGCACAGGGTTAACCCTTGCCGCCAGGAAAATTGGAGGTAAATAGAAGAAAGTAGAAGACAGGACAGATAGATAGTGAGAGATAAAGACGAAGTTGTAGGCAGAGAGAGATAGGAAAAGGCGACTGCCGATTTCCCCTGGGTGGGTCAGCCCAGGGGTGCCGTCTACGTGAAGTCGGGGCCAAAGGGGTGTGTTGCCTCTGCCGGGGGGCCTTAAAGGTCCAATCACCCAGCATTGCCTCAACCCCCAGGATCTTTTCCCCGGACACGGCAAAGCCACGCACGGCTAGGCGTGGGAGGCAGTCAAAACTCCCCCGTTAGTTCGGGTCCGTGGTGTCGCTACACACCAAACGCCTACTTGCGCAGGCGCCCCTGCGGGGGGCTTGCGCCGGGCTGACTGCGGTAGACTCTTGGGATGGCGGTGGCTTGAGAAAACGACAGGATTGCGGGCAGATGACTTCCGATCAAGAAACCGTGTACCTGCATGGCTGAGCACAACGGATCAGTGGTCTGCGCTGAAGCACAGCCACTGAGCCCACATAGCCAAATTAACATAGCCAATGGCATGGCTATGTTTTACTATTGGCACCCTTGTGTGATGAAAAAATCTAACGTTCTTCCGTTTTTCTAAGAAGCAGTATGAGCATGTTTTTCTTTAAAAATTAAAATTTTTTGAAACTTCATTGTACCTATATTTACTATTTTAGGGGCATAAAACTGAGTTCTGCTTCAAAGGCACTGACAGTTGGGTGAGTTGGTGTTGGTTAATGTGTGTGTGTGTGTTTTTTTTGCGACGTTCATAGCCACGAGTTCTGCTAGCCTAGATCACGTACCTACAAAACGAGTTTTGAGGGCCTAGAAATCTGGTCTCCAAAACCTCCCTACCGAAACATTTTATCGAGGTGCAATATTGTCGTTTATTCTGTATTGACACGGATTGACCTGTATTCTTTTCGGGTTAGCGTTGGAGTTTATTGCACCACACTTTCTGCAGTGCTTATATCATAGCATAGACACATGTCCATATGAAATATTACCGTGAGTGGGGCGCTGTTCAGTAATTTCCTTGCCCGGGCATCACAAAACCACGTTTGGTAGATCCAACAACTTTTTTCTCAAAATTGAAATCAGTTTCTTTACTTCCCTTTGTTGAGAAGGCTTTCCGCGGCAGACGCTACCACATTACGATGTAACTGGACACCTGTCAAGCGGGACACTTTCGTTTGCAAGCTTTCAGGAACCCCGTGCCGGCAAGCCTCTTGTATGGGGCCGCACCAACAGTTAATCACTATAACACGTTTGAACAACATCGAATGTGCGGAACGGTTTCCTAAAAGCTCCTTTTCATAGCTGGCTTGGTGCGCCCAGCAAATATAATCAACAGTGAAGCGCATGAACATGTAAATACTGAATACTTCCATGCGATCAAACTCACGGGTGAAATTCTGCCCCCCCCCCCCTCAACAGCTCCCTAGAGCACCTAAAAGCGCTTCGAACATTCCGCTTCAATTCTGAAGATTGTCCACTTCCACAAGAACCGACACGTTGATGAAATGTGTTATGCACTTAGCAGCACCATGACCGTGACACGCTGTAACGCACCTGTCACTGCAAGCTAAAATATCTCGAAAGCACAGTGATGGCATTGGAGGCAAAACATACTCAACAATCTGTACAAGAGACTGGTCCTAAACAAAACAAACGTAAAATAAAAGCGAAGTAGTAAAATATGTGACCGAACTGTCCAAACATGTAGACGCTCAGTGGCAGCATTGGTATTCTTTTTCTTTTTCTTCTTTTCACATCATCGAAGTTGGCGGTGAGCTCCGCAGAAGTGAGTCAGATGCGAACTTTAGACAATAGACACTTAATGAAGCAGGAAGTTCATTTCTCGTCATGTACACTTGCTGGACTTTCCAAAACTGCAGACGTCAACTATAAAAGCAGGAGTATGCTCAGAACAAAACATCCCCTAAATGATGGAGCATCAAGTCACATTTTACTTCTTGGTTCTTTCAGTGAAAAGTACGGTGTCACTGGCTAATACCCTGAGCAGATCTTTCAATGTCTCCTATTCAGAATTATCCGATCACTTGGCCCAATATCAGGATGGCTGGGCTGTAAGTATTACCTTTCGTATTTTCGAATATATTGCTGAAGCTGCACATATTTTTCTACTTTTACTGCTCACTCTTGCACGAGCAAATAAGCAAATAATCTCCATCTATGTGCCAGCCTTGTCACAAGTCCTGAGAAAAAGTTAGTGATTCATCCTATTTTAATGCGATAGCAATGATATGGATGCTCTCGGCTGATTTTTGCCGTACCTTCATGCTCCGGATAAGTATATGTGTGTATACATACATAAAAGTCACCAAAAAATAAATGAAAGAAAAAATTTCAAGGCACCTACCGGGGATTCGCACCAGCAATCACTCGTTTGTCAGCGCGCTGCGGTAAAAAATTAGGACGAACCGCTAAGCTATCTGTCTATCTAACGGTGAACTATATATATATATATATGTATATATATATATATATATATATATATATATATATATATATATATATATATATATATATATATATATATATATATATATATATATATATATATATATATATATATATATATATATTCACGACTGCCATATTGTCAATAAGTTTGTCTCGCTTGTAGCTATGCAGCTCGAGAAATGAGACAGCTACAGTTCATCTGTTTTGAAATTAAAACTTTCTTTATTGGACTGACGGTTTTATGGGGAATTCCTTGTGGTTAGGGGGAGCCATATATCAACGAACAAACAAGCAAGCTTCTCTCGACATACCGCTGCTTCTTCACATTTACAAATACTGCAGGGTCAACACAGCACATTACAAGCTGCGTAAGGTTGTATAACAGGTGGGCCGCAAGAACCGCTGAGTCTCCAACAAGCGGGTAGGTCTCAAAAGTAATGGCGCGCTTCGTCTCGCACATGCTTTCTCAACTAGTTGCATCTTGTATGCGACTTCATACTTGCACTTAGGGAAGCATTATGAAGATTCTTTGGAGGTCCCCATCTTCGAAATTGTTCAGAGTGCCCTAGATCGCCCGATCACTACTTCTAATGCAAAACTTCTTGCCTTGGGAGTGTTACACACCCGCCGACAGCTTCGGGAGGCTCACCTGACAAATCAATACAAGCGCCTGGGGCGAACTTAGTCAGGAGGAGTGGGTACGAGTGCCTAAACATTAGAAATATGTGATTCATGTTCAACCCCTCCCCACCAATATGTCCTTTCAGTCGCATGCTGGTTGTCGAGCTGCACGGGCTCTTGCTTTTTGGCGTTAATTTCGGCCCTAAAGAAAACATATTTTACCCGGACGTTACCGGCCCTTATTTCGGGGGTTGGTATACGACCACCCTAGTCCGCCAAGACAGGCACACGGACAGTCTTTCCTTTCGCGCACCTACTGCTACACATGCTTAAGAGGTGACCATAGCTCTAGCTATATCACACGACAGTTCTCAAATTACATCAGACTCTAAAGGAGCTTGCCGAAATTATACACTAGGACGGATCTCACCCCTAGCTGCCAAAATTCATAAATCATGTCGCGGTAGGTTACCCCTCTCTCCGGTCACTAATCTGAACTCCTGGCCATGAGGGCCTCGCTGACAATGAAGTGGCGCACGCTGCCACCCGCGCACTCATTTCCCGGGCCACTGCCTCGCCCACCGGTGACCCCCGTGATGCGGAAGAGAACGTTCTTCTCCTAACTTGTCGAGAAATACTTACGCATTACCGGGACTCCCACCACTGCTTTCCTCCGCCCTGCGAAGGACTGAGGAAGGCGGACGAGATAATTCTTCTCCATCTATTTACCAATATGCTACTGTTTCCGGCAGTGCTTAAACAATTTGAGTCTTCCTTTTCCGGCCTCTGCCAGTACTGTGCTGAGGTGACAGACACCTGCCGCACAGTATGAGCATGCCAGCACACTCCTTTTTATTCCCGAACCCAAATCCAACCAGAGATGACTGGGAGGCAGCCCTGCTCGGTTGCCAGGACCTTCCGTCCAAACAGACCCTCGTCCTGCGTGCCGAGACAGAGGCCACGACCAGTAGGGTTCCTTACTATGAACTCCACTTAGTACTGTAGGGAAGCTGACCCACCAGAGGGCTGTTTCCCAGGGAACCTGTCTGTAAAAATAAAATCGTTTGCCCCCACCACTACCAGCATCGAAGACCACACTACAATATCTGGGACAACCTGAGTTAGATGTTTTGGGGTAGTGCATTGAAACCATGGTTTTCGCTACCGTCCCAGTTGTCGTCAACGCCAACTGACGCCAAGAAATAAAATGCCGTACAAACCTCGGTTAAAACACTGTATGTAGTTCGACCTTTGGGATGCCGCCACATGTCGTACGAACGCCTGCGGAACAGCTCCAATATAATGCTAGTCGCGCTGATGCAAAGCGGGCTTGAGTGCCTGCCAGGACACAAGAATAACGTGCTGCTTCGCGTGCGAGGAATGCTGCTGATCAAAGCCCACTGACCGTGTTCACTACATTTAGTATGGTTGCTAAATCTCCTATCTTTACTTCGTATAAAATTCCGATGTGTTGCTATCGATTTATTTGTTCTGGCCTGCTGCCTAAACTGCGAATTCTTTCCTTTTATGACGACTGAATCGCGTGCGACCTCTGATGCCTCGCGCTCTCAACAGCATAACTCTTTCATAGGTTCACCTTGAAAGTTTCAACTAACACTTGTAGTGAGATGGTTGAATGAAAATCTCATGGTTATGACTACGGCGTTTTTAGTGCTTTATTTTCTGAGCTTGACACAAAACGTAAGCCTAAATAACGTTGTATAAATATTGTAGAAGATTGGTGCCTGGTCAAACATATTTATCACGACAGCGAAACCGGCTTTCGTGTTCGAAATGAAAAAAAAAAACAAGTTGTAGATATCCAACATGCAGTCATTCTTTCAAAAACTATGTTCGAAACTATGTTAAAGCGTGTGCTGAATATGAGCTCACTTTGCAATGCAAGACGCACTCAGTATGTAATGATACTCTGCCCCACAATCAATGTGATTCTGTTTTGACTAGTTAATTTTCTGTAACCACATTCAAATGACTGGGACAGGTAGAGGACCCTGCGGTCACCATTTGAAGTGATATTTATGTTGCTAACCTGGTATGGTCTTCAGCCTTGACAACCACACGCATGGTTAATCGCCATACATCGATCGGAAATGTTGTAATCATCAACGAAGCGCTGAATGTACGATATACTTAAGGCTATGAATAAATAGTGAAAATAGAGTCAGTTTTGCCGCTTTCCCACCAAGTAATGCTAATGCAGCGCTAATAGTGTGTTACAGTAGATAGCATTGTATTCAACCTCGATACTCTGATAGTGGACATAATCGAGCGGGCACAGAACTTACAACTTAGCTAAAGAAAAATACCTCTCAGCACAGTAATACCATTTGGTACAAAGCCAGCCCCGCCGTGGTGGTCCAGTGGCTAAGGTACTCGGCTACTGACCCGCAGGTCGCGGGTTCAAATCCCGGCTGCGGCGGCTGCATTTCCGATGGAGGCGGAAATGTTGAGGCCCGTGTGCTCAGATTTGGGTGCACGTTAAAGAACCCCAGGTGGTCAAAATTTCCGGAGCCCTCCACTACGGCGTCTCTCATAATCATATGGTGGTTTTGGGACGTTAAACTCCACAAATCAATCAATCAATTGGTACAAAGCCATTACTTCAGTCCCCGGAATAGTGGACTCACAGAATCAATAAAAAAATTCATACCTCATAAGCTTTCCCTGCTGTTTGGCCTCTACCATTAAAACTGGGCAACGGCCTTCCATGTTTTGTGATTGTATATGACACCACTATACGTATAACTATCGTTCACGCCTTCCTACTCACTGGCTGAGTGAAAAGATGGAACAAAGAACCACAGAATGCTTTTACCCAGACACTGTTTCAATGCTCCCAATGACGTTGACACAGTCGCTCGACGCACTGAAGAAGTATGTCAGCTCTCATGAGATAGTATCTGCCAAAAGCAACACAACAAAGCCCACCGATAAAACTTTCGCCATCGTTACATCGGGGAGACGCCAGTTGGCGTAGAGCGGAGCAGTCAGGGGTCTTTGGGCTCCCGCCTAAGCAAAAGATTTTTGTGGTTTTTCGTGTGCTCTGCCTCAGGCTCTTGCTACGAGATGATGCATAAGCTGCCAAGGTTCCCGTCGGTAGTGGACTTTCACCGATAGGTCCGTTTTGGAGCAAGTTGTGAACTTTTACGCCACCGACTACGCCTCGCATGCTTGGGCCAACAACCACAACACCGAGTTGGCGTCTACCGGGCAGGACGCAACGCACCCTTCGTTCCACCTGCTGAGCCCATATGTTTGACGGCGCAGCTGTTATTATGGACAACAAGGACCTCTCTTCGGAACAGTTTGGAGAAGAACACGGCTGGCGCTCCGCCGCGGTGAAGAAAAGCTCAAGGCGCATGAACGCCAGTGCTACAGAGCGTGCCACTGCGTGCAGTGGGAATGCCCGGGGCAATTTCAGTGCTACAGAAAAAGCTGTAAATATGAAGAATAAAGTTACAAAATCATCGAGAATGCCTCGACTGCCGAGCCAGCACTGGAAAATTATCGTTCGTCCAAGGGGTCGATTTAATGTTGAGAAGGCGGGCTCAGCTAGACTTTGCCGGGCAATCGCAGAGGCGGCTAGAATCGCACCCACGCTCATAAATCAGGATAATATCTGCCCGAATGCAACGCAAATTATTTTTTTTATTTACAGATACTGCAGGCCCTACCCGGGCCCATGCAGGAGTGGGATACAAACAATACATTCAAGCAATAACTAGTAATACACTGGAGTACAGGGCATAAATTAAAAAACTACATAACTATCAAGTACAGAAAAGTCAAATATATTTTCTCGCTGTTCAACAGAACTGCGCTCAACTAAGAATATTTTCAACATTTGTAGCCGGATGATTTGCACTCAAATGACACTATTTTCTGCATACATCACTTATATGGTGAAATTAATCTTTTCTATCTGTTGAGTGAACGAAGCCGTCGAGGCAGCATTCACTACTTCCGCAGGTAATGCGTTCCAATTAAAAATTGCGCGAGGAAAGAGAGCGAACTTGTGGGCATTAATGTGGCTAGGTGGCTGCCTAAACGTTTTGTTGTGATTTGTCCTAGCTGAAAGTTTAGAAGGCTGCTGAAGGTATCGTTCCCGTGATAATTTAAACTCCCCGTGATCAAGTTGGTAGACGAATTTTAATCTGGATATCACCCTGCGCTGTTCTAGTATTTGTAGGCTTGCCCTATTACGTAGATTAGTTACACTATGTTGTCGGGAGTAAGCGGAATATATAAAGCGCAGAGCTAAATTTTGGAGCCTTTCTATTTTCTTAATCAAATATTGTTGCCAAGGGCTCCAAATAATGTCGGCATACTCCAATTTTGGTCGCACGAGGGCTTTATACGCTTTTAGTTTTAACGTGGGAGGAGTGTTACGCAGTTTTCTTTTCAAAAAGGATAATTTCTTCAGTGCACCCGAACACACATTTTCAACGTGCGTTTCCCAACTGAGGTTACTGGTAACTGTAACTCCCAGATATTTAACCCGATCAGCTCTCGTGATTGCAGCATTTCCTATGAAATATGTGAAATGAAGGGGTAACGTTTTGTTGGTAAACGTAACGGAATTTGTTTTTGAACAATTTATTTTTAGTCCCCACCTTATACACCATTCGTTAATTGAGCGCAAGGCATCATTAAGTTTCATTTGGTCTTCTTGGTTATTTATGGTTGTGTACACTACGCAGTTGTCCGCAAATAGTTTATTCTGGATCGGTGGCTCGACACAGAAATAAATATCATTAATATAAACCAAAAAAAGAAGAGGTCCGAGGACTGAGCCCTGCGGAACTCCCGAATGCACTGCCAACTCTTTCGAGAGACAGCCATTTATGGTAACACACTGTCTCCTGTTACTCAAGTAGCTCGCGATCCATGCTACAACCTTCTGCTCAATGCCTATAGCTAATAATTTTGTTATTAAATTCTGATGGGGTACGACGTCAAAGGCCTTAGAAAAATCCAAAAATATGGCATCGGTTTGACCTTTCAAATTAAGCGTTCTAATTAAATCATCAGTTATTTCAGCCAGTTGGCTGACAGTCGACAAACCAGACCTAAATCCATGCTGCTGGGCATACAGTAGTTTGTTATTTTCTAAGTAAGTGATCATGGCCTTAAATATAATGTGCTCAAATAATTTACAGCAAGTACTAGTTAAGGAAACAGGCCTGTAATTGTTACCTTCCAAAGTGGAGCCCGATTTATGTACCGGAATTATTTTTGCCGAGCGCCAGTCATCAGGAATAACTGCAGCGTCTAACGATGCAGTGTAAATGCGATGTAAATATCTAGCCACCCAAACAGCATATCTACTCAAAAAAGTATTTGATAGTCCGTCCGGACCAGGTGATTTCTTTACATCTAGTTTGTGTAAAAGGCAAAGGACTCCATCCTCAGTGATTTCCACTTCTGGCATGAGGCTATCAGAGTCATATGACCGCAACTGAGCATGCGTGGCTGTCCGTGTAAAAACGGGCTGGAAAAAGACATTAAATTTGTTGGCAATGGTAGTCGCGTCAACAATACTTTCTCCCTCGACCCTGATCTCTGAAATGCCTCGTTTATCTTTTGACAGATAGCGCCAAAATTTTTGGGGTTCATTCTTCATGAATGACGGTAGAGTATCTGAAAAAAATCTTTCCTTTGCCGATCGCGTTAGTTCTCGCAGCTTAGAAGTAAGGCTAGAAAAATCACTCGTGTTCTGACGCTTGCGCTGACGCTTAATTTTGCGTTTCAAATGAATCATTTCTCTCGTGAACCACGGATATTCCCTATTAACTCGTTTCTTTTTCAACGGCACATATCTTTGCTCGCAAAAGAGAACAATTTCTCTAAAATTTGACCACATTTCATTGACATTATTAACTTGGCTAAAACAATCAAAGCGCGATTCCAAATATTCTAAAATAGCGTTATCATCCGCATGAGTGTAATCTCTCACGAAAGTATCCGACGGTCTAGTAAATGAACGTGTTCCCGAAACAGGACATGACACAGCAAGCAACTTGTGATCAGATATTCCTTCTTCTACATTGGCTGAACAACCTTGGAACGAGCTGCTAACCAGTGCCAAATCAAGGAGGGATGATGATGAACTGTCAACCCTAGTAGCCTCAGAAACTAGTTGTTGTAAGCAGAAGTTGAATGCGGTCGTAATCAATATATCTGCACTTCGAAATTCTTTGCCATCATAAAAAAAATCAGCCCAGTTTATACCCGGTAGGTTGAAATCTCCTGTTATTATAATGCGGGATCGAGAATTTGTTTTATTTGCAAGGTAGTCTTGAATGGCTTCTAAGTATTCGGGCGAAGAACTCGGTGGTCGATACACGCCCCCTAAAAGTAATCTTTTACCAAGAAATTTAATTCTGCACCACACGCTTTCGTGGTTGTTGATGCCATCCAAAACAGTAAATGCGGCGTTATTTTTAATAGCGATTGCTACTCCTCCCCCACGTGACTCCCTATCTTTACGAATAAGCTTGTAAGAAGACGGTATGACTTCCGAATCTTGCACATCTGCATGTAGCCATGTCTCAGTGATTACTAAGACGTGTGGCTGGTAACAGGAGATAACGTCTTCAAGGGAACTGGCTTTGTTAACAACACTACGCGCATTCAATGAAACAACTCTGAGAACTTTGCTCACAGGCTGTCATTTTTTACTGCTGCTTCTCGTGTTCACTCGGGTTCTTGCAGAATGACCAGAATTCCGCCGGGCCTGCGCATCACGTCGTGTAACTTCCAGCCGTTGGTTTGAAAGCTCGTCCCAGATATAAACTTTATCGTCTACTTTCAGTTTATCAAACAAGAGTGAAACCTTTGCTTCATTGGTTTTTTCCACTGCTGTCGAATGCCACAACCTGCGGCGTAAGTCGCGAACTCTCTTGGAAAAATCTTCAGATATGGAAATCTGTGTTCCTTCTAGCTTGAAACAAGCCGACATAATTGTAGTTTTCTCAGAGTAATCAAATAGCCTTAACATAATAGGTCGGTGTTTCCCAGCACGTTTAAAACCTACTCTGTGGATGCGCTCTATCGAATTCACTTCGACGCCGAGTAAGTCCTTAAATACTTGTTGTTGAACCCTGTCTTGCAGAGATTTGTTATCTTCTTTTGATTCTTCACTTAAGCCCCGCCGCGGTGGTCTAGTGGCTAAGGTACTCGGCTGCTGACCCGCAGGGCGCGGGTTCGAATCCCGGCTGCGGCGGCTGCATTTCCGATGGAGGCGGAAATGTTGTAGGCCCGTGTACTCAGATTTGGGTGCACGTTAAAGAACCCCAGGTGGTCTAAATTTCCGGAGCCCTCCACTACGGCGTCTCTCATAATCATATAGTGGTTTTGGGACGTTAAACCCCACATATCAATCAATCATTCTTCACTTAAACCATAAATCATCAAGTTGTTTCTTCGACTTCGGTTTTCAAGGTCATCAACTTTAATCGTAAGCTCGTTCACTAGTTCCCTCGTCCCCTTGCACGCTGCTTCGTGCTCAACCAGCTTTTCCTCGCATTTTTGTAGCCGTCCAAGCTCTTTTTCAATCGACGCTATCCTTTCTTGAACACCACCTATAGTTTTTTCCACTTCTTTCAGGTTGGCAGAAAGCATGGTGAGCGTCTTATTGGTTTTCGTTTGCTCTTTTAAGATTTTTCCAAGAAGCTGACTGTTTACAGTAGCCTCGGATTCTGATTCCGAAGACGGTCCTGGGTTCAGCTCCACGTCTCCCGATGCTAACAAGAGCAATCTAATGACAATCAAACAGTCACACAGCGAAACAAACATTGTGGGCTTGGCAGCACTATCAAAGTAAGAGAATCGTCACGAATAGACTGATAGACAGGATATTTGTCACCAACCTGGACGAAAAAGCAGAAATGCATGAGCGTCCGTCTAAAGAAGGTGCTGCCAAGTCCACTGAAAGGCCGCTGAAGATGGACCTTGGTTTTATAGCCTAGCTGGTCAGTGTCCGCTGACGTCACACTGCGAACGTCATGGCGTCGACACAACACCTGAGGCGTAGCTTCCCATGATGATGTTCCATCAAGGCCTTGTCCCCGCGCATGCGCGATGGTACTGTCTTGCGGTGAGGCAATATCTGCAAATCCCACGGCGGCATCCGCCCGCAACAGGGCAATCTGGACGAAAAAGCAGAAATGCATGAGCGTCCGTCCAAAGAAGGTGCTGCCAAGCCCACTGAAAGGCCGCTGAATATGGACCTTGGTTTTATAGCCTAGCTGGTCAGTGTCGGCTGACGTCACACTGCGAACGTCATGGCGTCGACGCAACACCCGAGGCGTAGCTTCCCATGATGATGTTCCATCGAGGCCTTGTCCCTGCGCATGCGCGATGGTACTGTCTTGCGGTGAGGCAATATCTGCAAATCCCACGGCGGCATCCGCCCGCAACAGAGCAATCTGGGCGAAAAAGCAGAAATGCATGAGCGTCCGTCCGAAGAAGGTACTGCCAAGCCCACTATAGTTATTATAGTTATTAGCACGACATCTAGGGCAAACGCTGACTACTACCTCAGGATGAGCAGCCTCATATTGGGAATGAAGAAGTATGACATCAACACTTACGAGGCTGCCCCACATGAGACATGCAAGAGGGTCATTCGTAAGATTGACGCATCGGAGAGCCAGACAGAGCTGGAGAGGAGCATCCTCACTGAAAGAAACCCCTCGACTCTGGGATTGAGACGTATTAACAACATTGAAACGGTGGTTATTGTCTTCGATGCCTGCAAAGTTCCCAACTTCATTTATTTCGGCACGGCGCTGGTGAGTTGCTCGCTTTATCATCGGCAGCACGACTGCTGCTACGCCTGTGGCAAACTGGGGCACAGGGAAGACTTCTGTCTGATTCCGGACGAAGCTTTGTGTAAGAGCTGCGGAATCAACAACCCTGATGAGAACCACGAATGCTTCCAAACCTGTGCATTCTGTGGTTGCCTACACGCCACAACTGACAAAAGTTGCCAGGAAATGTTCTAGCTTTCTTTTATTGCGCGAAGGTGGCGAAGAGAGCGCCGCACGGAATCTGTGTCGTAGTCAGCAAACGGTGCCTGCCAATGGGGACGAGAGTGTGAGTCAGCCTGCGCACCGCAACTCTCGTTCAAACAGTCGTTATGTTGCAACTGGGGTGGAAAGCCATGACTCATCACAACGGGAAAGCAGCTGGTCAAAATCCAGATCTTGGTCAAGACGTCGCTCCCGAGGCCAGCGAAATCGAACTTCGTCTCAAGGCTGAACCATGACCTGGTCCAGAGATCGTCGTTGGTCCCAATCTAGAGGCCCGTTGCACTCGAGTGGCCTTTCCAGGGACCCGCATTGAACAGTCCGATTTCCAAGCCTACCTGGCACCTGGGCTGACCGGGTGCCCAGCCGAGGATGTGGAAAGGTAGTCGGGTGCACTGCGCCACAGCGTGGTTTAGTGGAGGTAATTCAGCTTAGAAAGGATAATGCCGAAACGTGCAGCTACATTGATTCTCTGAGAGCTGAAATGGCTGAGCTTAGACATGCCAGTACATCTCAAGCTACTCGGGCATCTGCGTGTCAGTCGGTAGGCTCTTCCTCTTCTCAACCCAGGGACGTTCCCATGGTCATGCAAGTGGACCCCTCGGGAACCCAGTCAAGCGTAAGGCTGCGACTCCAGCCGATATTGCGCAGGCTAAAGCTAAATCTTAAATTAGGGAGACTTTAAATTCAACTTGCCTTGAGATTCAAATACTTGATGAGCGTTTCTCGGCGATAGATCATTGTCTCATCGTAATAGATAAGAAAATAGATATTCAACATGCCAGAATCAAATATGTGGAGAATCAAAAACAGAACACCGGCCTTAGGGGGCAGAGCCCTAGTTTATGGGGATACTACTGTGATTCACTCGGAATTATTTCCAGGGGGAACCTTTATCGATGCCCAATCCCGTTTGTGTCCCCAAATATAATAGCACAGCTGCTTATGTACAGAACCTGACAGTAGGGTCAGGGAGCACCTCAAATAATCAAGATGGTCTCGCACGCTGAATTTCGTATATGGCAATGGAACTACAGGGAGATCTTTAGCAAAAGGGGCACCCTGCAGCGATTTGTCCGCTTTTACAGTGAAAAGCCGCAAGTGATCCTACTGCAGGAGACGCTGTCTCATAGTGTAACCCTCCCGGAGTACAAGCCACATACAGTTAAACAGGAAGGCAAAGGGATTCCCACGTTAACAAGCAACAAGGTCACCTTTGTGACACATGACCTAGGGGTAAGGCCTAAAAATGGAGCTCTCCTTGGTTGAGGTCATTCGAGTACTTCAACATTTTTAGTATTTTCATACTGAATATAAATAGTAGCCCTAGTGACTATAGGCAGCGTTTAGAGCAATCATAGCTTAGTCAACCAGATTGGTTGGGATGTGGCGGGGGATTTTAACGCGCCGCGCCATTCTGGGCGTGGGATTGCCCGTATGATTCTGTTAAGGGTAGGAGCTTTTTGCAGGAGACGTGAGATGCAGATCTCTCGTTAATAACGGACCCAGCGTTTCCTACTAAATCCGGCACATCCACAATCACGGACTCCACCTCGGACCCAGTTTTCGCGACAAATGCTGGCTCAGCAGGTTGAGAAAATCTTCTGACGGATTAAGGAAGCGATCATTGTGTTACAGTTACTAAATTGCAGACGGAGGCAAAATGTAAAAGAAAGTTTACTTACGTGGATTGGGAGAAGTTTCGGGAGTGTTGATACGTCAGCCACGTCGCATCGCGGGACAGCATACTTCCCGACCCCGCCAAGCTTCGAGCAGTTGCCGATTTTCCGAAGCCAAAGAACCTAAAGGAACTTCGAAGTACTGTCGGCTTGTCGTCATACTTCCGATGCTTTAATAAATGTTTTGCTTCCATCTATCTGTGCGCCCCGTACAGACCTTTTTAGCTGTGACAAGCACCTTTCCTCCTGGTCACAAGCCTCCCCGCAGGGGTGCCTGCGCAAGTAGGCGTTTGGTGTGTAGCGACACCACGGACCCGAGCTAACGGGGGAGTTTCGGCTCCCTCCCACGCCTAGCCGTGCGTGGCTTTGCCGTGTCCGGGGAAAAGAGGATCCTGGGGGTTGAGCCAAAGCTGGGTGATTGGGCCTTGAAGGCCCCCCGGCAGAGGCAACACACCTCTTTGGCCCCGGCTTCACGTAGACGGCACCCCTGGGCTGACCCACCCAGGGGAAATCGGCAGTCGCCTTTTCCTATCTCTCTCTTCCTACATCTTAGCCTTTTCTCGTCTTTAAATCTGTCCTGTCTTCTTCTCTCTTCCATTTACTTCCGATTTTTCATGGCGGCAAGGGTTAACCTTGTGTAATTACTCAACCTTGAGTAGTTATATTTGGTTATAGTGGCAATGTACGGCTTGCGTCTGCAGCCTTATGCTATTAATTGCTTCAGCGTCCCCTGGTTGGACTCCATGGTGGGTGGTCGCCATAGCTGCCAAACAAAAAGTACACTACTATGGGAACACCTGCATTTCCCCGTCTCCTAGATCGTCTCCCGCCTAAGAGGGGACGCACCGATGACATATCAATTTTCAGCCAACCCAGACAATGCTTTCCCAAATTCCATGTTGTGCACAGCGAAAACCCAACAAAACAAGCCAGAGCAATATCTCCATTTCTTGTTGCTAAATCCCTGACAGAGGTCTTGGGCCCAGGATACAAGGTTACAAAGATGGCTAGCGGAGACCTTCTCCTTGAGCTGCCTGAGAAACACCACTATGAAAAACTTGGCCATCTCGCAGCATTTGGTAATATCCCAGTATCTATTTCACCTCATAGATCAATGAACACTTCACGCGGAGTTGTTTCAGAAGCAGACCTTCTTGAAATGTCTGAGCAGGAACTGCTTGAAGGGTCGAAAGAGCAAAATGTCACAGATGTGAAACGAATCGTCATCAGACGAGACAACAAAGAAATACCTACCAAACATTTATACTCACCTTCGCATCTAGCACACTGCCTTCATCTATAGACACAGGGTACATCAAACTCTCTGTCTGTCCCTACATTCCCAATCCAAGACGATGTTATAAATGTCAACGATTTGGTCATGGCTCGCAGAACTGCCGGGGTCAGGAAACTTGTGCAAGATGTGGTAGCCACGGCCACCCATCTGATAACTGTGTTACTACGCCTCACTGCGTGAATTGTGACGGGGAACACGCCACGTATTCGCATTCGTGTCCTAACTGGAAGAAAGAAAAAGAAATAATCACTCTTAAAGTCAAAGAAAACATCACATTTAAAGAAGCAAGACGAAGAGTGTCGCCATTTTACGGCGCAACATATGCTGATGCGGCGCGTCAGGGGGCAACGCCGCACCAGCCCTCGCCCCCCCTTCGGCCTGCGCAGAGCGAGCCGTCGGCTGTGGCACCTGCCCCCAAGGCGGCTGTAGCCCAGGCTACACCGCCTACTCCCAAACAGAGACCGGAGACTCCAGAGTCTTCGGGTCTCAAGGCCTCCCCTCACCAGGCGAGGCCCAAAATCCAAACTAACAGCCCGCACGTGCGGGCATCCAGTGCCTCCGAGGAGGCAATGGATACGTCGGCACCGTTGGTGCCGAAAGAGCGGCGTGGCTACTTGGAGCGCGCCAAGAAAACAAAAAAGCAAATAACAGGGCCTGGTGACGGCCCTGTTAAGTGAACTCAAACTACACGTCTAAACAGCCACTCGCTTTTCGTACACACAGCATTATTTTACATTCACCATGAACACTCAAATTATACAATGGAACGTCAGGGGCCTTCTCAGAAACCTTGACGACATCCAAGAACTCCTACACGAACACTAACCAAAAGTACTGTGTGTACAAGAAACACACCTTAATTCAAAACACACAAATTTTCTTCGCAAATACATTATTTTTCGAAAGGACCGTGATGATGCCATGACATCATCCGGAGGTGTTGCCATCATAGTGAATCAAGGAATTGCATGCACACACTTACAACTCCAAACATCCCTTGAGGCAGTGGCTGTTCGAGCAGTTCTTTTTAATAAACTAATCACAATCTGCAGTAGTTACATTCCTCCTAGCTATCAGCTCCAAAAACGCGATTTACACTCTCTAATTGATGAACTTCCGGAGCCTTATGTTCTCCTTGGAGACTTTAATGCGCATAGCAGGTTATGGGGTGACTCTCGGTATGACGCGCGAGGTCGACTGATCGAACAGTTCCTTATCTCTTCGAGCGCGTGTCTCCTAAATCGAAAAGAACCAACCTATTATAACCTCGCTAATAACACCTACTCCTCCATAGACCTGAGCATAGTATCTCCATCTCTTGTGCCTCTACTGCAGTGGAAAGTCGTCAGTAATCTGTACGGAAGTGACCACTTCCCCGTAGTTTTGAGCACAACGACAGTAACTGAGTGTCCACCACGTGTTCCCAAGTGGCTCATAAACAGAGCCCACTGGGAACAGTTTCATACTATCGCTTGTCTAGGTTGGAATGACATCTGTACTTTGAACATTGATGTTGCTGTGAACTACTTCACAACGTTTTTGATTGATGCTGCAACAAAATGCATCCCACAAACAAATGGACACCCTGGAAAACGATGTGTGCCATGGTGGAATTCTGAATGCCGAAACGCGCGCAAACAGCAAAACAGAGCTTGGAGGCTGCTTCGAAACTCCCCGACAGCCGAAAATCTTGAAACCTTCAACAAAATAAAGTCTCAAGGCAGGAAAACGCGTCGGCAGGCCAGAAGAGAAAGCTGGCAGAAGTTTTTATCAGGGGTTAATTCATACACACAGGAGGCTAAAGTCTGGAACATGGTCGGTAGGATAGCAGGAAAACAAGTATACACACTTCCACTCGTAAACACTCAGGGTGATACCTTGGAAGATCAGGCAAACTTCCTCGGTGCACACTTCGAACAGGTATCCAGCTCTTCCCACTATACTGACACTTTCCAAAAATACAGAACAAGAATAGAAAAGCCGAAACTCGAACACAAATTCACTAGATACGAGGCATATAACCAAGCTTTCAATATAGCTGAGCTCCAAACATCTCTAAACTCCTGCAGTACTTCTGCCCCAGGTTCTGACCGTGTGATGTATGAAATGTTAAAAAACCTACCAAACGAAACCCGAAAAACCTTACTTTGTTTGTACAATGCTATTTGGTCTTCTGGCACTATTCCTACCTCCTGGAAAGAGGCTATTGTTATTCCCATTTTGAAAGAGGGCAAGGACCCTTCTTTACCCTCGAGTTATAGGCCTATAGCACTTACAAGCTGCTTGTGCAAAGTCTTCGAAAAAATGATAAACTGCCGACTTTTACATTTTCTTGAAACAAATAATTTGCTCGACCCATTTCAGTGCGGGTTTCGAGAAAGTAGATCCACCACAGACCACCTTATTCGTATCGAGGCTCAGATAAGAGACGCGTTCGTCCATAAACAATATTTTCTCTCTGTGTTCCTCGATATCGAAAAGGCTTATGATACTACATGGCGTTACGGAATTCTAAGAGACCTGTCCCACCTTGGTGTGCGCGGAAGAATGTTTCATATAATCGAAAGTTACCTGTCAAACCGGACATTCCGTGTCCGTCTGGGCAGTGCGCTCTCCCAAACATTTGTCCAGGACACAGGTGTGCCACAAGGTGGTGTGCTTAGTTGCACACTTTTTATTATTAAAATGAATTCTTTGCACTTGTCCATTCCCCGCAATATGTTCTATTGTACATATGTCGACGACGTTCAGCTTGGCTTCAAGTCATGCAACTTGGCCATGTGTGAGCGGCAGGTTCAGCTGGGTTTAAATAAGGTCTCCAAATGGGCAGATGAAAACAGATTTCGACTTAACCCACAAAAAAGCACGCGTGTCTTGTTCTCTCGAAAGAGAGGCATGCACTCTGAACCTGACATTCGACTGAACGGCCAACGTCTGTCCGTCAAAGCCGAACATAAATTCTTAGGCTTAATCTTGGACAACAAGCTGACCTTCGTTCCGCACATCAAGAATTTAAAAATAAAATGTTTAAAAGCTATCAATGTTATAAAAGTGCTGTCACGTACTACTTGGGGTAGTGATAGGCAGTGCCTCATAAATCTGTATCGAAGCCTCATTCGCACCCGCTTAGATTATGGGGCCGTTGTTTGTCAGTCTGCACCTCAAAGTGCTTTAAAGATGCTGGACCCCGTGCACCATTTGGGCATCCGCCTTTCTACGGGTGCTTTTCGCACCAGCCCCGTAGAAAGCCTTTATGTTGAGTCAAATGAGTGGTCGCTTCATCTACAGAGAACTTACATGTCCTTTGTATATTTTCTTAAGGTGAAAGCAGACAAGAAGCACCCCTCATACTCTACTAATATTGATTTGTCGAGCTCGTTTCTGTTTCAAAACAGGCCTTCGATGAGGCAGCCCTTCACAGTTCGCTTGAAAAGTCTAGCCTAGGAAACTGGAGTCTCACTAGAACACAGTTTGATGGCTCCTGTAGCATATCCGCCACCGTGGCAATGGCAGACTATAGACTGCGATGTGTCCTTTCTAGAAGTTACAAAACATGCACCTATTGCCCATATCCGAACATACTTCCTGGAACTTCAACACAAATATACACGTCCTGAGTTCTTCACAGATGCTTCCAAGTCCAGCTCCTCTGTATCCTACGCTGCTGTCGGCCCATCCTTTTCGGATGCTGGCCCTCTACATCCAAGCACAAGTATCTTCACAGCAGAAGCTTACGCGATACTTGTGGCGGCTAAACACGTCAAACAACTACAAATACAAAAAGCAGTAATTTATACAGACTCCCTCAGTGTGGTAACGGCTCTGCAAAGCCCTAAAAAACAAAAAAACCCGGTCCTTGTCTCACTTTACTCCATTTTGTGCACACTCTACTCACTAAAACAACATGTTGTAGTGTGCTGGGTGCCAGGGCACCGTGAGATCCAAGGCAATGTGAGGGCGGATCAGCTTGCTGCATCTGTCCACAAAAGCACTGGCCCTACACCCATATTAATCCCGGCCCTTGATCTTAAGCCGTCTCTCAAACGAAACATCAGGAACTACTGGCAGAGCAAGTGGGATACACACACACAAAACAAACTACACATTATTAAGCCACACCTTGGTCATTGGCTGCCGGTATCAAAATCGCGTCATACAGAGGTTATACTAACGAGACTCAGGATAGGACACATATACACGACACACACATATCTTTTGTCTGGGGGCGATCCACCATTGTGTGACAGATGTGGTGAACCATTAACCGTCCTTCACGTGTTAATCCAGTGTAAACACTTAGAAACTATAAGAAAACAGCATTTTCCATTACCCTACCGACAACATACACCTTTACACCCTGCAATGTTCGTTGGTAGGGAACCGCTTTTTAGTCATAAATGATTGTTAGCGTTTTTAAAAGAAATTCGTAATTTTCATATCATATACCCGGGCATCCCGTAGCACGACCTCTCCAGGGAGGTTTTTGCTGCGGTGGCTACAGAGGAAAGCACTTGCCTCACGGCCCTTGCACGCAAGGGTATGAACCAGTGAGCCACTTGTGCTAATGCCATACATATACGCCATCGTTTTTTATTATCACCAACTTTTGTTATCTGTTCATACCACACACACCTTTCGCGGCATGGTCATGATTTTATTACTTGTATGTTTTTACCCGCCTTACCGCGAGGAATTTTATGGCCCTTATACAGCCGCTAATCACGATCATTGTCCACATTCCTTGTCGCATGAACTGGCGCTCTTTGGCCATCAAATGGCCCTTGCGCCAAAAACACCATATATCATCACCTGGTCACAAGCCTGCGATGATGCGTTCACTAAATCACGCCAACTGCTTACTTCCCCACCCATCCTCCACCACTCGATCCTGCCACTCCCACGGAGGTTCATATTGATGCTAGCAGTGTCGGACTTAGCGTTGTGCTCACACAACAAAAGGCAGGGTATCATGAATATGTCGTCGTATACGCAAGCCAAACTCTGACTGAAGGCGAGGCTAACTACTCCGTTACCGAGAAAAAGTGTTTAGCTAATATTGAGGTCTGGGAAAATTTTGCCCCTTCTAGTACCGTCACGCATTCAACGTCGTCACTGACCACCATGCCCTTTGTTGGCTTTGCACACTTGAGGACCCTTCCGGACGACTTGCTCTCTGGGCGCTCAAACTTCAGGAGTACAACACCCGCATCATTTACAGATCCGGTCGTAAGCACACGTACGCCGACGCTCTTTCTCTCTCACCCATATCGGATGGTGTTTGCCTCTCTTCCATCGAGCCTGCACTTGCGTCTGCCACCTTGAGCAACATGATGGTGGAACAACGAAAGGATCCGTGGATTAGTGGCGCCATTAGATTTTTTTCTGATCCTCTTACTTATTTGCCGTCTCATGCTCTCCGCCACCAGACTAGCAACTTTTGCCTAAGCGAGATCTTCTTTATCGACGCAACAACCTTGCCGATGGTCGCAAGTGGCTCCTTGTGATACCCCGCCAGCTTCGAGCTGTTATGTGCGAAGCTTTCCACGCTGACCCACGATGCGCCCACGCAGGCCTCTTCAGGACAAATTCTAGGTTTCGACTCGGATTTTATTGGCGTAACATGTATAACTACGCGCGCAAATTCATTCACTCGTGTGCTCAGTGCCAACCACGAAATACACCTCCCGGGCAAATCTACCCATCACAACCTCTTTCTTGTCCCAGTCGATTTTTATGTCGCGTCGGAATTGACATTTACGAACCAGTACTATCAACTCTAGCTCGTAATCGATGGAAAATTATTGCGATAGGCCATCTCACACGCTATGTCAAAACAGCCGCGCTGCTGACTGCCACAGCCCGTGACGTTGCAATGTTTCTGTTGCGACGTTTGGTTCTGCGTCATGATGCCCCTCGCGAGCTCTTATGTGATAGAGGCCATGCCTTCCTGTATGATGCTTTGAAGGCATTACTCAAACAATGCCGAATCGTGCACCGCACAAGTACAGCGTACCACTCTCAGACGAATGGCATGACGGAGCAATTCAACGATATGGTTGGCGATATGTTGTCGATGTACGCCGCATCTGATCATTAAAGTTGGGACAAAGTTCTTTCGTTCGTCACCTACGCGTATATTACTGGTGTACAAGCTACTAATGGGTTTTCGCCGTACTTTCTTTTATACCGACGAGAATTTTCCAATACAGTATACACTATTCTTCCATATAAACTTGATGAGTCCGAAAGTTCTGCTCTGTCTGAAGCTACCCGACATGCTGAAGAACGCTGCCAGCTTTTCGCTCCTTTTGTACTAAGGACCAGTGGCAGCAGCAATCCGGTCAACCTGGGGACCATTCGGCTCCAAACTTTCCTCCTGGTTCAATGGTATGGCTTCGGGTACCTGCTACTGCACCTGGCCGCTCCGCGAAAGTTGTTCCTAAATACTTCGGACCATACCACGTTTTGGAGCAAACGTCTCTCGTAGACTTCATCGTGGAGCCCATTATGCCATCCTCAGACCTACGCTACCGCGGCTGTGACATTGTTCAAGTCTCTCGCCTCAAGCCGTACTACGACCCATTAGTTGTTTCAACTCCCTAATCCACCAGAATGGCGCCTTTTTCTGCGGAGGTCGATTGTAGTGAAGAAGGGAGGTCTAAGTAGCATTGTTCTGCGCCTCAGGAGCATCGCCTTCAGCATGTGCTCGTGCTTGCTGCGCTTAGCTGGATGCTGCTGACTGCTTCTACTTCTGAATTCTGCTCTCCAAATGAACTCCGTAACACATCGTATATGAATCAGTTATTAATTATGAGTGTGCAAACCAGCGCATCAATTTAGAGGGTGAAGAAAGTTTTGCGCAGCGACTTTGCCTCTTATACTATCCGTAACATCATATGCGAAGTACTGGCTGTGGCGGCTGCAGTTTCGATGGAGGCAGAAATGTTGTAGGCCCGTGTACTCGGATTTGGGTGCACGTTAAAGAACCCCAGGTGGCCTAAATTTCCGGAGCCCTCCACTACGGCGTCTCTCATAATCAAATGGTAGTTTTAGGACGTTAAACCCCACAAATCAATCAATCAATCAGTCATATGCGGAATACTCATTGAAGATGAAAAACATTCCACTTCGCTGCATCTGTGACAGATGGACAGCATTAACTTCTAGAGGCTGAAACCACACTTTTCCCACTGGTCAAAGCCTTACACACCGCGTGTCGTTTACCAGTCTCTTTGAACCCCTCGCTGTGACAACCGCTACTAAAAAGTGTAATAGTTCCGCATGAATATGATACCTTAACGGTGCTAGTCGATGCATATAGTTTGGCCGGGAAATTTCTGTATACAAAAAAGCTTGTTTTGCATATTGCCACGTTCCATTCCTCAAGCTTTGTTATCACCCCAATACATTACACAATTCTCAGCGCAAACCACGCCTGCAGTTTTCGAGAAGCTTCAGGACTGTAGTAGATGATTTTGTTAGGATCACGCCTACTCTGCGAACTGTACAGATTATTCTGGAACACTCGTCAACGCCAGCGATAACGCTAGAACATTCGATGGCAAGAGTATAAATGCCGACGCACTTCACCGCTTGTCAGTAGTTGATCGACGGCCGACGCTCCGTTCACTGCTATCTGTGCCGGGGCAATCGCTTCTCGGCTTTTGGATTTAATGGTCAGACTAGGTTCTGCCGGCTTCGCCGCCTCGTGCGAGCGACTGGCACCTCTGGGTCTCGGGCCTTCCAGCCCGGAGCCCCCCATCCCTATGCCAGGAGGAGCACGGTTGCCGGTCCACGCTACCTTCCCGGAGCCCGCCTGCAGCCTACCCGACTCTACCTGATCCCGAGCGGCGTCTCCCCAGGCTTCGCCGCAGATTTACCAGAGTGCAGCTCGACTGCACGCTACTAGTTTTCTACAAGTCACGCCCCCTTCTGCTGGCGACACCCCCTCCAGAATGGCGGCCACTGCCGACCTACCAGTGCGGGAGAACTGCTTCCTGTTCACAGCGCCGGACGGCGACGTATCCCTTGATGATCTTATAGACGCTATTGAATTGGAAGCTGGTGATGATAGTGTTCTTGTAATGCAGCATATGGGCAGGGCCAAGTTTCTCGTCTGTACACGTAACGCCAGCCAGGCAACAAAGTTAATGGTGGCGGAAGGTTTCAAGGTTAATGGAGTAAGCGTACCGGTTGAGGCCGTCGGGCCGCCGGTCACGTACGTCAACGTCTACCGATACCCCGCCTACCTGTCTGACGAGATACTTGGCAACGCCCTAGCACAGTACGGTAAGGTGCGGGGCATCTCGTTTGCTACTGTGGCCACCCGCCAAAATAAGTTGAACGGCGTCACAGTCGTAAAAATCGAAATGAGTAAGCCGGTGCCCAACTTTGCGACCATTGCGGGGCTCCGGGTCATGTTCGAATATAGAGGCATGAGGCGGGTGTGTGCGCGATGTAGTGAGGTGGGCCACATGGCGACCGCATGCTCCGCACCATACTGCAAACGATGCGGAACTTTCGGTCATGAAACTGAGGGCTGTTCAGCCGAATGTAAGCGTTGCGGGGGTCACCACGGAACGAAAGAATGTTTTAGGAGGCGCTCTTATGCGTCAGCCGCTTGTGGGTTCCCCTCGGTATCGGACCTCGTGTCGAACTCAGTCGAGCCGAGTGGCTCCCCGTCGCAGAAGCCAGGCGAACCCCCCTCTCGCTTGCAAGTGCTCGTACCCAGGACCGCGGCCTGCGCCCCCTCAAGGCCTCCCTCCCCCCAAGGCCGCGAAACGGATGCTAGCTTGCTCACAGGAAGCACTGCGGCGGATTCATCCGCCAACGAGGAAAACAAGCCCGAGAAGAGTGACGATGCCGCCACCATGTCATCGGAAACGGAATCGAGCTACCTCGAAACCGTCTCGGCCCAATCGTCCCCGTCTATGCCATTCGTCCCCCCGTCAGTCCAAGATGAAGGCCACAACTTCCCGGTGCTTGCCGATACTTTCAAGCGAAGTGAGCCCCTTCAAACCGCCTCCCAAACACCCGTTAACGTGTTGGCCCGAGTGTGCGTCCAGAACTTGGACGACGCTACCAATGACCCCGCCAAGGACGAATTGCCCATCGTGAGCCGCGCGTATTACGCGCTCCCTGACGACCAAGACCGTGCTCAAATAAACCAGCACTTCTCCTTTGAGCCCCCCTCCGGTAAAGCGTCGCCCTACACAGACCGCCAACTTGACCCACTCGCGTCCCAGCGGGTGCCAAACCGCGAGCAGAGAGCTCGTTCGCGCTCGCGCCCACGCCAGGGAGAGGAGAACAAGAAAGAAACGAGAGGGAGAGCCACAAGCACAGAGGCGCGACAACGCCGAATCGGGTCAGAAGCGACGGCGAGCGACAGCGATGCCCCACCGAAGGCGAAGACGCAGAAGCTCGGCCAAAGCGCCGCAGGCAAAGGGGAACCGCCCCCTAAAGCCAGCGCGCCGATCTGATAACACCTTCGCTTCGTTACAGACGGCAGTGCCCGTGCGCGCCGGCGCCGCCGTTTACCCTTTTCTGTTTCACTCCCCCATGCGCTGCCTCCCCTTGCCTCCACCCCTCCCTTCCACACACTCACGTACCCTCCTCGTTTCCTCTCCACCATAGTGCGACTGATGGCTGACCGAATCCGTTTAGCCACTTGAAATGTTCGCGGTTTCCGCGACACGACGAAACAAACCGTGGTCGTTTCCTTTGCGAAAGCCCGCAGCATCGACTTGTTGTTCGTCCAGGAGACGAATTTCCAATCCCCCCTCGACGTCGCTCGCTTCCGCAGCCTCTGTCACGTCGAAGCCTTCTTCTCATTGACGAGAACCAGGTCATGCCGGGTTGGGGTTGTGTTCGTCACCGGGAGGTTTAGGCAAAAAGCCCATTGCGTGTTTGGCGCTGACGGCCGCACATTAATGCTTGACATCTTCATCGATGGGCAGAAAGTTCGGTTTGTGAACGTGTACGCGCCAGTAACTAGATCGGAGACGAACCCCTTTTTCAGGGAGCTTGGCGAGTACCTGCTGGCCCCCCTCCCGCACGTAGTCCTTGGAGACTTTAACTGTGTGGTCGACACTGCGAGGGATATCCGGGGACCAAGTTGCGGAGGCTCAGCCTACCGTGCAAAAGAACTGATCAAAGTTCTCGAACGCCTCCGACTTTCAGACGCATGGGTCCGCCTCCACGACGACGACTTCGACCCCACCCGCGTGTCGAGGGTCACCGCTTGCCGGCTAGACCGCGCGTACTTACCGGAGCTCCTACTTCCATCCCTAACAGCGTGCGAGGTGGTCCCGTTGCCACCCCCTCAGGCCACTCTGTCTGATCACGCGCCACTGCTAACAACCCTCCGTGCAAATCCTGGCCCCAAACCAGCCGACGCATCGTGGCGCCTGGATTCTGCACTACTAAAGGATCCGGTGTCTGCACCACAGATCAAGACGCTCATAGAGGCCTCGATTAGAGCATCCCCCCGCGTAACCCCGACTACCTGGGACGACCTCAAGGAGGCCTGGAAGGTGCTCCTCCAAGACGAAGGCCGTAAAAGGAAAAAGCGCTTGACGTCCCAGATGAAAGAGTTACTGCGCAGAATGCGTATCATTCAGAGTGCTGACACCCTCACCTCCTGTACACGAGATTACCTGGCCTCGCTCAAGGTGCAGTACGAACGGCTTCTTCGGGCAGCTACTGGCGAAAAGCGCGCGACTTGGGCCACCTCGAACGAGCGGCCAGAGGTAGTCTCGCGCGAAGTAAGGGGAAACGGCTCTGTGCGTATTGCAGAAGTAAAGCGCCCAGATGGTACCCTCGCGACAGACCTGGTCGAGATCGAGGTGACCTTCTTGCACCACTTCGAGACAGCCTTTCACGAGCCGGACGCCACAATGATTGCCTCGGAGTCAGCGTCCCTGTCGGAGCTGTGTAAATTCCTTAAGCGTCTGGAAGCGGATGAATGCCCGACTGTGTGCGGCGCAGCGACGTCACCGGAATTGAGGGCCGCTATCCAGTCAATGCCACCAAACTCGGCTCCTGGTGCGGACGGCCTCACAGCGGGCTTCTACGCCACCTTTTTCGAGAGCCTATGTAAACCGCTCCTAGCCATAGTCAACACGGTCCTCGAGGGACACGCGAAACCTGCCTCCTTCAGCATGGGGCGTGTAGTCCTCATTCCTAAAGAAGGTGCACCGCCGAACGACCCGGCTTCTTGGCGCCCGATCACGTTGTTAAATGTAGACTACAAGATCGTGGCGTCAATCTTGAACAGCCGACTAAACACCTTTCTGCCGGATAATATTGCTCCACACCAGGCTTGCGCAGTCCCGGGCAGATCAATGTTCACCAACCTGACCACGACAAGGGACGTGTTCCTGTATGTTTCGGAGAAAAGAGTCACTGGAGCCTTTTTCTCACTTGATCAGGCAAAGGCTTTTGATAGGGTCAGGCACACCTACCTGTTTGAAACCCTGCGAGAGTTTGGTCTACCGGCAGGCTTGGTACAAGTGAAAGGGCTCCTGTACTTAGACCTCAGGTGCCTCGTAGTAGTAAATGGCTCCACGACGGACACCTTTCAGTACACGAGAGGGATCAGGCAGGGGTGCCCGCTCGGCCCAACCCTCTTTGTACTCGCGATAGAGCCGCTACTTACATCCCTGGCAAGCGACGCGCACATCCGGGGCCTTCCTCTCACAGGAACTGCGGACCTGAAAGTCCTCGCATACGCTGACGATATCTTCCTTTTCGTGCGAGATCCAAACAGTCTCGAGCGCTTTCACCAGGTATTTGCGTCATACGCCCTAGCATCAGGTGCACAGCTAAATGAGAGGAAGTGTAAAGCCCTCCTATTCGGCCATTTTCCGGCGCACGTGATCGGCAACTTCGAGGTAGTCACCGCGGTTAAGGTCCTCGGTATATACTTTTCCAGCGAGGGAGTTACGGCCTCAACGTGGTCCCGAGTCGTGGACAGGGCTGCACAAGTGTCAGAGAGCGCTAGCCTACAAGGCCTGACGCTATGCGAGAAAGCCGTAGCCGTCAAAACAAGCATTTGCGCCCTAGCCTCGCACGCGAGCCGAGTAGCGGTGATGCCCACAAGAACAGCAAGCCAGTTGACCAAACTCATTAACGCATACCTCTGGGATGGGAAACCACCACCATTGAAGCAAAACTTGCTACAACTGGCAGTGTCAGAAGGGGGTCTCGGCCTACCACATGTGTTGACCACGAGCAGAGTCCTGGCCCTGAAAACCGCCCGCATGCTCGCGCGCGCGAGCGATTACCTAGGGCGCAACCTACTCCTCTACTGGAGTGGAGTGAAGCACGACTGGCTGGATTCAAGCCGCCACACCGGGCCCTTTGCTGAGGCACCCGCGCCCTTCTATAAAACGGCGTCGGCTACCTGGCGCATGTTGAGGCAAGAAGTGCCCGAAGGCGATGTGAATGAGGACCCGCAAGCGCGCATCGTTGAAGCCATCATGCGGAAGCAGCTGAGCGACACTGAACAAAAACGAGCTGAGCACGTGAGGCGCGAATCACTCTCGCTCCGTTGCGGCACCCCCCGTGATGCACAGGATTTCCTCCTGAAAAAGGCCTGGGCCGTCCTCCCCACCAGACAACGCCTGCGTAAATTTGGAATAGTCCCGGATGCACATTGCCCGAACTGTCACGCAGTTGAATCGCAGGATCACGCGTTGTTCCAATGCGTGGCGGTGAAACCCGTGTGGCAGATGGTAGCCCACTCCTTTGGTATCCGCCCGCCTCCCCACCACAAGCGCAACAAAGGTGCCTTCTGCCAACTTGTGCTGATCTTCACGATGCTAGCTATTTGACAAAGGAGATCGCTAGCGGAGGCGCGTAGAAAGCCTGTGCGGAGCGCGTTTCCGGTAGTCTCGCGTATCCGGCGGTTGCTATGGGCCCACCTATCCGGCGAACTCGAGGCCAGCGGCGAGAAAAACTTCCTTCGTCGCTGGCATACCAAATTCTTTTTTCTGAGGAATGGAAAGCTAGCCGCCCCAATCACTACCTGGTGACCCCCCTACCGCTGTCTAGCACATGCAGAAGGGGACTTGTATATATATGTATATATATATGTATAAGTGTATCAACTTTTTCATTTCATCACCCCATTGTCGTTGTTATTTGTAATCGATTCGGGCAAAGTGTGCTGGTCGACACTTGATTTAATTTTTGTATAGCGCCTTCTTCATTGATTGGCGCCTTCAGTCAGTTTTTTACGCGCAGATTGTTGCTGACGCCTTATTTGGGGGGAGACAAGAGCCCCCCCCCCCGCTTCCTTGTACCCCCCCCCCCTGCGCCCTAGCCTCAAGGCCTCTTTTATACTTCCGGGCATTCACTTACCGTGTACGAAAGCAGCATTGTTTCAGGCGACAAAAAAGAAATAATACCTAGAGTTGTACAGCGCTAAGTCGCTACTTGTTCCAACCGCGTGTTGAGAAGACCTATCGCCGCGCAATATTAAGCCTGCTGGAGCACCACGCGCTGTACAGTAAATAGAGGGGTACATTCCCCCACATACATTGTACCTCGGTAGTGGTGCTTTCCTGATTGTACATGCACCGTTTGTAGTCGTGAAGCTCGATGTTTTTGTCATGTACTTTATCCTTGGTTGGAAGTCAATAAACTTCTCTTTGCTGCTTAACGCCTCTTAACGGCTAAGATCAAAGTCCGAGCTAGCCTTTTTTTTGTTCGGCCCGGGGCCCCGTCACACCGACGCTGACACCCGGGAGCGTAATCAAGAGGAAGAAGTGCCTGCTTCAACACATTCCCGCACGAGGCACCGAAGGCGGCGGTCCCCGGTTATCCAGCCGGTGACTCCCCCCCCCCCCTGCAGCAAGGAGCAGAGGATGAGTCTGGGAGCGACCCTCTCTTACGGATCCACCTCGCCGATACCCCAGCTGCAGCTACCAGCCATGCCCACCTGATCAAGGCCAAGAGGCCAAGGCCCCTGTCCACGAGTGCACAGCAACAGCTGCGCGTCACCAGTTCTACCAGACACGCCCCCGGCCCTGCTGCCGGCGCGACGGAAAGATTACGCCCACCATAATGGCGTCTAATTTCGCACCCCCAGTGAGGAAAAACTGTTTCTTATTTAACGCTCCGGAAGGAGACGTTTCCGTAGATGAGCTTATAGATGCTATAGAATTTACGGCAGGTGATGATAGTGTGCTGGTCCTCCAGCACATGGGAGGCTCCAGATTTTCGATCTGTACGCGAAACACTAGCCAGGCAACCAAACTGATGGTAGCAGAGGGCTTCACCGTTAATGGCACGAAGGTGCGAGTTGAAGCAGTAGGGCCGCCTTTCACATATGTAAACGTCTACCGCTTGCCGGCGTATGTACCGGATGAAGCAATAACCTCGATTATGCAACAATTTGGTAAAGTTAAGATTGTGACGTTCGCCACGGTACCGACTCGGCACACTAAACTGAATGGAGTTCGGGTGGTGAAGCTAGAAATGAGCCAGCCGGCTCCTAACTTTAACTTGATTCAGGGCCATAAAGTAATGCTTGAATATCGCGGCATGTGACGCATGTGCGCACGTTGCCAGGGTGAGGGGCACATGGCCACCGCATGCACCACTCCTTATTGTAAGCGGAGCGCCGCTTTTGGCCATAGCGCTGAAAGGTGCCAAGAAGCGTGCAAGCGATGCGGCGGGCGACACGGCACGCGCGAGTGCTTATGGCACCGCTCGTACGTCGCTGGCGCGCGTGGTTTCCCACCAGTCCATGATAAACCAGCAAAGGACGAGCAGAACGGTCACCCTGTGACCTCGCGCAGCGCGGAACAGACGACGGGACTCCAGGTCCTTAAACCCAGATCTCCGGCGCCTACCAGAACACCCAACTACTGGGACAACGCCGCAGAACACGAGCGGGTCGATGAGCACGCCACGCTACCAGAACCCGAGCCCCCGATGGATGCCGGAGAAAATGGCAGTCAGTCGAGCCATGATGGCACTGATACGGAGCAGGCAGCGAGCAGTAGCCCTGAAACCAGCTCCGCCGAGACTTTGAGGGAGTCGTGGGTGGTCTCGTTGACGGAGGGCGAGGAGTAAAAAGTACCGACCACGAGACTGGTGAGGAGTTGGCGGAACTACTCGTTGACGAGGCACACTTCCCGCCTTTGGGCGTCGGCAACGCCCCACCACGTGATACCGGCATTACGCCTAGAGCCGGTAGTGACCATGCCAGGGCAACTAACCCGTTGCATCCCGCAGGGGCGCCTGCGCAAATAGGCGTTTGGTGTGTAGCGACACCACGGACCCGAGCTAACGGGGGAGTTTCTACTCCCTCCCATGCCTAGCCGTGTGTGGCTTTGCCATGTCCGGGGAAAAGGGGATCCTGGGGGTTGAGCCGACGCTGGGTGATTGGACCTTTAAGGCCCCCCGGCAGAGGCAACACAGCCATTTGGCCCCGGCTTCAAGTAGACGGCACCCCTGGGCTGACCCACCCAGGTGAAATCGGCAGTCGCCTTTTCCTATCTCTCTCTACATCTTTGTCTTTTCTCCTCTTTAAATCTATCCTGTCTTCTAATTTCTTCTGTTACTTCCCCATTTTCATGGGCGGCTTGGGTTAACCTTCTGCAACTAGCCAACCTTGGCCTACGCGCATGAGGTTATCATAGCGGTGTACGGCTGGCGTCTGCATGTTTCACGTTTCATGAACCTTGTAGCGTTCCCTCGTTGGGCTCCATGGTGGGGGGCCGCCATCATTACTGAATTACATTCCTCTATCATGCAGAGAAGCTTTCAACTCCTCAATGATCGTGCCGCTTCAAAGCGCGTACGCACCGAAGAATTTTCCTTTTTCAGCCGACCGAAAGAAATATTCCCTCGTTATCATGTTGTACACTGTGAGAAGCCCAACAAAACAGCCAGAACAGTGTCCTGGTTCATACTATCGCAGTCCCTGACAGCCACAATAGGTAATGGCTACAATGTTACAAAAATGGCTAGGGGCGACCTTCTTTTAGAACTCCGTGACAAAACATAATTCGACAAACTAAAGAACCTTGCAACATTCGGCGACATTCCCATCAGCATAACACTTCATCGATCCGTGAGCTATTATGCACGTGGAGTTGTTTCTGACACAGACCTCCTTTAACTGACCGAGGCTGAACTCCTCGAGGGCTGCAAAGAACACAATGTGACCAATGTGAAGCGAATCGTCATCCGAAGGAACAATCAGGAAACCCCCACGGAACACTTGGTACTGGCCTTTGCCACCAGTGAACTACCACAAACAATAGAAACTGACAAAGACACCGATCAGACCCTACATACCAAACCCCCGCCGATGTTACCAGTGTCAAAGGTTCGGCTACGGCTCTCAGAGCTGTCGTGGTTCACCTGCTTGTGCCAAATGTGGTACCCAAGGCCACATCTCTGACAAATGTGATGAAACCCTAATTTGTGTAAACTGTGACGGAGACCACGCGTCATATTCACGTTCTTGTCCACAGTGGAAAAAAGAAAAAGACATTATTACACTGAAGATTCGCGAAAATATCTCCTTCAAGGAAGCACGCCGAAGTTGTTCGGCTTTTCACGGCACAACTAACGCTGATGCGGCGCGTCAGGGGGCAGCGTCGCATCACCCTCCGCCACTACCTTGACCCACGCAAAGTAAGCCATCGTGTGTGGTGGCCGCACCCATGGTGGAAGCAGCCAAGCCTGCTCCACCTACCAAGCCAGAGACTCAGGCGACTCCAGGGTCATCGGGTCGACCGACCACGTCTCCCCATGCGAGGTCGCAAATACGCAACAGAAGCTCGCGTACGCGGGCATCCAGTGCTTCACGTGAGGCAATGGACACAAACACGGTACCTCAGGTGCCGGAAATGCGGCGTGGCTTCTTAGAGCGCGCTAAAAGAACCAAGAAAGCAATAACAGGGCCCGAGAATGGCCCTGCTACTTAAGTTACAACTTCCCACTTGAACAGCCACTTCATTTCCGTATACACAGCACCACTTTCCATCAAATATGGAAACACAGATTCTACAATGGAATGTCAGAGGCCTTCTCACAAACCTCGACGACGTCCAAGAACTTCTACACATTCACTCACCAAAAGTGCTGTGTGTACAGGAAACACACTTAAAATCTAAACACACCAACTTTCTACGCAGTTATATTATTTTCCTAAAGGACAGTGATGATGCCGTGGCATCATCTGGAGGTGTAGCTGTTACAGCTAAGCAAGGTTTAGCATGTAAACACTTGAATTTCCAAACGTCTCTTGAGGCAGTGGCTGTTCGAGTGGTGCTTCTAAGCAACCTCGTCACCATCTGCTCTGTATACATACCTCCACATTTTCAACTACACAAACATGAATTCCAGTCCTTGATAGATTAACTTCCCTAATCCTATCTTGTTCTAGGAGACTTTAATGCACATAACAGGCTATGGGGCGACTCTCGTTGTGACGCCCGAGGTGGACTGATTGAACAGTTTCTTTTCTCTTCAAGCGCGTGTCTCCTGAATCGAAAAGAACCAACCTATTATAACCTCGCTAAGAATACCTATTCCTCAATAGACCTAAGCATAGTATCTCCATCGCTTGTGCCTCTACTTCACTGGAAAGTCATCACTAATCCCTATGGAAGTGACCATTTTCCCGTAGTTTTGAGCACACCTACATCAACTTACTGCCCGCCCCAGGTTCCAAAATGGCTATTAAGCAAAGCCAACTGGGAACAGTTTTATAACATCACTCAATTAAAATGGCGCGACATATGCACTTTAAGCATTGATGCGGCGGTCGACTACTTTACAGCGTCTCTGATTGATGCAGCAACAAAAAGCATACCACAAACGAATGGACACCATGGAAAACGACGTGCGCCGTGGTGGAACTCAGAGTGCCAAAATGCACGCAGGCAGCAAAACAAAGCATGGAGGGTGCTTCAGAACTCACCGACAGCCGAAAATCTTGCCACTTTTAAGAAAATGAAGTCTCAGGCCAGAAGAACGCGTCGGCAGGCCAGAAGAGAAAGCTGGCACAAGTTTTCATCGGGGATTAATTCAAATACCCAAGAGGCTAAAGTCTGGAATATGGTTGGTAGAGTAGCAGGAAGACAAGTGCATTCACTCCCACTTGTAAACACACAGGGTGACAGCCTGGAAGATCAGGCGAACTTCCTCGGTGCACACTTCGAGCAGGTCTCCAGCTCGTCACACTATACTGAAGCTTTTCAAAGATATTAAGCAAAAATCGAAAAGCAGAAACTGGAATACAAGTGTACAGAATACGAGGCATACAACCAACCTTTCCACTTAGCTGAGCTACAAGCAATAATAAACTCCTGCAGTAATTCCGCCCCAGGCCACGACCATGTCACGTATGAAATGCTGAAAAACCTGCCACTTGAAACGCGAAAAACTTACTCTCCCTATACAATGCTATCTGGCTTTCTGGCACCATACCTACTTCCTGGAAAGAAGCCATTGTTATCCCTATTTTGAAACATGGCAAGGACCCTTCCTCAGTTTCAAGTTATAGGCTAATTGCACTAACCAGCTGCCTTTGTAAACTTTTTGAAAAATTGATAAACCGCCGACTTTTATATTTTCTTGAAACACACAATCTGCTTGACCAATACCAATGTGGGTTTCGGGAGGGTAGATCCAGCACCGACCATCTGGTGCGTATCGAGACACAGATCCGAGACGCTTTCGTCCACAAACAATAATTTCTTTCTGTGTTTCTTGATATTGAGAAGGCTTACGGCACAACATGGCGTTTTGGCATATTAAGAGACTTGTCTCACCTGGGTGTGCGCGGTGGAATGCTTTCCATAATTGAGAGTTACTTGTCCAATCGGACATTCCGTGTGCGTGTGGAAAGTGTTCTCTCCCAAACATTTGTTCAAGAAACGAGAGTACCGCAAAGCGGTGTACTTAGTTGTACACTTTTTATTATCAAAATTAATTCCTTGCACCTGTCCATCCCCTGTAATATGTTCAATTGTACACTTGTCGATGACGTCCAGCTTGGCTTTAAGTCATGCAACCTGGTAATGTGTGAACGGCAGGCTCAGCTAGCTTTGAACAAGGTCTCTAAATGGGCAAAAGAAAATGGATTCTGACTGAACCCACAAAAAAGCACATGCGTCTTGTTCTCCCGAAAGAGAGGTATGCACTTAGAACCTGACATTCAATTGAATAGTCAACGTCTGTCTGTTAATGCCGAGCATAAATTCTTTTGCCTAATTTTGGACCACACGCTCACCTTCATACCGTAAATTAGGTATCTAAAAACAAAATGTATAAAAGCCATGAGTGTTCTGAAAGTGTTGTCACGTACGTACTACGTGGGGTAGCGACAGGCAATGCCTCATGAACCTGTATAGAAGCCTTATTCGCACCCGCTTAGATTATGGGGCCACTGTCTATCAGTCTGCTACTCAAAGTGCCTTGAAGATGCTAGACCCCGTGCACCATTTGGGCATTCGCCTTTCGGCGGGTGCTTTTCGCACCAGCCCTGTAGAAAGCCTTTACGTTGAGTCAAATGAATGGTCGCTTCATCTACAAAGAACTTACATGTCCTTTGTATATTTTCTTAAGGTGAAAGCAGACAAGAAGCACCCCTCCTACTCCACTACTAATGATTTGTCGAGCTCTGTTCTGTTTCAAAACAGGTTTTCGATGAGGCAGCCCTTCTCAGTTCGCCTGAAGGGCGTAGCTGAGGAAACTGAAGTGTCACTAGAACACAGTTTGATGGCTCCTGTAGCATATCCGCCATCGTGGCAATGGCAGACTATAGACTGCGATGTGTCCTTTCTAGAAGTTACAAAACATGCACCTATTGCCCATATCCGAACATACTTCCTGGAACTTCAACACAAATATACACGTCCTGAGTTCTTCACAGATGCCTCCAAGACTAACTCTTCTGTGTCCTACGCTGCTGTCGGCCCATCCTTTTCGGATACTGGCCCTCTACATCGAGACACAAGTATCTTCACAGCGGAAGCTTACGCGATACTTGTGGCGGCTAAACACATTGAGCAATCACAAATACAAAAAGCAGTAATTTATACCGACTCCCTCAGTGTGGTTACGGCTCTGCAGAATCTTAAAAAACAAAAAACCCTGTCCTCATCTCACTTTACTCTATTTTATGCACACTCTACACACTCAAACAACATGTTGTAGTGTGCTGGGTGCCAGGGAACCGTGAGATCCAAGGCAATGTGACGGCGGATCAATTTGCTGCATCCGTCCATGAGTTGATTGATATGTGGGGTTTACCGTCCCAAAACCACCATATGATTATGAGAGACGCCGTGGTGGGGGGCTCCGGAAATTTACACCACCTGGGGTTCTTTAACGTGCACCCAAATCTGAGCACATGGGCCTACAACATTTTCGCCTCCATCGGAAATGCAGCCGCCGCAGCCGGGATATGAACCCGCGACCTGCGGGTCAGTAGCCGAGTACCTTATCCACTAGACCACCGCGGCGGGGCATCCATACACGAAATCAGTTCCACTAAACCCATATCGATCCCTCCCCTTGAACTTAATCCGTCTCTCAAACGAAAGCTCAGGGACTACTGGCAGAGCAAGTGGGATAGACACACACAAAACAAGCTACACATTATCAAGCCACACCGTGGCCATTGGCCACCAGTACCAAAATCACGTCTAACAGAGGTATTACTAACAAGGCTCAGGATAGGACACACATACACAACACACACATATCTTTTGTCAGGTGGCGATCCACCAATGTGTGACAGATGTGGTGAAGATTTCACAGTCCTACACAAGTTAATCCAGTGCAAACAGTTGGAAACTTTAAGAAAACAACATTTTCCATTACCCTACCGACAACATATACCTTCACACCCTGCAATGTTCGTCGGTAGGGAACCGCTTTTTAGTCATAAATCATTGTTAGCGCTTTAAAAGAAATTCATAATTTCCATATCATATACCCCGGCATCCCGTAGCACGGCATCTGCAGAGAGGTTTTTGCTGCGGTGGCTATACAAGAAAGCACTTACCTCGCAGCCCTTGGACACAAGGGCGCTGATGAGACACTTGTGCTAGTGCCAAATATTTTTACACGTTTATATCATCAAAGCTTTTGTCACCCTTTTTTACTATGCATATCATGTCACTGTCATGTTTTTAATACTTATGTTTTTACCCGCATTATATCGAAAAATTTTAAGGCCCCTATACAGCTACACAACATATCATCGTCAACATCTCTATACTCATTGAAATGGCGCTCTTTGGCCATCAATTGGCCCTTGCGCCATAAAGCGCCACACATCATCATTAACCCGTTGCAGCCGGTAGTTGACCCCAGCCCGGGAGACACGACACCGCCAGCAGGCCCCACTAATGCGGCCAACAAAGGCTTTCCTACGAACCCGACGCAGCCCACTCGCACTCACACTTGCCTCGGGCGCAGAACAGGCCAGATGATTCGGGACAGATCCTACCTCAGGGTTCCGACAATATACATCGCCGACAGACCCCTATGGTATCGAGTAGCGACAGCGATGCCCCTCCCCGAGCAAAGTCTCAAAGAATAGCTAGAACCCCGCATGGGAGAGGGAAATCGCCTGGCACAGAGGCCAGCGATAAACCCTGACGCGTCACGAAGTCTAATGCACACCTTAGCGTAAGTGCGCTTGAGGTGCCCCCTTTCCACCTCGCCTCGAAGCAGAGGCCCGAGATCATTTTTATGCGCAACCTAGCGCAGGTTAACACTCGATGCTCCCCCCTCTCCCCGAGACACCGGTTTGAAACGAAGCGATATGGCGCTTTGAATTGCTACATGGAACGCCCGCGGGCTCCGTGATAAGATAAAGCAGCGCGAGCTTCCAGCCGTGACCCAAGCCATTGAGATTCACATCCTCTTTATTCAGGAGACCAACGTCAGGTCCCCACTCGATGTCGCTGTCTTTAAAAGAAAATGCCACGTCGAAGCTTTTTTTTCCCTGACGAGTGCCAGATCATGCGGTGTTGGCGCCATCTTTATCTCGGGAAGATTCCGTCGCAAGGCCCACTGTATCTTTGGGGAGGATGGGTGCTCCCTGATGCTCGACGTCTACATCGACGGCAGGAGGGTTCGATTCGTGTGTATTTACGCGCCAGTCACGTGAACGGACACGAATGCCTTCTTCAGAGGGCTGCACGACAACCTGCAGGAACCACTACCCTACGTTCTGTTAGACGAGTTTAACTGCGTGGTGGACTCGACACGGGTCATCAGAGGCCCGGGCAGAGAGAGGTCTACTTTCAATGCTAAGAAATTATTCAGAATCCTGCATCACCTAAGGCTCACGAATGCTTGCGTACACCTTCATGGCAATCTTTTGTACCGACCTTTGTATCCAGGACCACCGCGAGCAGGATCGACAGGATTTAAGTTCCAGGCTTCCTGCTACCTTCAGTGGTGCCATGCGAAACAGCAACTCTATCCTCCAGGGTAGAAAGGATGACGGGTCATGCCCCAGTCGTGTTGACAGTCAAAGGGACAGCCGGACCTCGTCACGACGACTCAGCATGGCGACTTCACCCCACTCTGTTACAGGACAAAACCAGCCTGCAAAATATAAGGTCCTTCCTGGGAAAGTCGGCGCAGAAAGCCCCTTCTATAACACTAGATGTCTGGGAGAGCTTGAAAAAAGAGTGGAAGGGGTTCCTGCAGAGCCAAGGAAGGAACAGAAAGTGCCGCCTGACGGCACAAATGGCCGAAGTGTTACGCAGAATGCGAATTGTTAAAGGTGCAGAGATTCTTACCTCCTGCACAAGGGACTACTTGGAATCCCGGGAAGTCAAAAACAAACAAATCCTACAAGAGAGGACGCGTAAGACGTCAGGAACGCATGCATCGTCAGGCGAAACGGAAGTGACGGCTGACTTGCGCGAGGTTTGCGGTAACGGAAGCTCTAGAATAACACAGCCATGCATCCGGACGTTTCGACCAGGGATGACCAAGTGGAAATAGCTGCCATTTTCCGAAGCCATTTCAAGTCCCTCTTTCAGGAAGTCGCTTCTGAAGATGGCTACTCACTCTCTCAACCAGTCGCAGATCTCTGCCGGAACCTCCGCAGACTTGGCAAAGGCGCTTACGACACCCTGTGCAGTGAAGCGTCAATTGAGGAGGTGCGATACGTAGTCGCCCATATGTCCCCGAACTCGGCCCTGGGAACAGATGGCATTACAGCCGGATTTTACCAGGCCTTTCTTGACCTCTTAAGGGAACCGCTTGTAGCAGTTGTGACCGAGGTGCTAAAACAGCACCGGAAAGCAGCCTCATTCGGTGTAGGTCGAATTGCGCTGCTGCTGAAAAACGGGGCCTCCCGGCCCTACCACCGTCTTGGCGCCCCATAACCCTTCTCAATGTCGACTACCAGGTTGTGGCCACAGTTAATATTAATCGTGTGAAATGGTTCCTACCAGAAATCATCTCTCCGAGCCAGATTTGCGCGGTCCCCGGAAGATCCACGTTCGCAAACCTGACAGTAACTAGAAATGCTTTTGAGTATCCGGCCAGTAAGGGATTCTCGGGTGCCTTCCTGTCGCTCGACCAGGCAAAGGCATTCGACAGAGTCAAGCACGAATACCTGTTTGAGGTCTTGCGAGAATTTGGCCTACCACAGGACTTCATCCACGTTATCAAGTTGCTGTATAGGCACCTCACATGCTGCGTGGCCGTCAATGGCATAGCAACGGCAAGCTTTGCCTACACCAGAGGCATAAGTCAGTGGTGCCCGCGGTGCCCCATTCTTTTTGTCCTATCTATTGAGTCGTTGCTGACGAGCCTATCAGGTCATGCGCAGTTCAGGGAATTACCACTGACTAGACAGGAGGAGTTGAAGGTATTGGCCTATGCCGACGATGTCTTCTTGTTTGTTGGGGACAGAAGCAGCCTTGAGCGGTTTCGACACATCTAAAGCCGCTACGCCGAAGCGTCGGGGGCCGGAATCAACGAGGAGAAAAGCAAGGCTTTGACTTTCAGTTCGTTTCCATCGAATGCAATGGGTAACTTGGAAGTGGTCGCTACAGTAAAGGTCCTGGGTGTCTATTTCTCAAGGGAAGGCGTAGCACCCACAACGTGGCAGAAAGCCCTGGAGAGAGCTCAAAGTGTTGCCGAAAGAGCCAACCACTAAACGCTGACCCTCCGAAAAAGGTCATTATTTTAAAAATTTGCCATGTGTGCCTTCATGTTCTTCGCGAGTAGAGTGGCAGTAATGCCAGCGGCAACCGCAAGTAAGCTTAACAGCATTATCACAGGCTTCCTGTGGGGAGGAAGGCCGGCACCAGTAAAAAGAAGCCTCCTTCCTACTACAGCTGCCTGCAAAGGAAGGGGGCCTAGCACTGGCA
This sequence comes from Rhipicephalus microplus, assembly GCF_043290135.1. NCBI lineage: Eukaryota > Metazoa > Arthropoda > Arachnida > Ixodida > Ixodidae > Rhipicephalus > Rhipicephalus microplus. Next base: position 87,529,238 of record NC_134700.1, read on the forward strand.
CACATGCTAACTACCAGCAAAGTGCTCGCCTTAAAAACGGCACGCTCTCTGCACCAGATGGGAGACTACATGGGGAAAAACCTCCTTCTGTACTTGTCCAGTATCAATATTGGCTTTCTAGGAGCCGACAGGTACCCAGGTCCGTTGGCGGAAAAACCCTCCCCCTTCTAAAGGCTGCGACAAACACCAAGATGATGCTCGACAAGGAGGTCACGGAGTGCGACGTCGTCAAAGAACCACCGGCCCTTATAGTGAAGGAGGTGACGAGACGCCAGATGTCAGAGGAGAAGAGAAGCAAAGTACGGAAATGGCGAAGGAAACAGGCGAAGATTGGGGGCGGCCTATCAAAGGAGATCCAAGATTTTGTTTGGAAGAGGAATAGGGAGGTCCTTTCAACAAGGGACAGACTCCATCGGTTTGGGGTAGTTCCATCCGCATGCTGCCCTAACTGCCGTGCTGACGAGTCAGCGGAGCACACACTCCTTGAATGCCCTGCGGCCAGGCCTATCTGGCAACTGGTGACAAGAGATTTCCGCATCTTGACCGTAACAAAGGCGCATTCGCAAGGTTGGTGGTAGCTTGCACGCTTTACGTATTATGGCAAAGGCGATGCCTAGCGGAAATCAAGCACAGGACCATTAGAGCGGCCTACCCAGCAATATCCCGCATTAGACTTTTGTTGTGCCAGCACCTCACAAGAGAGCTCGAGTCCAGCGGCGAGGAGAAGTTCCTCCGCCGCTGGCATACCAGGTTTTCCTCTTTAAAGAACGGCCGACTGTTGATCCCAGTCACGCCTCATTAACCCCTTCCCACCTGGCTTTTCTTTTTTTCCTTTTTTTTGGGGGGGGGGGCAAAATTGTTGCAAACCCACCTTTTACTATTTCTAATTGAGTTAGCCATAAGGTAGTGCATGAGTGCACTCTGTGGGGTGAACACTGTTAACAGAAAGGGCATGTTTGCATGCTAAGCCGTTTTATACGTGTTCGCCATTGTATAATGACACACACCAATATATTGTATCAGTATGAATCGCCAGTACCTATCTGCTATTTTGCACCATGTTCACAATCACAATTTATGTCCTGTTCATTTGAGCAACAATGTACGGCCACAGCGCCCCTGACAATATTCCTCATATTAAAAAAAAATATCAACTATGTGCAATGTTATGAGAAGTGTATGTGTATATTGACTACATGTTATTCGTTGAATAAAATTCCCTTTGAGCTATCTGTGCAAGACCGCTACTGTAATCGGCCTTTTCGTTTAACGGGCACAGGTTTGCCCAAATAAACACTTAAATCCCAACATAAAGTCTTGTCTTCCGCCACTTCACGACCCCGTGCCTTCTGGTGGAGGTGCTGGGTACACGGCTTGACGGGGGCTTCCGGTACATAAACGAAGCAGCATGCCTCCATGGTGCTGTCATCAACCTAAAAACAAAGTCGATAACGTTATTCACAAAAGAAGCACTACCGCCGCACACGCCGTCAGGAAGCCATGCCTTGAATGTCCTGAAAGAACAAGTCACCAGTCCACCTCGCTCCAGCATCATTATTTCAGTCGGTGCTACTATATCACCTCAGTTGGAAGGTGTCGTTGAAGGCCAGCATCTGTTGGTCACCCGAAATATTTGCGTCGCAAGAGGATTTGCAGAGCTGGGGGGAGGTGAAGCATTGGTTATACGCACGAATTTCAGCAATGAGTACAAACAGGTGAACGAAGGAACAACGGTTGCATAAATTGAAGAAATTGTGGAAGCCACGACTGCTTTCGCCTTCCCTGATTCTGCGGAACCTGCTCAGAGGAGCCAAGCTCCCCCCACAGCTTTCGACGTCAATCCCAGACTTCCGAATCTTAAGCAAGAACAGCTCAAGGCACTGCTCCTGCAACACGAAGATTGCATTTCGTCGCCATCGAAAATTCGGCAGACCACGATCACGAAACATCACATCATAACCGAATAAAATGCCAGACCACTCTGTCAGATTCCATACAGGGTTTTGACGTTAGAACGCGAGGGCATAAAGAGAAAAATGAATGAAATGGTGCGGGATGACCTCATCCAGCCGTCCAAGAGTACATGGGCGCCCCCGTGGTGTTAGTGAAGAAAAAGGATGGGACCCTACGTTTCTGCATCGATTATCGCCGCCTGAACAAAATCACAAGAAAGGACGTGTATCTTCTCCCACGAATTGACGACGCACTTGATCGGCGTCATAACGCCAAATATTTTTCGTCAATGGATCTACAGACTGACAATTGGCAAATCGATGTCGACGAAAGAGACCGAGAGAAGACAGCCTTTATAACACAGGACGGCCTCTTTGAGTTTAAAGTGATGTTGTTCGGTCTTTGCTAAGCGCCTGCAACTTTTCAACGCGTTAGGAATACGGTACTGCCAGGATTAAGGTGGTAGACTTGCCCTGTGTACTTGAACGACGTCGCCATGTTTTCTTCGACTTTCGATGAGCGTCTTCAGCACCTTAAGGCTGTACTTCAAGCCATCAAGACGTCTGGACTCACGCTGAAGCCAGAAAAGTGAAGATTTGCGTAAGAGGAACTCTTGTTCTTGGGCACGTGATTAGCAAGTCTGGTGTTCGTCCTGATCCAAGGAAAACAGCCACCATCGCCGACTTCCCGCCGCCCACTGACAAGAAGACGGTGCGCCGATTTCTGGGCCTTTGCGCGTATCATAGGTGGTTCGTGAAAAACTTCGCCCGCATCATCGATCCACTCACTAACCTTACCAAGGCTGACGTAGAGTTCAAGTGGTAAACGCAGCAGGAACACGCTTTCCAGGAGCTTAAACATCGCCTCCAGGCACCTCCATTACTAGTCCATTTTGACGAATTCGCCGAGACAGAATGCACACTGACTCAAGCAGCGTAGGTCTCTGCACCATTCTTGTGCAGAGGGCTGACGGACTTGAAAGGGTTATTGGTTACGCCAGCTGATCGCAATCCAAAGCAGAAGTCAATTATTCCACAACATAACAGGAGTGCCTCGCCATCATCTGGGCTACGTCGAAATTTCGCCCGTATCTCTAGGTCAGGCCCTTCAAAGTTGTGAGCGACCACCACGCCGTGTGTTGACTAGCTACCTTGAAGGACCCTTCAGGTTGCCTCGCACGATGGAGCCTGAGATTCAAGAATATGACATTACCATCGTTTACAAGTCCGGCAAGAAACACTTTGACGCCAACTGTCTCTCTCGTGTGCCTGTCGACCAACTACAGCCCGACGACCCGGATGACGACTCCTTCTTAGGAATGATAACTGCCGACGACTTCACTGAACGACAGCGGGCCGACGTGGAACTTAAGGCCCTAATAGCATACCTCGAAGGCAGGGCCGCCGAAGTCCCGAAGGTGTTCAAGCGTGCACTGGCATTGTTCTTCCAGCGAAACGGTCTTCTCCAAAGAAAAACTTTTCACCGCTCCGAGCCAAGTACCTCCTTGTGGTGCTTTCAGCTCTGTGGCCAGAACTCCTGCATGCCTTGCACGACGATCCGACGGCAGGGTACCTCCGTGTTTCCCACACGCTCGCGAGAATACAAAAAAAGGTACTACTGGCCACGTCTTACCACCAACGCCACTCGTTATGTGAGGACATGCTGGGACTGTCAGCAACGCAAAGTACCACCGACAAGGCCAGCAGAACTTCTGCAGCCAATTTAGCCACCTCGCTGACCATTCCAGCTGATTGGTATGGACCTACTTGGGCCGTTCCCAATGTCGGCTTACGGAAACAAGTGAATCGTGGTAGCTACCGACTACCTCACCCGCTACGCCGAGACAAAATCCCTGCCCAAAGGCAGTGCATTCGAGGTAGCTAAGATCTGCGTCGAAAATATCGTCCTACGTCATGACTCCCCGGAGGTCCTCATCACCGACAGAGGAACGGCATTTACTGCTGACCTAACTCAAGCAATCTTGGCATACAGCCAGACTAAACAACGCCGGACGACAGCGTACCACCCACAGACCAATGGCCTCACCGAGCGGCTAAACAAGACAATCGCCGACATGCTGGCAATGTACGTCGATGTCGAACACAAGACGTGGGACGCCATTCTTTCGTACGTGATCTTCGCATACAACATGGCGGTGCAAGAGACGACGCAGATATCTCCATACAAATTGGTCTACAGAAGGAGCCCGGCAACGACACACGATGCCATGTTACCCAACGTCACCGACGAAGAAAACCTCGATGTGAGTGAGTACCTTCAACGTGCCAAAGAAGCCCGACAACTCCCGCGTCTCCGTATCAAAAATCAACAGACGACCGACAGCCGCCGTTACAATCTTCGACGACGCTTCGTGGAATACCAACCCAGTGAACGTGTTTTGGTGTGGACGCCGATACGCCGACGTGGACTCAAAGAAAAGCTTCTGCGACGGTACTTCAGACCATACAGGGTTGTTCGACGTCTCGGCTCACTTGATTACGAAGTTATTCCTGACGGCATGACGAACTCTGAACGACGCCGATCGCGACCTGAAGTCGTCCGAGTCGCCGCCTCGAGCCATTTCATGCGCGTAACAAACTGAAACAGTGTTTTTTGTATTAGAGCTGTATTGTAATTTTTTTATTGTAGTTTCTTGCATAGTTGTTGAACCTTTATCTTTACGTAAAGCATCGGGACGATGCCTTTTTCAGAGCGGGGCAATGCCAAGTTCCATTCCTCAAGCTTTGTTATCGCCCCAATACACTACACAATTCTCAGCGATAACCGCGCCTGCAGTTATTGAGAAGCTTCGGGACTGTAGTAGATCATTTCGATAAGATCACCCCCACTCCTTGAACTGTAAAGATTATTCTGGAACACTCGTCACCTCAAGCAATAACGCTAGAACATTCGATGGCAAGAGTATAAGTTCTGACGCACTTCGCCGCTTGTCTGTTCTTGATCGACGGCCGACGCTCCGTTCACTGCTATCTGTGCAAGACCACTACAGTAATTGGACTTACCGTTTACCGGGCACAGGTTCACCCAAACAAACAGTTAAATCCCGTCATGGTCTCCTGTCTTCGGCCACGTCACGACCCCGGGACAATATTTACAACTGAGTAAGTGAGCTAAAAGATGATCCACAGGCTTTCGTTGCTCGAACGTACCTGTTCAGCCGCCAAGTTCGAAGAGTGGTCCACTCTCTTCCTATCTCGTTCTTCTGAGCGACAAAGTCTTGTGTATATAACGAGAGTGCGAGCTTCGTCATAACCCCGTTGTGCAGACACATTGTGCAGGTATCCCAACTACCACATATTCCCGTCAAATTAGCCCAGATCATAGACTTCTTGCTTCTGGTGGGGGGGTGATTGCAACATCCTGTCCCACGTCAGTCACCCCACGTCGGCGCATCACGCCGGAGTGAGTGAATGCTCTTTTTGTACCATCTGACACGTATTTAACCGCCTTTTATACATTTATTACCAGAACTGTGGTTTAGACAAGCTCGTTCATGGTCAAACATTCAAAGAGCAGCACTAGAAAACACATGCACGAGGACACATATCAGGCACATTACCATATTGTCACACGTAATGCTTTCTTTGAAATTTCATGTTACCACCCCATTACAATGTAGGAATTTTATTTGGTACTAGAGAAACCTGATAAAACACCCCTCAAAGGGGGATCCACTGCCATTTCTGGCCACGCCCATACAGTCACTAGAAGACCATGGTTTTTTGCCTGTGCGAACGCCTCCTGGACTGCTGATAGCATGATTGAGAGCTCAGAGCTTTTAAGGTATCTGTACCTGTCCCGTTCTGTGCAGAACTTTGCGTTACGCGATGCTGGGCACTGCAATATTATGTGAGCAAGGTGCGATTATTCAAGGTGCATCCCACAGCTAGGACACTTTGGGTTTATGTCTTCAGTAAATGCATCGAACGTGTTTAAAACTAGGATGGACCTACATGCAGCATACGGAGAGCCGAAGAATGCTCTCTAGTGAGATTCGAGTGCGGGAAGGCATACCTCCTCGTTGAGACTAGGTTGTGAGGCTTAATTTTGTCGAATATCTCAAGAGGATCCCTGAAGCACCCTGATAACTTGCCGTCTGACCCGCCCAGACTGCAGCGGCCTGTGATTTCTCACGCACAATTATGGGCAAGTTCACTGACGTTAGCAGCTTTTGCAAGAATCCTTATGTACATGCGGGCAAGAAACCAGGTAATCGTTTGAAAGCTTACTACAGCCCTTAACCTGAGAATAGAGGCAGCCTCCCTAAAGTCAGTATCGAGGCGAAGACCCGAATGGCAGCCCTGATGTCAGTAAATATACATGCACGGGAAAGGTTTTTCACTGCAGGAGCTAACACCAACTGCTCTTCTACGGATGCGGACACCACCTTGACTAAACCTCAGTTAAATAGGTGACCGCGATGACCAACCACCACGACCGCGAAGCCAGCAGAGCGGCCAAACTGTACTGAATTCACGAGAACATCGTTTTCCGATGATTTAGCTACGAAATCAAGCAGTGACTGCAAAATTGCCTTTCACCGCCCAACATTGTGCTGCACATAAACGTTACGAAAAAATGGTGCAACTTCGTGAGTTCCCTTCATTTTTATGATAAGAATATTTGTTCCGCACTACCTGTATGATGGCACCCTAGTGACTGTACGAGACCTGAACCTCAGTTACCTTCGAGAAAGAGCTGTGCATACCTTGGCTCATAAGCTTGCCCGTGTCATTGCTTATTGGAAGTAGTAGCACCCATTCAATACTTTTCAGCATTGAAGTGGTGAGCTCGTGTTTCTCACGTTTACGCCAATTTAGTGATGACGACAGGTAAATAATAGGGCTCGTGAAAAACGCTTGGTAGAGCCGAGGAAGGTTCTTTAGGGCGAAGCTCGTTAGGGGGTGGGTTAGTGCCACGTCCGCCGTAGTACCCCCCTTACTTCTCCCAATGGCGAAGCATAGTGGCGGGCGCGTTGAAGACGCTTGGACTCGGCTTCCTTGAGTCGCGTATCATCAGTGGCATTGGCGTGCTGGCGGCGTTCATCGTAGCCACCCGTAGTACCCCAGGTGGCCAAAATTTCTGTTGCCCTCCATTACGGCGTCTCTCAAATCATTAGGTGATTTCGTCACATTAAACCCCACATGTCATATCGATCGCAATCGTCGTAGTCGTAGTGAATAGTGGCATTGTATTATATGTCAATAAAAACAGTGTTACAGCATATTCATAGAGGAAATGATGCTGAGAGAGGCGAAGCGTCCGTCATAACGTTCGTCCGTGTGTGCGTCTGTGCACTCGTGCATCAGTCCTTACGTGCTTCCATGCGTACAACTGTCCATGTGTCCGTCCGTGCATGCGTCCATGCGTCCGTCCACCAATTCATACGTCCGTTCGTGCATCCGTCTGTCCTTGCGTGTGTCCGTGCGGTCATGCATCAGTCCTGTGCTTCTCTGCGTCCATCCATCCACCCGTCCATGCATCCATTCGTGAGTCTGTCCTTATGTCCATCCGTCCATTCATCTGTCCATGCGTCCATTCGTGCGTATGCCCATCCGTACGTCCATTCACTTCGCCCCTCTCGTCATCATGCACCTCGTGGGTATGCTGTGATTTTTATATTTGAGCTCTACCTTGCGGCTTCAGACATTTGATACACGCCTAGGCACCCTCGTCTTAAAGTTGATGCGGGTCAAAACATGTGACTTGTGATTTCATGCCAATATATTACCGCGACAGGTTGGCCATGTTCAAATAGCGCGCCGTGACGATCGTGGCACCAGCACCAGGCTAGACCCGGCTCGCTTGCGCCACGTGCTCGTGTGCTCGGGCTATGAAGAAGAAGACAGCTGGACATCGATGGAATTCGACTGACTCAGACTTTCTGACCATAGTCACTTAGAGTCGTAGGCACAGATTGGCCCTAATAAATACGTTTGTTTTACTAGCCTGCAAGCCTCAGTGTTGCTACTTTCTGGTGGAGCTGCGGGGTATGAGTCGAAGAACAACGAGCTCAAGACAGCGTAGCCCCGACCACCGGCAAGTCATCACGGGGCTCCTAGACACCATGGGGCACGTCGCCGTCTTCGATGGTACTCACCTGAGTTCAGTCCTCTTCACTTCACGTCAAGGGGAACTCGGTCGATGAACGCCACCACTATGACTAGCCAGGTAACACCGTCACAAGTGTTCATCAGTCAACCGCACCAGCCCCCAGTATTTTATGGTGACTCGTACGAAGAAGTCGAAGATTGGTTGGACCTGTTCGAGAGAGTGGCGAGCATTAATATATGGGATGACAGAAAGCAGCTCCTTCGTGTGCAATTCTGCTCAACAGATATCGCGAAGACATGGTGTGAGAACCATGAAACCTCGTTGTTAACCTGAGATATATTTCGACGATAAGTTGTGGCTGCTTACGTGAATACCGACCAGAAAGAAAAGGCGGAGGTTGCTCTTCAGTCGAGGAACAAGTTCACAAATTAAAGTGCTGCAATGAACACCAAGCACATGGTTCGCCTGTTCAAGCATGCGGATCCCAACATGGCTGAGGATAAACAGGTGCGCTATCAAATGCGCGTGGTGAGGCGAGAGCTGTTCGACGTTCTCGTGCGCAACCACCCAAGCACCGTTGCTGATTTTCATTCGGACAGCCATCAAAAAAAAATCACAGCACATTCACGGAATGAATAACCATGAGTGAGTTGAAGCGTCCTTCAATCCGTCCGTGCTTCCATCCGTCGTACATGCACCCATTCATGCGTCTGTTCGTGCGTCCGTCTGTGCGTGCGTCTGTTCGTGTGTGTCTATCCGTTCATCTGCCGTCCATGCGTCCATCCGTGCGTCCGTCCGTCCATTTAGAAAACACTTCAAGTACCGTTATCTCAATTTTTGTTATCATATATTGAATGGATGGATGAATGGATGGGTGGATGGATGGATGGATGGATGGATGGATGGATGGATGGATGGATGGATGGATGGACGGACGGACGGACGGACGGATGGATGGATGGATGGATGGATGGATGGATGGATGGATGGATGGATGGATGGATGGATGGATGGATGGATGGATGGATGGTTGGATGGATGGATGGATGGATGGATATGGCTGTGCCCTTTAGATCGGGCGGTGGCTAGCGCCACCACGCCGTAATGCTTCGTGAATCAAAAACTAGGTTTATTTTTTTTCTTCAATTAGGTAGGTTGACGATTCGTACTTTGCAGTGAAGGGTTTATTTTCACTCGTGCCTTGACTTTAGTCACCAATCAGATAATCTCCCTCTAGTTAATTCTACCCGTTTGAAGTTTATTTTACCCTCCCTGTACCTAAACCCAAGTGCTTTAAAAAACTCTGCACCGTCATTCTGAACTATACGGTGAAGCCCTTTACAGAACATTATAAAGTGTTCGGCAGTTTCTTCTTCCTTTCCACACGCACTGCATTCGTGTCTACCCCTTTGTATTTGGCCCGATATGTCTTGGTTCGCAAGACTCCCGTCCTGGCCTCAAACAGTAGAGAACTACCGTGAGTGTTATCATAGATCCTTTCCTTGGCAATTTCCTGCTTAAAAGTTTGATAGATCTCTAGTGCGGACTTCTTAATCATGCCATTTTTCCACATATCGGTCACAGCTTCCTTCGCATTTTTTTTAACCAATAAGTCTTTTTGGTTTGGCCCCCTGCTGTTTTTCAAGTGTTTACCAGTCAATTTTCTGATTAGCTTTCTCCATTTTGTATCGGCATTTTTTATGTACAAGTACCTGAATACCTTCCTAGCTCAACGCTCCTCCGCCATTTCTCTCAATCGATTCTCAAATTTTATCTTGCTGCTAGCTTTCCTGCCCTCAAATGATGTCCATCCCATATCACCTTGTACTCCCTGATTTGGTGTATGCCCGTGAGCTCCTAAAGTAAGCCTACCTATTCCACGTTGCTTAATTTCTAATCTTGCTTGAACTTCTGGTCTCATGCAGAAGACCGCATTGCTGAACGCCAGACCAGGAACCATGACCCCTTTCCTTATTCCTTTCATATCATACCTATTGTAATTCCTCAGTTCCCTGTTTATCACTACCGCTGCATTCCTGTTACCTTTAGTCGTCACGTATATTTCGTGTTCCCTTAGGTACTCGGCCTCATTGCTTATCCATACGCCCATATATTTGTATTGATGTGTTATCTCTAGCATGACCTCCTGTATTATAAGCTCAATACCTTCATTGTCATTAACAATCATGACTGCTAATTTTTCCTAATAAACATGAATTCTAACCTATCTCCCTCATTCATCATATACAAGTACCGCCATCTAGCGCACAATCGAAGGACTAAAGTACTTTGTTAACACCGAAAGCATGATAACGAAACCATGCTACAAATTTAGTATTATGTGGACATGCGGATATGTGCCCGAGGGCGGACAAGTGCCACTGGTAGGCGGGTATGTGCCAAAGATTACGCACTATGACAACGGGGGACGCACAAGTACCGCCATAAAAAGCTTCACCCCTAAAACACTGGAACAGTAGACTTGGCAGTAAAACCGCAATGTAAACTGTGCACCTGCACAGGTATTCTCTGGAGGTCTGCAGAACGGCGTCGAAGCTGTGCTCGAGCTCATTAGATCTGTTATTAGAGAAAAACTCAGTAGGATGCAAATGCCCCAGACTGTAACTGCACTATTTGTCGCCGACGTTGTTCGAGACGAACTGAGACAGGTCACACGAGAACCAGAGCGTGAACAACTGCCTATTTTATATCTCCCAATAACATACTCTGAAGTTGTCAGAAAACCCACGGTGCACAACAATGCAGCAGTTGCAGTGGTAGTGACTCCTCTCACATCTGCAGCACGCAACACACCTCGTCCACGGGAACCAACAGCTACCTATCTGCCTACAGGAGCACGTAGCATACCTCGCTATGTGGAGCATAGGCCCCGAAAAAGTTACGTCTGGCGTGATCACGAAAGCAGGCCTCTGTGTCTTCATTGTGGTAAAGTGGGTAATCTGTACAGATTCTGCCCACCCCGACAGGCTTGAATAAGAGGCTTCCCGTTGTAAGCACCATGCCTCCGAAACGGCAAAAGACCAGCGAAGATTGAGCAGTACTTGTCCACGCGCTAGAACTCACCCCTCGACGCCAACATCAGTCACGGTCACCATCACCTATGCACTACCGGTCACCCAGCCAAGTGCATCTTCAGGGCAGCCTGGTCGTTGTTCTGGAAGTCCACTCGTGAAAAACTGAAGCAAGCGACCTATGGAGGCAAGGCCGCTGATAACATCAGATACGAAGACCCTCCAATACGATTTGAGGGTGACGACGGGTTGTTTACGGTAAATAGACGCAGCAACGAAAGCATCACTTCAGATTTTGTGGTCGAGAATTAAAGGATGGGAGCTGAATGCCTTAGTCGACACCAGCGCTGATTATTCAGTGATAAGCCACAAGATAGCGAAGAAGGTAAAAACATTTTGACACAGAAGAAGGTAAAAACATTGCGACACAGTGGAGCGGATCGCAGATACGCACGGCAGGTGGTCACTTCATAACGCCACTTGGAAGGTGCACCGTAAGACTTCAAATACGAGGCGTTAATTACGTCGCCGACTTCACTGTACGGCGTGAATGCTCAAGGCAACTCAGTATAGGACTAAATTTGTTGCAAGCTAATGGCGCCGTAATGAACATGCGTAGGTCAGCGCGTCATTCTCGACAGAACGAGGTAGGCATGTGGAGGAATCGGAGGAACGACGCTTAACTGCTCTGCGCGTTGTTCACGATAACGTAACTGTGCCACCACGGTGTTGTGTAATGGTGCTCATAGAGAATGAGGTATTCTACGACCGCGAAAGTATAGTAGATACCATTGTAGGGCCGTTTTTGAACAAAGATGTCTGCGTAGCTCGGGGTCTTCTTCATTTCACAAATGGCCGGGCAGATATCCTACTCACAAATTTCTGCAATGAGCTTCAACACATCGCTCAAGGCACGGCTATTGCCTATTTCTACGCTTTCTGTATGGCGACCAAGCTATGCAGCTTAACGACGTCAACCACTCAACCAGTGGCCGGCAACATCGACACATACGCCAGTGGGCACGATAGCTGCCTCAAGATGCAGTTCACCAACCTTTTTTTATTTATGTTAACCGTCCAGGTATCGCTTGGGCTGCTGCTGTCTATGACGGGACCATCGCTAACTGTCGCGCCGATGCAATTGCCTCAACAGCTCTGCGGCACCAGTGAGAACCTGATAACGCATCTGCCGACACTGGATCTGCGCTTCAATTGCGTTGTCCCCATTACCGGCATCTCAACGAAGCCAGGATTAGCATCGCCAACAATATATGCATCCGACCCTATTTCGATCGACCCCCAAGACACTGATCGTACACTCGGCAGTGGGCACGGCAGCTTCCTCAAGATGCAGTTCACCAACCCTTCTTTGTTCGTCGTCCAGGTGAGGAATTACTATGGTAAATCATTCCGTAGTAACAATATCTACCTGCTATTGCTGCCGTGTCCATGTCCCTTTGTAGATGTGGTCTTATTCATTCGTTTTTCATTTAGGTTTTTTCTCTTACTGGGGGCGATATTGCTTCGAACTCCGGCACCGGAGACTCTGTGCTTGCCGATAAACTTAAGGCTATTTCGGACGGTAATCGAGAAATTAAAACAGAAAAATTTAATAAAAACCAAAAACAAAATGCAATTGACAAGAAAACTGAGAAGCTAACAGGTCTTAAAAACAAGTATCCACTCGCACAAAAACAGTAGTTCAGCTTTACAAACACGTTGCATTCATTGCTAAAAAATTGATGAACTGCAAAATATAAGTCGTCGTTCTAACATCCTTGCGTACGGTATCCAAGAGAAACCGAATGAAACAACTGAAACATTGCTCCGAACCACTGAAAAATTTCCAGCATATCCACGGAATGAATGATGTGGAGTGGGTCGAAGACTCCACTCTGTCCACCCATTCGTCCATCTGTTCGTTCTTGCTTCCGTCCATCCATGTGACTACTCGTGCGTTCATCCATGCATCTGTCCGTGAGTCCGCTCATCCATCTGTCCGTCCGTTTGTTCGTCCATCCTTCTAACGTGCGCGCGTCCATTCATCCGTCTATCCACCTGCTAGTCTGTCTGTCAATCTGTCCGTGCGTCCGTCTAGGGCGCACTCCAAGTACTGCCATCTCGCATCTCGCAACCCCTATGACACATACCCGCTCTAGAACGGGTATGTGTCACCGGTCGCTACCTACAATAATTACATATGTCGGAGAATGTACAGACCCATGTCCTAAGGAGGTTCATTCCTCAAAAGCTTGCCAGGCCTCCAAATTGCAGGAATTGAGATGATGCACCGTCTTGGAAAGCTAGTCAAGGTAGTCCCGCAAGAAACAGACCTGTAATTCTAAACTTCTTGACTATCGCGACAAGTTCAGCATCCTTAAGGAATGTTCCAAATTAAACGGCTCCAGCTTTTCTATCATTGAAGATTATTCGCGTGTTGTACGTGACGTCAGGGAAAAACTCTGGAATTGAACAAAAGAAAATTGCGATCGAAAATAGAAAGTAATACTAACCTACGATAACGTGCGCACAAATGAACAGCACCAATGGCACATGGGAGGAACGGGAGGCGCTGCTGTCTAGCCCAGCCCTGGTAGATCAGCTGCGACTGATCCACAGAGCTGAACGCATGGCTCGTGCCAGTAGGGCCCTAGAATAGGGGCACCACCCTGCCCGACCGACTTCAGTCTTCACCCTGTATATTCCTCGGGGCACTGGAATTCTAGCCTGTCTGGATTATGCAAAGGATAATGTTTTGTACTACTACTACTATTGCCCTTCCAACTGAATCCCGAGTCACCAGAAGCAAAAAAACAACACTTCTTAACTTCAATGCCCATAGCCTGGTTAATAAAGCACCGGAACTCGAAGCTACTTTACAAGCCTTGTAGCCTCACGTCGTGGCCATCACTGATACTTGGTTGCACTCACATATTTCCGACCATGAAGTTGCCCCACCCAGCTACGCAGTTATCCGCAGATATATACAAATGAGAGGTGGTGGTATGATTATTGATTTGATTGATATGTGTGGTTCAACTTACCAAAACTACCATAGGAATGTGAGAGACATCATAGTGGAGGGCTCCGGAAATTTTTACCACCTGGGGTTGTTAACGTGCACCCAAATCTGAACACACGGGCATACAACATTTCCACCTCCATCGGAAACGCAGCCGCCGCAGCCGGGATTCAATCCCACGGTCTCCGGGTCAACAGCCAAGTACCTTAGCCCTTATATTACCGCGTTGGGATGGGGTGTGGCCATTCTTCTTGGGCAAGATATAATATTCTCCGTTTTGCAGGAAGTCGTGGGTGTTGAGGCTGTGTGGTGCGACATACTCTTAACCGAAGATTTTGTTCTTGTTGGAGCTGTCTACATGCCTCCCAACAGCGATCGAACGTATCTAGATCCGTTATTTGACAACATGCTCAGACTTGCTTCCGGTAGTAGGCTTATCGTGGTCGTGAAGTTTAACCTTCCCGAAGTAAATTGGGGCCGTATGAAACCCGCATCTGCCCTTTGCAACCAGATGATAGACTTCCCGTTTACTTTCAGCCTTACTCAATTTGTAGACACGCCGATTCGTGTTCATAACCACAGCACTTCAATATTGAACATGATATTCGTTAGGTACCACTTTCTCAATAACACTACCACAATAGAAACCCTTCAAGGTATATCAGATCATGATTTATTGCTGTGTAAACTGCCTTTAGTCGGTCTCACTAGCCCTCATTGAGCTAAAAAACGTGTTTTGTTTTCAACAAAGCCAATGACAATGTTATCATGACCTGTCTTGTTCATGAATACGAAGATTTCACTTATGTATGTCCTAATAAGCATTCAAACGTTGACAGGATCTGGTTACATTTCAAAGAAGTCATCCATTTTTGTCTTGGCAATTTGGTCCCCAAGGTTATTAAGATTACCCACAAACAAAATCCCTGGATAACCCGACAAATAATTCGTATAAAGCGAAAGATTAAGCGACTTCGACAGCACAGTAAAACTCGTTGTATCCGCAACTACCGATTTCTTCTTGAATCTTTCAACGCTCAACTTAAGGATGCTACAAGATCTGGGAAACAACATTTTTGCAGTACTACACTACACACCTTTACTAACACTTCGCCAAGTAAACTTGGGTGGTACCTTAAGACAAAGCAAAAATCAAATATTCCAACGGTTTGCACAGGCAGGAAAGTTAAAATAGACTCTTGTAATAAATGCTTTCAGACCGTCTTCACCATTGACAATAACGAAAACAACCAAGACAGCCAGACGTTTATGCAATCATTTGAACACAAGTATAAGACCACTAACCCTACAATTGCTGAAGAGGGGTGCTATTTTTGCTCCTAAACCTTGACGGCAAGAAAATCAGTAACCCGGATGACATTACTAATAAATTTTTGAAACATTCCGCTATACCTTGTAGCAAATGCCTTTGCCTCATATAGGAAAATTCAATCTTTATATGTAGTCTTCCTTCAGCTTGCAAAATTGCCAAGAGTATTCCCGTACGCAAGTAAGGCGACAGACAATGCCTTAAAACTGTCGACCTATCTCTCTTACATGTACATGCGGTAAAACGCTAGAGCACATTATTCTGAAATATATAACTCAATATCTCGAGGAGAACAAACTTCTCCACCCTTCACAGCACAGCTTTAAAAACGGACTATCAACTATTACGCAGCTTGCCGAATTCGTACATGATCTTGCAGAGGGTATCGGTAATCATTTCCAATTCGTCATTTTTTTTCATTTTTTAAAGCCTTTCACCGTGTATCACACCAAAAACTGATCTACAAACTAAATATCAAGTTGGTAATGCACCTGTCACAAAATGGATGGCCCATTTTCTTAACTGACTGCTACCAATTTGTCCAATTCGATGGTCACACATCCTATGTTATTTCCGTACTATCCTGGTTTCTCAAAGTTCCGTGGTGGCTCCACTTTTATCTTACAGTTTATTATTGATATAGCCAACAAATGTGAAGTTAAAATGAGATTATTTGCAGAAGACTGCATGCTCTATCACGAGGTCAAACAGAATTCTGGCCAAATTAAACTCAACAACGCTTTAATCAATGTCCTTCGGTGGTGTCGTGATTGTAACACGACCATTAACAAAGAAAAAACTGTGTCTATGTCTTTTACTAAGAAACGTTTCCGCTCAAGTTCACTTATGTCCCGACAGCACTGCACTTCGTTCTCTCAACGAATACCGGTTTCGAGGTATTAACATCCCTTCTGATTTGAACTCAAGAAAGCAAGTTCAGTATGCTGTAAAAAAGCCATGAACAAGCTCTTCTTTTTTATACGTGCCTTGAAAACCACACCCCCGAGATAAAACTTCTGGCTTATGTTTCACCTATATGGCTGGTACCAGAGTATGGTAACATTGCCTCGTCCCTTTACACGTCTACCTGCATATCAACACTGCAAAGGGCGCAGCTTAAAGCAGCACGATGAATATAAAACCAATATCAATGCACATATTCACCTACTGAATTATTGCGACACGCAGAGCTCGCTCCTTTATCCAGTGGATTGAAGCTTCATCGCTTAAAGTTTATCTTCTTACTCTTGCCTAATTCATTCATTATCAAGGCATCAGACTATCAATATAAGTCACCATATGATCACCCGACACAAATAGCCAGTCACTTTTGATGAATTCTATTGCAGCAATAACACTTTTTTATTCCTTTTTTCTATCATTGGTGTGCAAGTGCAATGGTCTGGACACCTCGGCGGTGTTAGAAATGTCAATAAGAAATTTCTTAGAACTCGCCCAGCCATCCACTCTACCACCGATCTATATTCCTTATGAAATCCCATTCATTCCTAAATAAGTTCCTGTTTGTTGATGCAACTATTGTCTGTAACATGATGCAAGCTACTATACCATTACTTAGGTGAGTATATCTGTAAGCCGTGTATGTTTCTGTGCTTAGCATGTATATTATAATTTGATTATCTATGCCAAGGAAAGTATTTATAGGGTCTACTGACGTATGTGATGCCGTCTTCACTTTCATTTGCACTCTAGCATCTCGTGTGTTTGTTTACGTTTTTCGAAGTGTACCCACCCTTGTAAAAACCACATTGGGTGCTGACAGTAAAGTGAAACAAAAACTTGTATGACCATTAGTCAGAACCTTCCGGATAGTCAAAAGAAACAGATTCAGGCTTTTGTAAACGAATTATCTCATTGCTTCTCAACTGCCTCGAAGGTCCGGCGCACGTCAATTACGAAACACAAAATTATAACGCAAGAAACCACGGGGTCTATATGCCAGCACCCATATTGAGTATCACAGATACAACGGGAAATTATGAAAAAGGAATTGGAGGAGATGCTTTCAGATGATGTCGTCCAGTCTTCCAATAGTCCATGGGTGTCCCTCATAGTGCTGGTTAAAAGGAAAGACAACACATTTTGATTCTGTGTTGACCAACGAAAACTGAAAAGTGTAAGTAAACGAAATGTTTACCGCCTGCCACGTATTGATGGTACACTATAGATCCCCTGCGATCCGCAAAGTTTGTTCTTCCTACCTGAAGTGGCAAAAAGGGTCGATGAGTGGGACCGTGAAAAAACGTCATTCGTAACACCAGATGGCCTCTACGAATTCAAAGCACTTTCACTCGATCTCTGTTCCGCGCCAGCGACGATCCAGCAAAGGATGGCCACTGTTCATGAAGGATTGAAATGGCAGTCATGCCTTGTGTAATTGAATATTGTTGTATTCTCTACAGCAATCGACCCTCATCTAGAGCGACTATGCACACTATTGGCAGCCATCCAGCCAAGAAACTTGACAAATAAATGAAAAATTTAACTTTTCTTTCGAAGACCTGCGATTCCTCGGACATGTCATTAGCTCTGAATGCGTTGTTTCTGAATCCCAAGGCGTACACATCTCCCCATTAAGACAGCCGCTGTTCAGGGGCTCCCAACACCCAGACACAACAAAGCCAGTGCATCGACTTTTTGAGTTTGTGCACCTACTTTACGCGTTTGTGTGAAACTTCTCAAAGATTGTGGCATTTCTTACAAACGACGACGTGCCCTTCACATGAGAAAGCGAACAACAGAAAGCTTTTGAAGAATTATGAAAGCGGTTGCAGATTTCAACGATACTGGCTTAATTTGAGGAGACAACCGACACTGACGTTCATATTGTTACATGGCATTGGCAACGAAATAGCATCATAGACGACGAAGACGATGAAAGCGACCGTGCTCGTGTTGTTGCTGCTGTACCTCCATCTTGGCTGCAGCTGCCTCTGACTCTCTCTGTATATTTTCTAAATATATTTATTTCATTCACTCTCTCACCCCCATGACATTTGGTGGAGGTGCTGGGTACAACAGTTATAACGGAGCTCCGCAGTGGCCGACGCTTGGATTTTTCCACCATGGCAAACCAGGGACCCGCTCCCGCCGAGGCGACTACAACAACAACTGTTGTCCTTCCGCAGCTGGGAGATCCTGGCCTGTTCTCTGGCACGGATGATGTCGACATTGAAGAATGGTTGCCGTTGTACGAATGTACAAGTAG
Source organism: Rhipicephalus microplus (assembly GCF_043290135.1). NCBI lineage: Eukaryota > Metazoa > Arthropoda > Arachnida > Ixodida > Ixodidae > Rhipicephalus > Rhipicephalus microplus. The sequence goes on from NC_134700.1 coordinate 87,547,879, forward strand.
AATTACTGCTGGGAAGAAACTCTTATGTTAGCCAATACCCTGTTCTACTTGAAAGGAACAGCAAAAGTGTTGCTCGAGAACCACGAAAACGAAATTGGAAGCTGGGATGTGTGCAAAGAAAATATGCGAGCCCTTTTCGGCAAGTCTGTGGGTAGAAAGGCAGCGGCCAAGAAGGAGTAGGCATATCATGCGCAAACGTCATCAGAGTCCTACGTGACTTACATACAGGACGTGCTTGCCCTTTGTCAAAAAGCAGACAATGGTAAGGAAGAAACCGAAAAAGTAGCATACATATTGAAAGGCATTGCAGATAATGCAGTCAACCTTCTCATATGCAAGGACTGCAACATGGTCGATGCCATCATCAAGGAGTCCCAGTGTTTTGAGGTCGCAGAAAGTCGACGTATCGCCCACAATTTCACTCGACTACCAAACACAGCAGCAACCTGGTCATGCGAAGACGGGCCTGCACTACAGACGCCGTTAACTGCAGAGCACGTGACCCAGATCACCAGACATGAACTTGAAGCTATGTCTCCTGCGTCCACGTTCTCCCATGCATGTGACTCTAGCCCTCAGATGGCGCCACTGGTACATGTCGTTGCGCGACAAGAGCTTTCCGATGCTGGACTGGCCTCCGAGTGCACTACAGCTCCCTTTCAGCCGATCGACCGTCGTCAACTGCCTGTCTCGTATGCCCGAAGCCAAAACCTTCCGGCGCGCCCTCACAATCCAGCCGAGTGGAGGACTGCCGATGATCGCCCCATTTTTTTAAACAGCCACCGTATCGGAGACGTGACCCGCCATTGTAACACTCGGTGGTATTGGCATCAGAAATCCTATGGGCACATCCATCGCCCAGAGAGGGATCATGGACGCTTTCGAACTTACCAGTAGTCACCTCAGGCCACCAGTGAAGACGTTTCGCTATGCCGCCATATTGTCGTCGCTCTCTATCTCCGCATGCTCACCAGTCCCGTTCACCGCTCTCCCGTCGCCTGTCCTCTCGCTCGCCCCAATTTCACCGACCAACGTCGCCGAGTCACCACCTGCCGCGGGAAAACTAGATGATGCAGCTCCCGGGGATGATGCTGCATTGACCACTTTCCCGCCAAATCCTCTGGCCAAGCTGCCGACTCGACGCAACCTTATTGACATAAAAGTAGACGACACACCGGTTGTTGCACTTGTGGACACAGGGGCTCACATATCAGTGCTGAATTCAGAACTTCGTTGCTTCCTTAGGAAAGCTTTAACACCACCCACCGTACCACTCATCCAGGTCGCCGATGGCGGTAGGTTTCCCGTGCTTGAACTGTGATCAGCGTGTAAAAGTGTGGCTGATTGCTCCACGACAGTGCTATTTGCTGTGCCCGAGAAATGTTTCCATGAACCAATTCTCGGCATGGACTTTTTATCTACCCACTCTGCCCTTATTGATTGTGGAACCGGCATGCTTCAACTTGATTTACCGTGTTACCATGACGACCCAACACCAGCTCAACCCCGTCTGTGTTCTGCAGTTCACGTTCGCCTAATACCTCAAGCCGTTACTTACGTGAACCTGAGATCTGTCCCTCCTGTTCCCTATGGTGACTACATGTTGACACCTATTGCTGACGCTCTGCTGGCCAAAAATGTTGCCGTGCCTTACACACTTTTGACAGTCATGGGAAATACAGCATCTTTTCCGATCCTAAACTTCAGCTGGTGCGCTCAAGCTATCCCAGATGGTATGACTTTGGCAAAACTTTTTCTATAGATGCTGCAATTTCGGCATTCGTTGTCGAATCTTCTTCGTCCTCTGCTCCGTTCTCCTCCTCAAAGAGCGCAGCGGATGCCACCATCGACAAGATGATTGCCCCGGACCTTCTTCCAGCACAGACAGCTTATATCCGGCCCCTGCTGAAATCCTACCGCAATATCTTTGATTTTGATAACCGCCCTTTGGGTCAGACTTCCTTTGTAACTCATAGGATTAACACTGGAGACGCAAGCCCCACCCGACGACGTCCTTATCGCTTTATCGCTTTCTAATGGTCAGTGACAAGTTATCCAGCACGAAGTTGAAGAAATGCTCATAAAAGACGTCATCAAACCTTCCTGCAGTACATGGGCATCGCCGGTAGTGCTAGTCAAGAAGGATCGCAGCTGGCGCTTCTGCGTAGACTACCGTCCCTTAAACAAAGTAATACGTAAGGACGTGTATCGACTGCCGCAGATTGACGATGCTCTCGACTGCCTACATGGGTCTGCCAACTTTTCATCAATCGACTTGCGATCAGGATACTGGCAGATTTCGGTCGATCATCGAGACTGTGATAAAACCACATTCGTAACACCGGATGGATTTTTACATTTCAAGGTTATGCCATTCTGATTGTGTAATGCCCCTGCTACATTTGAAAGGATGATGGACTCTCTTCTGCGTGGATGCAAATCGTCCACGTGCCTGTGCTATCTCGATGACGTCATCATATTTACACCCACATATGAAGGCTACCTTAGCCGCCTAACGACTGTTCTTGAGGTTTTCCGGACAGCAGGACTTCAGCTCAACTCTTTTAAATGTCGCTTTGGCCGTCGGGAAATCACTTTGCTGGGCCACCTAGTCAGTGCTCGAGGCGTGCAACATGATCTTGACAAAATTCGAGTTGTCAAAGATTTTCCCATACTACGTTCCGCAAAAGATGTACGGAGTTTTATCAGCTTACTTTCGACGTTTCTTGAATAATTTTGCTAACATCACCCGAACACTTACGGAGCTTTTGAAGAAAGACATACCTTTTTATTGGGGTATTGACCAAGCAAGTGCCTTCAGCACCCTTACAACAATACTTACTTCCACGCCCATCTTGGCCCGTTTTGACCCGTCAGCACATACTGAAGTTCGTACCGATGCCAGCGGACATGGAATTGGTGCTGTTCTCGCCCAGCGGCAACGAGGACAGGATTGCGTCATTGCTTATGCCAGTCACCTCTTTTCTCCTTTGGAGAGAAAGTTTTGCAATACAGAGCGTGAGTGCCTCGCACTAGTCGGGCCGTCGGAAAATTTTGACCACACTTGTTTGGCCGCACCTTTTCGGCAATTACAGATCACCATGTTTTGTGCTGGCTGTTGCCTCTCATATATCCAACTAAATGACTTGGCCGTTCGGTCTTGAAACGCCAAGAATACAGCTTTGATGTGGCTACAAAACCGGCCTATTGCACCAGGATACCGACTGTCTATCCCGTCATCCCATGGACTCGCCCGAAATTTCAGCACATGATTCAGACCCTTGTGTCTTCACGATGTCAGCTTTCCCCGACATACGCAAGGAACAGCTCAGTGATGTCCAGTTGCGGTCTATTATGCAGAGTCTACGTTTGCCCCGCGTAGACCCGTCGCTACACTTGTTCGTTCTACGCGATGGCATTCTTTACCGACACAACACCAGTGCCGAGGGACCAGAGCTGCTACTCGTAGTTCCTGCAACACTCCGTCCCGCTGTACTTGATCAGCTTCATGACACCCCAACCGCGGGACATCTCGGGGTCACGCGCACGTACGATCGCGTGCGGCGTAGATTCTTCTGTCAAGGCCTTTACCGTTCTGTGCGCCGATACGTTGCTGGTTTTGAGTCCTGCCAGAGCTCCAAACATTCCACCTTGCCACCAGCTGGTTTACTCCAACCAATAGACATACCCACCGTTCCCTTCTACCGCGTCGGTCTTGATCTCGTTGGATCATTTCCTACTTCTCTCACTGGAAACAAGTGGATAGCCGTACCCACTGATTACGCCACAAGATACGCTATCACACGAGTGCTACCGACAAGTTGTGCTCCTGACGTCACGGACTTTTTGCTTCATGACGTAATTCTTCTCCATGGCGCTCCTCGACAGCTGCTCACCGATCGTGGTCGCTTATTTTTTTCAAAAGTAGTAAGTGACATCCTTCGCTCATGTTCGACGCGTCACAAGCTCACTACGGCCTATCACCCACAAACAAATGTTCTTACCGAGCGCCTAAATCGAACCTTGACAACAATGCTCTCCGTGTACGTTTCCAAAGATCACCTTTATTGGGATAGTACTTTGCCGTATGTGACATTTGCGTACAATTCTTCACGCCACGACACCGCTGGCTTCTCCCCCTCCTCTTTATTGTTCGGCCGCCATGCAGCGTTACCCTTCGAGACTCTTCTCCCATCGACTACGCAAAGAGTTACAGAGTATGCCCGGGTGCCACTGCTCGCGCTCAAGTGGCCTGCCAAATCGCACGGGAACGTCTTCTTGGCTCGCAGCTCTCTCACAAGGCCCGCTATGATAGCCATCACAGAGTAGTTTCCTACTCTCCAGGTTCATTGGTCCTCCTCTGGACACCATGCCGCCACGTTGGCTTCTCTTCGAAGCTCCTGTCTCCCTACTCGGGGCCTTACGAAGTTTTACGCTGGCTTACCGAGGTCACATGCGTGATTGCTCCGTTGGACAGACAGTCGTCGTCGTCCGCACCCGCCCCTGACGTCGTCCACGTGACTCGCCTGAAACCATGCATCTCCGCATATGATCCTACTCTCCTTTGGGCGCCAAGACGGCGCTGCCAGCGGCGGGGGTTTTATGTCACACGACATCGGCTATGAAAAGCATCATAGACGACGAAGACGATGAAAGCGACCGTGCTCGTGTTGTTGCTGCTGTACCTCCATCTTGGCTGAAGCTGCCTCTTAGGCCCGTATTCACAAACGCTCCTTCACTCAAGGGCTCCCCTCGACTTGACGAATTCAAGGCGGAGCGTGCTCCTCCACTCAAGGAGCCGCTGCATTTCATGAACGCTCCTCCACACTTTCTTCGCCAAGGGAGGCCCCGGAAATGCTCCCTCCACTTGAGTGAACTGCATGGGCCGAGAAAAGCGCATGATAACGAGAGTATTCGCAATTGCGGTTAATAAATGCCTATCTTTGTATATTAAATGAACGCTTTTCTTACTCAATCTTTTTTTATAAATTGACATTACAGCAAAATACATGCATTTAGAGTGGTAGCATGGTTTCCGTAAGCCTTGAGCCGGTAGAGTTAGCGAGACCCCCGCTTCAAGTCTGGCAACAGTTGCGCCCAGGCAGCAGCTGATAGCGTTTCGTCTGCTGCTGAACGTTTCCACGTGCTCAGTTTATTTCGTCTCGTGTGCGTCCATTATTTGCTGTTTATATTTATGGTAGTGTCTGAGTGGGTGTTTGAGACCCTGCTTTCGCCTGGGTGACTAACGAACTACGTGAGTGACGGCAGGAAGCAGAACATATGGTTTGTTGCTTTGTTTACTTTCGCTTTGCTGAGAGCCTTCTGATCACTAGTGTAGCCACCAAACGTGTAACACGGTGGAGTGAGTAATTCCTACTTTATATCACATTACATTGGTGTGCTTTTAGAATTCACCTCCGACGAAGATTACTTGTACGTGAATGCGTTTTTGCTGCGGGAGTACGTGAACACTTCCTGATTTCATAGGAATGTGCTATGTTCATTTTTCTCATTTACTGCGAATTTCAAGGTGGCACTTTCATAGTTGTTCCTCTGCATGTAATAAAAATTTTGGAAGATAATGCTCACAACTTCTATTCAAGGTTATACCAGGGTAGCGTTGATTTCATTGATATGTGGGATTTAACGTCCCATAACCACCATTTGATTATGAGAGACGCAGGGTAGCGTTAAAAAGTAGACAAGGTACACTCATGGCTGAGTGTTTGAATAGGACTGTTATGCAAATTAAAAAAAGCAGTCGTGTGCCTTTCTTCAACTAATGGCGAAAACATCATTTTAAAGTTGTTATTTTCTTCAATTAGCAGCATATATAGTTAGTTAACAATGCGTGTTTGTGTTGTGTTTCAATTTAATCATTTCAATATTCCAAGGATGCCTAAGTAAGCAGTTAATTTTTCTATCTTCTTTTCGCCCTGCATTTGTGGATGCTCTAATATGACAGATTCGAATAGACGTAACCTTTAAATCTCTGTAGCTTCCGTCTCCAAGTTCACACAGCGGCCCCATCTTAAAACGTTTGTCCTGTCTTCTTTACTTGCAAGCTCACAAGCACATTCGTTAATGCAGGAATGACCTTTGCACTTGTGTTTTCTCTTTTATTTGTAGAATATTATTGCCGGGAATAGCTCTTGAAAGTGGTCGTGTTTTCTATGCTTCATTCTAAAGCCTCGGCAGTACACAATTTATAGGAGATAATTTATTCTTTTTGGAAATGATAAAATTGAAGGCGCTTTGGACTTTTGGCGCTGTTCTGTCTTAAAAACGACCGTGGTGGTTCACTGAACCTTGGAGAAAGTATCGTCAAGAAGCACAGTATTTTACTCTGCTGATTTAACAAAGACCAGTGCAACAAAGTGGTAAAAAATGCTCAAAAGTATTGGAGACATTGCGGATATATCTGGTCAAACCTCTGTAAATATGATATCCGCTACGGTTGCAACATAAAGATGTCTACACGCTGGAATCACGCCATCTCCGTTTCATGGAAGGGGAGTGGTGCTGGTGTATATAAAACAAGCTTGATTTTTGTAGAACTGCTCTCCTGTAGAACCGGAGAAGAGGTTTTTGTGATTCTGTCTCATCCTGAAAAGACGAACATGACAATAATTATGTATTCCAAAATTGAACAAATTAGAAATTGCGATTGACAAAGTCAGTCTTTATTACATTTGGCTGGTGAAGAGCCAAGTGACAAACACAAGCGTGCAACTGCAAAGTGTGCAATAATCAAGCATATGCAGCTGACACACTGTCAAAATAAATTTCGAGATTGTAAGACATCATAAATAAGATCAAGGTAGCAGACACCATAGCGTGTGTTATGCAGTGCAGCTGCAAGCATTCACTGCAGATTTTGTCTTTTTGTATACAGTCGTGCAAACTCTGCAATGCATTGCCAATACGGCACGTTTTAGAAAACTTTTGCTCTGTGTTTTTCCGTCGGCAGCCTGGCCCCTACACAAGAGAGGCAAGACATATTATTAGAAAAACGTATTAGCTTGAACATCAAAGCCGCATTTTTTTATTTCTCGGGATGCACTCACTCATTATATTTCTTGAGTTAAAGAACCGACACGGTTGAGTTATTAAGCTTTGCCTATTTTGACACATGTTTGGCTCAGGCACTTGGCCAGCTCTCTAGGCATATGGTTATGTAATTTGATAACCTAATTGCACAAAATCAATGGCGTAGCCAGCAATATCTCTTCGGGGGGGGGGGGGGGGGGTTCAACCATAGAAAGCAACCTTATAATGTATCTGCCATATTTCTATTTGCCATTTCCGTTTTTATACGACACTTCATGCATTCTTGCATGCGTGCACGTTTCACAGAGCACGAGCCTCTGCTTGATTCCCTGAAGCTGGGTTGGTTATTCATTGGTATTGTGAGCTGCATAGACATTGTATATTGAAGCTATGTTTCACGCGTAGTAGCAACAACAGCACACTTATTGGGCCCAATTGCATTGTGTTTTCTTCTTCTCAAACTGTCTCTTATAGTGATCTGACCTGAGCAGGGGGAAAAATGAACAAAAAAACAAGAAAAAGGAGAACTTACCCTCTCGTAGATACAGACGATCATCTAACGAAAGTGTGCTTCGCCTTATATTTTGGCTAGGGTAGCAAAGATTCACCGGAGGGGAAGGCGCTCAAGAGTATGGTGAATGCAGCGCATCGAAAGTTTGCTATTACGTTTCCTCTCAGCTTGTTTGTCAAGCTTTCACGCCACACTGGAAATGGTGTGGTGTGCAAGCTTCATCGAAACACTTGAAAGCACTGGCGTCCGAAGTAAGTCTTCGAGCACTCGCACGACGAGTATACGCACGCGCGAAGGCAGGTAATCCACTGGCTCATGCAGGAAACACAACACATCACTGCACTGGTGAGCGCTCCGCTTGACACCACGCCCGCCTGTCCCAGCGCCACAGCAGCCGTTGTCGAACCGTTACAGGGCAGCTCCGTAGTGAACGTGCACCGTCACCGTTGAAAGAACGCGGCGGTGGCAGCCAAATTGATCGTTACACGCCGTCAAAGCGAGACGGGCTCCGCCATGGACGCGATGTTGGTGCAGAAGCTTCACTCGAGGGATGATTCAAGGTAGCTCGATCGCTTCCTTGACAATGTCGAGGAAACGCTTGAGATTTTCTCAAGGGAAGGAATCGTTTCGAGTGAAGGGAGGTTTATGAATGGAAAAACGTCACTCAAGGCGTTTCGAGTGAAGGGTCGAGTCGAGGAGCGTTTGTGAATACGGGGTTTACTCTCCCTGTATGTTTTGTAAATATATTTATTCCATTCATTCTCTCACCCCCATGACAATATCGATGCCAGCAATGTCGGCCTCAGCGCGACGTTTGTATAGACAGGTTCCAGCCAGGGAACGCAGCCATCCACGCTGCTGCTGTACAAGCACCAGCTGAAGTAGCATTGCCAGCACGATTACTGCATCTCGGGGCGCGGCCAGGCTTCTTGTTATGTTCTTTGCCAAGGGCATTGGGGACCTCGCTGAGACGTCTCTGCGGCCAGCCGTTTAAAACTGTGACGTATGTAGCCTGGCCAACGGTCGCTGCTGCGCCGAGCATCGTGTCTCAACGCAAACTCTTCGCTGGACGGGCTGCTCACTCCTTGCATGGAGCATCGCGTCTCCGATGCAGGTTGACTGCTCCGTAGCCGGACCCACGCAGTCAAGCATCATCGTCGCCACAGGGTCGCACATCAAGACGCGAATCAGATTCCGCAGCACCAGTCTACCGCCTCCCGCCCTGCACCTCAGTGTTCATCAGAGCTTCCACTGCATCGTGAGGTCCTTATGTGATTCTTAAAGAGAAAAAAGAGAAAAGTGAGCCCCGTAACAGTCTGCATCAGAGTGCGACATCTCAACAGTAGCTCACGAGGGATGGGGGTAAGGAGGAATTAAAAGGATAGGATTAACAGGTAGATAGATAGGGGAAAAAGAGAGCGAGGTGCAGGGACAGCCAACGACAGACAATGACGGAAGTACAGAAGAGATAGGAAAGATAAACACGGTCGCAGGAGGGTGAGGTTCTTGAACTTTCTTTTGTATGAACGTTCATTATATCCCTCGTTTAGCGCAGTCTCTGCGTACCAATGTGTGCTGCCTTTCGATGTCTCTTCTTATACGACACCGTCTCTCAGTGTCTATTTCTCCTCACACAGCACGCATAACAGGCGTTGACAAACGCAGTCTTTCATTATTTTTCTTATATTAGGTTATCAATGACTGACGCTTTGTAGGCCGCTATCTCTGTGCATCGTAAATTACTTGTAGTTCGCTTTTACAATTTCCGGACGGAGGTTCGGCCAAATAAAAAGTTTATTTTCAAACATGTTTCCTCCTGCCTTCGTCAACGTCACGACTGTGTCACAATATTGCAGATATTTTGATCACATTCATCGCATACTTTTGATGCATTTGACACATATTAGAAAGATTCAATGCCTGACGTCTCGAATGTAGTGTGCTTTTTTTAGCCCTGCACCCCGAAAATGTGACCTCCAAGAAGCTTGTTCTTTTTTTTTTTTGTTACAAAATGGACACTGTGTTTTTCCTACAGTTTTTGAGCAGCACATCGAGAATGTACTTGACGAAAAGGAATATTAACACTGACCCACAAGGAAGAAATCTTGCAAGTTGTGTTTCTGCTCAAACGATACATGTGGATGAGTGTACACATGAGATAGAGCAGAACTATACCTACTACAACTCGTCTTCTAGCACATGGTAAGTCAAGTCAAGATCTTTGACGATGTGGCGCACACCCACGCTGAGGGATTGGCCAAGAACCAGATAGTTTTCATGAATTGTGTCTTTAATAACAGGTTAAGATGATTCTATTTACGAGAAATAAAAGAAAGATGCAACAGGACAAATTTGATGGTTGAATATTAAATAACGTGTAGTGTAATGCAATAATGCAGCGTCTTTATTTATGATAAATTTAGAAAGTTCAAGATCTACCGAAGAATGATTTCAACACTTAAACCTCTTTGAACTTTTGACAAACTTCTGCAATGCGTCAACAACCTTCCCGTCGCTGTGGCCCAGATACAAAGCCCCGAAAGAAAGCACATTTTGAGCGTTTAAATATATTCCGAGAAGGTGGCGAACGGCACCTAAAGTGTTTTCTGTAAGTCAGAGAATCTATTATAGTAAACAAGGTAATGTTCAGTTGACTCATTCGCTCCACAAACAGGACAATGAAGGGAGGCTGCCCGACCACCTCTGTGTAAATACAAATTTAGCTGCAGAATTTGACAGCGCAGTCAAGTGGTTGCGACTTCCGTTTCTTGGGTTTGCCATAATTCACTATTCCAATGGCATAACAAGTGCTTGAATTCTGTTGTGGCTCTTAGGGAAGGTGTAGAAAGTTCCTGTTACAGCATTTTTCTTCTTAATGTAGTGCCTATTAGGAATTTTGATGCCGGTAATACCTCATTAACAGGCCCATTTAAAGATGACCTTGCCAGCGCATCTGCCATTTCATTCATATAAATGCCCTTATGTCCTGGAACCCAGATCAGTTTGATCAGATTTAGATGCGAGGGAACTAATGCTTTGAAAGCACTTTGAGCATGCGAGTTCTTATCTGCATTAAGTGAGGCACATACCGCTAGCGAATGCGTTAAAATTACTGCGGAACTTACTGAAGCAGTTGTTTTACGGAGAGCTAGAATTACTGCCAAAAAAAAAGAAGGCTGGTGCCCTTCCGAGTGTTTCTCCTGTAACCCCAATCTACGTGCGGGGCATTAAAGTCACCCGTTACAACTATGGGAGCAGAGTTTGCTATTTGAATAGCCCTATCAATTGCTTCAAAAACAGCAGTGAGGCCATCTCTAGGATGAGAATAAATATTCAAAATAAAATATGTGCCTTGTCCTGTACGACATGGGAGAAGTTCAAGAAGAAGGCAGTCACTGTAAAGATCCGAAAGATCATGCGCTATAAACGAGATATTTCTCTGTATATATGTGGTAGCCCGTGGGGAACTAGGATGCGAATGTACAGCCTGATAGCCGAGGAGTTTGCAAGCTTTTAAAGGCTCCTGTACGGAGATGACATCAGGGGCCCGTGTCGACCGCTGTATATAAAGTGAGAGGTTGTCTCTCTTGTTTCTTAATCCACGACAATTCCATTGCTATATGCAGAGTGGAGAGGGTGAAGATGAGGCAAGGGTGCAGGAGGGGGTTATGGCTGCGAAGGCGCTGGAGAGGGTTGAGATTGTGGGAGAGATTCGAGCCGAGCAACTAACACGTCTTGAATACTCTCTATCTTATTGAAGCGTTCAGCAATTTGCGTAAAGCCTAAATCAACCTTTTGTTTGAGTTCGCGGTGTTCTTTCCGAATTTTTTGATTGGTGCTTTTAAAATCGTCCTCCGATGACTCGGGTTGCTCTGTTTTTTTCTTTTTTGCTGGCTGTGGAGAGGAATCTATAATATCGGTCCCTGATTTTGCTGCCATATCAGGCTCTATGACAGAGGGGGAGATAGATAGGGGTGGAGAAGACGCGGGTGGGGCAGCTGTAAGTGTACTTAAACGTTCCAGCACCAGAGCCAACTGTTGCTTTAACTCTTGATTCTCTCGCATTAGACGTTCGATAGTCTCCTGAGTTTTAGAATTTTCTTTAGCGTCAGAGAGCATACAACAGAAGCAGGAGGCTTGCTTTGCCCAGCTCACCTTTTCGGGTTTGGTGCTGAAGTCGCGGCTTTGTGATGCACTTCGTCCAGGGCTTTTGCCTTTGCTGCCACGGTTTCGTCCAGGACTCCTGCTTATGCTGCTACGGTTTCGTCCAGGACTCTTGCTTCTGCTGCTACAATTTCTATCGTCGATGCTTGGAAAAGACTCCTTCTCGAGCTGGAACTCGGGCTGCTCCTGCTGGTGCTCTTGTTGCGGCCTTTGTCGTGGCCGAGAGAGACGGCTGAAGCCACGCTGAAAGCGTTGCTTGCATGCCCTGTCACCCGTCTTGTGAGCGTCCCCACAGATGACGCCCTGCGGGGTGCAGGGATAGTCCTCCGGGTGTTTCTGTCCGCAGCTTGAGCACGTGAGGCGATTTGGCAAAGGACATACATCTCGTCGGTGGCCGACTTGTCTGCAGTTTAGGCACGCTTCCACCTTCGGTCGAAAGTTGAAAACGGCGTAGAGGATGCCAAACATTTTGACTGACGGAGGAAGCTCCTCAGCCATGAAGTGAATGAGCACTGAGCGTGAGGTACGCCCCATGTCTCTTGCTTGGACTATTGGTAGAAGGGGATTCGCCCGACGTAATTCTTGAAGCAAGTCCTGAGGCGATTCACCATTCCAAGCGCGGTAGATGATACCTGCCCGTGCCCCGTCCGGGGGAGCTATGTACGCGTGAAATCCCAGTTTTTTACCACGTAGCGTGAGTTCTCGTATTTTTGCATAGTTGGCAACTCGGTCGGCGCAAGATGTGGACACGCTGAAAATATTTTTGGCCAGATTGGTGCACACAAGATCTTCGTCGGCAACCACAGAGTGCAGTCCGCTTTTGGCGACTACAGCCGCTCGTAACTCTACGTCGTTGTATTGGGCCAGATCTACGCCCGCACTCGGACGAAAGACAATCTTGAAGTCATCGACTGGAAACCGTGGCAGTCGTTTTAAGCGAGGACGCGCCACAGCTGTGCTGTCGAGCTTTGAGGAAACGCTGGGCGGTGATTCCGTTTTCCGTGCGGGCGTTTCGGCAGCTGGCGCCGCTTTACTTGACTGCGTTCCTTCAGTTTCTTTTGACTGTTGTCGAGGTGAGCGTTGTCGGGCATTCAGAACTACACTCCCTTCTTCTGGGTTGAATTCTGTGGCAGGTAAATCCGTGCCACTCACCATGTATGCCATTGCGTTGCCGAAAAACTTGTGCACGCGCGTCGAAGCACGAGCCTGACGCCGGCGGTGCCGGTGGCGTTAGGGCTAACGATGCGGCGTTCCCCCGCTCAGCAAGAGTTGATGTTTGCAAAGCTCCTCAAGAACAAAGAGGTTTGAGGCACTCACCAGCAGCGTCGGCAACTTGCTGAAGTTCAAGAGAGACCACTGTTGGCACCAAAAAAGCAGTCTTGGTTCGACAAAAACTTCGTAGAATACGGAGCCAATGCGAGGCACGTCAGCCTTGCCTGGCCCCCTAGCGGACTCTCTGGCTGGGGAAGGAAGCGAGTTCGTTATATGAAACAAAAAGTGGCAGTGTAAGCTTCTTCAACTTGCGGCACAGTTCACCACTTTGCACAGACACGGCAGCACCAGTATCAACGAGCGCTTGCACCGGTACACCATCAATGTGCACAGTTATTTCACTAGCAAGTAGAAACGGAGGCCTTGAAAGTTTTGATATATGCGCAGCTCTTGCCTCGGGAACTGCGATGGTCAGTTTTCTGTTTGGGCGGGTGGTGATCGAGGAAGCATCAGAGAAATAGAACGTTGCCATTCGGATGAAACAGCGCCAATGGTTAACGCTGGGGTGAGGGCGACCGATCTCTGTCGAAGCCGCGGCGACGTGGTGCCGACTGTACCGACGTGGGGAGGGGGGGGAACGAAGACGACTGTAGTGGCAATGAAAGATAGCCGTAAGTCGCCTAACCAGCAGGTGGGTTATTAACTAGATGACGGCAGTAGCGTGCTAGATGACCAGGAAGATGACAGAAATAGCAAATTGGCCTGTTGTCCGGAGTGCACCAAGGGTTTGTTGATGGTAGTGCGGGGTGGCGAACAGGAGGTGGGTGGGGACTGATAGGGGGACTTGCTGCGTAGATGGGACGGGGCTGTCTAGCGAGATACGTGGCGTTTCACGGTGACAATGGTGATCGACTGGTGGTCTCAGCGTAAGTGAGAGGGGTGGAGATAGGCGAAGGATGGTATGTGGGAGACAGGGCATCAGAAACTTGCTCTTAGATTGTCTTGCGGAGCGTTGGGGTCAGCATGTGGGCACTGGCCGGAGCTTATGGCACAATAGACATTTTGCGCGCCAATTCTCGGACGAACTGCTGGATTTGATGCATTAACGTGCTTTGTTCGGATAAAACAGCGCCAATGGTAACGCAGATGTAGAGCTCGTGTCGAGGTTGGGACGTCGAGTAGAAATGCGCTCTCTGGGCAGCTCGTCGTAACTCTCACAGTGCTGAATGAGCTAGGCGACGGTTTGCGGGTTTTTTGCAACGAGCATGTGGAAGGTGTCGTCCTCAATACCTTTCATGATGTGCCGTATTTTGTTAGTGTCAGACATCTGGGAATAGATACAATGGCAGAGGTCTAGATTATCCTCAATATACGATGTAAAGGTCTCGCCAGAGCGCTGTGCGTGGCCGCGCAAGCGTTGTCCAGCGTGGAGCTTGCGAACAGCGGATCGGCGAAAAATTTCTGCAAAGCGCGTCTTGAAGGTTGACCGAAAAGATATTTCCGCTTTGTGGTTGTTAAACCAAAGTTCTCCCACGCCCGCGAGATAGAGATGAATGTGAGCGAGCTTGTCTGTGTCATCCCACTTATTGTGGGTGCTTACCGCTTCATACTGGGACAACCAGTCTTCGGTGTCTTGGTCGTCGGTGGCGTTGAAAATCACTGGATCTCACTATCGTGGCATTCCGGTACAGGTGACAGATGGAATTATGTCTGCAGGTGGCGGGGTCATGTCGCCAGGCATTGGCGAGGCGGGAGGTTGAGGTAGAGTCCGGGAACGGAGTTCCCGTTTGAGACAACTAGCATTGATTGATTGATTGATTTGTAGGGTTTAACGTCCCAAAACCACCATATGATTATGAGAGACGCCGTAGTGGAGGGCTCCGGAAATGTCGACCACCTGGGGTTCTTTAACGTGCGCCTAAATCTGAGTGTAAGGAAAGGACTTAAAGACGCCGAGGAATGTTAAACTAGAACTGAAGAAGACGAGTGGAGGGCAGGTGGCACGAGGGCGACAACAAGAAATGAAGAAGAAGAGAAGAAGAAGGCACGTGCGATTACGAGGCAACTGTGCGCCAATCAGCCGATGACCAGTGGTGGCCCATAGAGGTGGCGTGCCACGATTGGGCCACGGGCGACCATCGCGTGGCAGTGGGCTTTGTGGCTGGGGACGAGCCGAAGCAGCGGCAGACGGGAGACAGCGGGCCGAAGCGTCGGACGCAGGTGATCCAGGTTCCGGCCAGGGAACGCGGCCGTCCACGCTGCTGCCGTCCAACTACCAGCTGGGGCGGCATTGCCGGCACGAGTACTGCATCTCGGGGCACGGCCTGGCCTGCTGTTCTCTTCCTTGCCGAGGGCATCGCCGATCTCGGCGAGGCGTCTCCACGGTCAGCCGTTCGACACAGCGATGAACGTGGCCTGGCTAATGGTCACGGATGCGTCGAGCATCGCGTCTCGGCGCACGCTCTTCGCTGGACGGGCTGGCCATGCCCCGCATGGAGCATCGCGTCTCCAATGCGGGTTGACTGCTCCGTGGCCGCACCCATGCCATCAAGCGCCGGGGTCACGAGAGCGTCGCACTTCGGCAAGGGACGAGCGAGATGTTCTGCCGGGCGAGACGCGGGAGTGCGCACAGAGGAGCACGGAGCCGGGTGAGGATTCAGGGTGGCCGAGGATTCAGATGCCAGGGGAGAGACTGGCTGAATCTAGGATCGCCGAGCGGTGCCGAGCGACGGGCCAGACTCGGACGTGGGCCACGAGCTCATGAGCTGCAGGGTGCACCCGAGGGTACCTGGCGGTGCCCTGGCCAAGAATGAACGTGCGGAAAAGAGAGCTCGAGCGTGGAGGCCACGAAGGCAAACGAAGCAGTGCGCCGCTCGAGAGGACGAGTTCCTGGGAGCGTTCCTGAGCCGGACGTGGGACCCCTACGTGTCGGCTAGGTCGAGCTCCGGCGTGTTCGCTCGGGGTCGAGTCCGCCGGCCGGTGCAAGGTGCAAGGACGCGGCCTGCTGAACGGCTCCTGCCTGGGTGCAGTGGCCGGGAGCAGGTTCGTGGGCGAGGCCTACCGGGCGTGGTCCTCGTGAGCCGGGGCCTGACCCTGAACCTCAGGAGTTGCGACCCTGACTGCTGGCCGCGACGTCTGACTAAACGGCGCTGCACACGGTAGCGCATCCGTGTGCCGTCAGCCGTTCCACCCATGCCATGAAATAAAAAGTTCATGTTAATGATTTCTCGTCCGCTATCAACAAACATAGTGACGAACGTCCGTTAACCATCACAATAAACGGCGAGCCTGCCAGGATTAAGCTCTCGCGTTACTTCTGAGAGCCTCACGTTGTTTGTGTGTGGCGGACGAGAATGGACGACAAGAGAAAGCTAGTTGAGCTAGGGAAGGAGATGGAACTGAGTGGAGAGGCTTTGCTGGCATGGGTGAGCGCTGACAAAAAAGAAACGAGGAACCAGAGAGCGAAAGATCGAGACGAGACACGTCTAGCAGCACAGGCGGAACATGAGCGTGAAATACCTCGCATGGAGGCTGAAAGGCTCCTCCTCGAAGAGCGACGTCTGTTTATTGTTGTGTGAGAAAAGTTGTTTTCCCCCTAAACAACTTTCTTGAGCAGGGGGATATTGTAAGGAAAGGACTTAAAGACGCTGAGGAATGTTAAACTAGAACTGAAGAAGACGAGCGGAGGGCAGGTGGCACGAGGGCGACAACAAGAAATGAAGAAGAGAAGAAGAAGGCACGTGCGATTACGAGGCAACTGTGCGCCAATCAGCCGATGACCAGTGGTGGCCCATAGAGGTGGCGTGCCACGATTGGGCCACGGGCGACCATCGCGTGGCAGTGGGCTTTGTGGCTGGGGACGAGCCGAAGCAGCGGCAGACGGGAGACAGCGGGCCGAAGCGTCGGACGCAGGTGATCCAGGTTCCGGCCAGGAAACGCGGCCGTCCACGCTGCTGCCGTCCAACTACCAGCTGGGGCGGCATTGCCGGCACGAGTACTGCATCTCGGGGCACGGCCTGGCCTGCTGTTCTTTTCCTTGCCGAGGGCATCGCGGATCTCGGCGAGGCGTCTCCACGGTCAGCCGTTCGACACAGCGATGAACGTGGCCTGGCTAATGGTCACGGATGCGTCGAGCATCGCGTCTCGGCGCACGCTCTTCGCTGGACGGGCTGGCCATGCCCCGCATGGAGCATCGCGTCTCCGATGCGGGTTGACTGCTCCATGGCCGCACCCATGCCATCAAGCGCCGGTGTCACGAGAGCGTCGCACTTCGGCAAGGGACGAGCGAGATGTTCTGCCGGGCGAGACGCGGGAGTGCGCACAGAGGAGCACGGAGCCGGGTGAGGATTCAGGGTGGCCGAGGATTCAGATGCCAGGGGAGAGACTGGCTGAATCTAGGATCGCCGAGCGGTGCCGAGCGACGGGCCAGACTCGGACGTGGGCCACGAGCTCATGAGCTGCAGGGTGCACCCGAGGGTACCTGGCGGTGCCCTGGCCAAGAAGGAACGTGCGGAAAAGAGAGCTCGAGCGTGGAGGCCACGAAGGCAAACGAAGCAGTGCGCCGCTCGAGAGGACGAGTTCCTGGGAGAGTTCCTGAGCCGGACGTGGGACCCCTACGTGTCGGCTAGGTCGAGCTCCGGCGTGTTCGCTCGGGGTCGAGTCCGCCGGCCGGTGCAAGGTGCAAGGACGCGGCCTGCTGAACGGCTCCTGCCTGGGTGCAGTGGCCGGGAGCAGGTTCGTGGGCGAGGCCTACCGGGCGTGGTCCTTGTGAGCCGGGGCCTGACCCTGAACCTCAGGAGTTGCGACCCTGACTGCTGGCTGCGACGTCTGACTAAACGGCGCTGCACACGGTAGCGCATCCGTGTGCCGTAAGCCGTTCCAGCCACTCCAGCCGTGCCACCTTTGCCCTCAGGCACGTCGACGATCGCATCATGTCGGGACGACGGGGACCCAAACTGTGAGGCAGCGTTTTTCTCTTGCGAACTGAGAACTCTACGCGCTGGACTCGGAGTACGCGTAGCCGCGAGCTCTCCGCATACTAGAGGTCTGACTCTCGTACATGTTGCGTGACGCGTGGCGTGTAGGGTAGGACATATAGTTTTATTTTCACCTGCCACTTCGTTCTCTAGTGCATAATTTAACGCTTCTTTTGTTCGCATCCATTCTTGATGTTAATCCTTTTTCGTCCGCTTTCAACAAACACAGTGACGAACGTCCTTAACCATCACACTGAGCACACGGGCCTATAACATTTCCGCCTCCATCAGAACTGCAACCACTGAAGCCGGGATTTGATCCCGCGACCTGCGGGTCAGCAGCCGAGTACCTTAGCCACTAGACCACCGCGGCGAGCAAGAGACAACCAGCACTCTCCAAAAAATGTAAAAATACTGTTAGACGCCATGCCGGCGTGCGTGAGGCAACCGTTTAATGGGCCGAACAGCAGCGAGACACCGGCCAGCGGTTTTAGCAGCAGCTACAGCTGCAGCAGCACGAGCCTCCGCCACTACAAACGCCTTCTTCGTCGTCTATAGCAAGCCAGTATTTGTCACTACAATATATATATTGCAACGAGCAAGGTTGCGTAAAAACACAGGTTATTGTTCCAGAAAGGTTAGCCGCAACAAGCTGGTACAGGCAGGAACCCGGCGAGCACGAGCCACACACGTACGTCAACGTCTTCTTTCACGCTGGCACAGAGCTGGCGCCACTATGCTTCGGTACAATTACTCCCCGCGCAGAAAGGAGCCAACCTGGCGACCTAGGGGAAGGACACGACAAGGGGGTCATAGCACGGTTTGAGGCGTGATACGTGTACTGTTTCACGCCCACGGCAGCGTTGGTCTGAAGGTGGATCAATGGGCTCAACTTCATAGTTGACAGGAGATGTTTGCCGCACCACACGGTAGGGGCCATGGTATTTCGACGAAAACTTCGGGGAAAGACCGGGAGGGGTAGACGGGACCCCGCGCCAAACCAGCATTCCTGGGTTATAGTGTACAGTAGACGCAGAGGAATCGTGGTCAGTCTTCTGGCGCCATTGGTCTTGTGCGGTAAATGAGCGAGCGAGTTGACGACACTATTCGGCATAAGCAGCTGCTTCGGAAACAGGCGTCGCTTCGGAAACATCAGGCCTGTAAGGGAGAATGGTGTCCATGGAGCATGATGGCTCACGTCCGTACAGGAGGAGGAAAGGAGAAAAGCCAGTGGTTGTTTGTGGCGCAGAGTTGTACGCGTAAGTGACAAAAGGGAGCACTTGGTCCCAATTAGTGTGGTCGTCAGAGGCGTACATGGCAAGCATATCTCCAAGGGTACGGTTAAAGCGTTCCGTCATGCCATTGGTTTGAGGAGGGTATGCCGTGGATTTCCGATGGACAGTGCGACATGCCTTGAGTAGCTCGTCGACGGCGTTCGAGAGAAACACGCGTCCACGGTCACTCAGTTATTCACGAGGTGCACCGTGTTGCAAAATGAGATGGTGAAAAAGAAAGGACGCAACGTCTTTCGCAGTGGTAGCAGGCAGCGCAGATGTTTCAGCGTAGCGTGTCAAATCATCCATGGCGACGATGATCCACCGGTTGCCTCGAAGAGAGTTGGGTAGAGGACCATAAAGATCAATTCCGACGCGGTCGAATGGTCTCGCTGGGCAGGTTAAGGGTTGTAAAGGGCCAGCAGTGTTGTGAGAAGGCGTCTTGCGTCGTTGACACGTGGTGCATGACCGAACATACTGGCGAACATGCCGATACATGCCGCGCCAGTAGTATCTTAGACGAAGGCGAGAGTAAGTCTTAAATACTCCAGCGTGGCCACACTGGGGGTCATCGTGAAAGGCAGCGCAGATGTCCGAACGCAAAATGGCGAGGGATGACAAGGAGCCATCTATGGTCGTCCGTCACGTAATTGCGGCGATACAACAAGCCTTCACGGACAGCAAAGTGTCTTGCTTGACGAGAAAGGGAGCGTGAAGTCGTTTCTGACGAACTGTGGGAGAGGACGTCGAGCAAAGAATTGATCCAGGGAATCTTGCGCTGTTCGGATGGCATGTCAGTGATGCTCAAAGATGACGAATCGCAAATGGCAGTTGATAAGCAGGCAAGGTCAGGAGGCAGTGGAGAACGGGATAGTGCATCGGCGTCTGAATGTCTGCGTCCTGAGCGATAAACAACACGGATATCGTATTCCTGAAGGCGTAAAGCCCAACGAGCGAGGCGGCCAGTAGGATCTTTCATGGACGCTAACCAGCATAAGGCATGGTGATCTGTGACAACATCAAACTGGCGTCCGTAAAGGTAGGTGCGAAATTTTCCTATAGCCCAAATGATAGCCAAGCACTCCTTTTCCGTGACGGAATAGTTGGACTCTGCCTTCGTTAGTGTACGGCGGGCATAGGCGACAACGTACTCGTCGCAGCCGTCCTTGCGTTGAGCGAGAATAGCACCGAGGCCAACACCGCTTGCATCCGTGTGAATTTCAGTGGGTGCATTGGGATCGAAGTGGCGGAGAACTGGCGGAGACGTGAGTAGCCGGCGTAGCGCCGTGAATGCCTCATCGCAGTGGGAATTCCAGCCAGAGAGGTCCGCGCTACGGGAGAGAAGCTGAGTCAGAGGGGCAATTATAGAGGCAAAATTGCGAATGAAACGCCGAAACTAGGAACACAAGCCTACGAAACTACGAAGCTCCTTTAGGGTAGTAGGCTTGGGGTACTCGGCAACGGCACGCAGTTTGGCAGGGTCTGGCGATATTCCTTCTTTTGAAACGACGTGGCCGAGAATTGTGAGTTTGCGGGCGCCAAAATGACATTTCTTGAAGTTTAGTTGCAACTCGGCTGCCGTAAGGCACTGGAGAACTTGTTCCAGACGAGAAAGATGAGTTTCAAAATTCGCCGAGAATACAATTATGTCGTCTAAATAGCAAAGACAGATGTGCCATTTAAGTCCCCTGAGGACACTGTCCATCATTCTTTCAAAAGTCGCAGGCGTATTGCAAAGATCGAAGGGCATTACATTAAATTCATATAAGCCGACAGGGGTCACAAACGCCGTTTTTGGACGGTCTGGTTCAGCCATTGGCACTTGCCAATATCCAGAGCGCAGATTCAGTGAAGAGAAAAACTCCGCACCTTGAAGGCAATCCAAGGCGTCATCAATGCGTGGTAGGGGATAAACATCCTTGCTTGTGATGTTGTTTAGTTGACAATAATACACGCAAAACCTGATGGAGCCATCCTTTTTTCGCACGAGGACCTTTGGCGAAGCCCACGGACTGTGTGAGTGCTGAATAACACCACGTTGCAGCATCTCGTCGACGTGTTGAGTAATGACGTCACGCTCAGCCTGCGAGACGCGGTAGGGGCGCTGACGAAGTGGAGTATGATGACCGGTGTCGATATGGTGAGCGACAACTGACGTGCGTCCCAAGGGAGGTTGTCCGTGGTCGAAGGAGGCGCGGAAACGGTCAAGTAGTTGAATGAGCTGATTGCGCTGGTCTTGCGTAAACCGGTGTCTACGCTGCGCAACAGAACGTCTTCGTCAGGTAGTGAGGGCGCGGTGCCAGCTGTGACAGCATCCACGGACAACGGTGTCGTATCAGAACGGGCATCGAAAGGAAAGATGTCATCAAAAGTGTCAAGACTCCCAATGCATTCGCCATGCAATAAGGTAGCGGGACAAGGGAACGGATTGCACACGTACACGACACTGGAGCCATCGGAAAGTGTTATGACGGCAAACGGGACGACAAGGTTCCGGCGATGAGCGCATTCTTGTGACGGCATAAATAGGGCAGTTGAATCGGAAACGGAGTTGCACAAAAGAGGTACCGCGGCGACCGAAAAAGCAGAAATGACGACGTCAGCGGCGACGATAACCTTTTTGGGTGAGCGAGGGTGATCTATAAGTGTCGTGCTGAATGGAAACAAAACGAGTTGAGCACGAGCGCAGTCAACAACCGCATGATTAGCGGAAAGAAAGTTTCATCCCAGGATGATTTCATGAGACGCATGCGGAAGGACGACAAATTCAACTATGTAAAGCACTCTTTGAATCACAACACGAGCAGTGCATGTGGCAGAAGGTTGGACGTGTTGCGAACTCACTTTGCGTAAAGAAATTTCAACCAGTGGAGTCATCACTTTGTTCAGTTTGCGGCATAACACTTCACTGATTATACAAATAGCGGCACCTGTGTCGACAAGAGCAGTTGTGGCGAAACCGTCCACAAACACGGCAATCTCGTTAGGGGGCGAAAGATGAGGCCTTGGAAATTTCGTCGGTGGAGCAGCTCTTGTCTCAGGAACTGCGACTGTTAGTTTTTCCTCCTGGGCGTGGTTGGAACGGCGAAGCATGGGGGAAGGAGACCGAAGACGGGGTGAAGGAGATCGACGTCGGCTGAAGTCTGGTCGACGTGAGCGGGGGTCATGTGAATCAGGTGTCACATGCGATTCTGATGGCCGAGGTATGTTGCCGGAATGCTGCACATCATTAAAATAGAATCCACAGCGACGACAGTAGCGTGCGACATGTCCTGGAATACCACAGTTGTAGCAGACGGGCCGGTTATCGGGAGTACGCCAAGAGTTTACAGGTGCTCGAGGTGGTGGAAAGGGCTGATTAACCGGATAAACTGAAACTGGTGACCTGTAGTATTAGTGGCTGGACTGTATGAAGGGAGCGGCGGTTGGGCAGGAGGTCAGCGGACGGCTTCTGCATAAGTCAGTGGTGCAGCCACTGATATTGGGGATGCGGGCGAAGGAAGAGCCTCGGCAACTTGCGTCTGAATAGCACGGCGAAGTGAGTGGTCCAGTGTTGTGTGGGTCTCGTTGATGGTGGCGACAAGAGAGAGCTGTCGAGCAACTTCTTCCCGGATGTACTGTTGAATTTGAGGCATTAACACGCTGTAGTCGGGGCCACTGCTTTTGCACTCCAAGGCCGAAATATCAGCTGTTTGCGTATTAGCGCGACGTGTAGAAACTCGTTGTTTGCGCAGCTCATCGAAACTTTGACATAACTGAATCACGGCTGTGACGGTCTGTGGGTCTTTGGCCACAAGCATATGAAAAGCGTCGTCATCAATGCCTTTCATTATATTCTTAATTCTGTCAGCCTCCGTCATCCTAGAATCAACTCGCCTACAGAGGCTGATCACATCCTCAATGTAGCTCATGAAGCTCTCACCAGTTCGCTGAAATCGTCCCCGCAGTCCCAGTTCAGCACGAAGCTTACGCATGGCTGGACGACCGAAAACGAGGTGACGGCCTCTTTGAAAACCGACCAGGTGGGGATGTCGGCTTGGTGGATGGTGAACCATAGGTTGGCCAAATCCATCAAGTAGAAGATGACGTGAGTCAGCTTCGCAGGGTCATTCCACTTGTTAATCGCGCTGGCATGCTCGCACTCTGCCAGCCAGTCCTCGACATCTTGATCTTCAGTGCCGTTGTATACTGGTGGGTCACGCAGACGAAGTACACCAGAACACATGACAGGTGGCAGCGTGGAAGAGCCTTGTGGGGGATCGACGCGCTCGGTCATCACGGACTGAGATGGTAGCTTACGGCTGCGGAGCTCCAGGACGTTACCCGGCACGTTTCCACCAAATGCAACGAGCAAGGTGGCGTAAAAACACAGGTTATTATTCCAGAAACGTTAGCCGCAACAAGCTGGTACAGGCAGGAACCCGGCAAGTACGAGCCGCACACGTACGTCAACGTCTTCTTTCACGCTGGCACAGAGCTGGCGCCACTATGCTTCGCTACAATATATATATATATATATATATATATATATATATATATATATATATATATATATATTGACACACCTCGATGGGCGCATGAAGAGGAAGAGGTAGAGGCGGTCTGGCTCACGAGCAGCTCGGTCGCCGGTTTCTGGCTCTGAGCTGTACCGATCTCAACCATTTTCCTGTAAATAAACGCGTTCCTTCGTCACAGTTGTGGTGGAAGGTGCTGGGTAAGCCAGCTACTGTCAAGCGAGACCGGAGAGCAGCCGTCTACTAACGACGGAACCGC
This sequence comes from Rhipicephalus microplus, assembly GCF_043290135.1. Taxonomy (NCBI): domain Eukaryota; kingdom Metazoa; phylum Arthropoda; class Arachnida; order Ixodida; family Ixodidae; genus Rhipicephalus; species Rhipicephalus microplus. The sequence continues at coordinate 87,571,839 of NC_134700.1, forward strand.
AAGAGCACGAGCTTCGCCGCAGCCGTCGACTAGCGGGCTTGCCACCACTACCTCAAGATATGAACTTGGACGGAGACATCCAGCAGCCGGTCGCGAGGGCGCCGTCTTTCCACTACCGAGAGCCACGCACATTTACAGGAAAACCTGGCGATGACGTTGAAGAATGGCTCAGCCACTATCAACGGGTGAGCCGAGCCAATGGCTGGAATGCGGCCAGCCAGTTGTCCCACGTGGGTCTATTTCTCGATGGCAGTGCTTTAGTGTGGTTCGAGAATCACGAAGACACCTTGACAACATGGGACCAGTTTATGGAGGAGATCAAGAAGTGCTTTGGCGACCCTGCGACGAAGAAGAAACGTGCAGAGCAAATGTTGTCGCAGAGAGCTCAAGCTTGTGGTGAGACATGCAGAACCTACATTGAGGAGGTACTGAAACTGTGCAAATGTGTGGACACCAACATGACGGAAGAGGACAAGGTGGGCCACATTCTCAAAGGAATTGCGGAAGACGTCTACCACTTCCTTATCGGCAAGGAGAGTCTTGAGTCTGTGGCCGATGTGATTGGGCACTGCCGAACGTTTGAGGCCCTGAAGACTCGCCGCATCACTACGAAGTTCGGACGCCTTGCCAATGTTACGACCGTCGCCACTGTCGATGTGTGCCAAGACTCCGTGCCTACCGACCTTTCGTCAACGATTCGCCTCATTGTACGTGAGGAACTTCGTCGTCACCTTTACGCGCCCTTGAACGCCCGAGAACCACCGTGCGATACACCGTCCACAAGTATCAATGCTACGAGTTTCGAGGAGCGCAGCTATTCCAACCGCGGCCCTCAGCTAAGGGCTCCACCACCGGCGTCTTCTTATGTAGAGTCGCCTCATGCTCCCCACAGTCGTTACGGCTACAACAGCCATCCACCTCCTTTTGCGTCTCAGTGGGAACAGAGCGCCGCGTACCCTCAACATCCAGCGACGTTCCCTATGCCCCGTGAACGGCCCGTCTGCTACCAGTGCGGTGTTCGTGGACATATCGCCCGATTTTGCCCAATGCGACGTAATCCACGTTCGACATTCCCTCAGAGATCCGCGACGTTTGCACAACGAAGCCAACGGCCTGACTACACCTACTGGCCCCCCAACCCAACTGACGAGCGGCACGCCTACCAGCCGATCAACCGGAGTGATTCGCCCGGATCTGTGCGCAGCTTAACGCCGCCCACCACCCGTCCACCTCGGTCACCATCTCCACGGCGCCGGTCACGAATGTCGTCTCCGCCACCGGGAAACTAGCCAGCGCGGCCGACGGAGGTGAGGTCGCTGGACGTACCGATTTTCATCAAAGAATGCCTCCACCAGTTTCTATGCTTCAGAATAAGGTTCAGGTACTTGTTGACGACGTTCCCACGATGGCATTGATAGACACTGGCGCAAGTGTTTCCGTGATGAGTTTAGTTTTTAAGCAACGACTGGGCCGTAAGGTTATGTTTCACTGGGACAAACCTGCCACATTTCGGGCAGTGAGCGGCGCATTCTTGCGTCCTGTCGGCGTCTGCACTGCGTCTGTTAGTGTTGCCGGTAAAACGTTCAAGGCGGAATTCACAGTACTGGCTCAATCAACGCATGACGTTATACTTGGCATAGACTTTTTGCGAGAGTGTCGTGCGACCGTGGATTGTGGAGCAGGTGAGGTTCTGTTGTCTACTCTCGCCCAGCAGCCTGATTGTGAGAAAGGTAACCTCACTGTAGCTAAAGATGTACTTCTGCCAGCGTGGTCCACGGCCAGCGTACAAGTGACCACTTCGGAAACCAACTCGAGTTTGAATTCACGTGACATAGTGATTGAGCCATTGCCTGTAGCTTGTCTCAAGAAAAACATCTTTGTACCACGGTGCATTGTATCTCTCGCAGACGAGACGGCTCAATTATGGGTGATAAACAGCTCACCCGAGTCGGTTGTACTACCGGCTGGTATGCGCCTTGCCCTGTTCGAAAAGCAGAGCAGCACCTGCATTGGAGCTTTAAGCGATCTTGAAAGGGCGGGTCCGGAAACTTCTGGTATGGAAGCTGAATTTTCAAAAATGGTTAGCAAGTCCATTTCCTCACAGAAGCGCAAAGACCTGGTTGCACTGCTGGCGAGACATGCTAAAGTATTTGATTTTGCACGGACGGTGCCTAGGGCTCAGATACCGACCACGCGCGCTCGTCACAAGATCGATACTGGCTCTGCTCATCCTCTCCGACAAAAGCCCTATCGCGTGTCCGTGTCCGAACGCAAAGTTATTGCTGAACAAGTTGGCGAGATGCTAGCCACTGGTGTAATTCAAAAATCGTCAAGTCCGTGGGCTGCACCTGTTATTTTGGTAAAGAAAAAAGACGGGTCCTGGAGGTTCTGTGTTGATTATCGGCGTCTCAATTCTATAACCAAGAAGGACGTGTACCCCCTCCCCCGCATTGATGACGTAATTGACTGCCTTCATTCAGCTTCCTACTTTTCTTCGGTAGACTTGCGATCCGGGTATTGGCAGATTCCCATGGATCCAGTTGATAAAGAGAAGACGGCTTTTGTAACGCCAGACGGTCTATTTGAATTTAATGTTATGCCGTTCGGCTTGTGTAATGCTCCGGCAACATTTGAACGCTATATGGATACCGTCTTGAGAGGCCTTAAATGGGAAATTTGTTTATGTTACCTGGACGATGTGGTTATTTTTGGACGAACTTTTGAAGAACATAATCATCGCCTTGACGTTGTTCTAACATGTTTGGAGAAAGCCGCCTTGACACTGAACTCAAAAAAATGTCGTTTCGGTGAACGGCAAACACTGGTTTTAGGACACCTTGTGGACAAAGCTGGTGTTAGGCCGGACCCGCAGAAAGTGGACGCCGTCAGCAAGTTTAAGCAGCCACAGTCTATCCGCGAGCTACGAAGCTTTCTGGGCCTATGCTCTTATTTTCGCCGCTTTGTACCTAATTTTGCTGAAAAGGCCCAGCCACTGACTGACTTGCTGCGCAAGGACGTCCCTTTCCACTGGACACCAAATTGTGAGTCAGCGTTTAAGCAACTAAAGTTCGCTCTCACTTCCGGGCCAATACTATGCCACTTCGATCCCTCTGCTTCCACGGAAATCCACACCGATGCCAGTGGAGTTGGTCTCGGCGCGGTGCTTATTCAACGACACAACAATGCTGAACACGTCGTCGCCTATGCAAGCCGGTCCCTGAGCAAGGCAGAGCGTAATTATACGGTTACCGAATTGGAGTGCCTCGCCGTCGTTTTCGCCGTACACAAGTTTCGCCCCTACATCTACGGTCGTCGTTTCTCAGTCATCACCGATCATCACTCTCTTTGCTGGTTGGTGAGCCTACGTGATCCATCTGGTCGACTTGCGCGATGGGCCATACGGTTACAAGAATTTGACTTCACGGTCCGCTACAAGAGCGGTAATCGCCACGCAGACGCTGACTGCCTGTCACGGCTTCCTCTACCAACGACCGAGTGTGAAGCTGATAATTTTGACGATTTTATCACAGCTATTGACTCTCATTTTCCTGACATCGCGGCTTTCCGGACAGCACAGCACGAGGATCATTGCTTAGATCACCTGTTTGCCTCCGCGAATGACCCGGCCAGTTCAAGCTCTTTTGTAGTCCATGACGCCGTCCTTTACAAGAAGAATTATTCTGGCCAAGGCGCCCGTCTGCTTCTGGTAGTTCCACGCGCTCTACGTCCCCAAATTTTTCGGTTCTGCCATGACAACGCAACCAGTGGGCACATGGGCTTCGCCAGAACGTTTCATCGCATCCAGCAAAGGTTTTACTGGCCCAAGATGCGACGCGACACAGAAAAATACGTAGCGGGTTGCGAACAATGTCAACGTCACAAGCGTCCCACGACTACATCACCCGGACCTCTCCATCCCGTACCACCTCCTAGCTCTCCCTTCGAGATTGTTGGTGTCGACCTTCTAGGTCCGTTTCCGCGGTCAGCCAGTGCCAATCGATGGGTCATCGTGTGCGTCGACCACCTGACGCGCTACGCAGAAACTGCGGCTATACCTACTGCAACAGCCTTTCACGTGTCGCAGTTTATGCTTCGGCATATCATTCTCCGTCATGGCCCTCCACGAGTCGTCATTAGCGACCGGGGACGTCAGTTCGTCGCTGACGTCGTTGAAGAGATCCTACGCCTGTCTGCCAGCCAATTCCGCCACGCAACCCCGTATCACCCCCAGACGAATGGCCTCGTAGAGCGGACCAACAGGACGCTAACGAACATGTTGTCAATTTATGTTGATGCCAAGCACAAAAACTGGGACGAAGTACTGCCCTATATCACATACGCCTACAACACCGCGAAACACGAGACAACAGGGTACGCGCCCTTTTTCCTGCTCTACGCCCGCTCCCCTCGCAGTTGCCTCGACACCATTCTGCCTTTTACGTTAGATGTGGAAACATCGGTTGCCGAGTCACTATGCCGCGCTGAAGAAGCCCGTCGCGTCGCACGCCTTCGAACCATTGCATCTCAACAGCGCTCCAAGACCCGGTACGACGCCCACCATCACTCCGTTGCCTACACAAAGGGTGACCTGGTGTGGTTGTGGACACCTGTCCGCAAACGTGGTTTATGCCAAAAGTTTCTGGCCCACTACTCCGGACCATTTGTAGTCATTGACCGTCTCAGTGACGTCACATACGTCATCTCCGGCGTCACAAGCAATGGTCGGCGCTCTAGCAAGACACAGCTGACACACGTCGCGCGCCTCAAGCCATATCACCACCAACCTTCCTATTGACTCGCCCAGTGGGCATCGTCTGCGAACGGGGGAAATGACACACCTCGATGGGCGCATGAAGAGGAAGAGGTAGAGGCGGTCTGGCTCACGAGCAGCTCGGTCGCCAGTTTCTGGCTCTGAGCTGTACCGATCTCAACCATTTTCCTGTAAATAAACGCGTTCCTTCGTCACAATATATATATATATATATATATATATATATATATCTTATGAGACCACGTCCGGTACGGCAGCAACCAGGTTATCCTTCTTTAATCCAGGCGCACGAGCCAGAGAGCCAGCCCGCGTGACATACGATGATGATCACTACAATGGTTTGGTCATGCAGATGAAGATGAAGTACATAGTCAGCGCTCACACTATTTTCCCCCCTTCGCGGAAGAGGGTAGTAAGTTAGAAGGGGTTGGGACGCCGAATATATCGTTTCAGTCGAGAGACGTGGGCGATCTCGGTGTGGCGGCGACGACGATCAGAAGCCGCGTTGACAGGAGCAACGCGATAGTTGACTTCAGATGTTCGTTCCAGGACGGTGTATGGACCGAGATACCGGTGAAGGAATTTTTCGCAGAGCCCAGGTACACGAACAGGTGTCCACAAAAGGACTTCGTCGCCTGGGCGGAACACAACAACTCGGCGCTTCGCATCAATGTCGATTTTTCTCTTGTCCTGAATGGTAGCAGTGTTGGCGCGGGCGATTTCACGGCAGCGGGCGACGCGAGCGGCGAACTCTTCCGGGAGAGATGAAGATGGATTGGAAGATGTGGACAAAAAGGTGGTGTCCAGAACAAAAGTCGGTACACGGCCATACACGAGAAAAAAAGGGCTAAAATTCGTTGTACGCTGTATGGCAGTGTTATATGCGAACGTGACAAAAGGAAGTATTGTGTCCCAGTTTTTGTGATCTGGTTGCACGTACATAGAGATCATGTCGGACAAAGTTCGGTGAAAACGCTCAGTCAGACCATTAGTTTCTGGGTGATACGCTGATGTGGTCTTGTGGATGGTGTTAGAGGCCTTTAAGACTTCAGCAAGGACATGTGAAAGAAATGTCTTGCCACGGTCACTAAGAAGCACACGCGGTGCGCCATGTCGTAAAATAATGGCGCGAAGGAAAAAATCGGCTACTTCAGAGGTAGCACCAGATGAAAGAGCTGCCGTCTCCGCGTAGCGAGTAAGGTGGTCTACGGCAGTAACAATCCAGCGGTGACCGGCTGGCGTAAGCGGAAGAGGTCCGTATAAGTCTATGCCCACAAATTCAAAGGGAGTCGACGGGCACGGCAGTGGTTGCAGTGGCCCCGCGGGAAGAGACGTGGTACGTTTTCGGTGCTGGCATGACGCGCAGGAAGCGACGTACTTGGCGACAGAAGTGGAGAGGCCAGGCCAAAAGCAGCGAGTCCTGCTGACGGCGGCGGCAAAAACGGGATATATGACCCCTTATGCCACAGTAGAAGCAGATGGGGCGGGGAGGACGCCATGTAGAATAGTGGCGTAGCCTTGGCGCTTGCATTGTCATCGCAGCCACATGGTCGCATCCGACGTCCGCAGGCACGGTTGGAACTGGTGCAGGGACCCGCGATGCAACTTCTGCGTACGAAGGCACTGGGAAGCGCACAGGAGACGGGGCATGTGCAGCGCTTGTCATTGATGCCAGTTCGTCCTTGATTATCTCTCGCAGGTTGGGAGGAGGTGTGTGGACAGACGCAACGGTAGGGTTGCCTGGAATAAGGCCGTGAAGTTCTTCTCTGACAATTGTGCGGATAAGGGCCCGCAATTCATGCTCTTTGGTAAAGCGAGCGTCGCAGGAGACGTGTGGAAGGCGCATGGAATGAAGCGCGTCAAGGCGTTGGCATGTAGTGATGACGTCCCGGACGGTAGTCGGGTTCTGAATCACGAGAGCATTGAAGGCCACAGAGTTGATGCCTTTCAGTAGATGTCGGACGCGATCGGCCTCCGTCATGTCATTTTGTGCTCGGCGACAGAGAGCCAGAATATCTTCAATGTAGGACGTATACGATTCGTCGTCCCCTTGAATGCGGGTTGCGAGCTTCTGTTTCGCTACTACAGAACATCCTGCAGATGTGCCAAATACCTGACGGAGATGCCCCGTGAAGGCCGACCAATTGGAGAAGTCGCTCTCGTGGTTGTAATACCAGGTTTTAGCGACGCCATCGAGGTAAAAAGGAACGTAGCGCAGTTTGTGCGCCTCGTCCCAGTAATTACAAACGCTGGTTCGATCATAACTGTCGAGCCATTCTTCGACGTCTTCGTTGCGAAGGCCGGAAAATACCGGAGGGTCTCGATGAGAGGTACTCACGGTGTAGTGAAGCCTAAGTGGCTGAGAAGGAGCGGTTGCAGCAGTGGGCGGGTTGGGTTCTGCCATTGCTGTTGCTTGAGGGCACAACCGTCGACCAGACCGGAGCTCCAGGGGTGACGGGTAGAGCAGGAGGACGTGGGAACCAAAGCACGCTCCACCACTTATGAGACCACGTCCGGTACGGCAGCAACCAGGTTATCCTTCTTTAATCCAGGCGCACGAGCCAGAGAGCCAGCCCGCGTGACATACGATGATGATCACTACAATGGTTTGGTCATGCAGATGAAGATGAAGTACATAGTCAGCGCTCACAATATATATATATATATATATATATTGTAGCGAAGCCTCCGAACGCTGAAATGGGTCGAACTCTTGAGTACCTTCTAGTGGGGCTACCCAACAAGGACGCCGCTCGCGCTGAGAGCCCGTGCTTGGCTGTGACTGTCGCCATTATATATTCTCGCTCGTTGCCGGCTAGTAAACGCCTTAACAATTTGGTGGAGAGTGCTGCGATCCCTGTCTATGCCTTTGGAGCTACGATGACGTACCCTGCCATCTACTATGTACCACGACGCTTCTCAGCAAACGCCTCCTCCGATGCCACCCCCTTGTCCCGGTGTCCCCAGAATCCGCGATCCACCCATCTTCACTGGCGCTGATGGCACTGACGTGGAGGACTGGCTCGCTATTTACGAGCGCGTGAGCGTCCCCAACAAATGGGACGAGGACGGCAAGCTGACCAACTTGGTATTCTACCTTACAGTTGTTGCCAGTTTGTGGTATAACAACCACGCGTCCGATTTCGCCACCTGGTCCGATTTCAAGTCCGCAATCATCAACGTCTTCGGCCGCCCTGCTGTTCGCAAGCTGCAAGCCGAGCAGCGCTTGCGTGAACGTGCTCAGGAGACTGGTGAGTCATTCACGAGCTATATTGAAGACGTCCTGGACCTATCCAACAAATCTAATCCCACCATGTCCGAGTCTGACAAGATCCGGAACATCATGAAAGGCATTGACGATGATGCCTTCACGATGCTGCTCGCCAAAAACCCCGGCACAGTGGCTGAGGTCATCACACTGGGCCAGAGCTATGAGGAGCTCCGCCGGCAGCGTTCGATGACCCGACGCTCCCCACCACGAGCTGCAACGCTTGCTGGCTTGGAGGCCAGTTGTGACCAAGTGGCGTTGATGGCAGAACTAAAGTCCTTCATCCGTGAGGAAATCGCACGTCAGTTCTCACTCCTGCCCTTCGCCCACCAACCGACTGTGCAACAATCGCCTACTACCCTTCTCCCTCCCATCCGTCGAGCGATTGAACAGGAAATAGCGGAGGTAATGCCTGCGTACCACCCCCCACAGCCTCCGGCTCCTGCGCCCCTGAGCTACGCGCAAGTGGTCGCCAGGCCGCCCCAAGTCGTTCCAGCAACCGCCCCTCTGACTTACGCCGAAGCTGCTGCTCGACCTCCGTCCTTTGCAGCGGGTGTGCCCGCTACGTATGTTGATGTAACCCCTCAGCCTCAGCTTCAGTCCACCATGCAGCCACCGTTCCGTCCATCAGCCCTTGCGACGTGGGTGAGACCTACCCCGGTGAACAGATGGCGCACACCCGACAACCGGCCCATCTGCTTTGCGTGCGGTTACGCTGGTCACGTGGCCCGTTATTGCCGTCGCGTACAGCCGGCTCCAATTTCTTCACCTGTTGCTGGCCAACTCAGCCGTCCTTATCGCGAAGAACCACCGTCTATGCCACCTCGATCTCGCCCAGGTCCATCTCGACGATCGCCGTCTCCACGACGTCGTTCCCTGTCCTCATGCGGCCAAGTGCGGCAGCTCATGAGCGGGAAAACTAGTCGTCGCAGTCCCCGAGGCAAGGACTGCGACGCTATCGCAATGTGAAAGCCCTCAGAGCAGCCCCTCGAATGTCATTGACGTGTTTGTGGACGGTGTTTGTGCATCGGCGCTTATTGACACTGGAGCTGCCGTATCAGTTATGGACGAAAAACTCTGCCGCTTACTTCGAAAAGTGACGACGCCACTTTCTGGGTTATCCCTCCGTACTGCAAGTTTGCACCGCATTTATCCTACAGCAGGGTGCACAGCTCGCGTTGTCATCCAGGACGTTCTGTATGTCGCCCAGTTCATCGTCATTCAGGCATGCTCTCATGACGTCATCCTGGGATGGGACTTTCTCTCCCGCCATGACGCCGTCATCCATTGTGCCGCCGCCGAAATTGAGCTCTCACCCTTCTCGCATTTGATGCCAGAAGACAGTCCCCCGGCACTGAGCAAGATTCTAACGAAAGACGATACAACAGTGCCTCCAAACTCGACGACGGCTGTGTCTGTCTACTGCGCTGGTCTCTCCGACACCATTGGACTTGTTTCGCCATCTGACCGCGCTTGCACCAGGAGAGGGTTGCTAGTACCTTTCGCGACCGTGCAGGTCAACCAGGGCAACACTGCTATTTTTGTAACCAACCCGTCCCCGTATGCTGTTACCTTGCTTCGAGGGGAATGTCTCGGCAGAGTGGAACCAGTCGACGACGCACAAGTCCTGGACGTACCCGATGACACGCGCGGTCCCAGGTCGTGTACCATCAATGCTGTTTCAACTTCTGATTCGTCATCTGCAGATGTATTTGGCCCCTCCATCGCTGACAACCTTACGGCCGTACAGCGTTCCCAACTTCTGGACCTGCTGCAAGAATATCGTTCTTCTTTCGATGTCGGGCGAAGTTCTCTCGGTCGCGCGTCCGTTGTTACGCATCGCATCGACACTGATGCCCATCGACCTTTACGGCAACGTCCATATCGCGTGTCGCCTGCTGAACGTCGAGTAATTAATGATCAGGTTGACGATATGCTCCGACGCGATGTTATTCGGCCCTCGGACAGTCCATGGTCGTCTCCTGTTATTCTTGTTGCGAAGAAAGACGGTTCTGTGCGGTTCTGTGTGGACTACAGACGGCTCAATAAGATCACTCGCAAGGATGTTTATCCACTGCCACGCATCGATGACGCGATTGACAGCCTTCATGGAGCCGATTTTTTTTTCTTCTCTCGATCTGCGCTCGGGGTACTGGCAAGTACCCTTGGCTGACGACGCTCGACCAAAGACCGCCTTCATCACGCCAGACGGCTTGTACGAGTTCAACGTCATGCCGTTTGGTCTATGTAATGCACCTGCGACCTTTGAGCGCATGATGGACACCGTTCTGCGCAACTTGAAATGGTACACGTGCTTGTGTTACCTCGACGATGTCATTGTCTTTGCTCCGGATTTCTCCACGCATCTCCAACGTCTGAAAGAAGTTTTCGCACGTGTGAGCAATGCCGGCTTGCAACTAAATCTGAAAAAGTGCCGCTTTGCAGCACGGCAACTCACCATACTGGGGTACGTCGTGTCCAAAGACGGCATTCTTCCTGATCCTGCCAAGCTTCAGGCCGTGGCCAAATTCCCCAAACCTGCATCTGTCAAAGAACTGCGTAGTTTCGTGGGCCTGTGCTCATACTTCCGACGCTTCATACGAAATTTTGCCACGATCATATCACCGCTGACGAAGCTCCTTGGAAGTAACAGGCCCTTCAATTCATGGTCATCCGAGTGCGACGACGCGTTCGCGAAGCTCCGCCATTTGTTGACGTCACCTCCCATTCTACGCCACTACGACCCTACAGCCCCAACGGAGGTGCACCCAGACGCCAGCGGTGTAGGCCTCGGCGCTGTCCTGGCGCAGCGAAAACCCGGATTCCCTGAATATGTCGAAGCATATGCAAGCCGTACGCTCACGAGAGCCGAGAAAAACTACACCGTCACGGAGAAAGAGTGCCTGGCGATCGTCTGGGCTCTTACAAAGTTTCGACCTTATTTGTATGGCCGCCCATTCGATGTCGTCACCGACCATCATGCACTATGCTGGCTTTCATCATTGAAGGATCCCTCAGGCCGTCTCGCCCGTTGGGCTCTTCGCTTACAAGACTACGACATCCGCGTGCTGTACCGCAACGGACGCCAGCATGCTGACGCCGACGCCCTCTCGCGCTCCCCTCTGCCTGAAGATGATGTGCTCTGCTCAGTATCCACGGCTGCTGTTTCTGCCATTAATGTTGACATCATCGCTACCGAACAGCGAAAGGATAATTGGATCGGCACGCTCATCGACATGCTCTCTGATCCATCCGCAACGCCATCCACGCGTGCCTTGCGTCGTCAAGCTCGCCATTTCACCATCCGTGACGGCCTTCTACACCGACGCAATTACGACGCCAACGGCCGGCAGTGGTTACTCGTGATACCCCGCAGTCTGCGGTCAGAAATATGTGAATCCTTCCATTCAGATCCGCAATGCGCGCACTCTGGGGTATTCAAGACCTACCATCGCATTCGACAACGCTACTTTTGGCGCGGCATGTACCGCTATGTGCAGCAGTTCGTTCGCTCTTGCCTCACTTGCCAACGCCGTAAACCGTCAGCCCACATGTCGCACGCCGGTCTGCAACCGTTACCTTGCCCTGACCGTCCTTTTGGGCGCGTAGGTATCGATTTGTATGGACCACTTCCTCTGACGTCGGCTGGTAACCGCTGGGCCATCGTTGCCGTTGATCATTTAACGCGATACGCCGAAACCGCCGTTCTCCCTGCGGCTACTGCGCGCGATGTTGCGTCCTTCCTGCTGCATCGATTTATACTGCGCCACGGACCACCCCAAGAGCTTCTCAGCGATCGAGGCCGTGTCTTCTTGTCGGAAGTCGTCGAAGCCATTCAGACGGAGTGCCATTCTGTCCACCGCAAAACTACTGCTTACCACCCACAGACGAATGGCCTCACCGAACGCTTTAACCGCACCCTCGGCGACATGCTTTCTATGTACGTCGCTGCCAACCACACTAATTGGGATAATATACTGCCCTTCGTCACCTACGCCTACAACACCGCCCCTCAGAGCACGACTGGTTTTTCACCTTTCTACTTGCTGTACGGAAGGCACCCGTCGCACACCATGGACACGATACTCCCGTACACGCCGAATCCATCTGAGTGTACACCGATTTCCGAGTCAGCCAGGCTTGCTCAAGAGTGTCGCGAGCTTGCCAAGACTTTTACAACGCAAGAGCAAGAGCGGCAGAAGAGTATTCGTGATGGCTCCACCACTTCTGAGCCCACGTTCCTTCCTGGTGCGCTTGTATGGCTCTCGATCCCGACATCTGCAGCTGGCCTCTCTTCCAAGCTACGTCCCAAATACGAAGGCCCCTACCGTGTCATCGAGCGCACCTCACCCGTCAACTATCTGATCGAACCCGTTGAACAATCTTCGGACATGCGCCGCCGTGGGCGAGACATCGTCAACGTGGAGCGCCTGAAGGCTTATTATGACCCGCTCATAGTAACGAGCTGTTAGGTCGCCAGGCGGCTCCCTCTTCGACCCCGGGGTAATTGTAGCGAAGCCTCCGAACGCTGAAATGGGTCGAACTCTTGAGTACCTTCTAGTGGGGCTACCCAACAAGGACGCCGCTCGCGCTGAGAGCCCGTGCTTGGCTGTGACTGTCGCCATTATATATTCTCGCTCGTTGCCGGCTAGTAAACGCCTTAACAATATATATATACATATATATATACATATATATATATATATATATATATATATTGTTATGGTGCATCATTGACAGGAGCAAGCGTGGCACTTAGCGAAGATGAAGAAGGCGCCTGTGCGTTAGGCGCTTGCACGAGAGGCAACTCAGACATCTTGTTCGGCTGCCGACTCTCGGTGGACGCTGTCCTGTAAGCCAAGACCTTGCTCCGTCACATTTGGTGGAGGTGCTGGGTAACCGCCTCGCAACGGAACTTCGCAGCGGCCGACGTTTGAAGGGTCATTCCACAACGATGCCGGAGAGCACGGCGTCTGCATCTGCTCCTGGTGTTCCTGCGGCCGGAGATGATGCGGTAACTACATCTCCTTCTGCGACCACAACCTTTGTGCTCGAACCCCCGCGGGATCCTGGCACGTTCAGCGGTTCCGGCGGTCCAGATGAAGTTGACGTTGAAGATTGGCTGGCAGAGTACGAACGTGTGAGTACTCGATACCGATGGGGCCCGACTCTTATGCTGGCAAACCTGTTATTCTATCTTAGGGGAACCGCCAAATTGTGGTATGAGAACCATGAAACAGAACTTGTGAGTTGGGCAGTGTGCAGGGAGAAAATGCTAGACCTGTTCGGAAAGCCGATTGGAAGAAAAATGGCCGCGAACAAAATGCTCGCGTCTCGGGCGCAGACCTCGACCGAGTCTTACGTCTCCTATATAGAAGATGTGTTGTCGTTGTGTCGCAAAGCCAATGCCGATATGCCGGAGGCTGACAAGGTCGGGCATATTCTTAAGGGGATTGCGGATGACGCATTCAACCTCCTCATCTGCAAAAATTTTTCTACAGTGGACGCCATTATAAAAGAATGTCAGCGCTTTGAGCAAGCGAAGAGCCGGCGGATTAACAGCGTGTTCACCCGCCTTCCGAATACGGCTGCAACATCATCTTGCGAAGACAGTGCAAGAACACAGCCACCACCTCTAGATTCATCGGATCAGGTGACCCGAATTGTACGGCGCGAACTTGAAGCCATTGCCTCTGCTCCAAATCACACCGCTGCAAGTGACACGACCCCACTCACTGCTAACATGGTTCAAGCCATCGTCCGCCAAGAACTCGCCAGCATAGGTATTCCCTCGGTGTGCGCTATGCCCAGCCCGCAGCGAGCTTCATGGCGTCCACCCTCGTCCTATCACGAGCAGAAGCTCACGGCCCGATCTCGCGACCCTGCGGCGTGGAGAACCGTCGACGATCGACCAATTTGTTTTCATTGCCACCGTATCGGTCATGTCGTCCGTTACTGCAATTACCGCTGGTCCTCGCCACCTCGGACTTCATCTCAACCCCCCTACTGACAGGACAGCACCCGCTTCGCGTCTGCCGTGCAGCCTTCTCCGCAAAACAACTACAGAAGGTTCAACAGCCGATCTCCGTCACCGCATAGTCATCAGTCGCGTTCGCCTCCAGGACGTCGCCAGTTGTCTCGCTCACTGCAGACTCGCAGGCCGTCATCTCCATTCAACCCCGCTCCTGCCTACCCGGAAAACTAAACGGTGCAGCGCCCGGAGGTGACGCTGCATCTTCGACTCCCTCCACAAATCCTCTCTTGACGCTTCCGACGAGACAAAATTTGTTAGACGTTGCCGTTGACGGTGTGCCTATTTCTGCCCTTATAGATACTGGAGCGCACATTTCTGTAATGAGTGCGAACCTTCGCCGACGCCTACATAAAGTGCTCACGCCTGCCGCTTCCCACAAACTTCGTGTCGCTGATGGGAGGACCCCTGATGTTCAAGGGATGTGCACGGCCCGTGTGTCCATTGCTGGTCATCCTACATTAGTTCAGTTTGCCGTCATTGAAATGTGTCCTCATGACCTAATACTTGGTTTGGACTTCCTGTCACGTCATTCTGCGCTCATTGATTGTGCCACTGGTGCTCTTCAGCTTGAACTGCCACAGTTTGCCGATTTTCCAGCAGACTATTCTCCCCGTTTACGCTCTCGTCACCACGTTCGCTTGCCTCCGCAAGCTGCTACATATGTCACTTTGTCGTGCTCACGTCATGTGCCCGACGGTGACTACCTTGTCACTCCTATAGTCGACGTACTGATGGCCCGAGACGTCGCCCTTGCTCACACTGTTGTCGCCGTCGCTAATAATACAGTGGTTATACCACTACTCAACGTGAGTCTCTTGACTCAAGTTATTCCGCAAGACATGTCTTTGGCCACCCTATCTCCACTTGACAGCTGCAACGTTACTGGTTAGGACACCGATACTACATCCCCCTGTCTTGGCCGCAATTACACTCTGCCTGCAGATGACATTAACAAGATGATTGCTCTCGACCTCACTGCAGTGCAAGCTGCCAGCCTCCGTAGTCTGCTAACATCATATAGAGACGTTTTCGACTTTGACCACCGCCCTCTCAGCCAAACAACTGCAGTGACTCACCGGATCAACACTGGTAATGCCAGTCCTATACGGCGGCGTCCATATCGCGTATCTCACAAGGAACGCATAGTAATTCAAAATGAAGTGGATAAAATGATTACAAAAGACGTAATAGAACCCTCATCCAGCCCCTGGGCCTCCCCAGTCGTGCTCGTTCAGAAGAAAGATGGCAGCTGGCGCTTTTGCGTGGACTATCGCCATTTAAACAAAGTGACCCACAAAGATGTCTACCCTTTGCCTCGGATTGATGACGCCCTCGATTGCCTCCATGGTGCCCAATACTTTTCGTCTATCGACCTTCGATCCGGCTATTGGCAAATTTCCGTCGACCCCATGGATCGTGAAAAACCGCTTTCGTTACGCCCGACGGCCTCTACCAGTTCAAAGTCATGCCGTTTGGACTGTGTAATGCGCCGGCAACTTTCGAGCGCATGATGGACTCCCTTCTCCGAGGATATAAGTGGTCCATCTGCTTATGTTATTTAGACGATGTCATCGTCTTTTCGCCCACCTTTGACAGCCATATAACACGTCTGTCAGCTGTTCTGGATGTTTTTCGAAGAGCTGCTCTTCAGCTCAATTCTGCGAAATGCCATTTCGGTCGTCGCCAAATCACCATACTCGGCCACCTTGTCAGTGCCGATGGTGTTCAACCAGATCCCGAAAAGGTGCGAGCAGTACAACAATTTACTGAACCACGCTCAACCAAGGACGTCCGAAGTTTTGTAGGGCTATGTTCCTATTTTCGTCGATTTGTCCGCAACTTCGCCGACATCGCTCGACCGCTTACTGATCTCTTAAAGAAGGACGTTCCCTTCGCATGGGGTATAGAGCAAGCGGACGCCTTTTCGGCTCTTATCCATCTGCTGACTACGCCACCAGTACTGGCCCATTTCGACCCAGCATCACCTACAGAGCTTCGGACCGATGCCAGTGGCCATGGAATTGGAGCGGTCCTTGGCCAACGACAGCACGGGAAGGACCGCGTGATTGCTTACGCCAGTCGTCTTCTTTCACCTGCCGAACAGAAGTTCTCCATCACTGAGCGTGAATGCCTAGCTTTAGTGTGGGCCGTGGCGAAATTCAGGCCTTACCTGTATGGCCGAACTTTTTCCGTTGTTACGGACCATCACGCTCTTTGCTGGCTGTCATCGCTAAAGGACCCATCTGGACGTCTTGGTCGCTGGGCGCTCCGTCTGCAAGAATACTCATTCGTGGTCCACTACAAGTCGGGACGCCTCCACACAGACGCAGACTGTTTGTCACGTTATCCGGTTGAAACGCCCGACTTGACAGACCTTGATTCAGACCCCTGCGTTCTCTCCATCCACGCTTTGGGTGATATCTCCACCGAACAACGACGTGACCCGTCGTTACTCTCCATTATCGAGCGTCTGACCTCTGCTCCGACAGACCCTTCCGTTCGCCTGTTCGAACTGCACGACAACATTCTGTACCGTCGCAGCTTCAACGCTGATGGTCCAGAATTACTACTCGTGCTTCCCCATCACCTGCGTACCAGCGTTCTCGAACAACTACATGACGTACCTACAGCCGGTCACCTAGGCGTCTCTCGTACTTACGATCGTGTGCGACGTCGCTTTTTCTGGCCCGGACTGTATCGTTCTGTGGTTCGCTACGTCACTGCTTGCGACCGCTGCCAACGCCGCAAGCGCCCCACTGTGCTACCGTCTGGCCTCCTACAGCCCATTGACATACCAACGGAACCATTCTTCCGTGTTGGCCTTGACCTGTTGGGCCCGTTTCCTACGTCCACCTCCGGAAATAAATGGGTTGCAGTCGCCACAGACTACGCCACACGCTTTGCCATCACTAAAGCACTGCCGACAAGCTGTTCCACTGACATCGCTGACTTTCTCTTGTATGAAGTCATTCTTCATCACGGCGCTCCGCGGCAGCTGCTTACTGATCGAGAAAGGTACTTTCTTTCACGTGTTGTGGATGATACTCTCCGCGCCTGCTCCACTGAGCACAAGCTTACCACCGCTTATCATCCACAGACAAATGGATTGACCGAGCGTCTGAACCGAACGCTGACGCAGATGCTGTCAATGTACGTTTCGCCAGATCACCGTGACTGGGACAAAGCACTGCCCTTTGTCACGTTCGCGTACAATTCTTCACGGCACGATACAGCTAGTTATTCGCCGTTTTATTTGCTATTTGGCCGACATCCAGCATTACCATTTGACACGCTCCTTCCTTCGGCTGCCCCTTGTCTACTGAGTACGCCAGCGATGTCGTTTCTCGAGCCCATGCAGCCCGTCAGCTTGCCCGTGATCGGCTGCACTTGTCGCAAGCGCAGCAAAAAGACCGCTATGACAGTCGCCACCAAAGCGTGCACTTCTCGCCGGGGTCTCTGGTACTTCTCTGGACACCAAACCGCCAAGTCGGCTTATCAGAGAAGCTACTATCACACTACCATGGCCCCTACAAAGTGTTACGACAACTTAGTGACGTGAGCTACGAGATCGCACCCCTAAACAATGCCTTTTCGACCACCTCACTCCAGACAGACGTTGTACACGTTTCCAGACTGAAACCATATCACCCTCCTCGTTCGTTGCCGCCGTACTAAGCGCCGTGACGGCGCTTCCGCCGCCGGGGAGTGATGTTACGGTGCATCATCGACAGGAGCAAGCGTGGCACTTAGCGAAGATGAAGAAGACGCCTGTGCGTTAGGCGCTTGCACGAGAGGCAACTCAGACATCTTGTTCGGCTGCCGACTCTCGGTGGACGCTGTCCTGTAAGCCAAGACCTCGCTCCGTCACAATATATATATATATATATATATATATATATATATATATATATATTCAAATAGAGGTGTTGTACGTCGAAAAAGGTTCAGACGCAGCTTGGCAAAATGTGCTTTATCAGGCAGAACTGGCTAATAGCCAGCGGCGTGCGCGAGCTACTACTGCAGCCACCGATCATCATCGTCTTCTTCGTTGCCAGCAGAGCAGAGCGTCCGTTATTCAGATTCATTAATTGATTACAATTACTCCCCGCGAAATAAGGAGCCATCCTGGCGACCTATGGACAAGTAAACACAAAAAGGTCATAGCAGGGCTTAAGTCTCGAGACGAGGACCATTTCCTGGTTACGACGACGTTGGCCAGAAGATGGTTTCAGTGGCTCAATGAGGTAATTCACTGGTGAAGTTTTTGCAGCACACGATATGGGCCGTGATACTTGGGGACCAACTTGGTAGAAAGGCCAGGTGTAGCAGAAGGGACATGCAGCCAGACGAGTGAACCTGGATCGTAGGAAGTAGTGTTATTTGATGCGTCATGGTGGTGCTTTTGGCGTCCTTGGTCTTGGGATGTGAATGATCTTGCCAGTTGGCGGCATTTTTCAGCGTATGTAGCGGCTTGAGACAAAGTCGTGGACTCTGAGGAGTCAGGTTTGTACGAAAGAATGGTGTCCATAGTGCAAGAAGGTTCACGTTCGTAAAGGAGGAAAAAAGGAGAGAACCCAGTAGTGCTTTGAATAGCGGTATTATAGGCGAACGTGATAAACGGCAGCACTCGGTCCCAATTGGAGTGGTCTGACGAGATATACATAGACAGCATGTGACCAAGGGTGCGGTTGAAGCGCTCTGTCATTCCATTGGTCTGGGGATGGTAGGCGCTTGTAGTGCGGTGAACGACGTGGCACTCACGCAGCAATGCTGTGATGACGTCTGACAGGAATACGCGACCACGATCGCTCAGTAACTTCCGAGGTGCTTCATGACGTAATACGATGTTGTGAAGTACGAAAGTCGCAACGTCTTTTCCTGTAGACGAGGAAAGGGATGAAGTTTCGCCATACCGCGTGAGATGGTCGACGGCAACTATGATCCAGCGGTTACCGTCAGCAGTGTTGGGAAGGGGATCATAGATATCGATGCCGACGCGGTCGAATGGTCGGGATGGGCATGGTAAGGGTAACAAGGTACGGCTGGCGTGATAAGGGGGAGTTTTTCGTCTCTGGCACGTGGAGCAGGACCGAACGTATTGTCGTATAAAACGGTACATGCCACGCCAGTAATATCGGAGACATATGCGAGAATAAGTTTTCAGGAAACCTGCGTGTCCACATTGGGGTCGTCATGAAACGTGGAACAAATTTCGGATCGCAAATGACGTGGAATCACGAGTAGCCACTGACGTCCACCGGGTGCGTAGTTGCGTCGATACAACACGTCGTCGCGAGTGGCGAAATGTTCGACTTGCCGACGCAACGTGCGAGAAGGGGGGGGAAGCCATCCGCCCAGCCAGAATCTCCAGAATCGAAGCAACCCAAGGGTCCTTGCGTTGCTCAGATGCCATGTCGGCGATCGTGACGGCAGTGGCATCACAGGTTGGACTTTCGCAGCAGTCCGGGTCAGGGGGTAGGGGCGAACGGGATAGGGCGTCTGTGTCCGAATGTTTCCGGCCGGAGCGATAGACCACGCGAATATTATATTCTTGGAGGCGTAACGCCCATCGGGCGAGGCGACCGCTTGGATCCTTCAGTGACGACAACCAGCAGAGGGCGTGGTGGTCAGTCACGACGTCAAAAGGGCGCCCGTACAAGTAAGGTCGAAATATCTCTATCACCCAAACAATGGCCAGGCATTCCTTTTCAGTGACGGAATAGTTGATTTCAGCTTTGCTAAGAGTTCGGCTTGCGTAGGCAACCACGTACTTTTGGAAGCCGTCTTTCTTCTGTGCAAGAATAGCACCTAGCCCGACAACACTAGTGTCGGTGTGGATCTCTGTGGGTGCCGATGGGTCGTAGTGTCGCAGAATAGGTGGCGACGTGAGGAGGCGGCGCATATCATTGAAAGAATCGTCACAGGTGGCAGACCAAGCTGAAAGGTCTCTAGAGTCGGCGAGGAGCCTGGTCGAAGGAGCGATGATCGTCGCGAAATTGAGGTCGAAGCGCCGGAAGTAAGAGCACAGGTCTATAAAGCTTCGGAGCTCTTTTATGGTGGTTGGTTTGGGAAATGCTGAAACGGCTGTAAGTTTGGCAGGGTCAGGATGAATGCAGTCTTTTGAAACCACGTGTTCAAAGATCGTAAGCTTTCGAACGGCGAAATGGCACTTCTTCAGACTCAGTTGCAGCCCCGCGGCAGAAATACACGCGAGGACTTTCTCGAGGCGGGTTAAATGGGTTGCGAAATCAGTTGAAAAGACGACAATGTCATCTAAATAACAAAGGCAAACGTTCCATTTGAGGCCTCGAAGGATAGAGTCCATCATTCGCTCGAAAGTAGCTGGCGCGTTGCAGAGGCCGAAGGGCATGACTGTGAATTAGTAAAGCCCGTCGGGCGTGATGAAAGCTGTTTTCTCGCGATCGGCCTCTGCCATGGGTACCTGCCAGTATCCAGAGCGCAGATCTAAAGAAGAGAAAAATTCAGCTCCCTGTAGGCAGTCCAAGGCATCGCCGATGCGTGGCAGCGGATAGACATCTTGGCGCGTGATTCGGTTGAGACGTCGGTAGTCCACGCAAAACCTGATGGATCCGTCCTTCTTCTTCACCAACACAACTGGAGAGGCCCAAGGACTGCTTGACGGTTCGATTATGCCACGTGTCAGCATGTCGTCAACCTGTTCATTGATGGCACGGCGTTCGGTAGTTGACACACGATATGGACGCTGCCGTAATGGCGTCTCTTGACCGGTATCTATACGGTAAACAACAGATGATGCTCGACCTAAGGAAGGCTGATTGTGGTCAAACGAGGCCCGAAAACGCTTGATCAGCTGTTCCTGCTGCCCAGGCGTGAGGTTGCAATCAATGTACCTGCGGTATACATCCATAGGTTCATTAGCGTCAGTTGCGGGTGTAATGGCACAAGTCGGTAAAAATGGTTTGTCTGGATAGATCAGGTCTTCGAAAATACAGTTTAAGGTCTCGAGGCTTCCCAGACACTCGCCGCGTAGCAGGATGTATGAGCAAGCAGAAACGTTGCACGCATAAAGTACCGCCGAACCATTGGAAAAGTTTATGACGGCAAACGGGAGGACGATGGTTCGGTGTTGGACACTAGCTATAGTTGGTTGGAACAAGAGCGTCGAGTTAGTGGCAGCAGAGGAAAAAACAGGCACTAGGACGGTGGACAACGGCGCGATGCGGACGTCAGCTGCGGCAAACACTTTCGAGGGACTGTGGTGGTCGATATCAAGGCACGGATTTGTCAACTTGAGTTCAGCACGAGCTCAGTCGACGAGGGCCTGATGGGTAGAAAGAATATCCCATCCTAGTATGACGTCGTAAGATGAACGTGGGAGAACAACAAAGTTGGCGGCGTACCAAAAATCTTGAATAAAAACGCGTGCTGTGCACTGAGCTGTCGGTGCGATGAAATGGGAGGTGGCTGTACGCAGAGCAAGATTCGTAAGCGGCGCTGTAACTCTTCTCAAATCGTGACATAGTTTTTCACTAATTACAGAAACGACGGCGCCTGTGTCGACAAGTGCACGTACAGCAACACCTTCTGCTAGCACATCGATTTCGTTGGTCGGACAAAGAGGAGGTCTTAGAAAGTTCGACGACGACGCAGTTCTTGCCTCCGGAACTGCGGCTGTCAGTTTTCCTCTCGAGTGGGGCTCGTGCGCCAAAGCATCGAGGAGACAGATCGGCGACGGGGTGGTAATGACCGGCGAGAATCGAGAGGGCGTCGTGGGGACAATGAGTCGGTGATAGAAGAAGATGGTCGCTGGGGATCCTGGGCAGCTTGGTAATTTGCAGAAGTCCTATGGACGGGAGGCTGGAAGTTGCGACGGCGACAGTAGCGTGCTATACGTCCCACGAAACCGCATGCGAAACAGATGGGTCGATTATCCAAGGTGCGCCATGGGTTAACGACAGAAGGTGCAGGTGGCGAAACGGGATGGTGTGCCGTGTATGTAGGCAGCGTCGTAGGGTAGGAGGACCCGGTGCCCCGGTATGCGCCAGAGACATGTGGGTCTGGGGGTCTAGCAACGATGGCAGCGTAGGTCAGCGGCGTAGGGACAGATGGCGATGGAGGCAGTGCCTGAGTGACCTGTGTCTCAATGATCTGGCGTAAACGTCGGTCTAACGAGGTCACTGGCGCGAATGCTTCGCCACAAGAGAAAGCTGACGCGCAACTTCTTCACGAATGAATTGTTTGATGTGGGGCAGTAAGACGGTGTGATCCGCAGCGACGTCGTGCACGAGGGCGGAAACTTCAGCCGTATCTTCAGTGGCCCTGCGCGTCAAGACACGCTGGTTACGCAACTCGTCGTACTCCTGACACAGCTGGACAACATCGGGGACGGTCTGTGGATTCCTAGCGACGAGCATCTGGAAGGTATCGTCGTCAATATTTTTGATGATGTGCTTCATTTTGTCGCGTTCGGTTAGAGCTTCGTCGACGCGCTTGCAAAGAGACAAGACATCTTCAATGTAACTAGCAAAGGTCTCGTCTCTACGCTGGACTCGACTACGGAGACGCTGTTCCGCGCGAAGCCGGCGAACAGCGGGACTAGAAAAGACCACGGCGATGGTGGTCTTTAAGGCGGACCAGTTGGTGATTTCGCCTTCGTGGTTCTTGAATCAGAGGCTGGCCACATCAGCGAGGTAAAAGCGCACGTTTGTGAGCTGGTCGCAGGCGTTCCACTTGTTGGAAGCGCTTACGATTTCGTACTCGACGAGCCAGTCCTCGACGTCTTGTTCGTCGTTGCCGCGAAAAATTGGTGGGTTGCGTTGCCGAGGTACGCCAGTAGAGTACACTGTCGTTGGTATGGCAGCTTGAAAAGGGTCAGGAGCAGTCATAGTGAACGGTGAGGGTAGCGTCCGATTGCGAAGTTCCAGGTTGATGGGAACCCCGGCTTCTCAACCACTTAAAATAGAGGTGTTGTACATCGAAAAAGGTTCAGACGCAGCTTGGCAAAATGTGCTTTATCAGGCAGGTCTGGCTAATGGCGAGCGGCGTGCGCAAGCTACTGATGATGATGATGATGATGATGATGATGATGATGATGATGATGATGATCCTTGACACTCTGGCGCACACCCACAAAGGGGGATCGGCCAAGAACCGGGCGGCAGGATCTTAACTAAAAGGCTAATGGTTTTTCAAAGAAAACGTAATTTTGGGCTAAAAAAAATATAGAAAGGAAAGCCGAAAATCGAAAAAGGAGTATATCTGAGCAGGGAGCGATGCAGGCCATCAGATGCGATTTGAGACAGAGGTCGCAAGCTACTACTGCAGCCACCGATCATCATCGTCTTCTTCATTGCCAGCAGAGCGTTCGTCATTTAGATTCATTAAATCATTACAATATATATATATATATATATATATATATATATATATATATATATATATATATATATATATATATATAATCTTAAAAGGAAACGTATATTTCCAGATATTTACGATGATTACACGCGACGGCAATGTCTGGCACACTGGCGGGCTGGGACCAGCCTCTATCTACTTCGTAGTCTTTCTTTCAGACAGGGACCCTCTACCGCTTTATGCCCCAATCCCACTACTGCCTTGTGGCACTACCCCGCGGCGTTAAAGCGCCGACCCGGCGCTTGTCACGAAATGGGAGTGGACGTGCACAACAGTGGATGGTGGTGGCATTGAGTGCGCTTCGTCGACGACTCGCTGTATCTCATAGGTGAGGTTCGGGATCTTGCGCAGGACTTTGCATGGTCCGTCATAGCGAAATAAAAGTTTTTCTGAGAGGCCGATGTGACGACATGGGGTCCACAAGGGTACGAGAGAACCTGGTACATAGGAAACTTCGCGGTGGTGATGATCGTATCGATCTTTCTGAGAGGCTTGAGAAAGTATGAGTCGTTTTCGGGCAATCTGTCGTGCTGCGTCGGCTCGCTCTATGGCATCACGGACGTGTGTGACAGGGGAGCCTGAACCAGCGGGGAGGAGTGTATCAAGAGGCAGAGAGGGTTCCCGACCATAAAGAAGGTAGGACGGGGAATAGCCTGCGGTGTCATGTCTGGAGAGGTTGTAAGTGAAGGTGACGTAGGGTAACGTTGTTTCCCAGCCACGGTGGTCTGGAGAAACATACATTGACATGTCCGTGATAGTGCGATTCAGGCGCTCTGTAAGTCCATTAGTTTGTAAATGGTATGCCGTTGTGAACTTGTGGTTCGTGGAACAGGGACGTACGATATCCTTGACGACGCGAGATAAAAAGTATCGGCCTTGGTCAGTAACGAGCTGTCGAGGAGCGCCGTGATGCAATATGATGTCATGCAGCAGAAAGTCGGCGACATCGGTATCGCAGCTGGTTGGAAGAGCGTGGGTGATCGCGTAACGTGTCGCGCAGTCACTCGCCACGGCAACCCATTTGTTCCGGGATGCAGAAGTGGGAAATGGCCTGAGAAGGTCGAGCCCTACGTGGTAGAATGGTTGAGCAGGGATCTCAATAGGGTTAAGAAGGCCAGCTGGAAGCGATGTTGGTCGTTTTCGACGTTGACAAAGGTCGCAGCTGGCGACATACTTTTGCACAGAGCGAGATAGGCGTGGCCAGAAAAAACGGCGCCGGACGCGATCATAAGTGCGGGTGCAGGTGACCAGTGGCAGATTCATCGTGAAGCTGTCGGAGAACATCTACACGCAAATGAGAAGGCACGACGAGAAGGCGGTCAGGACCATTAGGGCGCATGTTGTGGCGGTAGAGAACACCTTCATGAAAGAAATACAAGTTCAGAGAAGTGAGTGGAGTAGCGGCACTCAGGCTTTCTATGATGGGAAGTATATCTGGGTCGCGGCGTTGCTCAGAAGCGATATCAAGAAAGTCTGATATTGATAAGACGCAAGCCTCCGTAGCTCTCTCTGTGGTGTCTGGTGAATCCACTGGATACCGTGACAGGGAGTCGGCGTCTTGATGGAGGTGACCAGATTTATACATGACCGAGAAGGTCTTGGAGGCGGAGAGACCAACGACCGTGACGTCCCGTGGGATCCTTGAGCGAGGAAAGCCAGCAGAGTGCATGATGATCAGTCACAACAGTAAAACTGCAGCCGAAGAGGTACGGGCGAAATTTAGCGACAGCCCAAACAAGAGCAAGACACTCTCTTTCAGTGATGGAATAGTTCCTCTCGGCAGGGGACAAAAGGTGGCTGGCGTAGGCGATGACACAGTCACGTCCATGCTGACGCTGAGTTAAAATAGCACCAATTCCGTGGCCACACGCGTCCGTGCGAACTTCTGTTGGAGCAGTCTGATCGAAGTGGGCTAATATTGGCGTAGTCGTGAGGGCTGCAATCAGCGCCGAAAATGCAGCACTTTGAGGCGAATTCCAGGTAAATGGCACATCTTTTTTAAGAAGCTCGGTGAGAGGCCGCGCAATATCGGCGAAATTCCGGATGAAGCGGCGAAAATAGGAGCACAAACCAAGGAAGCTCTGGACATCCTTAGGAGAAGAGGGCACGGGAAATTGAGTCACTGCCCGAATTTTGTCCGGATCGGGCTATACCTCAGATGCGTTAACGAGGTGACCAAGTATAGTTATTTCGCAACGGCCGAAACGGCATTTGGAGGAGTTAAGCTGGAGACCAGCGTTAATAATACTTGGAGAATACTGGAAAGTGGCTCAAGATGGCTTGCGAACATCGGTGAAAAAACAATTATATCATCTAAGTAGCATAAGCAAGTGGACCATTTGAAGGCGCGCAGAAGGGAATCCATCATGCGCTCAAAGGTGGCCGGCGTATTACAAAGGCCAAACGGCATTACTTTAAATTGGTATAACCCATCGGGGGTTACAAATGCTGTTTTTTCTCGGTCCCGTGGGTCAACAGCGATCTGCCAGTAACCAGATCGAAGGTCAATGGACAAGAAAAACTTTGCGCCATGAAGGCAGTCAAGGGCGTTATCTATTCTTGGTAAGGGGTAGACGTCCTTCTTAGTAACCTTGTTGAGATGTCTATAGTCGACGCAAAACCGCCATGTGTTGTCCTTCTTCTTGACAAGCACGACCGGGGATGCCCACGAACTAGATGAGAGTTCGACGATGTCTTTGGCGAGCATTTTCTCGACTTCTTTCTGGATGACAGAGCGTTCGGCAGCGGAGACGTGGTAAGGGCAGCGATTAATTGGGTTGGCATCGCCGGTGTTGATGTGATGGGTCACAACTGATGTCTGGCCTAAAGGGCGGTTGTCAAGATCGAATATGTCCGCATAGGATGTCAACAGACTGTGGAGGTCTTGTGCTTCAGAGGACGAAAGATCTGGCGCTATCATTTTGGCAATGTCAATGCTTGACAGCTTGGGCGCAGTGAGCAAGTTGACGTGCGGAGTAGGTTGTTGAGCCGACAGTTAAGAAATATCACACTCTTGCAACGACGACATGACGCCTAGTTTAATACCAGCAGGCAGCACGTGCATGGAGAAACCAAAGTTCAAAAGAGATAGATGGGCCTGGTTGTGGTGTACTCTCACCACGGTGTGCGGGACAGCAATGGAGTGCTTTAGCACAACGTCGGTAATAGGTGAAACGGCATATTCACCATCGCGCACAGGTGGATCTCACACGAGCTGCAGGTAAGTCGTGGTTTGCGGCGGAAGATGCAGGAACTCGGTGGAACAAAGGCGACTTTGAGCATCACGGGCAACAGCGGCGTCAAAAGGCAGTTCCAGCTGAAGAAAATCCGTCGAGCAGTCGGTAAGGGCGGAGTGCGTAGAGAGAAAGTCGAGACCAAGAATCACGTCATATGGGCACTGCTCAAGCGCGGTGAACAATACGACGGTCTGGCACCCAGCAATACACACGCGAGAGGTGCACATGCCGAGAACGGTATATGTGCTCCCATCGGCAAGCATTACTGCACACTTAACAGGAGCCGTGATCACTTTTCGCAGTTTCATACAGAGAGCAGTGCTCATGACTGAAATTTGTGCGCCAGTGTCTATGAGGGCTGTAACGGTAACGTCATCCACCGAAAGGTCCAAAATATTGCTGCGTGTAGGAATAGTCAACAGAGGATTTGCAGAACGGGTCGTTAATGCAGCGTCACCTCCGGGAGCTGCATGGTCTAGATTTCCGAGGTTGAGGGCCCAGGTCGTGCAGGGGACCTGGATCGAGAAATCATCGGCGAGAGAGATCAGCGGCCTTGGGATGATGGTGACCGGCTGAACCTTCGGCCCTGAACGTTAGTAGGAGCAGGCTGTGGATCGTACGGAAAAGAAAAGCGGCGAGAATTGCCTTCAAAGCGACGCCATGTCCCAGTGTTCCAAGATGAATTGGATGTCCAACGATTGCGACAGTAGCGTGCAATGTGGCCGGCACGAGAGCAGTGAAAGCAGATCGGTCTATCATTCGACGTTCTCCATTCAGCAGGGTTCCGTTAGCGGGAAGGGTAGCGTGAAGGGTACGCCGAAATCTGGTTAACAGCAGCCGAGGTCTCGGTAGTGCGAACAGCGCAAACAGGTGTGATGCCGAGATTTGCTATTTCTTGGCGAACCACGGCTTGGATGAGGAAGACGGTGGATGCGTTGTCTTGAGGACCGTCGCAAGCGATGGCTGCAGGAGCCATTGCTTCGAGTTCGCGGCGAACGATTCGGGTGACGTTTTCGGACGATGTAGCTTGCGTGAACTTGGGGCTGTCTTCGCAGGTCGAAGTGGCTGCAGTATTAGGCAGACGCACAAACTGGCGGGTTATGCGACGGTTATTGGCATGCTCGAAGCGCTGACATTCCTTCCCAACCGCGTCGACGGTGGCGCAATCTTTTACGATCAACGGATTGAAGGCGTCATCGGCAATTTCCTTTAATATGTTAGCGATTTTGTCAGTTTCGCTCATGTTATCGTCGACCTTTCGACAGAGGCCCAATACGTCCTGTATGTAAGATACATATGATTCTGTCGATGTCTGCACGCAGCATCCCAGGTCTTTCCTCGCGGCCTGCTGTCGCCCAAATGGCCTGCTGAATAACTCGACAAGCTTCAGTTTGCAAACGTCCCAGCTGGTCAACT
Organism: Rhipicephalus microplus; assembly: GCF_043290135.1. Classification (NCBI taxonomy): domain Eukaryota; kingdom Metazoa; phylum Arthropoda; class Arachnida; order Ixodida; family Ixodidae; genus Rhipicephalus; species Rhipicephalus microplus. The sequence continues at coordinate 87,599,963 of NC_134700.1, forward strand.
CCAACTCATGCGTCTCATACCAGGTGAGCGCTGTATCCCGCAAGTAAAATACAAGGTTGGCCAGCATCAACGTAGGGTCCCACCTATAGTATTTGCTCACGTGCTCGTACAATGCAACCCAATCTTCGACATTCACCTTGTCCTTGCCTGTGCCCGAGAAGGTTCCGGGGTCTCGTGGAGGCAGGAGAATCAGAGGAGGCAGCTGCTGCTGCTGCTGCTGCTGCTGCTGCTGCTGCGGCTGTTGTTGCGGCTGCTGTTGCTCTTGTGGGTGAACCTGTTGAGCCACTGCAGGAAAATGAAGGTGGCGACCACTCCGAAGTTCCGTGTTGGTTTGCCGGGAAAGCCAGGTAGGCGTACTCAGCACCTCCACCAATAATCTTACAAGGAAACGTATATTTGCAGATATTTACGATGATTACACGCGACGGCAATGTCTGGCACATTGATGATGATGATGATGATCCTTGATAGTCTGTTGCACACCCACAAAGGGGGATCGGCCAAGAACCGGGCGGCAGGATCTTAACTAAAAGGCTAATCGTTTTTCAAACAAAACGTAATTTTGGGCTGAACAAAAAATATAGAAAGAAAAGCCGAAAATCGAAAAAGGAGTATATCTGAGCAGGGAGCGATCAGATGCGATTTGAGACAGAGGTAATAGTGGATCTAAAATGATATATATATATATATATATTGTAGAGAAGCCGCCGAACACTGAAGTGGGTAAAACTCTCAAGTGTTCTCTAGTGGGTCTACCCGAAAAAGGACGCCGCTCGCGCTTGGAGTCCGTGCTTGGCCGTTACTGTCGCCATTGTCTATACTCGCTGTGTGCCTGCTAATAAACGCCATAACAAATTGGTGGAGAGTGCTACGATCCCCTTTGATGCCCTGGGAACTGCGCTCACGTACCCTGGAGTCTACCATGTCCCACGACGCCTCTCAGCAAACGCCTCCTCCCATGCCACCCCCTTGTCCCGGTGTCCCCAGGATCCGAGATCCACCCATCTTCACGGGCGCCGATGGCACTGACGTGGAGGACTGGCTCGCTATTTACGAGCGCGTGAGCGTGCCCAACAAATGGGACGAGGACGGCAAGTTGACAAACTTGGTGTTCTACCTTGCGGGCGTTGCGAGCTTGTGGTACAACAACCACGCGTCCGATATCGCAACCTGGTCCAATTTCAAGACCGCTATCACCAACGTTTTTGGCCGCCCTGCCGTTCGTAAGCTGCAAGCCGAGCAGCGCTTACGCGAACGCGCTCAGCAGGCCGGTGAGTCATTCACCAGTTACATAGAAGATGTCCTGGACCTGTGCAAGAAATCTAACGACAGCACAGCATGTCCGAATCAGACAAGATCCGGAACGTCATGAAGGGCATTGACGATGATGCCTTCACGATGCTGCTTGCCAAAAACCCAGGCACAGTAGCTGAGGTCATCACGCTGTGCCAGAGCTATGAGGAGCTCCGCCGGCAGCGTTCGATGACCCGTCGCTCCACAACACGAGATGCAGGGCTTGCAGGCTTGGAGGCGAGCTGTGATCAGGTGGCACTGCTGGCAGACCTCAAGTCCTTCATACGTGAGGAAATCGCGCGGCAGTTCTCTATCCTGCACTTCGCCCACCCACCGGCTGCTCAACAATCGGCCACTGCTATTCTTCCACCCATACGCCGAGCAATTGAGCAGGAAATAGCGGAGGTCATGCCTGCGTACCAACCACAGCAGCTTCCGGCCCCTGCGCCCCCAAGTTACGCCCAAGTGGTCGCCAGGCCGCCTCCAGTCGTTCAACCGCCCGCCCCACTGACTTACGCCGAAGCTGCCGCACGACCTCCATCCTTTGCAGCGGCTACGCCGGCTACGTATGTTGACGTGACCTCTCAGACTCAGCTCCAGCACCCCCTGCAGCCTTTCCAGCCACCGTTCCGTCCATCGGCTCTTGCGTCATGGACAAGACCTACCCCAGCGAACCGATGGCGCACACCCGACAACCGGCCCATCTGCTTTGCCTGTGGTTACGCTGGTCACGTAGCCCGTTATTGCCATCGTGTACAGCCGGCTCGAATTTCTTCGCCTAGTGCTGGCCACCTCAGCCGTCCCTATCACGACGAACCACCGTCTATGCCACCGCCGTCTCGCCCAGGTCCATCTCCTCGAAGGTCGCCGTCTCCACGACGTCGTTCCCTGTCCCCCATGAGGCCAAGTTCAGCTACTCATGAGCGGGAAAACTAGTCGTCGCAGTCCCCGAGGCAAGGACTGCGATGCTATTGCGATGTGAAAGCCCTCAGAGCCGCCCATCTAATGTCATCGACGTGCTTGTGGACGGTGTTCATGCGTCTGCTCTTATTGACACTGGAGCTGCAGTATCCGTTATGGACGAAAACTTTTGCCGCTTGCTTCGAAAAGTGACGACGCCGATTTCTGGGTTGTCCCTTCGTACTGCCGGTTCACATCGTATCCATCCTTCAGCAGAGTGCACAGCTCGCGTTGTCGTTCAGGACGTTCTGTATGTCGGCCAATTCATCATCATTCCTGCATGCTCTCATGACGTCATCCTGGGGTGGGATTTTCTTTCCCGCAACGACGCCGTCATCCATTGTGCCAATGCCGAAATTGAACTCTCACCCTTCTCGCATTTGACGCCGGAAGACAGTCCCTCAAAATTGAGTAAGATTCTCGTGAAAGACGACACCTTAGTGCCTCCTAGCTCAGCGATGGGTGTACATGTCTACTGCGCTGGACTCTCCGACACAATTGCGCTCGTTTCGCCATCCGACCGTGCTTGCCGAAGGAAAGGGTTGCTAGTACCTTTCGCGACCGTGCAAATCACCCAGAGCAACGCGGCTATTTTTGTGACCAACCCATCCCCGTACACTGTTACCTTGGTTCGAGGGGAATGTCTCGGCAGAGTGGAACCAGTGGATAACGCACAAGTCCTGGACGTACCTGATGACTCGCGTTGTCCCAGTTCGTGTACTGTCAGCGCTGTTTCCACTCATGATTCATCATCTCCTGATGTATTTGGCCCTTACATTGATGACAATCTTACGTCGGTACAGCGTTCCCAGCTTCTGGACCTGCTGCGAGAATATCATTCTTCTTTCGATGTCGGGCGAAGTTCTCTCGGTCGCGCGTCCGCTGTTACACATCGTATCGACACTGGTGCCCATCCACCATTACGGCAACGTCCCTACCGCGTGTCGCCTGCTGAACGTCGGGAAATTAACGAGCAGGTTGATGATATGCTCAGACGCGACGTTATTCGGCCCTCGGACAGTCCCTGGGCGTCTCCTGTTGTTCTTGTCGCGAAGAAAGATGGTTCTGTGCGGTTCTGTGTGGACTACAGACGGCTCAATAAGATCACGCGCAAGGATGTTTACCCACTGCCGCGCATCGATGACGCAATTGACAGCCTTCACGGAGCCGAATTTTTTTCTTCTCTCGATCTGCGCTCGGGGTACTGGCAAGTACCCATGGCTGATGACGCTCGACCGAAGACTGCGTTCATCACACCCGACGGCTTGTACGAATTCAACGTCATGCCGTTTGGTCTATGTAATGCTCCTGCGACCTTTGAGCGCATGATGGACACCGTGCTGCGCAACTTGAAATGGCACACGTGCTTGTGTTACCTCGATGACGTTGTTGTGTTCGCCCCAGATTTCTCCACGCATCTCCAACGTCTGAAAGAAGTTTTCGCACGTGTGAGCAATGCCGGCTTGCAACTAAATCTGCAGAAGTGCCGCTTTGCAGCACGGCAACTGACCATCCTAGGGTACGTCGTGTCTAAGGATGGCATTCTTCCTGACCCAGCCAAGCTTCGGGCCGTGGCTGAATTCCCCAAACCTGCGTCCGTCAAAGAACTGCGTAGTTTCGTTGGCCTGTGCTCATACTTCCGACGTTTCATACGAAACTTTGCTACGATTATATCACCGCTGACGAAGCTCCTTGGAAGTAACGGGCCCCTCAATTCGTGGTCGTCTGAGTGCGACGACGCGTTCGCGAAGCTCCGCCATTTGCTGACGTCTCCTCCCATTCTACGCCACTACGACCCTATGGCCCCGACGGAGGTGCACACAGACGCCAGTGGTGTAGGCCTCGGCGCTGTCCTGGCGCAGCGCAAACCCGGATTCCCTGAATATGTCGTAGCATATGCAAGCCGTACGCTCACGAGAGCCGAGACAAACTACACCGTCACGGAGAAAGAGTGCCTGGCGATCGTCTGGGCCCTTACAAAATTTCGACCTTATTTGTATGGTCGCCCATTCGATGTCGTCACCGACCATCATGCACTATGCTGGCTTTCATCATTGAAGGATCCCTCAGGCCGTCTCGCCCGTTGGGCTCTTCGCTTACAAGACTACGACATCCGCGTGCTTTACCGCAACGGACGCCAGCATGCTGACGCCGACGCCCTCTCGCGCTCCCCTCTGCCTGAAGGTGATGTGCTCTGCTCAGTATCCTCGACTGCAGTTTCTGCCATTGATGTTGACATCATCGCTACCGAACAGCGAAAGGATAATTCGATCGGCCCGCTCATCGACTTGCTCGCTGATCCTTCCGCAACGCCATCCACGCGTGCCTTGCGTCGTCAAGCTCGCCATTTCGCCATCCGTGACGGCCTTCTACACCGACGCAATTACGACGCCGATGGCTGGCAGTGGTTACTCGTGATACCCCGCAGTCTGCGGTCAGAGATCTGTGAATCCTTCCACTCTGATCCGCAATGCGCGCACTCTGGGGTATTCAAAACCTACCGTCGCATTCGACAACGCTACTTCTGGCGCGGGATGTACCGCTACGTGCAGCAGTTCGTTCGCTCCTGCCTCGCTTGCCAACGCCGGAAACCGTCAGCACACATGTCGCCAGCCAGTCTTCAACCGTTACCTTGCCCTGAGCGTCCGTTTGGGCGCATAGGTATCGATTTGTATGGGCCGCTTCCTCTGACGTCGGCTGGTAACCGCTGGGCCATCGTCGCCGTAGATCATTTAACGCGATACGCCGAAAGCGCCGCTATCCCTGCGGCTACAGCGCGTGATGTTGCGTCCTTCCTACTGCAACGATTTATACTGCGCCATGGTCCACCTCAGGAGCTTCTCAGCGATCGAGGCCGTGTCTTCTTGTCAGAAGTCGTCGAAGCCATTCTCATGGAGTGCCATTCTGTCCACCGCAAAACAACTGCTTACCACCCGCAGACGAATGGCCTGACCGAACGCTTTAACCGCAACCTCGGCGACATGCTTTCGATGTACGTCGCCGCCAACCATACGTATTGGGATACTATACTGCCCTTCGTCACCTATGCCTACAACACCGCCCCTCAGAGCACGACCGGTTTTTCACCTTTCTTCTTGCTGTACGGAAGGCACCCGTCACACACCATCGACACTATACTCCCGTACACGCCGGATCCATCTGAGTGTGCACCTATTTCCGAGACAGCCAGGCTTGCTGAAGAGTGTCGCGAGCTGGCCAAGACATTTACGACGCATGAGCAAGAGCGGCAGAAGAGTATTCGAGATGGCTCCGCCGCTTCTGAACCTACGTTCCTTCCTGGTTCCCTTGTATGGCTCTCAATCCCGACCTCTGTAGCTGGCCTTTCTTCCAAACTACTTCCGAAATATGAAGGTCCCTTCCGTGTGATCGAGCGCACATCTCCGGTCAACTATCTTATCGAGCCAATTGAACAATCTTCGGACATGCGCCGCCGCGGGCGCGACATAGTCAACGTGGAGCGCCTGAAGGCTTACTATGACCCAATCGTAGTGACAAGCTGCTAGGTCGCCAGGCGGCTCCCTTTTCGTCCCCGGGGTGATTGTAGAGAAGCCGCCGAACACTGAAGTGGGTAAAACTCTCAAGTGTTCTCTAGTGGGTCTACCCGAAAAAGGACGCCGCTCGCGCTTGGAGTCCGTGCTTGGCCGTTACTGTCGCCATTGTCTATACTCGCTGTGTGCCTGCTAATAAACGCCATAACAATATATATATATATATATATATATATATAGGCAGACTAACATGGCAATCGCTTTGTTTCAAGTATGTATTCAAACACCGCAGAGCAGAAGTCCCTGTGGCTATAACCAAATTTAATGCTGTCAAGCGACAAAATTACTGCCACATTTAATTCTAATCCCAATTTTTCAAGTGGAGCTACCAGGTATCTTTTCCGCTGATGAGAATATCGGCGACCGAACAAAAAAAAGTGATCTATCGTTTCCATTTCTTCGCAAGTCTGACATAAAGGTGACGCCTTCAAACCAACTTTATTCAAATAATAATTCAGTTGCGGAATTCTGCAACTCAATCTTGTAAAAGTAACTTCCAAGTGCCGTGTTGCACACCACTGTCTATTCCAGCGGCATCTTAGATGTGCGAAATCTCGATAATTATCCAATGAGTAGCAGTCGTATTCATGCAGACAGAGGTTTCTAAACCTTATAGCTGTCGCATAAGCCGTATCAGGCAAAAGCGGGATAAGGGGACCGCTAAGAGATACTGTGGCTAGAGCATCCGCCATTTTATTGAGGTATATGCCACGATGGCCTGGTACCCATAAGAGCTGCAGTTTTTTTCAAGTTTGTCGGTACGAGTTGTCGAAACATGTGCATAAGTGTGACGTTGGCTCCTGAAGACAGAGCAGCACATACTGAAAAAGAATCTGTAATTACAACTGCTCCCGATTCGCCCAAAGGAAGTTTCCGTAGTGCCAGTACAAGTTGGCGGGCTGGGACCAGTCTCTACTTCATAGTCTTTCTTTCAGGCAGGGACGCTCTACCGCTTTATGGCCCAATCCCACTACTGCCTTGTGGGTATATATATATATATATATATATATATATATATATATATATATATGATGAAAGATCGTGGTCACCAACGTCGACGTTGACGCTGGCGCCAAAATCCAACCGAGAGTGTCCATATAATCACTATCGCAAAAATAAGTCATCAATGTCCATGCCAAAAGCATCAATATAATTGGAATGCGCCTCGTCAGCTGCAGCAGTTTCTAGCCCCGTGGATCACCCAGGAACATCTGCACACCTGAAGAACATGCTGCCTCTCGCGACAACCGAAGTGCTCTGGAGCGAAACTAGTGACGACGACCCGATTGAGCCTGCTTGAACAATAATGCGGCTCGCATGAAGAGAACTATGGTACACCCTTGAGCCTTAAACAAGCTGAAAAGAGTCTTCCCTAAATCTAGCTTTAAGTACGACCTTAGTCAAGTGTCCTAGCATTCGCCGATAAGGCCCCTCACTTGCATTGACCAGTCTCGCAGTTATCAAGTTTCGCCTATAGCCGAAAAGAGAAGATTCCTAATGTGTTGTCGTCACAATTACCTCAAGGCTATTTTTAAGAGTGAAGCTCCTCTTAGTGAAACCTTGTCCCGCGTCAGTCGCAGCTAACAACATCTCCCGAACAGTGTAATCGTTCGCGCTTTCTTATAGAAGTACATGCAGATTGTAGTTCAGTGATGGTATTCTAGATGGCGCTGTATATCGAATCTCCGATTGGCTTCTGTGAGAGCTGTGCCTGGTGCCCGGGAAACGTCTCTCATTCTCTTGTATCGTCGCCGTACAGCGTTGACCCCTGTTAGCATAAAGAAATATACTATATAAAAAGTGGCCAACGAAGCCTTTTTGCGGGCCACCAAGAAAGGGTCTGACCAACTGTTAGATGGCATACCAATCCCCACTTTTACTTTTTTTTCAGGCATGTAATGGCCTCTTCAAAAGGACAAGAAATACCCAAGTTTGGCATCAATTTTTTAGCAAAGAAAAAATTTTATTATTTGTGCAATTTTCTATATCTGCTCTAAATCATGTCACGCTGAAGACATTTATTGCCTTACAACAACAAACAGTAAAATAGGACTAGAAATTGTGTTTCTGCATTTATTTTGCACAAAAAGACACATTCATGTTGTTTAGATGTGCTGTATATGAATTCCCATTGTGAAAGCATGGGTGATAAAGACAGTGATAAAGACACTCGCTTTCGGAGCATAGGGGTGTGGGTTCAAATCCCAGCGTCGAAAAGTAGAAACGTTTGTTATTTTATTTATGCTGAAGACATCTGGTCAGACCAACTATTCTTGGTGGTGAAAACAACGCAGTAGCTGGGCCGCAGGGCCCTACGGGAGTGTCCGCTCTTCATGTATGTTTCTCTATCCAGTTAGAGTGAACACGGCTCAGCGCGGCAGCGCACTGCGGATCGCCAATGCAGCCGGTGCCGCCGCGCAAGGTGCCGGAAACTCATAACACCAACACATGTGCTGTGAGCTAAAAGCCAGTTTTAAATCCAAAAAGCGTAACTTGTCATTCTCATCAGCGCCGGTTGCGGTTACAGGAAACATGCACGCTCGTAGCGGTTGCAGGGCATTCAACATCCGGTTGAACGCAGTGAAGCCGATATTAATGTTTGCATTTATGGGCTTTCACAAGTTTTCACCGATAAAAACAAAATAATATCTCTGTACATAACTAGTCGTCTGTATATGTGTCCTTTATTATTCCATATTTTGTGAATTTTAAATCAGGCAAAGCGCGGCAAGTGGTTGACTTGCCTTTGCCGCGCTCGCCTCCTCTTCTGCTCGCCCCTTGCTCCGTGAGATTAGAAGTTGGATCGCGCTCAGTTATCTCGCTCGGTTTGTGTGTCAACTACGGGCAAGCTAAGGACCGCAAATTTAGGGGCAAAGAACGGAAGCCGCAGTGAGCTACACCGAACAAATCAGCTATGCATTCACCGAAAATGCCTTAAACGGGCAACACATGTTTTGCGCGGCTATGCGGTGTGCTAACCCGGGGATTTCTAGTTCCACGAAGGCTATTCAGGTACTCAGATTTGGGTGCACGTTAAAGAACCCCAGGTGGTCGAAATTTCCGTAGCGCTCCACTACGGTGTATCTCATAATCATATGGTAGTTTTGGGAGGTTAAAGCCCACATATCAATCGAACGCTATTCAGCGCTTTCTAAAGGCAAAGGGTGGGCACAAAAATAGCGACCCCTTATTCGAGATGGTATTGATTTTGCATGAGTACATATGATTAAACCCCGTTCTTTGCAAGCCTGACTTGACTGACAGAATTGCGGTGTCGCTTGACTAATTTCTGAAGACGGCTGCCAAGCTGCTGTCGGGAAAATGCATTTATTGATATGTTTGTATACCAATAACGTGTGGCGTGTAGTAAATAACGTGAAACAGTTATACGTCACTTTCTGCTCATGATATTCTTGTACCAACGGTTTAAAAATTTGTGAGTCTTTATTTATATAGTAATAAAAAAATGCTTCTAAATATTAATACAGATAATGTAGTATAGCCAACGTTTTGACCAGTGACCTCTTCATCAACACAACGCTGCTGCCCTAACGAAGACAACTCATCTCGCTGAGACACTGTTTCCAATGACGTTCTTTCTCGAAAAACTTCTGATCACTTCAAGCCTCTCCGTGCCTCTGAACTTCAGTCTTGTTTTGTACTCATGTTCGGTAAAAAAGCTATGAGCGTCGTCATAACAAACGTTATTGAGTCAAATATGGCGTGTCCTTCGCGATTGTTGTTTTCGCTTTGGTTCGGATATTCCGGGTTCAGCGTTTTCTCATTATGTCCACATGTCAGTTGTCAGTTAAATCTGCTTTAATAGAAGGACACTTTCCCACTACGTGCAAGTCTGTTTTTTATACAAAGCGTGCAATACAAAGTTCACTTTATTTGTGCCGATGGAGTTTCTACTTACTGAGAAATCAGTCAGCTTTCGTTTTGTATCTTCGTAAAACACGAAGAAAATAGACAATGAAAAAAAATGCCAGGGAGCTTTTACGAGTGGCCGCATCGCCCAAGTAACCCAGTGAACCTGAAATAAGGCATGAGAACATTCTGCTTATATGCGAAGTGGGATAGGAAGGCTTCCGTGGCACGTACCTGCTCTTTATTTTTCGCCCTTTCTCGCTATTTTTGGACGTCACCAGTGATCTAATGCAAAACATTTTTTTCCCGATTTAACTTTAGTAGGATGCCCTGTAACCACCAGTGGTAAGATCGGTGCTGCCACTTCGCCCTGCCGTGCATCAAATCCAAGTGGCGCAAGCGCACATGAGCCCGCTCTTCCTGCTGTACTACAGACAAGCGAGACCGGCGCTTGGATACTATGGAATGGCACACTCAAGCGTTGTGGCAGACGACGTAAACCAGCTTCCGTGTGTGCGTGTGCGCATACGTCGCTAGGCTTCGATGCGTATCCACGCCAGCAAACTGGCGCTGCATGGAGCACCGCCACGCGCACGAGTGCTCACCGCTCTACGATCGGCCTCCCAACCTCGGCTAGGGGGCGCTATGCCATGCGCGGGGTTTGATATACATCTGTAGTTATGAGGCAGGTAGGTTCAATCTGAAGTTCAGTAGGAAAGGGGGAACCATTAGGTGGCCAACCGAGGTGACTTACTCTACATGGGCTCCCGATTCTGAGTGCGATTCCTGTGAATTACCGCCTCGCAGCGCCTGACTGCCTGCAGTAGCCGATTCGCTTTGAGAAGCGCCACTAAGAGAGACCATGGGCATCAACATGTGTCAATTATTCATGCAAGTGCTAACCTTGAAAGTTGCAAGCCGACAGCCACGCCCAGTTAAGCCGCCTGAGAATTGCCAAGCCTGCTCGCTCAGGCCACGCGCCACCCGCATCGAGGTCCACGTGCGCACCGCGCATTCCAACTGGATTTTAATGTTGTTGTTTCTTTTTCATCCTATTCGACTACTTAAAACGCTATGGAAACTCAGCGCCCGTCTTCTCCAGCAGGACCTACAAAAAATAAAGCAGTGATGGGCGACATGTGATCAACCTTCGGAAGCAATAGCGGGAAAACACATGCAGAAACAGACCATGAATGTTGCTTTCAACACGTCAGCGGAAGAAGAAAGAATTCGCAGCAATAGAGAAGACGCATAAGGGGTCTCCGTGTCACAACAGCCAAGAATAGCACAGCACAAATGACGGAAAACAGCCACTAGTGTCTCAAGCATTTTTGGGCCACAACACCGTAAGCAAGCGATTTTCTCGCTGACTTGTGGTTATATCACTTTCAGAAAACTATTACAAGATTTTTTGCAAATATCAAAATGGATTGAAGATATCAAACTGGAAAGACGAAGTAATAGCAAGAGGACTAGCCCAAGCATTCGGAGTCCCACTCCAGGAACTCTATGCTAAAGGCATAATACAGATGCAGTGGCACCAGAACGTACTTCTGGGTAAACAGGTGTGCGCCAATGTAGAAGCACATTAGTGTACCCAGAATTATGAACCAACTCGTCCAGCTACAGGTTTTACTGCACCAGAACTTAATTTTGGTGAGTGATGAATCAGAGGAGTGTCCGCTTGTACTTGAACCAGTAACAAACCTCCAACTAAGACAAGCCGTTTCTGTGCACCATGCGGGGCGTTGTTTACGAAACGGAAGAGGACACCACGAACGAGCCGTTAAGACATCTCCTTGCTATGAACAACTGAAAATTTTTTACGCCAGAAATCTTGGCAGATCGACGTCAGCAGCGATCATTTTTGAAGGTTCGCATGTGGTGTTCTACATTGAAAGTCGGATGCAGACTCTGCTGCTGCAGACCGCACAGAAAGTTGGTTCAATACTGCAGATCCTGTTGGCAGATAGACCACAGGTAAAACGTCTGCCATATTCGCCACGACGACCTGTGCAAGAACAGTGTAGAACAGAACACTGACCCAAAAAACCATGCATGCGATTTAAAATATAACCTCTGCGGAATGCCACACTTATCAGCAAGTAGAGATTGTCGGAAGAAGTTGCAGCCGGCCCACCTTCTTTGACACTCCGGCAGTTACCAAGGTCGAAGCAGAGAAGCTTCTGGTATCGAAACAACGTCGGTAACATGAACGACCACCATCGCGTGGTGCTGCGAGCTCCACAGTCACTGAACGAGAACAAACAGAATAGAATGTCTACATCCAAGTCGAGATCCAACTCGAGGGAAAAGAATTGAGCTTGTCCAGGACAACGGCAACGGACGTAACACCCGCCAATGTCCAGCGCAAGCCAAGCTGCGCCAACGTTGTCACACGGCAGAGTCAATTGTCGACGGAAACTACTCTGAACCAGACCGTGACAAAGTCTAGCTACAGAGAAAAGTTAGCGCTTCTAAGAGAAAACGAATTGAAGCGAGTGCTAGAAGTGCAAAAGAAGACGCGAGAGAAGGAAGCCAGTACAGAGACTATTCTCGCCTACCTTATTTCGAGAAACAAAAAAAAGCTACAGAGAGAGCAGACTCAGAATGTGCAAACACCTCTACCTGTTTCCCCATCACCCCAACAAGTATCATCTCCAACCTCGTAGGCAGCAACAATGGCAAGTCAAACGAAGGCAACGCAGAACGACCTTCGCGTACTTGAAGACCGCATCAATGGCAATATGGCAGTCATAAAGAAAGACATGATATCCAAGTTATCTCAGGTAGTTCAGAGCAATGTGCCACAGATTCTACAAGCTGTGTTCTGAACAGCCAGGAGTGAAATGGAGAATCAGGTTCTGGTACTTGAAACGAAAATAACGCAATCAGGGGAAAGCTTCAGTCAGTGCATTCACACACTGGTAGAAAGAGAGAATGCCCGCAAGAAGCTTAAATACTGAGTGATATAAGCTAAAATCCTGCTGATATTAGGTAAGAAAGATGGCGAAAAAAGCTGACCAAAAAGTTCAAGACAAGGAGCACCCACAGCTGAAAATTTGGCAATTGAACTGCCATTTTATACGAAGTAAGAGAAGTAACCTTTCTCAATTATGTGTGCAATTTGACCCCGATGTTATAGCCCTACAGGAAACCGAAGCTGGTCACTTCAAGTAGAAAGGTTACTTCACTCACATCAGCGTTGGCAAAACAAGGACTGCAATCCTGACGAAAAAGACCATCAATGCTGAGAAACATTGCGTTGATCACCACATCGAGCACACCCTCGTGGAAATTGTGTCAGAGAAATAACATCAGCAAAGCTTATTTGTGTTAAACGTGTACAGCCCTCCAAAGACTACCTGAAAGATCTAAACTAACTAATTCGAGAAGTAAAAAAGCTGAGCAAGGGTAACGGGATAAAAGAGGTTGGTGATTTTGATGCTCCTTGTGTACGCTGTGTTTACCTAGCGTCGAAAAAAAGGAGAAGACATGCACAACGTCGCAAAACAAGACCACCTCACCCTGTTAAACGACCCTCAGACAACTCCACGCATTGGCAACAGTGTATCAAGAAACACCAGTCCGGACCACTCGTTTGTACAAGCCTTCAAACATTATGAGTGCAGTTGCGTGGAAGAAAATTTGGGTGGCGACCATTATATGATAGAAACAATTATTGCACACCACAGATCGGTGACAAAAATTCAAAAAACCGAGATAACAGACTGGCAAGTTTTTCGCAAAGACGAAAGTGCTGGTGTTGCTACAATAGACTACTTTGAATGTGAACTTGAGGAATTGTAGAACGAGCGGAGAAACGCACACAGTAGATCGAACTGTCCTGCGAAATTCCCATTGTTGATCCCCGCTTACTGTATCTCTAGGATGCATGAAGTGTTCTTGCAAAGCGTTCGAAACGTAACAAGCGCAACCACCAACTGAACATTGGAATCTCCAAGCTGGTCAAGGAGGCACAAAAGTATTCTCAACAAATGGGAAGAAAGAACTGGGATGACATTTCTAACAAGCTTCAAGGGACCCTAAGCACGAAGCGTACCTGGGCTATACTCAAAAATTACTCAGCCAAGGAAGAGACAAGGAGGGCAGCAAAACAGAAAGGACGCAGACTCATACACAGCCACCAACGAAAAGTGGAAGACATCGTCAAAGAATTGAAGACGTTCCTTGGTACGGAGCGGAACATTACTCTACGTTCACGCCTTTATAAGCACTGTGTTAGCCCCAACATGGAACTAGTTCGACCCTTCACGGTGTCGGAGACGGAGAGGGCCCTCAGCAAGCTCACCAACAACACCGCACCGAGCAGTGGCAGAATAAATAACAAGACACTCCGGAATCTAGATGGACCATCTCTAGACGCTCTTTTCAAATACATAAGTGAATGTTGGGACAGCATTAAAGTACCACTTGAATAGAAACATGCTATGGTCATTATGATTCTTAAAGCGAACAAGCCTATTAAGATTCAGAAGACTTATATCTCTGACCTTGTGTATTGAAAAACTGAACGAGCACACGGCACGCAACCGCATGGTCGAATATCTCGAGGACAACGGACATTTCCCAACAACTATGTTCGGCATCAGCGCTCACCTCTCCACGTGAAACATTATAGCGCAGATCAAGGAAAAAAATTGGGGGACCTTTAAGCTTCGCCTTTAGGAGTTGAACGCGATAGCAAAACTCGGCCCCTAGTTCGCTCTTTTGAAGGGGCATGAAGAGTCTCACAATGCCTCACAAATGGCAGCACATTCTCTAGCGTTTGCTGTTTGCTTGATCAACGCCTCTGTATGGTGGCTAGAAGGAGAGGTGTCAGCATCGTCCCGGCCGCGCCTTGAAAAGAGGTGTACTCGTATTTCATTTCACCCTAGAGCGGCACGCAAGTCGCCACTGTAATCAGTCGAGAGCGCTCGCCAGCCGCTAGCGTGGCACTTTTAGTCGCTTGCTCGTGTGATCGCAAGTAGCAACATCTGCGCTTTGCCTATTTGGACTTATTCAGAATCAATACGTGCAAATGTGATCATGCCAAAGTGATGGGTACAGCAAAGACACTGCTTTGCGCCTGGATGCAATGCGGGAGATGTTTCGGCCTGCAAACAACAAAAGAAAGCGTCTCTCTTCTCTGCTCCCACCGACGATGAACCGCGCAAGGCCTGGGAGCGTGCGATTTCTCGCGCTGACAAACCACTGGAAAATAGATGCGTTGTGCGCAAAGCTCATTTCGACGAAAGTTTAATTGTTCGTAGCTACATGCAGGTTATCAACGCATTCTTAGCCACTTGAGAACAAGCTGTACCTAAGGAGGGTGAGTTCTTGAGTGAATCGACTGCCGAAGGACTTCGCGTCACTCTAACCAGCACCCTTTTTATCCGGCCATATCTCTCGAGAACGTTGGGCTATAATTACTTGTTGGCGTCTCACCTCTGCCAAGACGCGCTTAAATTTTTTTTGAATTCTGAAGCAAACAACTGGTTCGAATGATATCACTTCGCCGACACAATTTTTTATCTCTATGAATTGCCTAAGTTCTTACAGTTTGGCACACTCATCCTCTTGTGGAAACATACCTTCTGGAGTTCTGAGCAGCCTTCAATGTCCGGGTATCCACAATATTTCAACAAAAATGCAGAATAAGCTGGGTGAGCTTCTATATGTGGTGCGCCCTAATGAGCTTCATGAAATAATTGTTGCTTGTGAAGCCCTCCCTGACCACACTGATCTCATTGGACACAAAATTAACGGCCGGATCACTTCTTACATCAGTGCCTATGTGGCCTAGAAGTTGGTGAAAAAGACAAAGTGCAACGAATGTAGCAGCGTTTTGATTCACTTTGAAAATTCCAGCTTGCTTTCAGCATGCTTCCAGCAGAATCATGCCTTCTGTACCCGTCCGAGCCCTTAACAGACCTGGTCAAAGCTATAAAGATGCATTTATTTATTGCTTCAGTTTTAATAAATTGAAAAGTGGCAGCATAACAGACCTTACCTCTTGCCTGTCTTGAAGAGGTTAAATATGGTCGGCTTTTAACACCACAAACTTGAAGTGACAAATCAGATAATTAGATTCTTTACACTGACCAGAGTGCATTCTTTTGGTTGCTGAAAAAATTCGTTCAATAAAAAAAGAGAAAAAATGAAGTTCTTGAAGCTGAGGCGCATAACTTAACTGTCTTAGTGTTAACTCGGCGAACAAGGTCTTGTTTTATGTTATTGCACATTACTCGCACTGTGTTGTTTCTTGTGATTTTACTAATGTATTGTTCACATTGTTAGAAATCGCTGATTAACAACTAAGGTGTCACTGTCTGGCTGTGTTTGACATTTCAGAAATCAATTTTTTCGTGAAGTGGTTTGTGACTGTATCTATTTTTGCCAATAAAATCTTGATGTATCGTGTGTATGTATGCCCATTGTGTCATCTTATATTCACTGTTCTTTTTAGTTGCCTTATTCGCTTGCATTAGCTGAGTTTTTTTATAATTTGCAGTTCTCTCTAACCTTGATGTATATGTTGTGCTTATTTTTCATATTGTTTTTCGCTTTCGTGAAAAGATGTCTTGACCTTGATTGACCTTGATTGACCTGAAATTAGACCTTGAATGAACAAGTCATAAAAATAACAGCTGCCGATACCTATACGTGCATTGAGACTTCACGGAGAACATCGCGGCATCAAAGTGAAAACTGCACGGTCTTTGTTTTGGTGTGAAGCCCATGGCATGTCACTTCATTCTCTATCTTCTACGCGTCGTGGCTCATATACTAGAAAGTGAATTGGAAACACAAGTTTTCAATTGTGACACGTAGAGTTTTGTATATTCCGCAGGGTAACCTCAAATATTTTCTACGTGTGCGAGAAGGGGATCTCGAAGGCGACTTCAGCGCCGCCGCATCCGGATGAATTCTCGCTCACTCTCCGGCGCGCCGATGCTGACACCTCTCCTTCTAGCCACCATAGCCTCTGCAAAGGCATGATATGTTTCCCGCTAGATGAACATAGTTGTCCATTTCTAGAGCTGTTTGAAAGTTCCTGTGTGTTTTTAGCGGCAATGAGTACACTATCAAAGCCTTTTTTGACGTAGTTTAATGGCCTCCCAAATGCGCCTACAAATCGCCGAATGGGCTCGTTTTTCTCGTGACACCTGTCGAACGAAATGCTTTAAGGAGACTACTTCCGCTACATGGCACTTATGTAGTGTTTTTTTTCCGAAACCACTGCCAGTAGCATCGTGGCTTTTTAGTAGAACACCTGCTTGTTACGCGAATGGCCCGGATTCGATCCTCAATGGAACCGGAAATTTATATTTTGCTTTCATTTGCTTCTTCCTCAATTTTTCGCTCACAACCAATGGTGCCGATGCCGATGGTGAAATTTCTGTGACACGAGCTCTCTAACGTTATTACGTTAAAAGTCATAAACAAGCTTGCAACGCACACCCAAAGAGCCATCCTTGCACTAGACAGGAAAGGGGCTTTTCACAACGTGTCGTACGAAGCCCTACTGCAGCACACTAACATCTATACCTGCACAGAATAAGTGAATTACTCCGTTAGATATTTTCTGAAAGAATGAACAGCTACAGTAGGAATACACGACTTGCGCTCTGAGAAGTTTGAAATACCACCGAAGGCTCCACTATTCCTCTAACCCACCTCAATGAGTTGGTTATCGAAGCAACTCATACAAACAGCAGGAAGTGACCATGCAATATATGCTGATAACCTCACCATCTGGGCTTCGGGGGGATGATCCAACGGCCAACAGCAAGACGCTCTGCAAGAAGCGGTTGACTGAATAGAAAGATATCTGGCTGCATGTGGACTGACGTGCACACCAGAAAAGTCTGTACTCTTGAAGCTAAGAAAGTGCTCAAGAGGCCGACAACCACCGTGGACACAATACCCGGAAGGGAAGGTGGGAGGCATCGTGATTCCTTAGGTTTAAACGTTGCGCATTCTCGGAGTTCTTATTCGAAAAGATCGGGCCGGGGAAGAAAAGTTAGGAATGGTTCAAGAAACCGTGCAACAGGTCAGACACCTGATAAAAAAAGCTGACAAGCAGAAGCCATGGACTAAAAAAAAATACTGCACGAAAATGATCCAGATGTTAGTGACAAGCATAATCACGAACGGGACCCCGTAGAATAGCCAAAAGATTAAATTTAAGATTCTTACCAGAAAGGTCCACAAGACTGCCATGCGCATGTCACCTTTCACGTCTACGGAAATGTGGCTCAATATGGAAGTCCACAGCACGTGAGAAGAGCTAATAGAAGCAGACTATATCTACCAGCTGGAGAGATTCCAGCTGACGAATACGGGTAGAGCCCAACTCCAAGATTTGGGTTACCGTGTCGAGGATGACATGCACGTCCCTCAGCGTATTCTGTACGAAATTATAAATAACTTACACATCAGCAATATACCAAGGAACACGCATGCCGAATACGACGAAGGAAGGAGACAAGTCATGATAAAACTGCTCCAGCAGATACTGCAACACATCAACACCAATGAAGATGTGGCGTACACGGACGCAGTGGCTTGCCTTAGAAATGACTGTTTTGCTATAAGCGTGGTTGACGAAAACGTCAAAGAATTGAGAGCAACATACATACGTGCCAAAGATTTGAGTACAGCGGAAGAGCGGGGCATAGCCCTGGCCATCGCTATATTCAAGAAAACGCGACCTACTGTGCTCACTGATTCTCAAGAGGCGTGCAGAAGATACATGAATGGTAGGATGGGAAAGGCACCACTACATGTCCTGGAGACTTACAAAGAGGGTTCAGCTTAAATTAAGGACGACGCAGCGAGCAATGGAAAGAAAAATGGTAGGGGTAACCTTAAGAGACAAGAAGAGAGCAGAGTGGATTAGGGAACAAACGGGGATTAAGGATATCATAGCTGAAATCAAGAAGAAGAAATGGACATGGGCCGGGCATGTAGCGCGTAGACAGGATAACCGCTGTTCATTAAGGGTAACTGACTGGATTCCCAGAGAAGGGAAGCGGGTTAGGGGGAGACAGAAGGTTAGGTGGGCAGATGAGATTAAGAAGTTTGCGGGTATAAATTGGCAGCAGCAAGCACAGGACCGGGTTAACTGGCGGAACATGGGAGAGGCCTTTGTCCTGCAGTGGACGTGGTCAGGCTGATGATGATGATGATGATGACATGTCTTAAAAAACACCAAGATGGACGAAACTGCCATTCTTTGGACACCGGGTCATGAGTCGCTCGTGAGGAATCAGGCGGCGCACGCCGCGGCTCGAGGCCATGCACGCCAAGTCATCTCCCTCAAGCTGGGAACACGTACCGACGGCTGTCACGACGAGCACGAGCGTATACCGATGAAGTACGCAGACATTTTGGCACACTACAGAAAGCAGAGGAAGTGTTTAAAATAGAATGCGGTACACTGGCAAAAGAGGGCTCAAACATCGCGAGCATTATTTATTTACAGCTGCCGTGGTCGATTTCTGGCTGCGAGTCCAGCGGGCATGGACTTCTCGAGGAAGGAGGTGCTTCTTCTTCCTCGGTTTAACCTGGCGCTACACTTGATTAAACATACTCCCCGCCGCCAAGTCACTCGTTCAGTTCGAGAGAATAAAGCTTTTGTATTGGCCTTGTGGCAACAAACACTCGCTGTTGTTGGATCTTGCACGAATGGATATGGTCATCAGCTCCTATACAGACTTCCAGAACCCTTGCAAGTTTTCACTTTTGTTAGGGTAAGTTTTTCTCATAGACTATGACGATGTCTCCCGCTTTAGCTTCTTTGGTGAGCCTAGTACGCGAAAAGTGCGCTGATCGAAGTTGAAGCAGATATTCTTCTGTCCACCGGTTCCAAACGTTTTCACTTATCTGTTTTCTATATGCATGCCGTCGTAAAGCTTCCGTGCGCATTGCGTCCTTTGGCGCGTCATTGCCGCTGTGCGGTAGCACCGTAAGTTTCATTCAAATAAAGAGGTCTGCAGTGGTTAACGCACAAGGTTCTCCCCTATCCGACTCGATGTAGGTGAGAGGCTTTGAGTTCACAACCGCCTCCACTTCCGATAGCACAGTAGTCAGATCCTCAAAGCTAAGTCGAGCTTCGCCGAGAACCTCTCTCAGTAGAAGCGTGATAGTCCGCACCAGACGCTCCGACCATCCACCCGCCATGGAGCACTGGGAAGAATAAACTTCCTGGTTATTATCGTGTTACCCAAGTATGCTGATACGTTCTCTTGAGAAAACATTTTACAAAACTTCTCAAAGTCTCCTGATGTCTTTTTGAGCGTTCTTGCATTATCTGAATAAATTACGTGAGGGAGAGCCCTTCGTGCTACAAAACGTCTCCAACACATGAAGAAGGCTTCTGGGGTCAGGCTTGACACCAGTTCCAGGTGGACTGCTCGGGATGTAGCACATGCGGAAAGCACTATGTAGCTTTGCTTTATGTGGCCGCGGCTGTAGTCACAACGAAGAGTGGTCCTGTGAAGCCAGCTCTAATGACTTCGAATGGGTTATTCGTTGTCAAACAATAGCGTGCTATAGGAGATGTCGGAGTGTCACCTGAGCTTATACAGAAACGTCTACCCGTATAGCAGCCGTGTATTACTTACTTCACTAGTGTTCATGACAGGCAGATCCAATATTGCCCTCTCAACTGTGACAAAGTGTCTCTCACGCCTCTGTGTAAAGTTTCGTTGTGGGCTCGCACTACCAGTAGTGCAAAAAAGTGAAGAACGTGCGTGAGGATGACCGAGTGTTTTACCCCTTCAGATGCTTCAAGGTGTAACAGGCGCCCACCCGCCCAAAGGATACCGATTCGAGAATCCTTCTTTGCACTTGTGCCCTTCCAAATCGACCTTATTTCTTCTCTGAAGGGTTGTTGCTGGACATGCCTGGCCCAATCATTTTTCAGCTTTAGCATCACTTCAGCTACAAAAAATCCAGTGTGCGCTGTGGTTTTCAATCGGCAGCATTCCTTGAATCTGACTACCCAGGTCATCACCCTGAGTAGCCTTTCAATTTTGCTGTAGCTGTTTGTGTCCAGGACTGGCGCCAACTTTGTCTCACTGGATATCACCACAAGCACGCCAGTAATTTCAGAAAAAATCCTGTCGTCGGCTGTGATAACTTCCGATGGTTGTTGAAGCCATCGGTCTTTTGAGGTGCATAGCCAGTCTGTTCCATGTCACCACTTGCTACTGCATAATAATTTCACGATAAAAACTCTGCGTGTGAGCGTGCCGGCTGAATTCACATGACCAGGGCAGTACCTCCACATAAAAGGATCTCTTTTTTTTGATCTCTTTCACCATTAGGACACAAATTGCTTCCACTTCGTCATGTTGTCTTTTATCCACGAAAGTGTAATTGTGAAATCCGACCAAATTACACAGTGAATCTCGAAGCCTGTGAGTGCACTTGGCACACAGTGCAGTATTCATGCTCCAATTAAGGCTCCTAGAAGTTTTAGCCGTGGTAAATTGTCTTCATATGTGCCACATGGGATTTTGCGATGAGCAACTTGGGCTTCACTAATCAGCTCGGTAAGACGTAAAGCCCTGCATCGTACGCCGATGGTCTTGCGTCGCAAAATACATGCACCTGTAGCTCTCAGAGTGATGTGGGTGGTTTGACTCAGCTGCCAAGATAACGCGGCATGGAAACATTCTGGAAAACCAGCAGTTGGTTCCCCCCTTCACGCCACTCATCCTGAAGATCCTGAGGTAGCTGCTCATCCCATGCTATTCCACGTGTCGATACCTTCTGGAAGAATATTCCTATAGCATGGGTGAATGGCGCAACAAATGCCATCGAGCCAACTATTCTGGAAGCAGCTTGAAGAACAAACCACTTAGTATTACATTCTTCTTTCATAAATTCAAGAAGGCCCCTCGAAGAACACAAGACTTTATTTGTGTTTGGATTTCCTGTAATTCCAAGTACTTTCACACTTCTCTCATGGAGGCTAGCCAGTTCCTTGCCTGCGGTTTGTTCCTCGCGCTCTAATGCTATAATTAATCCATACGAGTTAGTCGTTCATTTTCTGTATCAATCCTGCTTGCTGAAATCTCATTGGCTTCTCTGCAGATTTGAGGTGTGTCTTCCTCTGACCCTTCTCCAGCCACTAGATTGTCCACGTAGAATGATTCACTGAGGTCTTGTGCTTCTGGATTCGCTTGAAGGCACGCTCCTCAGATGGTCGAGTGTAGTTGCTGTCAGTAGGTAGGGACTGCACGTCACTCTAAATGGCACTCTCGTCATTCTCCACTCTGAATTATCCTCCTGTGAGAAATGCAGTGCTTACCTTTATCGAAACCAGAAGAGCCTAAAGGCATCGCTGTCTTTCTCGGCGATTGAAATTTGAAGGAATGCCTTTTCAATGTCGGCGAGAAGAGCTATACGGTGCGTTGTAAAGCGTAGTTATACTTTCACGATATCTTGGTACAGGTTTTCACCTTTTTAGGCATTCAACAAATGAAAGCACCCTTTTGCGTGAGAGGAAGCGCCGAGAATGATTCATACTGTCACGTTACTCTCGACAAACTTGATAAAGAATGGGCTCGTTTAGTTGACTACTCAAGCAGCGGCTCAGAGAGATCGTCTTCGTCTTCTTTCACTCTTCGATCTCACCCAAGCAAACCATGTGGCAATAGTCCCCCCCTTTGAAAGCATCGACTCGATGCTCGTAAATAAAAAAAAATGAAGGTATACACACGCAGATATAGAGAACCAAAAGAGGGAGAGTGCCACTACTCGCAGCGCAAATGAGGAAGTTTCGCCAACGCTTCCGCCAAGCGCAAAAAGAAAGGGCATAAAAACACACGAGAACACAAACAGCAGCAGCAACGCAATGTCACGGCATGTCGTAGCACGTGAAACCACAAGGGCTACTGTGTGAAGTAGGGCTTCAGCCGAAGGACATGCACGGTTTCGGGCCGAAGCTGTCGACGAGAAGACGCTGCGCCGTCCGGAAATACCTCGTAGGTAAGATCTGTGATTCGTCTAAGAACCTTGTACGGTCCAAAATAACGGCTTAGGAGTTTTTCGGATAAGCCTGGTCGCCGGACAGGGATCCACACCCACACTCGGTCCCCAGGGTGGTAGGTGACCTTTCGATGGCGGAGGTTGTAACGTCGTGCGTCTGCATCTTGTTGGTGACTGGTGTTTATGCGAGCTAGCTGACGAGCTTCTTCGGCGTATTGAGTGTATTGCTCAGCATCTTGAGCAAGTTCATTGCTTTCGTCGCACGGAAGCATAGCATCGAGCATGGTTCGCACGTTGCGTCCGTAAACAAGTCGGAAAGGCGGAAATCGCGTTGTTTCTTGCGTTGCCGTATTATAAGCAAACGTGATGTATGGAAGAATCTCGTCCCAGGTTTTATTTTGTACGTCCACGTACATTGACAGCATGTCCGCTATGGTCTTGTTAAGCCTCTCTGTCAGCCCATTGGATTGCGGATGATAAGCCGTTGTTTTTCGATGACTTGTGCAGCTCAGTTTAAAAATGTCCTCCATCATTCGTGCTGTAAACGACGCCCCTCTGTCCGTAATCACGCATGACGGGGCACCATGCCGTAGGACGATTTGGTGCACGAAGAACTGCGCGACTTCAGAGGCCGTGCCACGGGGTAACGCTTTTGTTTCAGCATAACGCGTGAGATAATCTGTCGCAACTATAATCCACTTGTTCCCAGAGGACGACAAAGGGAAGGGCCCGAGAAGGTCCATTCCCACGAGGTCAAACGGTGTCCGTGGTGGTGTGATCGGCTGGAGCAGGCCCGCGGGTCTCACAGGCGGAGTCTTGCGGCGCTGGCACTCACGGCAGCCTTTCACATATCGATGTACACTAGTTGATAGTCGCGGCCAGTAATACTGTTGGCGTACTCGGGCGAGAGTTCGCGAATAGCCCAAATGTCCTGACGTGGGCTCGTCGTGGCACGCCAGGAGGATTTCATCACGCATGTCGGTAGGAACAACGAGTAGGAAGGCCTTGTCGCTACCACGGGCGTTTTTCTTGTAAAAGATGCCTCTCCTTAGACAAAAAGAGGACAGTTCGCGAGCAATGTGTTGAGGGACCTGAGATTTGCGGCCTTCCAGGGAATCAATGACTGGGCGTAATTCATCGTCTGCCCGCTGCTTTGACATAAATTCGGAGTCACTAACTGCTCCGAGAAAGGCATCTTCATCTTCGGAGCCCCTGTCAGCGTTTTCCACAGGTGCTCGAGAAAGCGCGTCGGCGTCTTCGTGTTTGCGCCCTGACCTGTACACAATCGTAATGTCAAACTCCTGCAAACGCAAACTCCACCGTGCGAGACGGCCGGATGGATCTCTGAGATTTGCCAGCCAGCAGAGCGAGTGGTGGTCAGTCACCACTTTGAAGGGACGACCGTAGAGGTAAGGCCGAAATTTGGTCGTCGCCCAGACGACTGCGAGGCATTCTTTTTCTGACGTAGAATAGTTGGTCTCAGCTCGAGAAAGAGTACGACTGGCGTAAGCTATCACATGCTCAACGCCGCCGTGTCGTTGTACAAGGACAGCGCCAAGTCCGACGTTGCTGGCATCTGTATGAATTTCTGTAGCAGCGTCCTCATCAAAATGGGCAAGAACAGGGGCTGTTTGCATTCTCTGTCGTAACTCTGTGAACGCTGTATCTTGTTCTGCGCCCCAAGTAAAGGGTACGTCATCTCGGGTGAGTCGCGTAAGAGGTTCAGCTATCTTAGAGAAGTTGGCGATAAATCGGCGATAATACGCGCACAAGCCGAGGAAACGGCGTACTGCTCTTTTATCTGATGGGACAGGGAAGGCGGCGACAGCAGCAGTTTTGTCTGGATCAGGTCGCACTCCATCTGCACTAATGACATGTCCCAGAAATTTCAGCTCTTCATAGCCGAAATGGCATTTTTGGGGTTTCAGCGTAAGTTCAGCTGTGCGAATGGCTTCCAGAACCTTTCTCAGACGCTTCAGATGTTCTTCAAAGCTCTCGGAAAAGATGACCACATCATCGAGGTAGACAAGGCAGCTTTGCCACTTCAAGCCAGCGAGAACTGTGTCCATCATCCTCTGAAAAGTGGCTGGTGCAGAACAGAGGCCGAAGGGAAGAACTCGGAATTCGTAAAGTCCGTCTGGAGTCACAAACGCGGTTTTTTCTCGGTCTCGTTCATCCACTTCAATTTGCCAATAGCCACTCTTTAGATCGATGGACGAAAAATACTTCGCACGTCGTAACCTGTCGAGGGAGTCGTCTACTCGTGGAAGCGGGTAGACGTCCTTTTTTGTGACGCTATTAAGCTTCCTGTAGTCAATACAGAATCGCAGCGTTCCGTCTTTTTTCTTTACTAGAACGACTGGCGAGGACCAAGCGCTGCTGGATGGTTGAATAATCCCGTCATCGAGCATCTCTTTTACTTGTGTCTGAATAGCCTCGCGTTCTTTGGCAGAAACGCGATAAGGCTGCTGCCGGATGGGGCGGACGTCATCGTCGGTAATAATTCGATGCTTCGTGAGGTGTGTTTGACGGACTTTAGAAGAAGAGGCGAAGCAAGATCTAAACTCCCTTAAAAGGTCGTGAAGTGCAGCCTTTCTCTCGTCTGACAGCGTCGAATTAATGTCGATGTGGTCTAGAAATTCCTTATCCTCATGCGTTTCCTCGGACGCGAAGCACTCCGTGACGTCGGCAACAGGTTCTCCATAAGCTAGGGTGGTTCCACGGAAAATATGCCGGTGCTCGTAATTGAAGTTCGTAGCTAGTATCGTTGACTGTCCGTCACGTACGCGCACAACACTTCGGGCGGCGCATACACCTTGGAGCAGCAGAAGTGATAAGTTGCTTTCAGCCACCACGTCGCCGTCTTGGAAGTCTTCACAAGTGACTTCGATGGGAACAGTTGCTCGAGGTGGCAGCGTCACACTGTCATCAGCAACACGCAGCGCAAGTCTACGGCAGTTATCGGCGTCTCGATCTGTTGCGCCTTGAGTCGAGAAGGTCACGATGCGCTCACGGAGATTTATGATGGCACCGTATTCCCGAAGGAAGTCCATGCCGATAATCAGCTGACGCGAACAGCCGGGGAGAACGAGGCAGCTGAGCACAAACGTTGACGCACGAATTTTTCACTCTTGCGGTACAGCGACCCAGCGGTGTTACAACGTGTCCTCCAGCTGTTCGAATTCGCGTTCCATTCCACGGCGTGATCACTTTCCTGAGATCTTTCGCTAGCCTCCCGCTGATGATCGAATAGTCTGCACCAGTGTCTACCAATGCACTGACCTGAAGACCGTCAACCAGCACAGGTATGTCGAGCGACACGCGGTCACTAAGTTCAGATCCGGATGTCGGCGTTTCTTCGGCACTGCGATTATTCTCTGACGAAATGCCTTCGGCGTTGCGTGCAAGCATCGATGGGAGGTCTTCCGCACTTTGAGTCCCAGCGACCTTGCCCCCGAAGGCCGCTGCCTTCAGTTTTCCCGACGAGGGCTCGGGGAGCGTTCCCGTGTCGTCACCCCAAAACGTGGCCCAGTGGCTGCGGGTCTCCTCGGAGATGGTGACCGCGATTGCCGTCGTGTAAAGGGTGCACGCTGTTGCGCGAGATATTCTTCGATATCTCTTGGCCTTTGACCAATTCGAGGACGAGGGGAATTGACGGAAAATCCGCGCAGTCCAAGTTGCCGGTATAGGCATTCGCGGTAAATGTGACCAGCCTCACCGCAATGATAGCAGAGGGGTCGTCTGTCTGGCGTACGCCAGAGATCAGACTTGCGCGTCAGTGTACGGCGACTATCGATGCCCAAATCAGCGTGCGCTGACTGAATCGCGACTGACGGCATCATTGTCTGGATCGGGACGTATGGCATAGTCTGGATCGGGACGTGCGGCACTGTCTGGATCGGGACGTGCGGCACTGGCTGGATCGGGACTCCTTGACCCGAAAGAGGAGTGGCAGATCGCAAGGCTTCCGCGTACGTACGACGGCGACTGTCAGTAGACACAGGAGCCGTTTCCAGATCAACCGACGTGGGCGGAAAACGATGGGCGTGCAGCACCTGCTGGACCTCGTCGCGGATGACACTGGTGATAGAACCAACATCGATTTGCCTTGTCCCGTACATCTTTTCCATTTCTTCCCGGACGACAGATCGAATGATCTCGCGAATCCATTCGGGGCTCTTGCTCCCAGGGCTGGCGAAAATCTCGGCAGTTGAGGCAGCATTCACTTGACGGTCAAACTGGGCAGACCGTTGGTGCAGTACTCGCTCCATTGTTGCCGCTTCAGTAAGGAACTCAGCAACACTTTTGGGGGGACTACGCACCAAACCAGCAAAAAGTTGTTCCTTCACACCACGCATGAGGTGGCGCAACTTTTTTTCTTCTGCCATAGCAGGATCCGCTCGCTTGAAAAGCCGTGTCATGTCCTCGACGTACATCGAGACGGTCTCGTTGGGCATCTGGATGCGTGATTGAAGTACACGCTCCGCCCGTTCGCGGCGGTCGGGACTCCTGTAGGTCTCCAGGAGGCGACGCTGGAACTCGCGCCAAGACGTCAGAACATCATCCCTGTTCAAAAACCACGTCTTGGCACCGTCTTTTAGGCACGTGTACACGTTCCGGAGCTTCGCGGCATCATCCCAGTAATTGATCGCTGCGACACGTTCGAACTCACTCAGCCAGTCGTCAACATCTTCATGCTGCGCTCCGTGAAAGGGGCTAGGCATGAGCGGGTTCTGGACGGTGCAGTAGATCGGCGTGGAAGGTGTCGGAGCTTGCATGGAATCTTGTGTCGAAGTCATAGTCGCTGCGTCAGTGGTTGGTGTCTCAGGCGGTAGGCCTCGTTGGCGGCGGCTTACTCTATGAACAGGAGTGTCCACGGGTGCAGGGCTTGTGTTCCGGCTGCTGGACGGGGTCTTGGGCATCGGGTGGATTGCGAGACGTTGTACCCAGCAACTCCACCAGTCTTGTCACGTTACTCTCGACAAACTTGATAAAGAATGGGCTCGTTTAGTTGACTACTCAAGCAGCGGCTCAGAGAGATCGTCTTCGTCTTCTTTCACTCTTCGATCTCACCCAAGCAAACCATGTGGCAATACCTTAGTGGCGAGTGCGTGCTCTCGGATCACTTACTTATTCGGCATATAGTATACATTTGATGAATTCAGGGGTGGTCCGTGGACAACTTCCGCATGTCCCGCTCGTTGTTACTCCCGTGTGGTGGTGCCAAACGTCTCAAAAAGTCTTTGCTTTTTCGACAGTCACGAGAGAAGTTTTCAAAATCTTGTCATAGGCACTTGCTTGTTTTTCGAGAGCTCCACGTCTTCGTTCCAGGGCAGCGCCACCTCATATTTTACGCCCCTAATGCAAATGGTATGTTCAAATTGCTTGAGAACTGGGCTGAGCTCGCTCTCACTGTCCATGGCGTCTGTTATAATTACGCTTTCAAGCCACCAAAACAAACGAAGGAACTCGTCGCTCTCTTGTACACTGGTTTTAAATACGCAGACCATAATCCGTGAGTGTGTGTTACGAGGCTGTTTAACGGGCAAGCTCTCGTGTAGGTTCGTGTGAAGTAAAAACCACTGATGACATAACCATCATCGGAAAATGAGCTGACGAGACCATTTGCTTCCGCCCAATTCCCTAACACTCAACATATTTAGAAACCCCTAATAGACAAATAGCAGACACATAACACAGCACACATAACAAGAAAGAGGTTAGCAAGAAGAAAAAACGGTTAAAGTTGTACCAGTACATGGACATAAATGTTCAGGGGAAAATATGCCTTGTCACGACATAGCGGGACGCGGCGCTTGCAGCGGAGACTCTGCTACCAAGGCATAGACGCAATCGCGCGAACAATGACAGCGCTGGTAGGGGGCTTGCTACTGATGCGACGGAGTAATGGTGAAGACGCACTCGTGCAACAAGGGAAAGACTGGCGATTAGCTTGAGACGCTCACGTGGTTGACAGGCACGGCAGGAAGTGTCGGGCTGGTCGAAGTCAGTGACCTTTCGGCGTTCGGCAGCCGCAGCTCACACACAAAGCCGGAGGCGTTTCTTGGCCAACGCCAGAAGACCAGAACAAGCCTGGCCTACGTCCCGGTCACGAGAAGAAGCTCTGCGTCCAGGTGGGAGACCACTGGGACCTTGATGCAGTAGTTCCGCTGGCCACCACTTCGCACCCTGGCCACCTTCTTCAATCGGTCCCCACTCGACCACGTCTGCCTATAAACCTTTTCAAAAATGCCTCCCTGGGCGCCGCCATAGTCCTCTTTGGGCTGTGCAAATTTGCGTCTCCCCTCAAAAGTACATTAACAAGGCTGCGCCCTTTGCGTTCGTACTCCCGCGCGCCGCCCATCATGGTGGTGTTTTTTTTCTCTGGGAAAAGGTGGATAGATTCGCTGTTCTTCTCCAGTGGCTCTCCTAAATCTCCGTGGAAGGACCTCATTGGACCAAAATGTTCACGCCCACACGTGCCGCAACTGAGCGTTATCTTCATCTTTTTCTGGCTGATGGAGTGCCGCACTCTTTAAACGCGCACAATCACGTCACAAAAGCCCGTAATGAAAAAACCTGCAGATAAGTGCGCGTTTCACCACACACAACACATATGCTTCTCAACGTTCATTACAGTCTTACAATCAATCCACTTATTACACCTTGCACGCTCAGACAAAATTTACTGAAAGTCCACTACACAGTTCACAGCCAAGCTACAGCGTCCTATCGAAAACTAAGGAAATCACAATACTGGTGAAATTGGAGTTTAAGCACAGAATATTTACAAACAATGTAAGTCCTTGTCTAAGTGGTCTAAGTCTAGAGGCAGCGACCGGTTTTTCAAACTTGACTCTCAGGTTATAGCGTCCCACACCAGACAAACAGCATATTTGTTTCTTTCATCTGAATGCAAAACGAAAACTTTGTAGTGTTTCCGATCAGCCACTTGCCTGTAGTTCGGCCTTATGATAATCTAACAGAGCGACAACTTGATTGCCTTAATACAGCATTGCTTGGACAACAACACTAGCTGTATTCTGCACGTGTTAGCGGTCTGAAAATCTCCATTGCCCTGTTTGGTCACGTCATTGCCTTGTCTAGGCCCAAACGTTTTCGAGACACCAAAAATTGTAACCCGAACGATTTCCTGATAACGTGACACCACATAAAGCACCTGAGCTTTCTCATTGCTCAAAGAGCATTGAAGTGGAGCTAACTTGCTATAGTCCTGTTTACTTCCTGCAAGGATAGCAGTTTTACTGTGAATACAATCGACCTTTATGTTTTCCTGCCATTCATCCTCATCACTTGTTACTGGCTTCACTTGTGACACTGCCATACATACTTGGACAGGTGTTTCTGTCCTTTTGATCAGCTCACTTGTGTAAACCTCCTCGGAACTAAATATGATCTTCTGTCTGTTCATAAGATAGTTACCCACGTGGCCATCAGCCATACCAACAGCATTTGTCACTACAGCTGACTGCACGCAAACAGGCACTACTACTCTCTCTGAGTTTTCCGCTTGGCATGCACACAAGTTACACGCTCCTTCATCTGACTCTGTTTTGCTTTTCAAACTGAATGATTTCGTAGTCGTTTCTTGCTCTTCGCAAGGAACGCTACATTCTTTACTTTGACATGACGTAATCATTACGCCATGTTGAGGCGAGATAACTGTATGTTACTCGACCTTGCCTGTGCCACTGCTTACATCTGGCAGTGTTACGCAGGATGACTCTACAGCTACCACCTTAAAGTCGTCAACAAGACATACGATCCTTGCTTTTGTACTTGTTTTACTTCATGCACTGGAAGAATCGGCATTTCTTCTAGAGACTGCCCCTTGGTTTTCGGATGTGCACTCTGTGCGAACATCAAACGCCCTTTCATCAGGGTTGTCTAGAGGACTCCATACCTCTTCTAAAACTGTGCATTCGGTTGCACCAGTTCGTGTAGCCACATGGCTATATAAGGAACTTGACTGTCCCTTCTCTGAAACTTCCAGTGAAGCCGCATTGATCACGGTTACCAAACCTCGACTGTTCTCGCCCTCACTCTTCCCTTCGACTCTGCCGTCCACTTGTAAGGAATCTGCACCTAAATTTTCACCACAAGCGTTCTCAAGTCTACCATCAAAAAGAGAGACTGAATTACTAAAAAAAGCCCTACTATCGGAGCACATATCGATTACCCGCTTTTTGGAGCTCACATACGAAAATTCCTCTCGCCAGTCTCTACCTTTTAGTGCCCTTGCTTCGGCAAGTTTAAGACGCAGTTGCGGGTTTCGGTTCTCTAATTCAAGCTGCTCCTTCTTCGTGCGTGTCTCCAGTTCAAGCTGCTTTCATTTCTCATGCGTCTTGAGCTCAAGCTGCTACTTCTTGGCTTGTGCCTCCTGTTCAAACTGTTCCATTCGAGCTTCTGGTGCCGCAGCCAGTTTCAGCCGCATCTGAAGCGTCTTTTGCCTTGGCTCTTCAACTTCATTTTCCTTCTTTCTCTGTTCTATTTCAAACTCCATTTCCCCTCTCTCTTTTTGAATGCGCCTCTCGCGTTCTTCACACCAAGCCACCATTTCATCGCCCTTCAGACCCATGCGTCTTGCCAACTCCTCTAGGTCTGCCCAACTCATGGTCGTGTTCTAGTCTGGAGAGGTAAGTGATAAAAATGGTCTCATCCTGTCACGGAAGCCTATTTTCACGAGGCTGTCTAACGAACAAGCTCTCTTGGCGGTTCGTGTAAAATAAAAACCACCGATGACATAACCATAACCGGTAAATGAGCTTACGAGACCATTTCCTTCCACCCAAATTCCAAACACTCAATATATTTTGAAACCCCCAAAAGACAAATATCAGACAAAGAACACAGCATACATAACTCGAAAGAGGTTAGCAAGAAGAACAAACGGCTAAAGACGTTACCAGTGCATGAACATAAATGTTCAGAGGGAAATGAGCCTTGTCACGACATAGCGGGAGGCTGTGCTTGCAGCGGAGACTCTGCTACAAAGGCATGAACGCACTCACGCCAACGATGACAGCGGTGATGAGGGGCTTGCCAATGATGCGACGAAGTAACGGTGAAGCCGCACTCGAGCAGCAGGGGAAATACTAGCGATTAGCTTGAGACGCTCACCTGGTTGACTGGCACGGCAGGATGCGTTGGGCTGGTCGAAGTCACTGACCTTTCGGCGTTCGGCAGCCGCAGCTCGCACACGAAGCCGGAGACGTTTCGTGGCCAACGCCAGAAGACCAGAACAAGCCTGGCCCACGTCAGGTGACGAGACGAAGCTCTGTGTCCAGGTGGGAGACCGCTGGGACCTTGAGGCAGGAGCTCTGCTGGTCGCCACTCCCGCGCCCTGGCCACCTTCTTCACTCGGTCCCGACTCGGCCACGCCTGCCAATAGCTTTGCTGTTTTTCTCCAGTGGCTCTCCTAAATCTCCGTGGAGGGACCTCATAGGACAAAAATGTTCATGCCCACACGCGCCGCAACCGAGCTTTATCTTCATCTTCTTCTGGCTGATGGAGTGGCACACTTTTTAAACACGCACAATCTAATCGCAGTGTGTAACATCCTATGCCATGCTGGTGTTGCCTTGAAACAATCATCCCAGCTTCCAGTTCATATCAATAAGTATCTCATAGCCAGCACATCGAGTGACGTCCCTGTAATCCCCGTCCACATTTGGTCGGAACCGATGAGACCACTTATGCCTTCTTCCCTGACAACAGATCCGTATAGTTGTTATTCAGCCGTGTGTTTTCCAGATTTGTGAATTTCCGCGACGAATGATGAACTTGTTGCACTTCCTTCGATATCTTGGCATTTGGGCGGAATTTCTATGGCTTCTAAGGCAACTTCATTGTGTGAAAACTGACTCTTCAAATGGAGCTGCACAACACGTCGCCTTTGCGCTGCTCGAATTGACTTGGTTCCAGAAGTGTTGAGCACAATGATAGTAAATCCCACACAGAACAACTTTAGTTCATTTGATAGGCTCTTTGTAATGAATGTGCGCAGACTTCCTCCATTAATGACATCTCTGACAAACCTACAAACAAGCTTTCCCTCTGCACAAAGTACAGTTCGGAGACCAGTACCGAAAAACAACTTCAGAGGCTAGAGGTCACTTCCTCCACTTTAGAAGTCTCGCCTGCCGGGTGCACCCGTGAAGTTTACGACAAGACAGCATAAGCTATTCAGGTGTACCTGGCGGTGGAGACCTGTATAAGAGGAAATGAGAAATCAATTGAAAATCTTAAAGAAGACCCACAATACTTTGAAGATAAGTGCCCGCCATAGACGACAGGCCACTATCCTAATAAGGCTTCACAGCGATGAGCTTAATGACCTGCAGATGGTAAAACAAGTCCAGCTAGTCACTCGAAAAAAAACTGGAGGAAGGTTACGAGGATGCTGAAGGAAGCCCGTTATACTGATTGTAGCTGATGCTCTTCGAGAAATATGCATACATCAGGTTTGAAGGAAATACAGGTCTTACGTTTTCGTTCTTCGAATACCTAAATTACAAAGACAGCGTCAAATTAAAAAGCGGTAAAGCTCAGATTACCCAAAGGAAGAAGGCCGATGATACCAAAGTGGCTGCAGACAGGACCACAATTTGAGAAAGCTTCACAGAAATAGCTTTTGCAGACCCTCGTATAACACAAAGCATCATTGATTTTTATACAAAAAAAACTGCTAATATACCACACAAGTCCATCAAGGGGAACAAATTTATTGGCATGGGAGTGGAACAAACGTCGGAAGCACCACTGGAAGACCAAGCACCGGTAAACAGTCCGATTAACCTACATGAATTTACTCGGAACTGATTCAAGAACTCATGAAGAAAGTGTATACTTGGAAATTGTGTGTGTTAGTTTTCTCCACCGTCACTCGCCGCTGTTGGGGCGTGGAGGATATCTGGCACCAAAATGCGGTGAAAAAAAAAGAACGAGCCACCATCCCCGTGGCGAAGCCCTTCTATTGACCTCTTTATCGTTGTTCTGATCTCATCTTAACCTAATGATAATAGTGTCTCTCATGGTCTTTCACATAATATTTAACATGAAGTGGTACCCGCTGGCAGACAAGAGTCTGAGTAGGGAACAAGACGGAATACGGAGACGAATACAAGCGGGATTCTAATGTATCCAGGGACCTTCGGGCGGGATTGCAGGTTTTGCCCTGGCAGGTGCATCACTCTGCGCCGCATGATGCAGAAGTGCCCAAACAATACGAACTTACGACAGTCGTCACCACCAGCTGAAAACGAAGAGAAATAAACTGATCAAGAATTATTTGAAGATCAATGGGAGGCTTTGCTGGTGACGCAAGACCCTGAAAACCAGCTACGCTGGTGAAGTGGGCTCGAGCAGCGGCATTGAGTCGTGGCTACCTGGACCGAGGAGGCCTTCAACCTTAGAGCTGAAGTGCAAAGAGCCTATTCCAAATAAAGTTTTTTTCTCTCTTCGGTAGAGAAAAATTGGCAATCATGATTTTTAATGATACCGAAGGCAGTGAGCATAAGATACAGGGAGTGACATTAGAAATAGGGGATAGATGCAATGTTTGGACGTGAGGGTAAATAACGGAGCTTAGTACATAAGGAAGCACGAAAAATAAGTAAAGGATAGGAGTAACAGGAATGCATCTGTAATGAAAAATAAGGCATTGTAAAAATACAATAAGTATGGCGTTGCGAGAGGGATTTGAAAAGGTGTCATGGTCCAGGGTTCGACACTCGACAATGCGGTCTCGTGCATGAAATCAGAGGATCAAGCAAGATTAGAAATTAAACATAAATTTACTTGCTTTGGGAGCACACGGTAATACCCCGATTCATGGGATACAGGGTCACATTGGATGAACGTGCATCGTTCAAGTGCACGGAAGCTAGCAGCAAGATAAAATTTGGGGAGCGATTGCGAAAAATGGGAGCGAAGAGTTGGGCTAGTAAAGTTTTCAGCTACTTGTACATGAAGAATGTTGACACTAAGTGGAGGAAGCGAACTCTAAAATTATCAAGCAAGTATTTAGATAACAGAATATCAAACCAAAAAGAAATACCGGTTAAGAAGAAGGTGAAGGAAACAGAGAAGAATATATGGTGGATTGGAATGCTTACGAAATCATCACTCGAGACCTAACTTTCAAGCAGTAAATTGCACAAGAAAGGTCTCTGATAATTCTCGTTATAGTTCTGCGCTATTCGAGGCCAGAACGGCAGCATTGTGGACCAAGACGTACCGAGCAAAATACGAAGGCATAGACACGTTATGTAGCGCGTGTGGAGAAGGGGAAGATACGGCTTAACATTTGATAATGTTCTGTAAAGAGCATGACCCTATAGTCGAAGATAATCGAGTGGAATTTTCCGAAACATTAGGGCTTAAGGAAAGAGTAGGCGAAATGAACTTTTAATGAAACAAGTGGTGAGGAGGCGAATAGAACCATGAGGAGAAAAACTGAGTGGTGGCTACAATTAAGGCGCGAGTGACATTCAGTCGTTCAACACACAATGATTGTACTGAACTTCATGGCTAGGTGGCATGAGCTGCCACCTAATCTATAAGGCACAGCCGGATACGTCCATCTATCCATCCATTCATCCGTCCATCCGTTCGTGCGTCCTTCCATCCATCCATCCATCCATCCATCCATCCATCCATCTATCCATCCATCCATCCATCCATCCATCCATCCATCCATCCATTCATCCATTCATTCATCCGTTCATCCGTCCATCCGTTCGCCCGTCCGTCCGTTTGCCCGTCCGTTCGTTCGTCCACCCGTCCGTCCATCCATCCATCAATCCATCCCTCCCTCCATTCACCACCTTACTAGCATGAACTGGTCGCGCGGTACCCCGCTTCCACTTTTTGCCCGCGCTCTTTTAGCACGTTCAACCAGTCTGCACGCGCTGTTGCATAGAGGACCGTCACGTACAGCGTCCCCTGTGGCTTCCTCCAAAAGTTTAAAAAGATAGTAAAAACGGTTTCATTATGAGAATCACACCAGAACCTAGAGCAATTAATTGACAACCTTTGCAGCACCAAGCAAGTCGAACCCAATGTCTTTGAGCGAGTGCTATGTGCGTGTCCACGGTGAATAGCCGCATTTATCAAACTCACTTTAAACAATAAGTGTTACGAGTATTGTGA
This sequence comes from Rhipicephalus microplus, assembly GCF_043290135.1. NCBI lineage: Eukaryota > Metazoa > Arthropoda > Arachnida > Ixodida > Ixodidae > Rhipicephalus > Rhipicephalus microplus. Next base: position 87,635,833 of record NC_134700.1, read on the forward strand.
GGTAAGCGGTGAAGTAAAGGAAAAATGCAGAAACCCCAGCGCCTCTAAAGCTCCGCATTCAACTCTCTTTCCACATGCATCCACAGAATAGCTCACCGTCCGTCCACATAACGTGCCGCGGGCGCCAAGTAACATTTCAGTTCTTTTCACTAACATACGAAGTGTAGTCCGTAACCACGATTCTATTTCTTGTGCTGCTGACACTACTGCCTCTGACATTATTGTATTAACTGAGACTTGGTTGAACGAATCTGTACGGGACAGTGAAATTTTTTCTGCTCAAAAGTGCTACAATATTTTCCGATGCGATCGCTCCTCAAAGCGTGGCGGTGGTGTCTTAGTTGCTGTTAACCACAATTTTGAATGCTCACAAGTCAATGTCACTACAAATCTTGAGTTCACTTGCGTCCAAATATCTGTTTACTTCACGAAGTTTCTACTTAGTGTATGTTATCGTCCGCCGTCTACGCCACTAGGCTTTTGTAATGATCTTCACGACACTCTTAACACCATTCACACAAAGTTTTCTAATCAGCAGATATTTCTTTTCGGTGACTGCAATTTTCCCGATGTTAACTGGCAGTCACCCGCTATCTCAAGTGAAGAAACATGCGAATCATCAAATTTTGTGGCACTCTGTTCAATGTTTTCCTTGACTCAGGTTATCACTGAGCCAACAAGAATAACTGATTCCACGTCTAACACACTTGACCTATTGTTAACAACAGCTCCCAATCTTGTCACCGACATCAGATATTTACCGAAAATTAGCGATCACTCCGTAATACACGTAATGTTGAATGTCCCAACTCGTTTGTCCCGTAATAACCCTAAGGTTATTTACGATTACAGAAAGGCTAACTTTTCGGCCATTAATGATGGGCTGAAGATTTTTCTGGATGAGTTTCTTGTTGGTTTCGACGAGAGATCGGTCACTGAAAACTGGCACCTGTTTAAAAGTACAATTCACAATTTAATTAAACATCATGTTCCCCAAAAGGTCATTACCACTAACCGTCAGTTTCCATGGTTCAGCCGTGCATTAAAACGCCTTGCTAACAAAAAAAAGGCGTTTCTTCATCAGAGCAAAGCAGTCTCGAAAATTGGAGCACTGGTCAACACTTAAGGATGTCATATGTACATATAAGAAAGCTTTAAAGCAAGCAAAACATAAGTATATGAATGTTACATTACCTGAACTACTTTCCGCAAACCCTAAAAAATTCTGGAGTCTGATTAAGGATACAGATGATTCGACAATTTATCTTATTGATTTGCAGTCAAACTGAACTAGCAACGCTGATTGCGCCGCCGCTCTGAATGACACGTTTGCAAAAGCATTTTCCAGTTGTACTAACTCGTCACTCCCTGCCTGTCACACTCGTTATGATTTCCCCATGGACCCTGTTAATTTTGATTTTGATGGCATTGTACGCATTATTGAGAGCTTAAAATTATATTCTAGTTGTGGTCCCGATGACATTAATACAAAAGTGCTGAAAAACACCTCGGTTTATTCTGCTATAATATTGTCCAAAATATTTAATCAGTCTCTTCAGTCAGGGGAGATTCCAGATGACTGGAAAATAGGTAAAGTGATTCCACTCCACAAATCTGGTGACAAACATTCTGCTTCGAACTATCGCCCCATTTCGTTAACAAGTATTTCTTGTAAAATATTTGAACACGTCATCGCTTCCCACTTGACAACATTTCTTGAATCATTCTCATTTTTTTTCACCTGAGCAACATGGCTTTAGAAAATTATTTTCGTGTGAAACGCAGTTGGTAGCCTTCACAAACGACCTTCATTCTGTACTTGATAATGGTTTCGCGGCTGATTGCATATTCATAGACTTTTGTAAGGCATTCGATAAAGTTCCCCACAGCCTGCTTCTTCACAAACTAAGCCAACTGAATATCGATCCTAACGTTCTTAAGTGGATTAAATGTTTTCTAACAGATCGCTCTCAATTTGTTCATGTTAATGGTTTCAACTCTTCAACTCTACCTGTCACTTCAGGCGTCCCACAAGGCTCAGTTTTAGGTCCACTGCTTTTTCTTATATATATTAATGATCTGCCTAGCAATCTGACTTCTTCTGTGAAACTTTTTGCCGATGACTGTGTTATCTACCGCGAAATAAAAAATGCTACTGACGTTTCTTTGCTTCAACAGGACCTTGACGCTATCGATAATTGGTGCTCGACTTGGCATATGACACTTAATATTAATAAATGTAAAGTAATGCGGTTCTAACGCCAACGTAAATTAAACCCTTCCTCTTACAATATAAGCAGCTCCCCATTGCTACCAGTGTCGTCCTATAAATACCTCGGGGTTATTTTAACAGCGGACCTGAGTTGGAATATGCATGTCTCCTCTATTATCTTAAATGCTAACCGGACGCTTGGTTTTATTCGGCGACATTTTTCTCTAGCCCCCACTTCTGTTAAACTGTCATTGTACAAGTCACTTGTTCGATCTAAACTCGAATACGCGTCTTCAGTATGGGATCCATGCAATAATTCACTAATAAATGCACTTGAAGCAACCCGAAACAGAGCATCGCGTTTCATCCTTCACGATTACGGCCGTTTATCAAGCGTAACGCGAATGAAAGCAACTCTATCTCTTGAACCACTCGCACTGCGCAGAAAGATATCGCGCATGTGCCTTTTCTTTAAAATCTATAAATTGAACGCCACCCTTAAAACTGCTCTTATCTTACCCCCTGCTCATGTTTCATTGCGCATAGATCATTCTTGCAAAGTTGGTATCCCGAAATGTCGCACTGTATCATATTCAAATTCGTTTATTCCTAGAACTACATCAGAGTGGAATCGCCTGCCACCATCCCTAGTGCTTACTAACAATATTGACCAGTTTAGGAAAAAAGTGTCTGATTACTTCACTTCTGTGTAGCTTGAACTTTTTTTTCCAGTGTTTATTTACCTTATAATTTGTCATATGCATGCAGTTGCCAATGTTAGTTTTGTTATCTTTTCATGCTAGAGGCAATACCTGTGTAGATTTGTGTTAAACTTTTGTATACTTCTACGCACCGCTGGATACTTGTTTGTTCAGTGTTTTTGTATATTTGCACATATGTGTGCAATGTATGTACAATTCGAACACATTTGAACATCCTGATCCTGTACCACTCCCCTCAACAATGCCCTCTGTGCCATGAGGGTACCTGAAATAAATAAATAAATATGACAACAAAGGCGAGGTGACGATGCGAACGCTATATGTATGTTACCGGTAAAACGCGCATCGCCTGTGGAGGTTGTGTCTTCTCAGAGCTATCGCCAATCCACCACCACCCTTTCGCGTGCGTTTGTATATAGCGTTCGTATTTAGATTGCTTGGATGCCATGTTTTCCGCGCAGCTTGAAATTTATCTGGAGGTCACTGTGAAGAGACTAAACTTCCGTCTATCCTGTTGAGTCCCTGGTACGATTGCAATGCACAGTTTAGTTTAACAAAAGTTTCACTTTTGCCGATGTTTTCACAGGTTCTAAACAACATAGTAACGTAGGTGCATGCCACCTTTTATTATGTATAGTTCCTTTAATAGCATAATATTGCGCACAGAGACGAAAAAAAACATTTTATGCCCACTCCAATCATGCATGTTTTTCGTAGCGCATATGTTTCATTTCGAATAACATATACATGCCGTTGATCACGCCGCGTGTTCACTTATTAGAATGTCGCTTTGGTTGTTTCGACAGCTCGATTGGTCTTCGTCACGTTATACAATACTAACTAAGATCAAGTATGTTCTTGGTTTCGCCGATATTTTCTTCTGATAACCACGTGTAATTTTGCGACATCAGAAATTTTATTGGCGCATTGGTTCTTTTTTCAACTCGCTTTTATAGCGGCAGCTGTAGATTGCCCGCCGCTCAGGAGCATGCAAGAATATATTTTATGTGCCAAAACCACGGTAATATTAAAACGCAAGCCGTGTTGTGAGACTCCATATTATTTGAAGCCACATGAGGTTTTTTAACTTCTACGTGAAATTATTCCAAGTATAAGGTGGAATAACGAACAGAGGTTGCGCACACACCAAGTACCACTTCTGCTTACATTGAACGTCATCCCATCATACGCTTGCAATACGAAAAACCAAATACGCCCTACCTGCCATTCATACACCTAAATCTAAGCACAGTGTTTCTACGTTTCGCTCACATGGCACTGCAGCTGGCGTATACGAGAATCGAACTCAGGACTTCCATCCTAGCATCGCACCACCTAAGTTTCCTAACCTATCAGTGGTGGTTGCTTGCAAAACCTCTACGTGTAAATGCTCAGCGTGAACACGCAGCATAATTTTGATGACACTGAGCGCCTACAAGAGGTCTACTGTCACCAGCGGAATAAAACACTTGCATGGCTCACGATACGGTATTTTAACAAAGGGGTAATAAGCTAGGAAGCTCAGCTAGCTTCGCATTACAAATGGTTGTCTCGGAAAGCCGGTGCTCATCTCGAAATGTACAGCGGTTGCTAATTATTAGTATAGCTTCAGTTTACAAACGCACTGCCTTTTAATATGACCCTGTTTGTCACGTTTCTCCTCGTTAATAGTTGGCGATATTGTGCACGACAAGACGTTTTTCAAAGTGACACCAGAGAAAAAGTATCGACGAACTGCCATAATCCACTCTTGATGTCTTTGCTCCTCTTACTGCTTGCATTGGAAACGGCAAAACATTACGGGTAATTTTCAGCTCTGAGGCAATTTTAAACTTTTGTAGCAGCTCACAATGCAGCAAAAGTGTGTGCCTGTTTTTCAAGATCACGAAAGAGTGGTGCCTATAGCGTGCGAAATGCGAAATGAAAGCCCCAAGGGACCCGCTTTTCTTGCGCGAAATGGGAAAACCAAGCAAGCGTGACCCGTCCAAGCAACCCGAGTTTGGCCCTCTCTCCACTGAGACGGCAAACCACGCTGCGCAAAGTTGAGCCTGTCTTCAAGTGGCACTTGTGTTTATTGTATTATATATGACGTAGTCGTTTTTTCTGCGACTTTTGAACAGCACAATGAGTGGCTTGAGGCGGTTCTTCTTGCTATTCCCACTGCCAGCCTGTCCCTGAAACTGAAAAAGTGTTATTTTGGATATGAGGAACTCAAATTTTTCGGCCATATTGTCAGCAGCAGTGGTATTCACCCTAACCCTGAGATGGCTATGGCAGTTGCTTTGTTCCCGATACAGAACACAAAGCATGATGTACGCGGCTTTTGAGCCTTTGTGCTTAATGCCACCGCTTCACGCCAATTTTTTCGAAAAACGCCGATCCTCTACAACAACTCGTCAAGAACGAGGTCGCCTTCATCTGGGGTCCCGAAAACTTTGACGCTTTCCGCAACTTTCAACAATGCTTACAAACGCCGCCGATCTTTGGCAACTTCGACACCGAAGCAGACACAGAAGTCCGCACTGACTCGAGTAACCTTGACCTCGGAGCTATTATTGTACAACATCAAGATGGCGTGGAACGCGTCATCGCCTACACTAGCTGAACGTTATCATCTGCCTAGAAGAACTATTCGATGACTGAAAAAGAATGACTGGTGGCTGTATAAGAGCCATAACGGAATTTAGACTATTTTTGTACAGACGCCCCTTTTGAATTATCAGTGACCGCCACTCTCTTTTCTGGCTAGCGCATCTGAAAGATTCTTCGAGCCGCCTCGCAAGATGGAGCCTTTGGTTACAGGAATTCGATATTACGATGGTTTACTAGTATAGTCAGAAACACACCAACGCTGACTGTCTTTCCCGCGAACCCTACGAGAACGCTGCAGAAGACAAGGATGAATACTTCAGCTGCCTTGCTATTTTCGCATCATTAAACGTGGCTGAGCATCAACGCAAAGACTTATAACTACAACCACTGATCGAATACCTTGAGGGACATCACCCAGAATCCCGACGTCAGTTTGCGCGTGATTTGTCATCATTCTATCTACGCCAAGACATCATTTGCAAGCGCAACTTTCATCCAACAAAAACTGTTTACATCTTCGTCATTCCTGCTGCCCTGCACGTTGATATTTTGCGCGCTTGTCAAGACGAGCCATAGTCAGGGCATCTTGGTTTCGCGCGTACTCTGGCGCGTATCAAGCACAAATACTACTGGCGAAAACTTACAAAAATCATCCGGCAGTAGGTCAAGACATGCACAGCTTGCCAGCGTTACAAAAATGCAACGACGAAAGCAGCCGGCCTGCTTAAGCCTCTACGATCCCCTCAAGCACCTTTCAAAAGGGTCGGGATGGATTTACTCCCTACATTTCCGAAGTCTACGACTGGTAACCGCTATATTGTAGTTGCCACCGACTACATGACAAGATACGGCGATACACAAGCCACCCAGAGAATAACTTTTTTCGATGTAGTAAAGTTTTTTACCGCTCTCCGCCGCCGTGCTGCCGCTGTCGTCATCACAGATTGTGGTACTACTTTTACGGCACAGTTGCTCTGAGAGATCGTGTTGCTGAGCGGCACGACACATCGAAATCTAACTGCGTACCACTTGCAGACTAACGGGTTAATCGAACGCCTTAACAAAACGATTGCAGATATGTCGCTAAAGACCACAAGAATTGAGACAAAATCCTCCCGCATACAACATTTGCCTACAACACGGCGCTGCAGGAAACAACCGGGTTTGCTCCTTTTCGTCTGGTTTATGGCCGCGACGTCACCACAATGCTTGACAGCATGTTGCAACCAACTCGGCCGGAAAAGATTACCCCGGACGCAAATGCGTGCCGAAGACACCCGGCAGCTTGCGCGCTTTCGCATTTTATAGCGGCGAAATCAAGATGCTCACCGGTACAACACTCACCACAGAGCAGTAATATATGTACCGGGTGACCTGGCCCTGGGTTTGGACTTCCATACGCCAACGTGGGAGCTCAGACAAATTATTATGTCAGTTCTTTGGACTCTACCGAGTTCTTCATCGCCTCGTGGAAGCCAACTACCTAGTTTTCTCAGCAGACACGTCGCACCGTTTTCGTAGACCACGTTCCTCCTATGTTGTTCCTGTCTCCAGGATGAATGAAGCCTTACTATTCGCGTTGGCTGCAAGTCACGAACTTTGTGATGTGGCACTTGCTTTCAAGCAATAGTAGATTTATTTCTCGCTTCTTTTTTTTTCATCTCGCTCTTTTTCCTCTCAGCGGACACAAACATTTTCGACTACATTTTTTTCAGTCTCTCGGCATTTATGCGACGCTTCTTTTTCTTCTTTTTTTTTGTTTCGCAATAGGGTAAGGCCACGCTGTGTTGGGAGCATGTAAAGTTCATCTTCCTCTGTTTCGCACAACGTGCAGGTTTGGTTTGGGAGGTCCAAGGAGCCACCTCAAAACACCTCTCCTGGAGGAAGAGTCCGTTTGACGCAAACATTTATCAACAATAGCTCGAGAGCACTTAACCCAAAATATAACGAGTCCTATCTCTCGGATACAGTTAAGAAAAATGTATACGCTATACCTTCATCAGTATTCATGCAGTCCTATCACTCAGTCCCTGCACAGAGTTGGTCACAGAGAGTTGCCAAGAAGCGCGAGCTCACCCCTTACCATTGCGTAGGAGCCTGGGTGTGAAGCATGGGTTTGATGTCACCGTAGTTGGCCTCGGCGTTGGGCAGCTACACTAACCGTAGGAGAAGCAGCCTTCCTAGGGTGCTGATGGACGCTGCACTAGCTGCCGTCGCACCAGTTGACGCTACATTTTGCCACATCGGGCCCGAGGCAGACTCCCGGCCAGATAGCCCCGCCTGAGCTCGAGCCCGAAGATTAAAAGCACAGACATTTCCACGGGCATGGGAACGTCAGCGTAGCCTGGTAGTCTTGGAGCTCCTCAGGTCACCGGACGATGGATGTAAGAGCCCTAATTCGGGTCCGAAAGCCGACCGCCCTGATGAGTGGCTCGTCTTTTTCTTCCCAGTCTTGTGCGTGCTTCGAACAATGCTGCGTCTGCCTCGAATTCACTTCAGTCATTTATTATTATTTATTAACATTCGTGCCAGCTTCTACTTCCTTGAGACTTCCAACTTCGTTCATGGTGCCCACTTCAGATTCTGCTCACCCCATTTCAAGTTCCATGCACTCCTCCCGCTATAAATTCTTCGCACTTCATCACAGAAGCCCCCCCCCCCCCCTTTTCATTTTAGTTTAAAAAAACTGCTGCTAAGTGCGCGTTTGGCACCACATCACAGATTCACTATACATGTCCCCTACACAGTCCACTAAATTATCCAAAGGTCCACATTCACTAACCACTAAATACAGATCGTCTAAATGTCCACACTTCCAAACTGTGGATGCACGCAATCGGACTTGAAAGTTATAAAACCCAGTATCAACCTGTTGTACACCCCACTATTTTGTACATATAGACACTGCCATGCAAAACTGTACACCATGTCACCATTCAGATTATATGCGAGTTCATATTCTCAACTATATACAAGAGATAACCTTGCGTGGTCCGCACTGAAGATCCAAAAGAGCCATCGGTAATTTAGGCTTGACGCTCAAGTTATAGCTTCCCACACAAGACGCAAAACAGCCCTGATCACCTGGCTGGAGGCAAGAATGGGATGACCTTGAAAGAATTTTCAACAGTGGGCTTGCCTGCACCTACAACTGCGGACCATCAAATGCTCAGCCATTGAATGGCTAGCGTCAATGCGGGATTGTTTGCCATCCTGTTGGACGCGTTGCCTTCAAGCACACCAGTACAATAGTGTCTTAATGATTTACTTCTTCCTAAGAATGCCTTGCTTTGACTCGTCAACTGCTGATGACATTTGCCCCCCAAGATTCCCAACAGGAGAAGTCTTTCTTCGACACTGCAATGAACTGGTGAAATATTACTCTTTCCAAGATCACTTCCAATTCGTTCAACGGCCTTTTTCACAATAATCCTCAAAACAGTCAACTCTTTCATCTGGATAAAATTGCCTGCTCTCATTATCGCATATTGCTGACGGACACAGCGATCCTGTTATAGATTCTTTGACGACTGCTTCTGCACTATTTCTCAATTCTCTCGGACAACTCGCTTCTCCGTTTACCAGACACAATCTCGCTCTATCTTGAGAAGGCTTGTGTACAGGGTGTTCTACTATACCCATGTCATCCACTACTACAGCCTATGATACACGGCATACGGCCACCGATCGGCTTTTTGTTGCAGTAGGTATAACTGAAGACTCAGTGTCTTCACAAGCCCGTACATTAGTGCTGCCTCGTAGCGTATGCCCTGCCAAAGTCAATGTGGCCTGTATTGCACATTTGCAGATAGCCCTATCACTTGCAAATGACCTTGAACATTCTTTTGTGGGTAATTTGTTATAGCCTCTGTCTGCCCCTGACCTGAGAGGATCATTGGGCTTCCTTCTAGTAATTCCAGGTGCCTCGCTGCCAATATTTTTACCATGCTTTAGCTGAGATTCATTCTTCACCGAAATCATCTCGAGAGGTTCCAAGTCATTTATCCCAAAAGACCAAAACTCGCTTCAACCGAACATTTCCTCTCTGTAGCTGAACACTGACATGCTAGTTCTTTCCGTTTCTATCTGCACTTTGATACCTCTGTGAACTCAAGCGTTTGTAGAAGGGCTTTCCGCTTCCGGTCCTCACATTCTAACTGTTCTATGAGCAATTTCTTTTCTCGTTCTCGTTCGGCAGCCTTCTCCCCACGAGGTAGCTACTGTTTTAAGTTTACATTAATGATGACATTGTTGATGGGATGTATGTTCAACTACATTTATTTGTGCACGACTCTATTGTATACAAAAAATGAAGAAAACGATAAGGACCATATTGAATTGGAAGCTGACCTTACCAGAATTATGAAGTGGTGCGAGAAGTGATTGATTGATATGTGGGGTTTAACGTCCCGAAATGACCATATTGATACAAGTCATCATTAACATCAACGAATGCATCATAACGTGCACCTAAATCTCAGCACACGGGCCTACAAAAATTCCACCTCCATCGAAAACACAGCCGCCACAGCTGGGATTCGAACACGCAACCTGCGGGTCAGCAGCCAAGTACCTTAGCCACTAGACCACCGCTGTGGGGTGGTGCGAGAAGTGTAAAATGCAATTTAACGTTATAAAATGTGTTCATGTGTCTTCTACTAAATAAATAAATTGGAATAAACGCATTATTTTTTGAACAGTGACGTTAATCATCAGCAACCGATGTGTAAGTACCTGGGTGTATATTTTGCGAGCGACTGCTCTCCAAATGCGCATGTGCGTGCCGTGGTTGCGAGAGCTGCCATAGCACTAAATTTCATTCAGCGGACTCTCATATACTCACCTGTCGCTTTAAAAAATATTCCTTATATTTCATTTCTACGCCCAATTCAGGGATACGCGTATTATGGGCGAGATACACAACAAAGGCTCTGATTCATCTCATTGAGAGAGTACAGAACCGAGCGGCAAGGTTCGTACGAAGGCGCTACAAGCTTGGCGACATCTGTTCTGAAATTAAAAACGTGCTGAAATATATAGCGCTTTTTTTCACGGAGAAGAAAGGGGCACTTGAAAATTTCATTTTAGATATACTACCAAAAAATTCGGAAGATCCCACGCATCTGGGAATCGGCATTATGCGAAGCATGTGGAAGGAAGGTGACCGTCAGTTTTTTTTTTATTGAGCGACACGTCAGAAAATGACGCTAAATATATGTGCAAATTTTGCACGCACAGGCATATGTTGAAGAGTTGCAGATGTTTATATAAGCAGTTGCTAGCACTTGCGCAGCGATTCCAACTGGAGCATGCGTATTAGCAACACCAGAAGCTGATATGAAGCGCTGATGCTTGCGAGGATGCTGGCCCTGGACACTGTACATAAATCAACTTCAGCGCCTGAGAAATACCCACAATTGACGTTAAGCCGACGTGACGTCTCTATCAAAGGAGTACAAATTGTAATGTTTGTAAAATTCGGTAGACGGCACTGGAACCGCAATTGACGTTTCACGAAGATCAGCACTTATTTGAAAAATAGTTCCGAGACTTGGTGTAGCTCTGTGGTAAAATGCATCATTGGCGCGCAGAATGGTTGGATTCAATTGCAGCTTGGACACAGACATACATCGGTGGGCCGCTACGGATGTTGGGTATTTCTTGAAGTTCGCGTGTTAAATTCTCCGTGTGTGCTCTTGTCATTCCTCAAGAGATACTAAGTGTCAATCACCTGTGGCATATACTTGCATACCAGCGGCACATACTCACCCGTGGTTGCGTGCTACTGACTGGGGAGAAGTTTTCGACGACGTACACGATGGAATTGTGGCGTTATTCATGTCTTGACCAGCGCGTCATATTCGGCAAACCATCTTATCCTACCATGCTAGTTTTATTCACGTCAAGTTAAAGGGTTGAACTCGAGAGCACCAAACGAAGAAGTTGGATAGTTCGCAAAGGAATGCTTCGCATTTAAAACACTCGCATTAACCAATATAAGTACCACCGCATCATCTGTTCAATGTATTCGCTCATTCACTTTAAATTCTAGCATACCGCACTAGAATGAACCTAAATGCTAAGTTTTTTTGTTCACACTGTAGTAAAGTCGAATCATTTGCCTTGCGACCAAGTGTTCTGTTATAACGATGGCTTACTTTTTTACAAGCTGCAAACCCCCTGCTTACAAGCCTTCTGGCAAAACATAGTATTCATGAATAAGTAAATGAATAAATAAGTAACATTTATACATATATTTACCGTCATTTTATGACGTGTCCCGCAATAAAACTTTAGAAAACGGTCACCTTCACCGCGCATGTTTCGCATAACGTCGATTCCCAAGGTGAGTGGAATCTGCTGAATTTTCAATTTTTCAATTTATCGTGTCAGTGCTGCCAGTGTTGGTTTTTTTTAACCCTCTCCTGGCTAAATAAATGTCCATTCTCAACGTTTCGAGGTAATTGATTGATTGATTTGTGGGTTTTAACGTCCCAAAACCACCATATGATTATGAGAGACGCCATAATGGAGGGCTCCGGAAATTTTGACCACCTGGGGTTCTTTAACGTGCACCCAAATCTGAGCACACGGGCCTCGACATTTCCGCCTCCATCGGAAATGCAGCCGCCGCCGCTGGGATTTGAGCCCTCGACCTGCGGGTCAGCAGCCGAGTACCTTAGCCACTAGACCACCGCGACGGGGCGTTTCGAGGTAATCAAGAACAACAAATCCTTGTGGCTTGAATTCACATAACATTACTAGGTATTCATATGAGTATATGCCTCATGTGTCTGGGGTAACGTGTTTGATGACGTACGTGACAGAATTTTTGCGTTAATGATGCATGACCAGACAGACATTTTCGTCCGACCTTCTCACCCTTCCATGTCATTTTTTTGGTTTTGACCGCGTAAGGGGGCCGACCACAAGAACACCCCGACGTAGGCCAATAGACAGACACACTGGAAGACACACAGAGAGACACACAGAGGGCAAGCATAGATAGATAGATAGATAGATAGATAGATAGATAGATAGATAGATAGATAGATAGATAGATAGATAGATAGATAGATAGATAGATAGATAGATAGATAGATAGATAGATAGATAGATAGATAGATAGATAGATAGATAGATAGATAGATAGATAGATAGATAGATAGATAGATAGATAGATAGATAGATAGATAGATAGATAGATAGATAGATAGATAGATAGATAGATAGATAGATAGATAGATAGATAGATAGATAGATAGATAGATAGATAGATAGATAGATAGATAGATAGATAGATAGATAGATAGATAGATAGATAGATAGATAGATAGATAGATAGATAGATAACTTTATTTCTATCGTCACTGAATTCACGTCGTTTTAGAGGAGAATGCTAGTGGGCCGCTCCCATGTTCAGACAGGAGACGGTGAGGCCTAGTTTCACCACGACGAGGTCGGCTTTCTGGGCAGCCCCGAAAGATCAGACTTGGGAATCATGCGATGGAGTTCACCTTCAGGGAAACAGTTATGCTATTCTTGTAAAGAGGAGAACCTCCAAGGCATGTGCATAAAGCACATAGCACCACTTTGTGGGGAAAGTGCTGACTTATGTGAGTAAAAGCTGGAATTGAAGAGGCTGTGGTATGTTCCCACGTGAATCATATGAAGAGTGCAAATGGCATTGTTTTGTTTCAAAAGAAGTGGAAACAACATTATTAATAGCTGTGTTTGACTTACAGTAAAACTACAGTGATAACACGTAGCTTTTGTTACGTTTTAAACTTTACTATACTAAAATTAGCCGGTAGAGCCAGGTTTGAAACTTAAAAATTTATAAATTCGTGGTAGGGTAGTGTGCTCAGTGTGAGAGTGATATCTTGAAAACATGGCTTCGCGGAAGTAGTGATTTCCTCCTAATAGACGTTATCTTGAAAGAATAGCATTTGGTTTGCTTCAATGAAACAATCTTTACAGAATCTAACATGCGTCCTGTGATACACTTGAATAGTGCCTTCACGGTTTAGCGAATAATTGCTGCAGTGAAAACACTTTACAGGAGCCCCCGTGCGAATCTATAATATATAATTGTACAATAATACATAATTAATACATAAGAAAGGACTTCACAAGGACTTGAAAAATTACAGGCCATTCAGCTTCCTCTCCGTAGTATACAAGCTATTTACAAAGGCTAACAGAATTAAAACAACTTTACAATTCAATCAACCAAAGCAACTAGCAGAATTTCAAACAGGCTACTAACAATCAGCCACATTCATACTATCAATCAGGTAATAGAGAAATGCTCAGAATATAGCCAACCACTATACATAGCCTTCATAGATTATGAGAAGGCATTTGATTGAGTAGAAACGTCAGCAGTCATGCGAACACAGCGAAATCAGGGCGTGGACGAAGCATATATAAACATCCTGAAGAAATCTACAGAAGATCAAATGCCACCATAGTGCTTCATGAAGAAAGCAACAGAATATTTAACAAGAAGGGGGTAAGGCAGGGGGATTAAACCTCCCCAATGCCATTTCTTGCGTGCGCACAGGAGGTTTTTGGAAGCCTATAACGGGGAAAGATAGGTATAAGAGTTAATAGAGAGTACCCTGCGCTTCGCCTATGACATTGCAATGCTGAGTAACTCAGGGGACGAATTGCAACTCATGATTTTAAAGTTAGAGAAGGTGAGCAGAAAGAGAGGTCCTAAAATTAATTTTAAGAAAACGAAAGTAATGTACTACAACCTCGGAAGAGAGCAATGCTTCGAGATAGGTAATTACGCACTCGAAGTAGTGAAAGGCTATGCGTACTTATGACAGGTAATAACCGCGAGCCGAACCACAGGATTGAAGTAACTAGAAAAATAGGAATGGGGTGGAGGACATTTGGTAAGCACTCTCAAATGATGACAGGTAGATCACCACTATCCCTCAAAAGGCAGGTATATGACAGCTGCATCTTGCCGGTACTTAGCTACGGAGCAGAAACCTGGAGACCTAGAAGGAGGGTTCTGCTTAAATTGAGGACGATGCAGTGAGCAATTGAAAGGAAGATGGTAGGTGTAACTTCCAGATACAAGAAGAGAGCAGAGTGGATTAGGAAACAAACCGGGGTTAAGGATATCATAGTTGAAATCAAGAAGAGGAAATGGACATGGGCCGGGCATGTAGCACGTAGACAGGATAACAGCTGGTCATTAAGGGTAACTAACTGGCTTCCCAGAGAAGGCAAGTGGGTTAGGGAGAGACAGAGGGTTAGGTGGGCAGATGAGATTAAGAAGCTTGTGGGTATAAAATGGCAACAACAAGCACAACACCGAGTTGACTGGTAGAATATGGGAGAGTCATTTGTTCTGCAGTGAACGTAGTCAGACTGATGATGATGATGATGATGATGATGATGATGATGAAGCGTGAAACAAAATGCTTCATAATTTTCAACATTTTAGGATTGAATGAAAATGAATGTGAATACAGCAATATTCACTGGAATATTCGAAGCGTTGTAATATCAGCACAAACCTAAGTAATTCACAGGATATGGGAGTCCCAACTCAAAGCACCCGATATGGGCGTGTGTTTTGAGAAGGCACTTTTTCCGGCAGGCCAACGTGGTCGGTCTGGTACAACAGGAGAACCTATAAAACGGGCTAAATTTTTACGTCTTGGTGTCGTCGTTCTTCTTTTGGGTAATAAGAAGGTGGGTGCGGGTTGTTTGTCGTGCATGCAACGCCAGGGCAATACCGTCAAGGGCGTATTCGCTGATGCTTGACGCTGTAAACAAAATTATGTAATGAGGGGCAATGAGAGTTCATGGCCAAAAAGCAGGAAATATGTGTAGTAAATAGCATTGTCATGACACAAGAAATTGTATTTAAATGTCCCGTAAGATGGAGTAAGGTTTCAGTCAACGTGGACATGAGGTAACATGCCGCAAGTATTTCTGTAATTGTACGGTTCAGACGCTCTATGAGCCCTTTCGTCGGCGGATGGCATGATTTAGCAAGCTTGCGTTTCATTGCACATTACTGCAGGATGTCCGACATGGCTGCTGATATAAATGCGCGGCTATGGTCCGTAAGAAGCTGGTGCGGAGCTCTGTGTTGCAAGATAAGATTGTGTAGAAGAAAATTGTGGTGCATCTTGGTGGAAATGCTTGTGTTATGGCGTAGCACAAGGCGCAGTCTATGGTCGCAGCTTCACACTTGTTGACGGAGGAAGAGAGACGAGAAGGGCTGAGAATATCTGAGCCAACGCGGAAAATTGGTTCTGACCTCGTGTCGAGTGATTGAAAGCACCCAGTGGGTGTTTTGCGGTGTCGACACACCCCGCAACGTATTGTCTGATTGAGTGTGCAAGCCCTGGCCAAAAGAAGGGTCGACAGATCCGGTCGTATGTGTGCGACCCATGGAGACCGGCAGCTGGGTAACGGAGGAGACGCAAGCTTCGGTGTCCACAATGTTGTTCGATTCATCCGCCGGATAGCGAGATCAGAATTCAGCGTATTTGTAAAGGCGCCCAGGCTTGAACGGCACCTCAAAGCTGTAATCTTGCAGTCACAAAGCCCAGCCACCAAGCCGGCCAGAAGGATCTTTTATTGTGAGTTAACATGAGAGAACCGAGGAGTAATTTTCGCAGCAGATGGCACATCACGTGAAGAGCATGTCATCACAACTTGCCGCCCTTGCTTCATCCGCTCTCCTCGACTCGTGGCACAGATGGAAATGCGTCACCGCTATTTCCATCCTTCCGATCGATGGTCGTCTGCCCTCGATCGAGAGGATTCAGCGTCAAATTCTTCAACAATGGTTGGATTGACGTGGCTAGAAAAGAGGCTGCCGGCTTAACAGCCACGTGTTTTAGTTTCGCGGTAACAAATGGATGTGTTTCGTGTGACAGTGGAAGAGACGAGTGGTTTTCAGTCGCATAAGCACGCTGCATAAGCTTAGGAGTCGAAAGTGCGCATGAGGATTCCGTGAGCGTAGCTACGGCTGTGTGCATGTTACGTCTCCGCTGCTGCGCCGAATCAAACTAAAAACGTGACTATTAAGTCCACGGAGCAGTGGAATTTCGCCCTCGCGGGTCAATCAAGCTTGATGAAAGCTTGCAAAACTCGTGGTGTTCGGAGATTGAAGAAAAGTTCCTGCCATGTAAATATTGGTGAAAATTGTAGACTGCCCAGACAAGAGCCAGCCACTCAGGCTCTGTAACTGAACAATTGTGCTCCGCAGGTGTAAAGAGGCGGCTAGCTTAGACGACAATGCAATCGTGTCCCTCTTGGCATTATGCAAGTATGGCTCGAATACCAGGACCATTGGCATCGGTTTGGACCTCCTTTGGAGCGGAATGGTCAGTGGGCCAATACTGGTTCGTTTTATGGTCTCCGAGTGTTAAACCCACAGTGGTATTAAGAATAAAGTATGCCTCATTTTCCGTAAGTGAAATCGGCCTAACACGAAAGTGAGAAGTCCTTACAAAAGTAGTCGACTGTGTTCTCTACATTTATACTTATTTTTAATTTATCTTTTGTTGATTTGAAGTACTTTACAGGTCCCATGGAGAAAATTTAGCAAGGAAAGCATCACAAAAGAAGAAAAACAAAACAAGCTACTACATGAGTGTGAAAGGAGTTTACAACAAAAGTCTGCTGATATTGCGATTCGACAAATAGAATGAAGAGGCAAACAATACAGCTAGAGTGCACTCGAAGCTTTTGAGCGGCGCGAGCAGCTGCCTGGGAGCGGCCGTTTCGGCGTGAAATGATGCGGTGGCGCTGGCGTCGAACAATCTTCCCGGGTGGATGGCTGGCAGGCGTTCCGCGTACGTGTTGGTACCTCTCCGTCGCGCGTAGTGTGAAGATGATCTCCCTCTTTTTTTTTCTTATTCACATACCGCCCCTTTTTTGCACAAATAAAGGTTATTTAACATTATTATTATTGAAGTTGTTGCTGACCGAACTGCAGCCCAAAGCAGCATAGCATATTGTACAATATAACGAGCGCGTTTTTTTTAATTTTTAAAGTGTACACATTTTAGACGAGAAACCAGCTAGCCGGTTCACACCGGAAGCGCCCCCCCTCCCCCCCCCCCCAAAAAAGGAACATGCTGCACACAAAACGAACAACTCTTGGTCCATTCGACGTGAAACACCAAAGCTGAACTCAAATAAAAGGCTCGTTGCTTGTGGATGCGTGCACACACGACAAAAAAGTAGGCTTTATTGATATTATTTGAAGAACAGCAGAGTTTTTACAAACCTCCCTTAGGTTTTGAAATATGGGAATAAATTTATTGTTGTAGGACCCACAAAATTGCAAATACGTAATACTGCAGAAGAATGTCTTAAGTGAAACATAGTAGTGGAAGATTTTGAGAGTTTAAAAAACGCAACAACACTGCAAAGCAGAGTCGTAAGTAATGATAATCATAATTGATAACATAAATGTGCAAGGTTTACATATCTCTAAAACAATACATTTGCAATTAAGTAAATAGTAAAAAACGTAAAATATAGAGCCAGGATACAAAAGATAACATAAAACAAAGCAAACAGAACGGCAGAGTTTAGGTTGTCTTTCCAAAATGCATTTAAATAAAAAAAGTTGTTATGGTCGAAAGATCGTTTGAAGGGATACTGAAGTGCAACAATAAATTGGCTTAGATCGATGAATTATGCACCGAGAACCCTAATGCTGCTAAATTTACCATCACAGGTTTAATACAAAAAGATTCAAGATCAAAGATTTATTTTGAGATTTCGTGTCATTATTTGCACGTTCTCTCGCTTACAAGCCTATTCTAGGAAAAATTGTTTTTTTTTCTTGGTGTACCGTCAAAAAATTAAGAGTGTAAGAAAATATGCACGAAAAGTGACATCCTTATTACGCCACTGTAGCAATTGATAGCCTACTCAATTTCAGGGGCTGCTGTGTGCTTTTGACACTGTAGAAGATTTCTCCTCTTGACTTCATTTGCGCGTGTAGATTGTGGGTAAGGTCCGATGGTGGCAAAAAAGAAGTTTCTGCTGCTCCACAACAAAGTGGGACGCTTGCAACAAGCTGCAAAGCATCTGAGGCTTCTCGAACAGTTACTAAACTGGACTTGCTGATTAGTTTCTCTTGCACGAACGCTTCACATTGCACGCTTCCATTGTCTGCACAGGTGAAGTATACGGCTCGTTGAATGCAAAGTGCACGAGTGCTAGGATTCAGTGAGCACGCTAGTACGACACGCCGGCAAATCCAGGAAACTCGTGCAGCGCCCATGACTTTGATGGTAGGACAAGACCACGAAGGTCACGGAGAGTGACAACTGCGTCAGTCGAGGGACTTCAGCTTGCCTCGTCAGCTTCGTTGCCATCTGCAGAAGTTGCACCGTTGGTATTCACAAGGAGCTGTGCAGGAGTGCTAATGCGTCGCGGTTTTCTGTTATCATTCTCAGCCGGCACACACTGATGCCGCCGCTTTTTTCGGGTCCGCGGAGCTGGAGTTTTGAGCGTCAAATATGCAGGCGGGTTGGGCAAGATCGTCGGGACTGCATCAGAGGCAAGTGTCGGCGTTCCCCTAGGAATTCGGACTTGAACACCATTGATAACATGTACGTAGTCTCTCACGATGAAATGCGGTTCGAAATGTAACTCGCACACAGCACAATCGGCGTCAAGCGGCTTGTCAAGCCGAGGGAGGTTCCGCTCCCAAAGAAGTCGTCGTTCTTCGTCTTTCGGGGCCTTAAAAAGCGATAACTTCCGACTTTATTGCACACGCGGATATCCAGTTGTGCAACCTGGCGCGTAACAATGGTTTAGACGCTGCGTTTTCGTCATTTCGCGACTAAAACCGAGATGCCGGCCATGCCGCCGAGCCAGCCGAGTAAACCAAGTGGGAAGATTGGTCGATGGCAGCGCCGCCGCTACTTTCGCCGCAAGTTGGGGATGGAGAAAGCAAGGGGAGAGCGTTTCGGTCGCGCCACTCAAAAGTTCTAGTACACTCTAATACAGCGATCGTTCGTGAAAATATTCCCGCATATTCAGCCTAAAACGGTTAAAAACAGCTTAAAAACGGCCGTTAAAAAGCTTTTGAAGTAGATAGCTGAACTTAAGAAAACTTCACAGCCCGGTAACAGCACTCGCTTAGGTAAGGGTGCAAACCTGATGGCCCACTAGAGTTACCAGGATCTGTGGAGGTTTCTAAAGAAAGCGTGACTGAAGAGGGTACAATAGGTCAGAAAAAATTGAGCGTTCTCGACTTTGGGGGTTCAGGACAAGGTTGGTTCGGAGCTTGAAGAAATGATGGCGACATTGCAGGAAAGTATGAATCAGATCATTTTTATGTTGGAGCGGCTAGCAGAGAGAGAAAATATCCTGTATCAGAGATTAGGTAAAATCGAAGTATAACTTATTGAGTGGGTGGTTCCTGGTATAGAGCGTGAGTGCTCTCAGTCCCAGCAGGACAAGTCCCTTAGTGGAGCTAAACTCAACAATAGCGAACCAAATATACAGAGCCAAGATGGTAGCTTCGTCAAAATGTTCATTTACTGTACGCAGTATCTTTCACAGACCTCCTTGAGAAATTTTGGTTCATGCAAGCAGAGTGCGGCGAAAGGGTCACGTTGTTGAATTGAGAAGCGCATGCCTCTGATAATTCGCCTAAGTTTGGACACAGGTTGACGAACTGAAGTTGATCAAAAATCACGCCATCTTTTACCACCAACGTTTATCCAGGTAGCGCCGAACATGACGTTGTGTCCGACGGCAGGCTCGCAGGTCTTCCAGGCACTTGGTGCGCAAAACTTACTTTTCAGCTCACCTGCAAACATCACAGTCTTTCAAACTGCTCATCATTTGACGGAAATCTGTAATTTAGTAGAAATGAGTGTGTAATTTTTACGCAATGAGCCATTCTAGCGAGTAATTCAATATCATTGGTAGCAGCAGTAATTCCCTTGCCTGCACCGTCTATGTACCCATTTCAAACTGCAAATCTCGTGACGGCTCCCCTACAGGTCGTACTCATACCAGCAGCTGATATCATGTTTGGGTAGTGATTGCTACCACGTGTCTTGAAGTCAATGCATCCGTCAATCTTGCGAGCAATCGAACTTGTTACATAGGTCACGTCGATGCTGCTGGTATTCGTGGTACCTTGTAGTTAGGTGATTTTATCGTCATTTAAAGGTCAATTTCAATGATTTGAGAGCCTCTCTGCAACCTTAGCTTCTCAAGAACAAGTGTTTGAGCTGCCACGAATTTTATTGTGGACATTGAAGTCTACACAAATGGTGTCTGCAGTTGATGTCCTTTAAATCAAGTTTTCAAACCTAGAAGCATCGAAAGGCCTGCCTGGTTGTAGGTATACTCCAATAGGAGTGTATTGTTGTTTACCTATTATTGTTATGGCACATACACATTCGTTATAGCTGTGGAGCAGGATATCTATCACGGAAACTGGAACGTCTATGCTCAAGCCAATAAGTAATCTCATGACACCGTCAGTTTTTTTTTTTGAGTGATAAAAATAGTATCCATTCAATCTGAACCTTAGTTTGACGTGCAATTCAAAAACAACGATAAAAGAGAATCGACTTTGTTGCACCAGTGCCGGAAGTCTAAGAGCTTCGAGCGAAGGCTAAAGCGGTTACACAGGAATATGGTGCATATGCGAAAGATTCTGTGCATAGTGAGTTCAGGTGAGGATGTTGTTGGGAAGCCATGCTTAAACTGAAAGAAAGTTCACCCTTGCGGAGAGTAAGACGTCGACACCAACGGCTTCATTGTGAAATTCGCTTGTACCTCTGAGAGACTTCTTGACGAAAGATTTGCGAGGACAAGGGCTTTGAGAGCTGCAAACAACTTCGAAATCAGTGTTCGTGCAAAATGTCGGTCTGTATTCCCTTTTAGCTGCCTTTAGCAGATACCCCTCTCGGGTTGCGGGGGTTGACACTGGTGGTGATTGTACTGGAGTGATGGAACTTGTGAACCGTCTTGCAGTGCTTTTGGAAGATGTGACGAGCCAGTGGGCTTCCCAGGTTTCTTTTGTGGCCACATCAGCGTACATTTAACCAGATGCATTTTGGCTTTATGATGATGTTTCTTGGGCAAAATCTTCAATATTCAAACATACAACTTCTGAATTAGGCGGTGGTTGATTGCGCCTTCAAGGTTTCTCTTGTGCTTCATTCGACAAGCATGATAAACTAATGTTATGTTTTAACGCACCCTTCCTATGAAGCAGGTTAGAGACCACCGCACTTAGGACTTTAGGATGCGCTCTTTCGGTACATTTCCTATGCGAATGAGGACCAGCAGAGACTGGGCAGTGCACCGAGCCATTGCAAAGTCATGATATGTGACGATGCCTCTATAACTTAAAACTTTGTGTAGCTGCCCCCAACATATTCTCTGACCAGTTAGCTAAAAAAGCCAAACATAGTCTGTTTAGGTACTGGTGAATCGTTGTCGAATTTCCAAATAACGTATCGACAGCGCACCTCTATGACCTTGCTGCCATCTTCGGTTGTGTAGGAGGTGAGTCCCTTTGCCGATGCGACGCCCTGGTCTCGTAAATAGTCTCGTAGGCCTTCAGTTGAGCTACTCAAAGGAACATCTTGTAGTTTTCTACACTTGTGTATGAGTATAAGACTCGGGCTTCCACAGGTACGCCAGCTATTTCAGCCATCGTTAATATATGATTGGTGACAGGCAGGGTCCACAATGTGACCATCAGGCTTCCGTCTTTGCTGATGCAATGGTTAAGAACTTTCTCTTGAGCCGATGATACAACGTCTGATGTGACAGTGTTGGAGTTGACGTTTCATAAGTTTTCTTCATCCGTGGTAGGCCTGAAGACAACAGGAACGCAATCACCTCTCTTTTTTTCTTAGACCCAGCCTTGAAAAATGCCTGGTCCATATCCTCTGCATTCTAGTCCAAAGTATCGGAGTCGTCTTGTTCATTTTGTAGTGTCTTGCTTCTAGGGTCATTGTCTGGAGTTCTTTCGACAGAGGCTCCACAAAAATCTAATACGAATAAAGCTTTCGCATATGTCTGTATTCAACGTAACGTGCACCATCTTCAAATTACAGCAAATATGCGCGTAAAATCTCGAACTGGTTGTGCACCCACTACGCGGTCTTATGGGAATATGCGCTGCAGCATGTGTGCCTATTGCAATGGGTAGCCCACTTTGGACTATGAAGTCTTCATGATGATCACGTCTTCGGACTCCCGATAACAGTGTGCGCTTGTACCGAGCAGTATTGCTGCGATCATGCATGTCTTGTTGTGAAGCCTGTATACAGAACACGCGTGTTTTAAAGTGTGAACGTGATTTTCACCACTTTTCAAATGATAAGAAGTTACTTTAACTGTATTTCCAAGCAGGCGCATGGCTCTTTGGTAGAAAACGCGTAAGAGCATACATTGTAGCATAGGTTGGCAGGAAAGCTAAATGCAAGTTATTTATATTCCCGTGGTCATTCCTCAAGTTTTCTCGTTGCCCCGTTACACTACGTTCAGCGCAAGCCACGCTTACGAATTTCGAAAAGCTTCAAGGCTGTGGTAGATCGTTTTGATAGGGTTACGTCCACTTCGTGAACATTACAGGTTAATCTGGAACATACGGTGACGCTAGAGATAATGCTGGAACATTCCATGGCAAGTGAATAAATGCCGACGTGCTTCGCCTTTTGTCAGTTGATCGACGACCGACGCTCTGCTCGCTGCTATCAGTGCCAGTGCCTTGCTGTAATCTGATTTTCCTTTTACCTGGCCACAAGTTAGGCCCGAATAAACAGTTTATTTTTCGACTAACCAGTCTGTTGCCTTCAGCCATGTCGCGACCCCGTGACATCTGGTGGAGATGCAGCTTCGTTTATGCACCGGACGCCCCCGTCAAGACGTGAACTCAGCCAACTTCGCGGAAAAGATACCGACGCCGACCAGGAGCAGCGAACAAGCCGCCGTCAGCAAGGTCTAACACCGTAGTACGGGCCCCTACTTGACAAGGCGCGGAAGACTAATGCCACGACCTCGACTGATGTGACAATGACAACCTCTGCGTCACACCCCACGATCGTCATGCATCGACCCAGAGAACCACCAACTTTCTGCGAGTCATCGTTCGAGACCCTGGAGGCCTGGCTAGAGACTTACGACTGCGTCGCCGCCCTCAACCATTGGGACCCTGATGAAAAAAAATTGGCAGCATATTCACGGAGCGAATGATGTAGAGTGGGGTGAAGCATTTGTCCGTCATGCGTCCATTGGTGTGACCGTCCACGCGTCCACCTGCCTGTCCGTGCGTGCGTCTGTTCGTGCGTCCGCCCTGCGTTCGTCCATGCACCCGCCCGTGCGTCCGTTCATGCGTCCATCCATGCATCTCTCTGTGTGTCCGTTCGTCCATCTATTCAACACTCCAAGTACCACCATCTCGCACCTTTTCCTGTCAGATAGTGCTCAATGTACATGTCAATGGCTGCTAATGAGAAATGAGAGACAGGGGAATTCGGCTTTTACTTTCTTGCGGCTTGCGCTTCGTATCTACTTCCCGCCTTTAACCACCTCGAGTTCATTCATGGTATATACTAGTTCATTGTATTCATGGCACTGCGGCTCAACGCTCGCTAAACTTTTCTAAAACTAAGGAGCTTACACCCAATGAGTATAACGTAGCAACCTTTTCTTTTCAGATAGTTCTCAATGTACATGCCAATGGCTGCTAATGGGGATCGCAGCATGCGCGTTAATTTAAAGCCGAATGCTCCTGTCTCTCAATTTCCATTAGCAGCCATTGGCGTGTACAATGAGCACTATTTTTTTATTGTTCAACAACGCAAAGACTCACCAGCACCACCTTGGAGTTCAAAATGTTATACTTGTTACATACTACAAAGGCTCCGAGAAAAACCGACATGTGGCGCACCCCCGACCCCCGGCCTGTCTTTTATCACTGCGGGGAAGCTGGCCACACCTACCACCGCTGCGAGTAGCGCCAGATGGGACAACGTCGTTTCGTCATTGACGCGCCGCGTCCACTGTGGAGTGAAAAACTACGTGACATCGCCGACTATCTCGCCGCAACGCAGAGGACACCCCGAGGATCTTCTCGTTCCCCTTCACCCGGTCACCACATGTCTACGCACTGTAGTCAGTACACTGGCCTAAGTCGGGTCCGGTCACTTTGCCCATATCAGGAGAACTAAGGGCTGCTACGGACGGAGATGCGGTTGCTGCATGACGAACTGCCGAAGATCCTCCGCCGCCGGCGACACCGCCACAACAAAACTTTAAGAACCCGCCGTTACCTAAACGTAGCCCCGACCTCGAAACTTCGCGACCAGAAGAAGTCCTGATTACGCAACGTCGAAACAGTGGTGTAAACTGTGGTAGCCGTAATAAGACGCCGTGATCCAACCGCAACGCCAGGCGACGAACTAACAACCTCGGCGTTCTCATCAATGGCTACAGGATCACTGCTCTCGTCGACACCGGAGCCGGCTATTCCGTCATCAGTGTGGCTTTCGCCGTGAAGTTGAATAAAGTTATGACCGCTTGGGAAGGCCCTGAAATCTGTATAGCAGGAGGTCACCTAGTGACACCAACGGGAATCTGCGCAGCTAGAGTGACCATTAACAGTCGCATTTATCCCGCAAGCTTCGTCGTACCGCAGCATTGCTCGAGAGATGCCATTTTTGGAAAGGACTTCTTGAGCCTCCACCGTGCGGTCATCGACCTGAGAACAAAGTCTATAACACTATTCACAGAAAAAGCACTGCTGCCACACACAACGTCCAGAAGGCATGCCTTGAATGTGCTGGCAGACCAAGTCACCATTCCTCCTCGTTTTAGCGTCAGCATTTCCGTCAGCACTCAACAATCAACAGAGATGCAAGGCGTGGTTGGAGGCGACCAAAACCTGTTGACCAACCGCGAAATTTGCGTCACAAGAGGAATAGCCGAGGTGCGAATAGGAGACGCAAAAGTGAAGATCACGAACTTCAGCAATGAGTACAAGCACGTGGGCAAAGGCACTAGGGTTGCCTACATCGAATAGGTACTGTAAGCCAGCAACGCTATCGCCCTCAACGATTCCGCCGAATCTACTCCGACGACTGAAACCTTTCAACCAGTCTTCGAGCCCTGCCACGGTGGTCTAGTGGCTAAGGTACTCGAATGCTCACACGAAGTTTTGTTGAAAATCTGGGGCCAAATTCACAAAGCTTTCTCTTGGCTACGCATTTTTTAGACAAGAATTCTCTTCTCTGGAGGCATTACTATAGCGCGGGTATCAATTTAACTTATTCGGCACTTAAGAGGGCTAGGAGGACACACGGTAGCCGATGAAAAACAAGAAAAGAAAGAAGTGTGCGCCGATAACATCAAGGTAGAACGCAAAACGTCTAGCATCGAGAGTATACGATGATAGTCACTGATTTGCTGCATCGAAGTTTCAGTTCTGTGAGCGTCTGCCACAGAACTTAAGGGATGCGGCGTGCGTTGTAATAGACGCTTTGGTGGGCTGCGCAAAGCCAACCACTCGCCTTTCATCAACGACTGTAGATAGAAAAGAAATTCTTCAATGGCGTTAAGCCATCGAGCAATCCATGCGCTATCTCGCCAAGTACAAGTAAACAACACTCCAGGTGCACCACATCAATGAAACCACGCATAAATCGATGCATGCAATGTTTGAAAATGTGCCTCGAATAACTGCCCCCTTTTAACGCGACCAGTCACCTTATATTTTAATGAAGCTGCGCTGCTACTTAACTAATTCGGTGCAATCGAGAACGGTATAGTAATGAACGAAAGGGTGTTTTGTACCTATAGTAAAAGGTAGCCTTTGTTACAATATCTTTATTACAAGACACAGGGGCGACTTTGGTGCCTGCAGATGAATTGTGCGGAAATAATTATTTGACTGATTTGTGGGGTTTAACGTCCCAAAACCACCACATGATTATGAGAGACGCCGTAGTGGAGGCCTCCAGAAATTTCTACCACCTGGGGTTTTTTAACGTGCACCCAAATTTGAGCAAACGGGCCTACAACATTTCCGCCTCCATCGAAAATGCAGCCGCAGAAGCCGGGATTCGAATCCGCGACCTGCGAATCAGCAGCTGAAATTGTGCGGAAATAGATAACAGTGGTAGTCAAATGAAATTGTGAGCGGAATTTCGCTGGTTCCATGCACCGCAGCATGTTTATAAAGCCGGAATGCGAGAACGTGCATACGCTTACGCTTAGGTATGTGTCTACGTAAAACGAGGGAGACTCGTCGGGAGGTGTTTCAGTGCTAATGCTTTCCACAAAACACGGTGCAAATATTTTGTCCAGCGTTGTTTGAGTGAGCAAACAAAGCAAGGGACGTGTATACGAGTCCTGAGGTCAAGAGACGTTATCACACGTGCGAAAAGGACAAAAAGAGAGAGAGAGAGACTCTCGTTTCGGCTTCGCGAAAGCTTGAAATTGATAGATAATAAAGACAATTTGCTGGTCCAGCAGACGTCAGAGAAAGTTTCCGCAAAGCAGCGTCACAGGCCGATATATATATATTTTTATTTTCTTATTTATATTTGACAAACTATGAGAAGGTAGCCTACGTTAGAGCCGGCTATCCCAACGTCATGACAGTATTGTACAAGGTAAATAGCGCATGGTTACCCAGTCACACGTGGCGGTTTCTATCTTCTAGTAACCTTGGGCAAGCGCATTCTAACTAACTTTTTGATTTTCGACCAAGTTTCACCTGACGTTTTTGCATTTGGCGTCATTCGATGGAATGACAATATATCAGCCATAGAGTTTCCCAATATACACTCTGCCGCTAGCGTCTGCCGCTAGCGTCTATGCCGCTATAAACTCTGCCGCTAGCGTCTATGGGAGCTGCAACGAATGGCGCTTCAGCGAGCATAGGAATGATGGGTAGTACACACATTTGTCTAATTTTCGTACTTCTGGCCTGCTCCTGGCTCCATGTGTGTTTGTGTGGCTTGGAGCTGTTTCTTTTCACAAAAACATAAATTAGCAAATGTTCACCTTTTGCACTTCACAACCTTATTCTTTTAGGCTCACCATTTCGAATCAAGTCACTAAGTTCAAAAGGGTTCGTTCTTTCGTTCAAAACAAAACTGTAACCAGCAATAAACAAAGCCGCAAGTACGATTCACCACCCGCAAGTACGAATACTAGGCAATGTGTGTACTACCCATCATTTCCATGGTCGCTGAACGATCGCAGCCACACAGTGCCCTCTAGTTAATTTTTGGAAACTCTATGATATCAGCAATAAGGCGAATGCAAGCACTGCTGCAGTGGACGAGCGGTTACAGCGCTCAGCTACAATTGAAGAGGTACTTGGTTCGATTCGCAGAGTCACCGGGCACCTTTTTTTCAAGAGGTTGCCCGGCCTGACATTATGCCTGGTGGCGGGGACTAATTTTTTGTGAACGTGGCTTTCACACTTGCTTCTTTCACTCCCCCTTTGACCCAAAAGCGCTGTACCCTGCTTCTTCATAAATTTCATAAATTTTCTTCATAAATTCAGGGCTCATAATTTTCTCCTCCTTGCTCTCTTATCGGAAAAGTGTCCAGTGCTGAAATACCAATATCATATCTGGCATACTACTTTTCACGTGTTTGGATATTCGACCAGCGATCAGTCGTTACGGTGTTTTGAAGAAAATGTACACATGCAGCGAGCTAAATGCTTGCGGCCAAGTTGACTGCCTTTGTAGGGACACGCTTTCGTTCTAATTTGGTGGGCATCATCACATGCAGCCAGACCAAAGAGCACGGACAGTTAGACCTGACATAAACAGAGTGATTAGTTTGTGTCTTCTCTCCCGCTATCTGTCATGCTGCGCACTTCAGTGTAATGTCGCTGTCAATGGTTAAAATGAACTATAGCAGTTAATCGAGTTCTGCTGAGAGGGTCCCCTATTGTCCAGAATGGAACAGAACAATGGCAATCTGATTTGCGTCATAGAGAGATACTCTGCTTCTGGTTACTAGAATAAATTTTTAAACGGAAGTTCATTTTTTATTAACAACAGTTCCCGTGCAGTTGAAAGGTGCATGGACCTAATTAGTGTATTCAGCTTGACTAGGTTTGCTACCTTAATTGAAATTGCCAACCGCTATAAAATATGCATAAATATCACGCACGTATACAACCACGGTTGATAGCTTGCTTATTTTGATTAAAATTGATTTGTTGAAATGAACATATTTGACCAACACAATGTGTACAAGATATGCAATCAAGAGTAGCTATGCTCTAAACCAATCTTCATTGGTTCGTTCCATTTTACCTAATTTCTTGCCCATGACTGTAGGTTGGCAAATGAAACAACTTCTTCGAACACACATATTTTGCGTAAGGTTACATTTATTTTTATGCAGTACAAAACAAATTGAAATGTATAAGGCTCAGAAGAAAAAGAACTAGTATGAGACCACGTCCGGTACGGCAGCAACCAGGTTATCCTTTTTTTTAATCCAGACGCACGAGCCAGAGAGCCAGCCCGCGTGACATACGATGATGATCACTACAATGGTTTGGTCATACAGATGAAGATGAAGTACATAGTCAGCGCTCACACTATTTTCCCCCCTTAGCGAAAGAGGGCAGCAAGTTAGAAAGAGTTGGGACGCCGAATATATCGTTTCAGTCGAGAGACGTGGGCGATCTCGGTGTGGCGGCAACGACGATCAGAAGCCGCGTTGACAGGAGCAACGCGATAGTTGACTTCAGATGTTCGTTCCAGGACGGTGTGTGGACCGAGATACCGGTGAAGGAATTTTTCGCAGAGCCCAGGTACACGAACAGGTGTCCACAAAAGGACTTCGTCGCCTGGGCGGAACACAACAACTCGACGCTTCGCATCAATGTCGATTTTTCTCTTGTCCTGAATGGTAGCAGTGTTGGCACGGGCGATTTTACGGCAGCGGGCGACGCGAGCGGCGAACTCTTCCGGGAGAGATGAAGATGGATTGGAAGATGTGGACAAAAAGGTGGTGTCCAGAACAAAAGTCGGTACACGGCCATACACGAGAAAGAAAGGGCTGAAATTCGTTGTACGCTGTATGGCAGTGTTATATGCGAACGTGACAAAAGGAAGTATTGTGTCCCAGTTTTTGTGATCTGGTTGCACGTACATAGAGATCATGTCGGACAAAGTTCGGTGAAAACGCTCAGTCAGACCATTAGTTTCTTGGTGATACGCTGATGTGGTCTTGTGAATAGTGTTAGAGGCCTGTAAGACTTCAGCAAGGACATGCGAAAGAAATGTCTTGCCGCGGTCACTAAGGAGCACACGCGGTGCGCCATGTCGTAAAATAATGGCGCGAAGGAAAAAATCGGCTACTTCAGAGGTAGCACCAGATGAAAGAGCTGCCGTCTCCGCGTAGCGAGTAAGGTGGTCTACGGCAGTAACAATCCAGCGGTGACCGGCTGACGTAAGCGGAAGAGGTCCGTATAAGTCTATGCCCACAAATTCAAAGGGAGTGGACGGGCACGGCAGTGGTTGCAGTGGCCCTGTGGGAAGAGACGTGGTACGTTTTCGGTGCTGGAATGACGCGCAGGAAGCGACGTACTTGGGGACAGAAGTGCAGAGGCCAGGCCAAAAGCAGCGAATCCTGAGGCGATCGTAGGTCTTGTGGAACCCTAAGTGGCCAGCTGTCGCATCGTCATGAAACGCTTGTAGAACTTCCAGACGAAGTGAGCGAGGAATGACGGGAACCCATTGGTTACCGAGAGGATGGTAAATTTGCCGACATAATGTTCCCTCTTGAAGCTTGAAACGGGCAAGTTGCCGTCTTAGGCGGCTGTTTGGAGCACGCGAAAAGCCAGTGAGCCGATCGATGATTGTGCGGCAGTAGGTATCGGCATGTTGGAGCGAGGCGAGATCTGTGGACGAAAGAAGGTCCGCCGAGGCAACTAACTGTTTCGAAGGAGCAGCCGTCTGTTTGGTCACTTTGGCGGGCGGCGACGAACAGATGGCAGGTGACACTTCGGCGCTCTGCGAGAGCGGGCAACGGGACAAAGCGTCGGCATCTTGGTGTTCTCGGCCCGACCTATATGTGACGCTGTAGTCATACTCTTGCAATCGTAGTACCCAACGGCCAAGGCGTCCCGACAAATTTTTGAGAGACGATAACCAACACAGAGCATGATGGTCAGTCACTATCGTGAAATGCCGGCCGTATAAGTAAGGACGAAACTTTTGTATGGACCACACGATGGCGAGACATTCTTGCTCAGTGATGCTGTAGTTTCGCTCAGCATGTGATAGGGTACGGCTCGCGTAGGCCACGACTTGTTCTTCGGAAGCGTGGTTCCGCTGAAGAAGGACAGCACCGATGCCAAGTCCACTTGCGTCAGTGTGTAGCACAGTAGGTGCTGCAGGGTCGAAATGGCGAAGCACTGGCCGTGATGTGAGGCATCGCTTGAGGGTGTGAAAAGCAGCTTCGCAGTCATCCGACCAGACAAAGGGTGCGCTCGTGGTCAGAAGTTTGTGTAGAGGAGCCGCAATAGTAGCGAAATCACGTACAAAGCGGCGGAAATACGATGCTAAGCCAAGGAAGCTGCGGAGGTCTTTCTGTGTGGTTGGTGTAGGAAAGTGCAGCACCGCAGCAACCTTGTCGGGATCGGGCTCAACGCCATGTTTACTGACGACGTGACCTAATACCTTGATGCTGTGACTGGCAAACCGACACTTCTTAGTGTTGAGCTGGAGACCGGCCTTAGCTAAACACGTGAGGACTTCGTCTAGCCGTTCCAGGTGCTGTGAGAAGCTCGACGAAAAAATGACAATGTCGTCCAGGTAGCAAAGGCAGGTCTTCCATTTTAATCCCCGCAGTACCGTGTCTATCATCCGTTCGAATGTGGCTGGGGCATTGCACAGGCCGAAAGGCATTACATTGAATTCCAAGAGCCCATCGGGGGTAGCAAACGCAGTCTTCTCTTTATCAGACTCGTGCATTGGAATCTGCCAATAACCGGAGCGCAAGTCAAGACTTGAAAAGTACTCGGCACCTTGTAAAGTATCAAGAGCGTCGTCAATGCGAGGCATTGGGTAGACGTCCTTACGAGTGATTTTGTTGAGTGATCTGTAATCAATGCAAAACCGTACCGAGCCATCCTTTTTTTTCACTAGTACGACAGGAGAACACCATGCGCTTGTCGAAGGCCTGATGACGTTGCGCGCGAGCATGTCGTTGACTTGTTCTTCTATAAGCTTGCGCTCAGAAGCCGACACACGGTAAGGGCGGCGGCGAATCACACGGGATCCGTCGGTGTCGATACGATGGGCGGTCACTGTTGTTTGACCCAGACCTTCGGAACAAACGTCAAAGCAAGTTTTGTGCTTCATTAATAATGCTAGCAAGGCATCCGTTTGCGTTGGGTTGAGATGTTCACACAAAGTGGCCTTGAGAGCAGGAAATGCATCTTCCGCTGGCATACACTTTGAGGATGACGAAGCAGATGAACCAGTGACGACACAAAGCGGTGCTTCTTCGGTAATGCTGGCAACAGTGGTCCCCTCAGGCAAAAGAAGTGGTTCTGGCGTCGTGTTGCAGGCCGTGATGCTTGCATAACCACGGGAGAACCGCACTAAACAAGATGCGATGGTGATCCCTCGAAAAATGCAGCGCTGGCAAGGAGCAACCACAGCGTCACCATCTAGAATGTCACGTGACTTGATCGTAAGGACACGTTCTCGTCCGGGAGGCAGGAGGAAATCCGCAGCTGTCACAAGGTTGGGCGACGAAAGGTCGGCAGCAGAAGAAAGCTCAGTGTCCGTAATACGAATGAGGGGCCGACCACACGAAATTACAGCAGACGCCGCAGACAAGAAGTCCCAGCCTAAGATTATCTGATGAGCGCACGAAGACAGCACAGCCAATTGTATGTGATGACGGATTCCATCGATGAGAATACGAGCAGTGCACAACCCGGTCGGGCGAATTGGACTGTCATTAGCACCGCATAACATGGGGCCGGCATAAGGAGTTTGCACTTTACGCAGGCGAAAACACAATTCACGATCAATTACCGAAATTGCTGCTCTAGTGTCTATAAGGGCGTCAACAAAAACACCTTCCACAGAAACAGGCAGTAAATTAGCTGGACTAGACGGAGGAGTTGTAGCATTCCGACGACAAGCAGTTTCCCCTCCAAAAACTGCACCTTCTAGTTTTCCGAGTCCCGAGAGATCGGAGCGGGACGCAAGGGTGATGACGTACGCCGAAACGGTGACGGAGAACGGCGGCGAGATGAACGAGACGGATGAGGCCCAGCATGAGACCGTGGAGGGGAGGGCGACTGACGGAAGGTGGATGAATACGATGCGGGATCGTATTCATCGGGTCTCGGGGAAAAGTCTCTCTCGTAAGCTGAGTAACCACGTCGTTCATCCTGCTGACGGCGGCGGCAGAAACGGGATATATGACCCCTTATGCCACAGTAGAAGCAGATGGGGCGGGGAGGACGCCATGTAGAATAGTGGCGTGGCCTTGGCGCTTGCGTTGTCATCGCAGCCACATGGTCGCATCCGACGTCCGCAGGCATGGTTGGAACTGGTGCAGGGGCCCGCGATGCAACTTCTGCGTACGAAGGCACTGGGAGGAGCACAGGAGACGGGGCATGTGCAGCGCTTGTCATTGATGCCAGTTCGTCTTTGATTATCTCTCGCAGGTTGGGAGGAGGTGTGTGGACAGACGCAACGGTAGGGTTGCCTGGAATAAGGCCGTGAAGTTCTTCTCTGACGATTGTGCGGATAAGGGCCCGCAATTCATGCTCTTTGGTAAAGCGAGCGTCGCAGGAGGCGTGTGGAAGGCGCATGGAATGAAGCGCGTCCAGGCGTTGGCATGTAGTGATGACGTCCCGGACGGTGGTCGGATTCTGAATCACGAGAGCATTGAAGGCCACAGAGTTGATGCCTTTCAGTAGATGTCGGACGCGATCGGCCTCCGTCATGTCATTTTGTGCTCGGCGACAGAGAGCCAGGATATCTTCAATGTAGGACGTATACGATTCGTCGTCCCCTTGAATGCGGGTTGCGAGCTTCTGTTTCGCTACTACAGAACATCCTGCAGACGTGCCAAATACCTGACGGAGATGCCCCGTGAAGGCCGACCAATTGGAGAAGTCGCTCTCGTGGTTGTAATACCATGTTTTAGCGACGCCATCGAGGTAAAAAGGAACGTAGCGCAGTTTGTGCGCCTCATCCCAATAATTGCAAACGCTGGTTCGATCATAACTGTCGAGCCATTCTTCGACGTCTTCGTTGCGAAGGCCGGAAAATACCGGAGGGTCTCGATGAGAGGTACTCACGGTGTAGTGAAGCCTAAGTGGCTGAGAAGGAGCGGTTGCAGCAGTGGGCGGGTTGGGTTCTGCCATTGCTGTTGCTTGAGGGCACAACCGTCGACCAGACCGGAGCTCCAGGGGTGACGGGTAGAGCAGGAGGACGTGGGAACCAAAGCACGCTCCACCACTTATGAGACCACGTCCGGTACGGCAGCAACCAGGTTATCCTTTTTTTTAATCCAGACGCACGAGCCAGAGAGCCAGCCCGCGTGACATACGATGATGATCACTACAATGGTTTGGTCATACAGATGAAGATGACGTACATAGTCAGCGCTCACATTAGAAACAAATTCAGCCAAATCATTGCCAAACTCACCAATGACAAAACGGATTCTCATTTAAAAGAGTGATACGTACATACATACATATACGCACACACACATGTACATACATACATACATACATACATACATACATACATACATACATACATACATACATACATACATACATACATACATACATACATACATACATACATACATGCATGCATGCATGCATGCATGCATGCATGCATGCATACATACATACATACATACATACATACATACATACATACATACATACATACATACATACATACATACATACATACATACATACATACATACATACATACATACATACATACATACATACATACATACATACATACATACATACATACATACATACATACATACAGGTGTAAATATTGAAATGAATGGCTATAAAACAACAATTTTAATACACTCATTTTGAATATACAGAAAGTAACTTACGAGAGAAATCCACTAGCACTGTTATGTGTGAACACGATGTTTCTTGAACCATCTCGCAAAAGCTTGATGCATAGTTTCTGCTGCTGCCCAGTGACAAGCAGTTTTTAAAAAAACATAAGTATAAAGCCTTTTAAGATGTCATGCTAAAGAAAAGGGCTGTGCATCAATATTTTGTACATGTCTGCAATATCACTCTATTTATATACATATATTGGCTCATTCACAACCCACTAACAAAGCATGTTAGGACTCTCGGGCTGAAAGTTGGCACAGCGCAAAGAAAATCTAGACAATACATGAATAATACAATTATAAGCTACTAAGCTCCTTAGTGCAAGCAGTGTTTATATTGACAGCAATAGGCGCCTGTGACGTAGTGTCAGTTTTGGGCCCAGGACCACTCAGCAAGGAACTGAATCGAACCACGAGTGCACAGACACACACACGAGAATATATACAGAGAACGTAACTATGAACGAGTAACACCTAAAGTAGTAAAAACACGCAGTCTATAGCTGTGCTCAATGTCTCTCTAAATCAGAAAAGTCTCGCCGTTTTTTGATGTGGCTTGCGGGTCACCGGCGCCCATTGCTCGTGGGCTATGCGATGTCTGGCTTGTTGCCGTTTTCAACGTGCGTCGGACCACGCCGTGACACGGCCTTCTGCCGCAGCAGCACTTGTGAGTAGCTGATTGGTAGCTCCGCAGCAGCCCTCCGCCACCACGCTCGTCTCAGCAGCGCACCGGGGTCGCGCCAGCCACCCGGAACGGCAGCAGGAACATCAGGCCCGCAGCAACCAAAACCCACAGCCCCTCTGGGCGGCAGCCAGCACCGCGGAACTTCTCCTGGTCCCTTGGCCAGTCGCCCAGCCGGAATACAGGCCTCGTTCACAGGATGTCCAGCCGTCCGGAACGGCAGCCAGAACAGCAGTGGATCGCCTGGTCCCTGGGCCAGTCGCCAAGCCGGAGTCCAGGAACGGTATAGCGCCTAGATGCCGTCGTCTAGTTCCCCGGACCGGACGTCCAGCCCAGAACTGACTCCTTGCATGCGCTGCCTCGAACCACCCCACCCACCACACCCACTCTTCGTTTTCCTCTTTGCCCCCGCATGGCGAACACTGAATTCTTTTTTTCCGCGCTTCTGTATCATGACATCGCCATTTCGTTTTCTTAAAAACAGTTCTCAAATGTAGAATCAACTTTATTTAGTTAAGAATTTTTATTCTGGCGCGTCGTGGTGGTTTAATGGGGGAAGCGACTCTTTCGGCCAAGAAAACAAAGACCAATTATTTTTCCAGTTCGTGAATTCACCCAATGCTAACATTGAGGCAGCTGGTAGAATTGGTTTTGGAGAGAGGAAACCACCACATTCCCACCAGTTGTGGTTTTGGGTAGCTAGTTCACTTGGACTAAAATGATGAAAAACACTCCTCAAGAAGACTTCAAAGTTTGCACATCAACACAGTCCCCATACAGCTGTCTATTAGTCTGCTTGAAAAATATTCAGTTTACTGGTGGGCAAAGACTGTACACTATGTGAGGTGAAGATCCAGGGCACTGCATGTATGTCTTGCTGCTGGCCTCAACTGCGATGTTGTTCAGCACGTATGTGTAAAATCACAACTAATACTATGCCACTGCAAAGTAATTATGCGTCATTTGCATGAAACAGGGACCACAATGAAAGAACATAAGAACAATTACCTTAACACAGTTCGAAAAATGTAAAGACATTTCCATAGAGTTTTTATAGCTCATCTGAGAATAGTATTAATGGTTATAAACACATTATTACTTCTCTAACAAAGTCTTTTAAGATGCCAGCTTCAATATTAGAGTATACCAGTACCTTTGTAGGGCTAAACAATTGTACAGGCACTTAGAAAAAGATAAGTAAATGCATGCTAAAGCTACATATAAATTAAAATAGATACTTTTATTTCTAGTCCAAGTAAAGCTGCATACATGATAAGTCACTTGCATAGTACACGTTTACATTACGAACAAACCTATCTGGCAAAGTATACATTAAAAAAGTTACGCTAACACAGTAGAAACAGAGAAGTAGAATGCTGAAGGATGGACGAACAGTGGGATAACAATACACAAGCACTGAAATCTACTGTTAAGATATACTAGGAGTAGTGATGATCCTCTTCCTTCCAAATAAATTAATTCACATAGATTCACTTTCCAGAGCTTATACACTCATGGAATCATTGGTGCTATACCAATGAGTGTAGACTGAAGGATTACATCGAATAACTACAAGAATACCTCATCCATGGCTTTACTTCTTGTACTACAAAGAATGCAAACACAGTACCCATTGCCGACCATGGATGCTGTGATTTATGGCAGGTAAAGGCAGAGACATGCAGGCACTTAACATGCATGTTAAAAACTTCAGCTCAAAAATATTTGCCCACTAACACTACCACAGCCTTTAAACTAGTGCCATAGTTTGGTATCTTCCACGCAAAATTTAAATAACTTAGATTGCAAGCAAAGGGACTGCTGAATAATGCACTGCTAAGAAGTTAGGCTGCAGCTGTGCAGAATGTTACTACGTATACAATTCAAACTGCTCCTGACATCACAATGTGCTCTTTCTGCTGTAGTAAACTTTGAGCAGGAGAATAGTCACTGGCAGTCCCTTTATACTTGTTGGTCTTCTGTGCTCTGTTCTTGATAGACTGTACATGACCATGGAGCACCGGATCCCTTGTTACGGCTGGAACTTAGAAAAATACTGATCATTGATACAACCATGCTATTAGCAAAAGTGTGCAGTTGCTAAATATGTGCTCATATTTACAGATGTCATATTTTCAGAAGCCAACGACAAGCCTCAACATACACGCAAACAGTGAAGACTGAAAATGTATTTTATTATGATACAAGAGCAAAACTACAATGTTATAGATGAAGGCTTGAAACTTTTGCCAGGCATAAAATACCAATAAAGTTTCTTTTATTTTGACTTTACACTAGGTGCGAGAAGCAGACCACAAATAAGTTCACTAAGAAACACAAGTTAGACTTCATTACAACACAACAGCCAAGGTTCGTAACTTTAAGGCTCTCTAACATAGCCAGCTCACCATACCGCGTTTAGGAGCAAATGGGCAGTCTAAAAGACACAAAGCACTTGTAGATTATGAGTGTGCTTGTTGCTGACATCTATTTTTCTAAAAGAAGAAAACCTTTCAAAAATTCACTTCATCAGGGGAAATAATCATGTGCAACAAACACAACGGGCTCTTACAGGTGCCACCAACACTCACCATTATTGTAGATACCAGTGTCTTGCCGGATGGATATGCTGCGCCCTGCACAGAACACCAAAAGAGGCTCCATGACTTGGCTTGCATGTGTGCTGGCTGCATCGCACTGCTGCTAAAATAGGCTAGCCACAGACAGACATATGAGGAGCCATGGCTTTGAAACACACTGAACGTCGCCCTTAGAGATGTACAATACGTAGTTAAGTCGGGTACAATTTGTAGAAAAATATATATCACTATGCCATCGAGGTGAACACGTTCGGCTGAAACACAACAAGCCACAGCACTGAAAGAGAAAAAGCTATATGAAGTAAAAGATGCATTTACTGGCCCTATGTCATCTGAGGCTTGTCCAATAGGTCTTTCTCCTTGCAAGTTGTGAACAGCCAGGTCATTTCCACCCACTTGCTATTTCCTTCCAAAGCACTTGATCCACAGAGGGAGTCACAGGCTCGAGAGCTCAATAAGGATTCAAAGTATTTGTGCTCGTTTAAAAGCACAAACTTTTGAGTCTCAGGTGATTGGAGTTTCATTCATAAGCTGCAGGTTTCAACTTTCAACATTGTCAAGTATCTTGCTACTTATTTCTATAAATGTTGAATGAGAATTATGTGTGAGAATAATACAGGTATCACAGCAAGCAACCATGCTTGGGTTTTCAATTTGTGCACAGTAAGTGGTCTTCACTTAATTGCATGTATTAAAGAAAAACTAACCTTGCAGCCAGCCATTAGGCCGTTTTGTGCCCTCGAAGCTCCCAAGTAGACCGCCCGCAGGCCTTCCAGATGAGGCTGCCATGCATGCTTCCTGGGCACACCCGCTGAGTGATAACAGTCCCACCAGTGACATGGGCTTGCACAGTTAGAGAGCAGGTGTCCTTCCTCTTTTTGTACAGGAGCTTCAAGTCATGATGAGGATTCATGTGCCAGTGTGTGCAACCAATGCATCACAGGACCTTAACAAGGCAATCATGGCGATCTGTGAAGAGCCGAAAACGAGATATTTAAAAACAATCAATAAAAGCCCTCACTTTTATTACTTCTTTGACGACGCTATTACTTCGTTAAAGTGACCAAAATCTGCTATAATAACTTTAAAATAAACTGAAACCTCATGTAAAATTTGCGTACCACAATATATATGTCCTAGTGAAGTATAGTGCTACCACAGTGGTAATCGTCTATAGAACTAATTTTTCAAAATAACATAAATTTCTCAAGTGCCACCTGGCTCCTGGAAAATCACATTAACTTTCCAACTATCAAGCGTGGTAAATCGACAGGCACAACCTCATAATCAAACAAGAACTCACTTGTATCAAATCACAAAAAACTTCTGATGTATTTGCTCCATAATATATGTATGTATAAAACAGTAGTAGTAAATTTTTCGTGCTTCAACTTACCATAGGAAACATTACATCTCATGGGCTTAAAAACTTCAACACGTTATAGGACCGGTGAAATTTAGTTCTAAAGGTGAACTCACCGATGGCAGCATTTAGTAGCCATAGGTGTCAAGAGGAACCAAGTGTGCTCTACGGCCAACAGGCAAAGGGCATCTGCAGACTGGAAGCTGTCGATGACAGCACTGAAGGGCTGGCCAGGCCTGCACGTCCATTGATGAAGTGTAAGAACTGGCCATGACCGGCTGTTGACAAGGCTCTAGTGCCATGCAAAACAATGGCCAGACGAACTCGAAAACCTGCAGTTAGGCGGTATTGGGCATCAACTTCATCCAAAGCAAGGCACCGGTGAAATCTTTGCTTTTTCTGGGGGCCAGAGGGAAGCTTGATGTTCACGGGCTCTCGCTGCCACATAGAACTCTCAAGTTATTACCGAAGAACAGTCTAGGCGCGCTTCCAAAGTGACACGATCCACAACAGAATGTAGCATCTCGCAGCTTTGGTTCATCACATCACAGCGCAAGGTCTATGGTTATCACAAAAAGGAGAAAGGAGGAGTTAACGAACAAAACCGCCAAGCTCCACAACCGCAACTTCGCAGAGTAAAACAGTTATCAACGCTGTCTTTCAATTTGCGGTCACACGAGCGCAGCTTTTTCACAAGTCTTGGAACGTCAACACAGCACCACTATTCACAACGAACATCGTTTCACTCCCTAACACTAAATTGCTCTCAAGAAACTAGAAGCGTACGGGCTAACCAGTGGCGAAGCAAGAACCGAACACAGCGCGTAGTTCATACGTTTCCGTACGTACTTGGGGTCACTCAAGTAACGTGCCAAAACGCTGTCAATCCGAAATGTCGCACAGCCACCAACAGAGAGACTGGAAAGTCAAGCAAACGAACTGTTACCGGCACACAAACACACATCGCAGGCTTCTCGAATGCTAGTTGCCGTCGATACACTGACGCCGATCCCCGCTTCATAACCACACCGACGCACAGGCTTCGCTGCGCTTCACCGTACACCATTGCACTTCCGCAGCTTTCCGCACTGCTTACACGCACCGAAAGAGCTGCCGTAATCACAACGCATCCGGTCGAACGCTGAAGTAACTCATGCGAGAAGCGTTTGCTGAAAGTCGCACCGACCGATGTGCTGTTTACGACGCCATGTTGTTTTCGACAACTGCGCTGCACGTAAGAGAGCTCTTAGAAAGTATTTGCACTATTTTCACGGCGTGACAGAATGTGCTCTTATG
Source organism: Rhipicephalus microplus (assembly GCF_043290135.1). Lineage (NCBI taxonomy): Eukaryota > Metazoa > Arthropoda > Arachnida > Ixodida > Ixodidae > Rhipicephalus > Rhipicephalus microplus. Next base: position 87,676,460 of record NC_134700.1, read on the forward strand.
TGTGAGGGGGTGATATGACGAACACGACAGGCGTGCCAGATGAAAGAAGTGTTTTGGCAACGTCACGGAGTGAGCGCTAGTATAGGGTATTGCTTCACAACCAATCACAAGCTGTGCCTGTCTGCCAAGCCGTCGTCTGCTCGCGTTTGTCATCTGCTTCGATCAGAGCATGTGACAGGAGATTCGCCTTCGCAACGCTATTATTCTCAGGTCAAGTGGTCGATGCGTCACACAAAAGACATATCAGTGGCTCGCTATACCTTTGAATGATGTTCGTGCGCCAAGTTAAATGGCTGGTGATTGTCGCAGGGATGAATTCAGCCATGGTTTGCTCCAGAATTGTGAGGGTTTGCACATTTCCGGTGTCATACAAAGCTACTAGGGTCATTTTATTCCGACTGCTTGCCGTATTATCACGGTCCATATCGGTGCCTGAACAGTGAAGGTGAAAAGGCATGATTTGTTTGTAGTTTCATGTGCAATCCCGCACACCCCTAATACGCTTCGGTTTACAAAGTACGCTCCGTTCCAGATCGCCCCAAAGTGTATCGACAGCTGTATTTCAGAGATCGCAACCATTGAACAGTTAGAGCGAATGGAAGTACACTAGAGAACAAGCTTTATGAACCACTCACTAAAAAGTTCCTTTCATTTTTATTTCCAATAGCATGCAAGCAATGTGCTCCCATTAATCTATTTGGTGGTAATTTCCACCAATGAGGCAAGGATCTCGAGTCGAACTTGTAAATGGATGAGATGGGGTGCAACACAACAACATAACACATAACGTTGATCCTAGGCCATGCCGCGTTCGAATGCACCGACCATTCACGTATCACATTGGTTTTCATCCAACCACAAATCTTTACATGCATAATTTTACACCATTGACGCCAAATAGAATTCTTCAATTACAGCGACTTCGAAATTATTGGACGACGGTGGTTGCCAACCCCATCCACTGCGTACAAGGGAAACAACACACGAAACTGAAATCGCCGAAAGAAATAAAAACGCACCAGCAGTCATCAGGCAGCCGTTCATGGGCGTGAATCAACTCAAAACCAGCCAGGGCACCAAAGTATACCGCCGTGGCGGCAGGTTCTAAGTAGCCACATTGTTCCTAAGAGTGGTCCGAACCACTCTTCGAATTTTGTCTCAGCCACGCTGTTTTTACGCACAATTTTGCTTCATGAGTCCACTTACAAGCACTTTTTGGTGACGTAAGCAAATAAGGCAACTGCATCACCACCGCTGGCACGTTCCTGGGCAGTCACAGCGTGCTTTATTGCAGCGGCCGATGTCACAGCGATGGCCTCTTACGACGTTTTTTTTCACTGTAACACTGTAATATGGTGCATGTGCGAACGATTCAGTACATGGTCAGTTCAGGTAATGATCAGTTCAGGTGAGGATGTTGTTAGAAGGCTATGCTTACAATTTCAAGGGAGTTCGCCCCTGCGGAGCGTAAGACGTCGACACCAACGACTCATTGTGAGCATGGCTTATACAAGGGCTTTGGGAGCTGCAAACAACTTCGAAATCAGTGTTCGTGCGAAATCTTGGTCTGTATTTCTGTGTAGCTGCCTTTCGCTGATCCTCCTCTCGGTTTGCGGGGGCTGAGAGTAGTGGTGGTTATACTTGAGTGATGGAACTTGGGAAACGTGTTGCAGTGCTTTTGGGAGGTGTGACGAGCCAGTGGGCTTCCCACGTTTCTTTGGTGGCCACATCAGCGTACATGTCACCAGATGCCTCTTGGCTTCATGATAATCTTTCTTGGGCGAAGCCTTTCATATTCGTGCATGCAACTTCTGAATTGGGCGGTGGTTCGTTGCGCCTTCGTGGTATCTCTGGTGCTTCCTTCAGCGAGCATGCAAGTGTAGTAAAAATTTTATATAAAGCAAGGTGGTGACCACCGCACTTAGCATAGAATGTGCTCTTCAGGTACACTTCTTGTGCAAATGAGGACCAGCAGAGACTGGGCAGTGCACCAAGCCATTGCAAAGTCATGACATGTGACCATGCTTCTAGCACTTAGAACAATGTGTAGCTGCCCCCAACATACTCTGCGACCAGTTAGCTAAAAAGCCAAACATAGTCTCTTTAGGTACTGGTGAATCCTTGGCGAATTTCCAAATAACGTATCGACAGCGTACCTCAATGACCTTGCCGCCATCTTCGGTTGTGTAGGAGGTGAGTCCCCATGCCGATGCGACGCCCTGATTTCGTAAATATTCTTGTAGGCCTTCGTTTGAGCAACTCAAAGGAACATCTTGTAGTTTTTTACAGTTGTATATGAGTATGGGACCCGGGCTTCCACAGGCACGCCAGCTAGTTCAGCCACCGTTAATAGATGGTTGGTGACAGGCAGGGTCGACAATGTGACCATCAGGCTTCCGTCTTTGCTAAAGCAATGGTTAAGAACTTTCTCTTGAGCCGACAATACAACGTCTGATGTGACAGTGTTGGGGTTGACGTTTCATAAGTTTCCTCCATCCGTGGTAGGCCTGAAGACAACAGGAACGCAATGACCTCTTTTTTTTTTTTGTCAGACGCAGCCGTGAAACATGCCTGGTCCATATCCTCTGCATTTTAATCCAAAGGATCGGAGTCGTCTTGTTCATTTTGTAGTGTATTGTTTGCAGGGTGATTGTCTGGAGTTCTTTTGACAGAGGCTCCAGAAAGTTCTATTGCCAATAAAGCTTTCGCATATGGCTGTATTCAACGTATAGTGCAGCATCTTTAAATCACAGCAAATATGCGCATAAAATCTTTTAGAACTTGCTGTGTACCCACTACGTGGTCTTATGGGAATACCCACCGCAGCATGTGTGCCTTCTGCAATGGGTAGCCCACTTTGAACGATGAAGTCAACATGATGATCATGTCTTCAGACTCCCGATAGCAGTGTGCGCTTGTACCAAGCAGTATTACTGCGATCATACATGTCTCATTGTGAAGCCTGTATACAGGACACGTGAGTTTTTAAAGTATGAACGTCACTTTCATCGGATTTTTAATCATCAGAAGTTACTTCAACTTGCTGTTACACAGAACTTTTCTTGCCTTGTTGTTATGAAATTTTAACCATTCTTTGCTTAATTCGTACAAAGTGTTTTTCACTGCTTGCTGCATTGTTATCGCACTTGACTTATTCTCTAACAGAGGTCCCCCCGACAGTTTTCTAACTTCGGGACCTCCTCTGTACTGTAGAATTTTATTCATGTAAATGTATGCATTCCTGAAATAAAGTTTGATTTGATTTGATTTGATTTGATATTTGCAAGCAGGCGCATGGCTCTTCGGTAGAAAAGCTGCTGTAGCATACGTTCAGCCTGTTTCCAGCCCGCGGTGGTGGTCTAGTGGCAAATGTACTCGGCTGCTGACCTGCAAGTTGCGGGATCGAATCCCGTCTGTGGTGGCTGCATTTCCACAGGAGGCGGAAATGTTGTAGGCCCGTATGCTCACATATGTGTGCACGTTCAAGAACCGAAGGTGGTCGACATTTCCAGAGCCCTCCACTACAGCGTCGCTCATAATCAGACTGTGGTTTTGGGACGTTGAACCCCACAAATCAGTCAAGCAGTTTTAGACGTTAGTTTGAGCCCTCCGACGCATAAAATAGAGCAGCTGGAGAACCTAACCTGAAACACAAGAACTGCTTTTCGCCGTTTCCGAGAATGTGACAGACACCTGTCACGAAACATCGAACAGTAATAGAAGACAATACCAGGCCACTCCGTGAGAGTACGTACTGAACTTCGACATGAAAACGCGAGGTCGTAAAGAAACAAGTCGACGAAGCGCTCCGCAACAATATCCAGCCTTTAAAGAGTCCATGGGCGTCCCTGGTGGTGCTAGTGAATAAAAAGGATGAAGCACTACTCTTCTGCATTGACTATCGCCCACTTAACAAGATTACGAAAAGAGACTTATACCCTTTATTCTGAATAGACGACGCCTTTGATCGACTCCAAAAGGCCAAATGCTTTTCATCAATGGAAGTTGCTCGGCACCTGCAACTTTTCAACGCGTTATGGACGTAGTACTGGCAGGATTCAAGTGGCGGATTTGTCTCGTTGACTCGGATGACGCCGTCATGTTTTCCTCAAGCTTCGACGCGCATCTTCAGTGCCTTGACGCCGTACTTCCAGCCATAAAGACTTGCGAACTCACCCTGAAGCCAGAAAAGTGCCGCTTTGCGTATGAGGAACTCTTGTTCTGGCCCCGCCGCGGTGGTCTAGTGGCTAAGGTACTCGGCTGCTGACCCGCAGGTCGCGGGTTCGATTCCCGGCTGCGGCGGCTGCATTTCCGATGGAGGCGGAAATGTTGTAGGCCCGTGTACTCAGATTTGGGTGCACGTTAAAGAACCCCAGGTGGTCAAAATTTCCGGAGCCCTCCACTACGGCGTCTCTCATAATCAAATGGTGGTTTTGGGACGTTAAACCCCACAAATAAATCAACTGTTCTTGGCCCACGTGATAAACAAGTCCAAAGCCAGACCTGATCCGCAGAAGACAGCCACATTTGCTGCATTTCCGCCGCCCGCTGACAAGAAGGCCGTGAGTCAGATTTTCAGCCGGTGCGCCTATTACAGGCGCTTCGTCAAATATTTTGCCCACATCACCAAGCCACTCACTAAGCTTACGAGACCTGACGTCGAGTTCAAGTGGGACACCCCACAGGATGAAGCGTTTGGAGAAATAAAACAACGCTTACACATGCCTCCGTAACTCGCGCGTTTCAACGAAAACGCCGAAACAGAAGTTCCCACTGATGCAAACCCCGTAGGACTCCGCGCCGTCCTTATGCAGAAAACTGACTGACTGGAAAGGGGTATAAGTTATGATAGGCGGTCACTATCCAAGGCAGAAAGCAATTATTCCACGACAGAAAAGAAGTGCCTTGCCATCATCTGGGTGACGTCAAAGTTCGGCCCTTACCTCAAAGGCAGGCCCTACAAAGTCCTCAGCGACCACCACGCCTTATGTTGGCTAGCAAACTTGAAGGACCCTTCAGGTCGCCTCACCCTATGGAGCCTGAGACCTCAAGAATACAACATTGCAGTCATATACTAGTAAGGCAGGAAACACTCCCACGCCGACTGCCTGTCGCAAGCCCCCGTTGACCCACCACTGCCCGAAGACCTGAATGATGACTGCTTCTTGGGAACGATAACTGCCGACGACTTCGCTGAACGCCAGCGGGCTGACCCGGAAACTAGAAGGCTAGTCTAATACATCGAGGGCAGCACCTCCGTTGTTCCGAAGGTATTAAAACGGGCACTTACGTCGTTTTCACTGTGAAATCGCCTTCTTCAAACGAAGGACTTGTCACCGCTTTGAGCCAAGTACCTTCTTGTGTAGCCTTCATCCTGCGACCAGAACTCCTCCAGGCCCTGCACGATGATACTCTCAGGACGAGTCACAAGTACTATGGGATTTAATAAACCACCGGGAAGCTAGCTCCGGGACGATCCGTCAGTCGTGGCTGGCTCTCGAGCAGAGAAAAAGCCCGCAATCTTATTTTTCCTCCAGATTGAGAGCCGCTTTTGCTGTCGACCCGCTACGTGCTGGTGGCATTTTCCCCCCATCTGAAAAAAAGAAAAAAAAGAAAAGAAAAAGAACAAGTCCCAAAAAGAGGAAAGAAATGTACATAGCAGCACCGTGATGCTACTGCATAGGCACGTGAAAAAAAAGAAATTGGAAATTCGGATAAAGTGAAAGTAGAAATTGAAGAGCGTGCCAATATAGGAAACGTCAATCAACAAGAAAGCAAGTTCACAAAAATAAACAAAAGACACAAATAACGCTGTACGGCAAAGGAAAAGTTACGAACAATGCGCAATAAATGGTTTCATGCGCAACACATGAACGACGTCCGGCCTCGGTCGTGTCCTGCTCCGTGAATGTGGTGTTGAGACCGGAATCATTTTGTAGTTCACGTCACTGACGCGGCATAACACTTTATATGGGCCAAAGTACCGGCTCAGTAACTTTTCACTAAGACCACGATGGCGGACGGGCGTCCACACCCAAACTTGTTCTCCGGGGTTGTAAAGCACTTCTCTGTGGTGGGTGTTATAGCGTCATGCGCCTGCCTGCTGTTGCTGGCCGATGTGCAGTCGCGCGAGCTGCCGAGCTTCCTCAGCACGCACTGCAAATTCTTCGGCGTCAGTTGCCGACTCGTCTTCGTCTTGACACGGTAGCATAAAGTCTAGCATGTTCTGCACTTCGCGGCCGTAGAGAAGCCAAAATGGCGTGAATCACGTGGTCTCTTGCAGGCGGTATTATACGCGTAGGTTACGTAAGGTAAGATACGCAGTTGTCCTTCGGTGTCTGGTGTTGCTCAGTTTGAAAACTTTGTCCGTAAGCTGCCCCGCGAATGCCGTCCCTCTGTCTGTTATTGTATTGGAAGGAGCACCGTGTCGTAACATGATGTGGCGCATGACAAAGTGTGCTACCTCAGAAGACATGGCTCGTGGGATCGTCTGCGTTTCAGCGTAGCGTGTCAAATAGTCGGTCGCGACGATCACCCATTTATTGCTGTCAGCAGACAGGGGTAATGGCCCGAGAATGTTCATGCCGACTTGGTCGAACAGCGTGCAGGGTGCTTCGATAGGCTGAAGCAAACCAGCTAGCTTAACAGATGGTTGCTTTCGGCGCTGACATTCCCGACAGCTCTTGACGTACTTCTTGACGCTTGCTGACAGTCCTGGCAAATAGTACCTCTTGCTCACTCTGGCAAGTGTCCTTGAGTAGCCCAGATGACCAGATGTGGGTTCGTCATGGCCAGTGAAGAGGACGTTGTCTCGCATGTCTCGAGGAACCAGCAGTAGGTAAGCACGGTTGTTCGAACGAGCGTTCTTCTTGTACAGCACACCATCTCGCAGGCAGAACTACGTCAACGAGCGGGATAAATGACGCGGTATGATTGCGTCCTGGCCCTCTAAATGATCATTGATTAGACGAATCTCTGCATCATCTCGCTGCCGTTTGCTCAAGTCTGATACGCAAACGGTGCCCAGGAAGCCTTCGTCTTCCTCTGCTTCCTGACTGACGACATAAAGGGGTGCGCGTGACAGTGTCTCAGCGTCTTCATGCTTACGGCCGGACTTATTGACGATGCTGACGTCAAATTCCTGCAGCTACGAGCTCCACCGTGCTATCCGTCCTAAAGGGTCACGCAGGCTTGCCAACCAACAGAGTGCGTGATGGTTCGTCACTATCTTGAAGCGACGACCATAAAGGTACGGGCGAGACTGTTTGATTGCCCACACGACTGCGAGGTACTCTTTTTCCGTAGTGGGATAATTCGCCTCGGTACGGGATAGAGAGCGGCTGGCGTAGGCTATCACTCTTTCGGTGTCCTCTTGACGCTGAACGAGCAGTGCTCTGAGCCCGTTGTTACTAGCGTCGGTATGGACGTGTCAGCATCATCGTCGAAATGAGCGAGAACGAGTGCTGATGATATCCGCTGTCGCAGTTTATCAAAAGCTGCTTGTTGCTCATTTTCCAAGACAAACGGCGTGTTGTCCCTTGTGAGACGAGTCAGCGGTTCTGCTATCTGTGAAAAGCCGTGAATGAACCAGCGATTGTAGGCGCAGAAACCAAGAAAGCGCCGGACGGCTCTCTTATCGACAGGAGCTGGTTATTCGGCAACAGCGGCAAGCTTGTCCGGATTGACCTGGACTCCTTCGGTGCTAACTACATGTCCAAGAAATTTTATTTATTCATAGCCGAAGTGGCGTTTCTGTGGCTTTAGTGTGAGGTCCGCCGATCGGATAGCCTCCAGCACGCTGCGCAGGCGGTGAAGGTGCTGCTCGAACGTGGCAGAGAAGACCACCACATCATAAAGGTAGACAAGACAAGTCTGCCACTTGAGCCCTGTGAGGACAGTGTCCATCATTCGCTGGAAAGTTACCGGCGTTGAACACAAGCCGAAACGGAGTACTCGGAATTGGTATAGGCCCTCTGGAGTCACAAAGGCCGTCTTCTTGTGGTCTCGCTGATCTACCTCCATTTGCCAGCACCCACTTTTAAGATCTAGAGAAGTGAAATAAAAGGCATGATGAAGTCTATCCAGTGAATCGTCGATACGCGGCAGTGAGTGCACAACTTTTTTGGTCACGTTGATAAGCTTTCTGTAGTTGACGCAGAAGCGTAGCGACCCGTCTTTCTTTTTGACAAGCACGACTGGAGACGACTACGGGCTGTAGGAAGCTTCGATAACGCCATCGTCAAGCATCTCGTGGACTTGCGTACGTATCGCTTCACGTTCTTTAGCTGACACGCGGTAAGGGTGCTGGTGTATTGGGCGTGCGTGCTCGTACATGATGATCCTGTGTTGAGAGATGGACGTTTGGCGGATCTTTGAGCAACTTGCGAAGCAAGACCTGAGCTCCAACAAGAGCGCTCGCAGTGCAGTCTGGTTGTCGGTGGACAGATCAGGATCGATGCCATTATTATTCATTTACGTGTCAGTGGTATCCAATAGTTCTGACGTGAGACAGTTGAGGACGTTCGCTACTTCGTGGGAAAATGCTATCGAAAGGCCACGGAAAAGATGTCGATACTCGTTGCTAAAATTGGTTACGAGCAATTCAGATCGGCCATCACGAAGGTGTATTACACCTCTAGCTACAGAAATGCCTTGCTGCAGGAGGTGTTCTAAATTTGTCTAGGCCACCACATCGCCATCGCCCAAACCACAGCATGAGACGTCACCTAGATGAAGCGTCACGTTCTATTCAGAAATACGGAGTACGTCGACACGCCTTCCGTCATCCTGCACGTTGATTGCTTGCTAGGCTGAGAACGTGACGTGGCGCTTTTGCAGATCAATGATAGCTACATTTTCGTGTAGAAAGTCAACTCCCAGAATGACGTCACAGGAGCATTCGCGTAGAACAAGGCAGCTTGCTACGAATGTATACCCTTGAATCTGTACTCTAGTTGTGCAGGCCCCAGTGGAGTAACGACGGGGCCACCAGCTGGCCGAATCTGTGCGTTATGCCACGTCGTGATGACTTTCTTCAGCTGCGTTGTCAGTTTCCCGCTCAGTATAGAATAGTTTGCGCCGGTGTGCACTAACGCATTAACTGCACAACCATCAATTGTCACTGCTATGTCGAGTGAAAGTCGGCTATTCTTTGTAGTAGTAGGTGATGTCGGACTGGTTTCTGTACGGTTCTGCGTCTATAGGAGGTCTTCAGCACTTCGACCTTCAGAGACCCCGCCCCCACAGGTCACTTCGGCTAGTTTTCCCGGCGGGTCTGGGAGACCATGAGGTAGAATACCGCTGGGGCGTTGATGAAAATCGGCTCGGTGATGGCGAGTGCGACTGGCGCCCGGCAGATGGTGGTGCATGCTGCTGGGAGAGGTAGTTGTTGATTTCACGGGGTCTCTGGCCGTAACGGGGTGGCGGTGAGTACGCACAGAAGCCGCGAAGCCCAAGACGGCGATATGAGCACTGGCGGTACAAGTGATCAGCTTCTCCGCAGTGGAAGCACAGAGGACAGCAATCAGGTGTCCGCCAACCATCAGACTTCCGAGGAGATGTGTGCCGACCGTCGATGTACTGAACTGGTTGCACAGAACGATGGGCGACAGAAGCACCAGGGACAAAAGGCAAGGGCAGTGGCGTGTACGTGCCTTCGTAGTACGGTATGTGCGGCGCTGACTGGAGTGAAACAGCAGGAACAGGATAGACGAATCATGGCGGCGATGCAGCCGGGTGTTTAAAGGCATCCGCGTAGGTTGTTTCACGGTGGTATTCAGCAGGAGCTGGTGCAGCTGTATCAGGAAGCAAGGTGTCCCGGAGGATCTGGTGCAGCTCATCCTTGATCACAGTTGCAGTAGAGTTAACCGTAGGATGAGGTGTTACACCAGCCTTTTGCAACTCTTCAACGTACTATATTACAGGTGAGTTCACGTAGACAGTCGTTGCTGGTTCTAGTGGCGGTGAAAATGTCGGCAGTGGACATGCCACTGACTTGCTGTCGTATTGGTTGGATCGCTGCTGCAGCATTTCTTCCATTGTAACGGCCTCGGACAAGAACTCCGCGACCTTTTTGGGAGGGCTTCGCACGAGGCCGGCAAAAAGCTGGTCCTTGACACCACGCATCAAGTGACAAACTTTTTGTCCTCCGTCATTCTTGAATCGGCCCGTCGGAAGAGGCGCGTCATGTCTTCGACGTACGTGGTCACAGTTTCGTTTGGCAACTGGACGCGGGCCAGAATCGCTCGTTCAGCTCGTTCTTGGCGATCAGCACTGGCATAGGTCTGCAGAAGTCTACGAGAGAATTCGGGCCACGTCGTCAGCTGCTCCTCTCGATTTTGATACCACGTATGTGCCCTACCTTCGAGATAGAAATAGACATGACCCAGTTTCGCCACATCGTCCCACTAATTCAAGGTGGCTACGCGCTCAAAGTCCGCCAACCAGTTCTCAACGTCCTCGTGCTCCGTGCCATGGAACGTCGCCGGTGCCCGTGGGCTTTCCAACGTATAGCGGTTGGACGTCGTGCTTCCCGTGCCGGTTGACGAGGTTTTCACCGAAGCACTGTTCATATTTGTCGACGTGGTGGGAGCAGTATCGTCGACTTCCGGAGGCAATCCCCTGATTCGGCGGCTGGTCCGATGCACGGGAGTATTGACTGGCACTGGACTCGTATCACGGCTTCCTGGAGGGGGGGGGGGGTCTGCAGCATCGGTGAGACTACACAGAACCTCCACCAATTTGTCACGATGAGTCACAAGTACTGGGGGATTTATTAAACCACCGGGTAGCTAGTTCTAGGACGATGCGTTAGTCGTGGCTGGCTCTCGAGCAGAGAAGAAGCACACGATCTTCTTTTTCCTCCAAATTGAGAGCCACTCTTGCTGTCGACCCACTACGTGCTGGTGGCAATACAATGGCAGGACACCTTGGTGTTTCCCGCTCGCTCGCAGGGATAAAAGAAAGATACCCTTGGCCGCGCCTTACCGCCAACGTCGCTTGAGTACATGAGGACATGCCGAGACTGTCAGCGACGACAGACACCACCGACAAGCCCAGCAGGCTTTCTTTAGTCGACCAAACCACTTTGCCGGCCGTTCCAACAAATTGGAATGAATGGATCTACTGGGGCCATTTCTAACGTCAAGTTTGAGAAACAAATGGATCGAACTTCTGACTACATCACCTGCTACGCCGAAACAAACGCTCTACCCAAAGTTAGCGCCGAATAGGTAGCCAAGCTCGTTAAAAACATTGTCCTTCGCCAAGGCACCCTAGAGGTTGCCATTACCGATAGATGTACGGCCTTTATAGCTGAATTTATTCAAGCGATCTTGAGACATAGCCAAACAAGCCACAGCCTCCTAACAATCACAGTCATATGGTCCCACAGAGCGGTAAAACAAGACAATCGCCCGGATGCTGGCCATGTACAGTACGGTCCACTGATAAGAGAAACACGCGAGCGCGCGGCCACCGATCCGCGGGACGCAATCTGCTGGCGAGATTCGGAAACGCGGAGCATGCGCACTCAATCACTAGGGCGGCTCGTGCACTGCGTCGTCTGCTACTTCCCCGCCCAAGCGCTCGGCGCGCGCTAACGCCGTGCTATGTTTCATGGTTGGAAGGAAAAGCTGACTATGCCCGTTGCATTAAGCACTAAGTTTCGTGTCTGTTGTCAGAAGTATCCGGCAGGTTCAAGTCCTTGCGCAACGCTTGCGACTAACATTTTGGTGAGTATTGACACTAGGTTACGCAAGTGATGGACTTCGTTATCGCTTCCACAGAATTACACAGCTGGAGCGTGATTCTTCGCTGACCAAATATTCGATGGCGACAGCTCTTGGATGTGGCATGGCCAGGGTACCTGAGGATAAAAGGCTTCCACAGCCGAGCTCTACACTAAAGAATGCAGTCAGTGTGGCCCCGGTAAACAGGTCACTGAAAACTGTTAACAGGTTTATCCAGGCTTTAAGGATTGAAAAGAGAATTGAGGATGCCCCTCGGAGACCAAAGTCATGAGTGACTGCTCGGGAAAAAGATATGTATATCTTTGCCTGCGTAGCTGACAACGCGCGAGCTTCATTTAACGAAATACGCCAATGCTTTCAGCTGACCACTTAAACGTCCTTGGACCACTTGTACGCGCATATACAAGAGGCCTTCACAGCAGAAAAATAGAATATTCTGAACACAGTCGGCCTTCCACACATCACCAGTCGCATGACCCCGCCTCGTGGCTGCATTTTCTAGCATGACGACTCGTCGGTTCACACTGCGAAAAGGTGGACCAGCTACTACAGTAGCGCAGAGTGACTGCACATTTTGCCAGGCCTCTGTGTCCTAATTTGAACGTAATTGAAGACGTGTGGCACAGATCCAAATAATCTCTCTTCCGCCTAGTCTACACGCGAAATCTTCGGATGACCTCTGTGCTAGTGTAAACTAAAAATAACAGTGGCTTAAGCGTGATACATCGTTCGCGGGAGCTCTGTACCAGTGTCTCTGCCTGCAAGGATAAAGGCGGTACTCGATGTTGGAGGTGGCATCACCCGATACTAAATGAAGCTTTTTCTTATTCTAATGTAGAGAGGTCGTATATCTAGCCTGGTACATCGTTTGTCACAAAAATATAAAAAATACATTTTTCTGTTCCGTGTTTACTTCAGTGTATAGTTCTACGCATGACATTTTTCATGCGGGCACGTGTTGTTGAAGCGTAGTACTTTTCGTAAACGTGCATGTTTTGAATCTTCGAAATATGGAGCTTCTATCGATGTTTATGCAATATTAAAACACTCTCACAATTTAGAAGGTAAAAAGTAATATTTGCCGAGATATTGAGTTTCTTCTACGATATTTCATCCGCGAGTGTTGACTTGACTCGCCACGATGGTGTAAAGTGCTCAACTGTTGGCCTGCAGGTCACGGGATCAAATTCTGGCAGCGGCAGCCGCATTATCGATGGAGGCGGGAATGCTCAAGGCGCGTGTCCTTAGATATAGGTGCGCGTTAAGACACCCTAGGTGGTTTATATTTCTAGAGCCTTTAACTGCGTCGTCTCTCATAATCATATTACTGTTCTGTCATGGGAAACACTTATAATTTTTATTAGGTGCCTAATTTTTATTAGGTGCCAGTCGGCGGTGGCACGCTGAGCAAGCGACTAACTGTTCCATGCTATTGATTTGTGCTGCATAGGGCTGCTGACATCACACCAGGAAGCTGTGGCCGTGGACGCGTGCGCAAGCACACTGTGTCATCTACGCCTACGAGAGAGGTCAGCACCAGCAGCATCGTGACGTCACCTGCTACCGAAACTACAAAAAGACCCCTTCATCGGATCGGCCGTCCAGTCGGCGGTGGCACGCTGAGCAAGCGACTAACTGTTCCATGCTATTGATTTGTGCTGCATAGGGCTGCTGACATCACACCAGGAAGCTGTGGCCGTGGACGCGTGCGCAAGCACACTGTGTCATCTACGCCTACGAGAGAGGTCAGCACCAGCAGCATCGTGACGTCACCTGCTACCGAAACTACAAAAAGACCCCTTCATCGGATCGGCCGTCCAGTCGGCGGTGGCACGCTGAGCAAGCGACTAACTGTTCCATGCTATTGATTTGTGCTGCATAGGGCTGCTGACATCACACCAGGAAGCTGTGGCCGTGGACGCGTGCGCAAGCACACTGTGTCATCTACGCCTACGAGAGAGGTCAGCACCAGCAGCATCGTGACGTCACCTGCTACCGAAACTACAAAAAGACCCCTTCATCGGATCGGCCGTCCAGTCGGCGGTGGCACGCTGAGCAAGCGACTAACTGTTCCATGCTATTGATTTGTGCTGCATAGGTGAGTGCACCAGTACATAGGTGTACACCACCTTTTTTTTTTTTTTTTTTTTTTTTTTTTTTGCCACTGCCGACTGAGTGTTTGTATTGCAATTTAGTTTCACCATGCCTCCCGCGATTGATGTTGTAAAGGCTATTGAAGACTTCAAGCGCGAAATGCGCGCTGAAATCCGAACGATGAATCAGAGCATAACATTTTGTTCTAGCACAGCTGATGATTTCAAAAGTGCTCTAGCGGAACTGAAAACTCTGACTGCTGAGGTCAAGAGGACAAGAGAGGATTGTGCCATTTTAAGGCAAGAAAACAAGGACCTAACCGAAAGGCTAGATAAAGCTGAAAGCAAAATCCTAGAACTAGAGCAATACAGCAGGCTCAATAATGTAGAAATAAAGGGCTTGCCACTCACGGTTAAAGACAGAGCCGCGGAGATGGCCTTGAAGATTGCGCAAACTATCAAGATTCCTCTCGACCTAGCAGACATTGACATTGCCCATAGCGTCAAGACCAAAAATAGTAACGATGCTAATCTTATTATCAGATTCACGACCCGAACCAAACGAAACCATTTTCTTGAGGCAGCAAAGAAAGCAAACCTGTCAACTTCTGATATTGACTTCACGGGGCCCAAACAGCGGATCTACGTCAATGAACATTTGACACCACACAACAAACGCCTTCTTGGCGCAGCTATCGCGAAGAAAAGGGAAACGTTTTGGAAATACGTGTGGACAAAGAACGGCAGCATACTAGCACGCAAAACGGAGACCTCCGATGTCATTCGGATCAACTGCCAAGCTGATTTGTCGAGAATGACTTAGTTCGATGCCATAACTACTCATACATGACCTGTTTGCTCTTTTCTCGCCTCTGGAAAATTGCCCGGGTACCACACCTCTTTTCACGCCTTCACAGCTTTATACACATGCTGCCACAGACAAAAACAAGTTGAAAATAATACATTTCAACATGCAATCTGCTGTGAACAAAGCTGATCAACTGACCCATTTTTTGGCAGGCTTAACAAACTCGTTTGACGTCATCTGTTTAACTGAAACGTGGTACCGTCATGAAACGGATGTTTTGCGCATGCCTGGCTACAATTCTTTTTATGTTAACCGTACAGCGAAGCGTGGGGGAGGTGTTGCGCTACTAGTGAAAAACACCTATGTCTGTGAACTGCTATCTGAACACTGCTTTTGTAACGAGGACATAGAAATGCTAACTGTGAAGTCGGCCTGTCAAACATTCTCAGTCCTTTATCGCCGCCCTCAGGGAAATTTATCCACATTTTTTTATTACTTTGAACGCGAGATATTCTTTTTCAATTCAGAAAAATTCTCTTCTTGTATAGCTGGAGACTTCAACATAGATATGAGCACTCCCAGCCCCGCGCAGCAACAGTTGTCATCAATCATCCAGGCTGCCGGTTTTCACAGTGTAATTAGTAGTCCTACACGAATCACTGCTACTTGCTCTTCACTGCTGGACCTTATAATTACTAATAGCAGTAGTGCGTTCCTTTCCGGCCGCATAGCAGTCGATATAAGTGACCACTTGCCTATTTTCTTGTTTCTGCAAAAACAAATCGATTCAAAAGCAAATACAAAAACTCAGCGGCAACTTTTGTCTCAAGAGAGGCTCGAACAATTCAGGAGCCGCATTGCTTTAGTGGATTGGGCTCCAGTATACAAAGAAAATACAGCTGACGGTGCTTACAGCAAATTCCTAGAAATGTTTCTTTTGTTATACAACGCGTGTTTTCCCATTGTTACTATAAATGCATCTAAGAATGCCCGTAAACCCTGGATGACCAGTCAGCTTACACGACAAGTTAAAAAGAAACACAAGATGTTTGCGGTGTTCATTAAAACGAGAGACACCGACGTACTAGCACAGTACAAATCACTGCGCAACCGCTTGAATAGAGAAATTAGAGTAGCGAGAACTGCTTATTACAATAACTTATTCGACAAAAATCTTTCTAAAAAGCCAAAAGAAAAATGGAGATGCTTAAACATGCTTTTAAATAGAAACACGATCGGCAGAAATATAACAAGTTTAGTAATTGAAGGCAACGAAACGTCCGGCTCGCATCTCGCTAACACTTTTAATAAATTTTTCTCTGAGGTAGGTCACAGTGATTTCAATGCTGGAATCTCTAGTTTTCTAGGCGGCAAACTAGGACCATCCTTATTTTTTGCACCAACAGATGAAACGGAAGTTTTTTCTATATGCAGAAAGTTAAAAGATACCTCTAGTCTTGATACGCACAATATTCAAAGTCGGCCAGTGAAGTATGTTCTTGATATAATTACGCCTTGTCTAACACACATTTATAACACCGCGCTTACAACAGCTCATTTTCCTGCTGATATGCAACTAGCCAGGGTGACCGTGATTTATAAGAAAGGAGACGCCAACGTTTTGGGAAACTACAGGCCAGTGTCTATTCTTCCGTATTTCTCTAAGGGGTTAGAACAACTAATCCGCGTTCGACTCAACGGCTTTCTTCTTAAACATTCCGTAATAACTGACTGTCAATATGGCTTTACGCAAAACAGATCTACGGAACATGCGCTACTTGTTCAAAAAGAATATATATTAAAAAATTTTGAGACACAGCTCTTAACTCTTGGTATTTTTGTTGATTTCAGCAAAGCCTTCGACTGCTTAAATCATGATATTCTTTTTGCAAAATTAGAGCACTACGGTGTACGTGGACACGCCCTTAACCTATTGAAGTCATACCTGGGCTCACGGTCTCAATACGTAGTCATTAACAATTGCGCTTCACAGACTCTAAGTATTTCAAATGGCGTCCCTCAGGGTAGCATTTTGGGGCCGCTGCTATTTAATGTATATATAAATGATATTCCTAATATCAGCACTCATGCGAAATACATTATATATGCAGATGACACCAGCCTATTTTTTTCCTCTAATGACATAGGACACTTAGAAAAAATTGCAAACGATGCGCTCTCATCACTTGCTATGTGGTCTTCAGTTAACTCTTTGAAAATAAACAAACAGAAAACGAAAGCAGTACTTTTCCTACCTAAAAGAAAACAAGTGTTTCTACCTCCCTGCTTATACCTAGGTGATACTGTGATCGAGTGCGTGGACACCTTTAAATCATTAGGAATAACATTCAGCAATACAATGTCATGGGATGCACATGTTAATAATCTTTCCTCAACACTCTCTAGAATAATTGGAATCACTTCTCGTAACAGATATATTTTTCCAACCAAAACAAAACTTACTTTGTACTATGCATTTTTCTATTCCCATATAAGCTATTGCCTACTAGTCTGGGGCAATACAACGGTGTCAAATATAATAAAACTACAAGCCCTACAAAAGAAAATGCTCCGCGCAATTGTGAATGGCTCCTACGATTCGCCCACTAAACATATCTTCCTACAATATAATATTGTACCAGTCAACAAATTATTCGACTACAGATTTGCATGTTTTTATAAAAGAATAATAAGGAAAAATGACCCCTTTTTTTCTAAAATTGCTCCACTTACGTTTCGCCACTCATCATATGATACTAGAGCCCAAAGTAGTTATGTATTACCAAAGTGTAGAACAAATTATGGTTTTTCTATGTTGAGTTATATTGTGCCAAATTTCTTGAACACATCATTTTATGACTGCCTGAATACTATGTCTCTTTCTGCCATTCGCAAGAGCATTATTCGGCAATATGTATCATTGTAATATCAAATGTACTCATGTCTTCATATGTTGTACCAATTCTATGTTATTGCTTTATAGTGAAATTACTGTTGTCAATTATGATACATAGGTCTTTCCGCTACCTACAAGACCTGGTTGTTTTACTTACAAGACCTGGAACAGTGGTTGTTTCTGCTTAGTGCCCTACTGCTGACATGTGGGGATGGCCAGGCTCGTCAAGCGGCGTAAAATTCGCTGCTTTTTTCTCGCCATCCCTAGTTTGTATGTTTGTATGTGCAAACTGAAATAAAGATTTTGATTTGATTTTTTGATTTTGATAACGTGTCTATAACTTAAACGCATGACTCTTCATTGTTTATCTCCTTTCATCAAAATAGACTAATGTGGGCGTGAATCGCACAGAAGGGGTCAGAAAACCCAACAAGAAACAAGTTGCACCTTTTTTGTACCTGATGATTACCTAACAGGGCACCTGCAGAACGGCAGTGGCATGAATCGCGCCACGGAACAACGAAACCTCTCGGCAAGCGAAGAGGCGAAGAGTAGCAGACGAAACCCGACAAGCGCCGCCTTTGCGCTTTTATGCGCGTGCGTGACATTTACAAATCTCGCCACTAGTTCGCGCCACGCGAGCCACTGGCCACGCGTTTGCGTGTTCCCCCAACAGTGGACCGTACTGTACATCGACGTCGAACACCAGACGTGGGACGCCATCCTTCCGCACGTGACCTTCACATACAACACGGCTGTACAGGAGATAGCACAGATACAACCGTACAAGTTGGTTTACGGAAGGAACCCGACAACGAGACTTGACGCAATGCTGCCCAACGTCGCTGACGAATAAAACTTCGACGTCACCCTCTATCTTCAGCAAGCTAAAAAAGGTCGCCCACTCGCCCACCTTTCGGGTGAAGGCGGAAATGTAGGCCCATGTGCTCAGGTTTGGGTGCACGTTGAAGCACCCCCGGTGGTCGAAATTTCCGGAGCCCTCCACTACGGCATCTCTCATAATCATATGCTGATGTGGGGACGTTACACCTCCAATATCAATCAATCAACTCGCCCACCTGCACATTTTAAATGAGCAGATGACGGACCGCCGCCGTTACAATCTTCGGCGACGCTTCGTTGAATACCAGCCTGGTCAACGTGTTTGGGTATGGACGCCGATACGCCAACGTTGACTCAGTCAAAAACTTCTGCGATTGTACTTCGGACCATGCAGGGTGTTACGTCGTCTCGGCCCACTCGACTGTGAAGTTGTCCTCGACGGCATCAAGAACTCTAAACGGCGCCGATTGCAACCGGAACTTGTCCATGTCACGCGACTCAAGCCGTTTTATGAATGTTAGCGAACTGAAGGAGTGTATTTTGTATTTATTGTTATTATTGCTGTATTTGACTTTATTATTTGTACTTTCTTACATTATTATTCTGTTAGAGCATCGGGACGATGCCTTTTCAGAGAGGGGCAATGCCACGGTCTTTTCCTCAAGTTTTGTTATCACTCCCGTTACACTACGTTCTGCGCAAACCGCAATTACGATGTTTGAAAAGCTTCAAGACTGTAGTAGATCGTTTTGTTAGGAGTACGCCCACTTCCTGAACATTACAGATTATTCTGGAACCTACGGCACCACTAGCGATAATGCTAGAACATTTCATGGCAAGCGTATAAATAGCGACGCGCTTCGCCACATGTCAGTTGATCGACGGCTGACGCTCTGCCCGCCGCGATCAGCACCAGTGCCTTACTGTAATCTCACTTTCCTTTTACGTGGCCACAAGTTAGGTCCGAATAACTAGTTTATTATCCGACCATCCGGTCTCCTGCCCTCAGGCACGTCAAAACACCGTGACAATATACACCATACCCTGTCTGGCAGTCCTAAGAACTTCGAAAATTTAGCGCGTTTTTGTTATCAGCGGTGAGATGGCACGACAGGCTCGCTTCAGGGGGCTTTAGCGCTGGGCGTGCTCGAATGGTCATCGCCTGCACAAAGCACCACCCCCGCAAAGCGTTGTCCCTCCTGAGCACGCTTATCAGATTCGTTCTTTGGGAGAGGACTAAGGTCACACTTTATAAGCGGCCACGACATCGTTTACGAAACAAGCGTGCCTCTGACACAGGACGCAAGAATAATTGCGACATTTTTTCGCGCTTATCCTGTGTTTCTTGTGCGCTCAATTTGTGCTTTTTTTCTTTCTGTTTCAACAGCGTGCTTTAAGGTGGTAGGCCACTCAAAAACAAAAATTTTTCAAGGGCAAGCAGCGTTGAAATAACATTTTCCACAAAACCATTATGTCTTATTTATTTACCCAGCTATTTACAGTGCAAAACAATGAATATTTATTTATTGGGAGGTAATTTTTGTCGAAAATTGCATTAAAAGTGCTAGCCACGCCAGCTGTGATAAGTGACTAGTGGGTGGCTTTATTCAGCAAATCTTTGACATTTGTGTGACTAATGGCAGGAGCTGTGTAGTGAACTAGAATAAATAATATCTAGTGAATATCAAGGAAGTAATGCTAAAAAAACAAAAATGGGGAAAAAGAACCAATTTAGACTGAACCTGTTGGAGAATTCAGCTGCGAACTGAAAAATAGTCGATGGACTTATTTTATTCTAGTTCACTGCACAGATATATGTGTTGTAAAATATTGTGCAAAATTTCAGTTCAGCGTATACGCCGAGAAATACGTTATAAACGTTTGCGTCCCAACATTCGGAGCAAATTATTTTCAGAAAATATAAACAAAGCTTTCCGAGCTTGTAAAAAGGGTTAAAATCTTCGCATGCAGGCCTAAAATGCACCAGATTCATAGCTGGGCCCTTCTGCGGAAGTATTATTGTCTCCTTTTGTTCGGGTGGCTGATTGTCTTTTCGTCCTGGCCTGTTTTGTCCCATCCGCTGACTTGCGTTTAGCATTCTGCATGCGCAGGTGACCCCTGGCGATGCAAGCTGTCATCGTGTGGTACCCTGGTTCTATGCCAGCTTGCCTCAGGATATCTGGGGTGCTTACACTGCCATTATTAAAGTGTGCCACAGCATCATGCAAGGCAAACATAACTGCAGGCAAGCTTACGTAGACTTCTTTGGGTGCCCGCTGCCATATTAGACCATTGAAACACTCATTAGCATTTGGAGTCTTTCCATGAAGGCACTTCATTAGAAGTTTATCAGAGCACAGATCACTGTAGACAGTTTTAACTTTGTTGAGCACATCATTTGGAAGTCCTCCCTTGTGTACATATTTCCCTTGACCGAGTGCTTCAACCCTTCGGTATCCGCACAAGCTTTTCGGTCCAAGTGGACACGGGCCATGTCTCGGCTGCTTGTCGGTAGAGCTGCATTGAAAAAGACTGGCAAGGGTAGCCTTTTTCATTGCAGAAAGGTTCCCCATCATAGCAGTTTTGCAGGTGGTCAATGCGGGCATCAGTGAGCTTTCCCTCACCACCGAGTCCACGCACTGTCTTCTTCAGTTTTCTGAGGCGGCAGCCAACACGCTTCTGGACATTCCCAATAAATTCCAGTTTCTGCAGACTGTCCTTTCCATACATGTCTTTGACAGTGGCATAGCTCTTAGAACCACCATTGCCGTAGTACTGCAGGTACTTCAAATCTTTTTTGCCTTTCGACCTTTCAAATGTTCGGTATAGACCAACCGTCTCCATACTGCCAGCACTTCATGGTTTGCTTGACAGGAAGTGTTGTTTGCCTTCCATTCATGGTACGAAGCACTATCCTGCCTCAACTTGCTTTTGGTTTTACATGACTTATACGAACTAGAAAGGGCCTCAACATCAATAACCTTTCCCGTGTCAACAGAAATCACAGACACACAACCGTTCAAAGATGAATGGCCACGCTTCTGCCACGTGCCATCACCTGAAACACCACACTCTGCACTCCTCACAACACGACGAACTTCCACAGCAGCATCAGTCATTGACTTCCAAGCCACTTCTCCTGCCGCTGCAGAAAGCCGAGATGACAATTTATCGTAGACAGAGTGATGTGGAGGAGCAGGCATGTTCATCACTTTGGAAATGTTTTCTCACCAGCGTGCCCTTTTCTTAAATGGCGCATCGCGTAAACCAGATGTAAATTGTTCTCATCGGCACTACCCACCTTTCCCTACGTATGAAATGGGCGCTTGAACCCACAGTCAGTACACACGACCGCACAAGCCGAGCATATCCGTTGGTGAGAGCGTTTCTCGAGCTTCTGTTCATGCATTCGGAACATGTCAGCAATGAAAACACTGAAGAAAGAATACCAATGTCCATTATCATGTTTCCTTAGAGTGCACAATTCTCTAGTGGGGCCTGGTACACCTTGTTTATGTCCCCAAGCTTCTTCGCGGTCGCTGAAATACCGGCGTCTGTCTCAGTAGGCACCCTCGTCGTCGTGTAGCGATTTCCTGCAAACTTGCCCTTACTCGTCTTCTGTGTTCTGCACTTCTCAATACTGGTCGTAATATGGCCCAGGTGGCCTAAAGATACAGCCCTAGTAGCGTTGACACGTGGAACAAATGAGAACGAGGGCTGAAATAGCCTGACGAAAGCAAACAACAAAATTTCCGACGACCATCGTGCGTCCCTCTTGTTGAGAGAATAACGAAGACTTTTGAGAGAATAACGAAGGCTGTTGAATAACGAAGGCTGTTGAGAGAATAACGAAGACTTTTAAACACAAAGTTGTAATTAATGACATCATCTTATATAACAGTCACATTAAAATGCATAAACTTTTTGAATAGCATTATTATAGACGAAACAACACTTGCTTTTGAAAACAATTTTTCGAAACCAAAACTACAGCTGGAAATGTGGTTTCGGTTGTGCTATAGGAGCATAGGGTATAGAAAACTTGTTGTAACTCGCAAACTATTGACGCTAGGAGGATAATTTTTGTTTCAACATATACGTGAGTGTTTGGGCGTGAAAGAAAAACCAAAGTATAAAAACATTATTTTGCAAAAAAAAATGACTTTTGAACGTGGCCTACCACCTTAAAAGTGTCAAGCTGTGACAGAGTCTGACCCGCGCTCAACTTGTGTGCCATGAAAGTTTCAAGCTGTTTGCCGTTCCTAAGTTCTTTGTGATCTGTGGCTTTTGCTGCAACAATGCACAATATTTGCCCAGGTACATCTGTAAACACACGTCTAACTTACGTGTTATACCAATTCTTATACAGGGAGCACGCTATTGATATTGTTTCAGGATTAACTTTCTGAAGAACTTCACTGCCAGCTCTATGCAAGAAAATGGAACGGTGCTAAACTTTTTCAATTCCACTTACTTAGGTTTGTAAATGTCCAATTACTTTCTAACATAGCAAAAAAGTTCATATAAATTGATTACGCTATAGTTCTTCATTAAATAGGTAAGCCTGTGACATACAGCGTTGCGTTTGCTGGAAAAGATTGCCTGCTTGCTAGGTTACTCTACAGGAGCAATGGTGAGTCTATGTTTCCACAAAGCTTTATGATATATGGGTTTCATACCTCAAAATGTATTACTATTGCTGCAAATACACTGCTTTGTAATCGCTAATTCATAAACAAAGAGTAAAAGAACGTTGTAATAAGCTACTGTAATCATAGTTTGAAACGTTTCAATGGCGTTGTGGAAGGTAGCTCTTTATTTTTTCTTCCTAGTACAGTTCGTCAATCACGGTATTGTGAACTCTTTAAGAGCACATTAGGAAAAATAACGATGTGACAAAAATAATGTAAACATCTCTCAAATATTTTGGTGACTCCAAAACAGGAACACGCCCGTAAGCGTGTATCCACACGACGGACATATCCGCGCAAATCCCTCCCGCGGACGGGCCCATTCCGGGCAAGCTCCGACGTTCTGTGTGCAACAATTCATGAACCGAGACGCTGAGCATCCGAGCTAAGCCTCTCTGAGACTCCGCTCCTTCGTCGACACTGGCAGCAACGCCTCCCGTTATTATGGAAGTAACGGTTGAGGGCCACACCATCTCCGCTGAAGAGCTCCAGGCAGGCAATTGGACACCAGTTCTCTATAAAGCCTATGCGTCTCGACCAGCCTGTTCACAGAAACCACTTTCGCAACCCAACGCTACCGTCAAGGAGACCAACCCGAACGCCATGCGCGTCGAAGCAGCTGCAACTGGAAGAGGCAAGACGCCAACCCACCTACCACCTGCTACCAAGGAGACGCGCATCATTGTAAAACGCAGCAAGCAACTGCCGCCACTCCCACCGAACGCTATTCGCGTCGTTGTTCGTCCGCGAGGTCAACTGCGACTCCTAGATGTCCCAACGCCTCGACTCATGAAGGCAGTGCAGGCCGCACTTCAAACCACTCTGCCCGATGATTTCTGCCTGCGCATACACCCCACTAATAATACATTCACGGCAGCTACAACACACTCCGCCGCAGCCGAGCTCCTAAAGACGCTGACTTCACTCACCATTGGTGGCCATGCTTACCCCTGCATGGCTTACGTGGCACCCCCACCAGGAGCTACAAGAGGGGTCATCTCAAACGCCTTTGACGACGAGACGCCAACCCAGCTGTACGAAGACCTGGTCAAACGGAATCCTGAATACTCTATACTCGCAGCCCGACGAATGGGGAAGACGCACTCCATTCTCATCACCTTCGACGCCAATGAGGTGCCACATTCCATTAAATACATGGGAGCCATTCACCGCTGTACTCCATACCGCGGAAGTCCGGATGCTTGTACGAACTGCAGACTACCGGGCCATCGTCACGACGTATGCCCAAGCCCCAAGACTAATCTTTGCCCACGCTGTGGCAGCCAACACTCACCCCAGGAACCTCCTTGCACGCCTAAGTGCATTCTGTGCGAGGGCCCTCATCTTACCGGCACTGGTTCATGCAAAGGACGCAACCTTCACCAGCCACGCAAAACGACAAAGCAACCTCAAACGCAGCGACAAGAACCGGTTCCACACGGGGACAACTTCCCCCAGTTGTCAGCGGGACCCACTCAGCCCAGCCAACTCAGCCAACCCAAGCAAGCCTGGACCGAGCCGCTTAAACAAGATTGGGGCCCTCCCCGTTCGCCCTGCAAGAACGCACTATCATCAACAGTGACTTCCAGTCTGCAAGACGCTCTGGCCAAGTCTCGGGAGGAGGCAGCGGCAGCCAAAGCAGAAGCTCAAGCAGCCCGAGCTGAAGCCGCTGCCCTTCGAGAACACATCGCGAAGCTGGAGACCCAGATAAGTACTCTCGCCACAAGCCATGCCACTCCACCTACCCCAACTCCTACTACATCCCAAACTCCTGCGCACAACCCACCCAACACCTCTAGCATGTCTTTCCCACCCAGCCATGTCAACGCGACATCCTGCTCTGATTCGCTTGAGTTAGATATCGACACGGCATTTCCTCGGCACACAAATCAGGACATTACCCCGCGTCCCTCAACACACAGCTCACTAGCCGATATTCCAACCATGCTTGAGTCTTTTACTGCTCGTTTTGAGGCAAAATTGCAGGAAGGTATCACCAGCATCAATCAGGAATGCACAACGCTCCAAGATGCGGTAATCCGTGTAACAACAGACAATGCAGCACTTAATCATCGTCGTGATGCTTTAGCTCAAACATTAACTGACCGCTACAACAATCTTGAATCACAGCTCAATTTGTTCGCAACATGCCTTGCAAAACGGGATCTCACCCCAAGTAAACGCAAGAAGCCCAAAGCAACTGAAGGGCAAGACAATCCACTCCCTGACGTCACTAACGACTCCCAACCTTGCGCGGCGGCTACGCCCCTTCTCAATTCTCATGATGGCAGCTCTAAACCGTAATCTGACACTCTGGCAGTGGAACTGCCGAGGTTTTGGCCAGAAGCGTCATGTTGTCCACCAACTGCTATCTTGCGCTGCGGGACCCGATATCCTTGCCCTACAAGAACCCTCCAACCCCCTAACCTTACCCGGCTATACTTCTATTACACCCACATCCCCTACACCCTCTCGGGTGGCGTTTCTAATTAATCGCTCAATCACCACCATCTCCCACTGTTTAGCAGTCCAAGACATTGATCACCTCTTAATTGAGCTTGTGCCGCAACATGCCAGAGCTAAAAGCCTCTTCATCCTGAATGTATACAGCAGCCCTAAGTGCTTACAGGGCAACTTCCAGCGCCTCTTTACGCTCGCGAAACGCATAGCCAATAAGTGCCCCCTACTCGTCGTGGGAGATTTCAATGCCCCACATACAGCCTGGGGTTATCCGCGCGACACACCAAAAGGACGTCGGGTGTGGTTAGCAGCGCAGCAAGCCGGCCTCTCACTGCTCACCGATTCTGCCTTTCCGACACGCATAGGGAATAGTGTCTGCAAGGACACTACACCAGATCTCTCGTTCGCACATCGCCTCCCTCATGCCACATGGTGCAACACACAAGAGAATTTGGGTAGTGACCATTACATTATCGAAATTCTCTTAAATATGCAACTACCCCGCAGGGTTCTCAGAGGTTCCACTTTTACCAACTGGGATTTTTTCCGCACTTATAGGGCAACACGCACCCACGCCTCTATCACGGACATCACTGAATGGTCAGAACAACTCCGGAGTGATGTCCGATCCGCAACTCGTCTAGTACGAGAGGACTGCCCAAGCGACACAGTTGACTCTCGTCTCCTACATTTATGGGACGCTAAAACAAGCCTAGAACGACGCTGGCAAAGCCAGCGTTGGAACCGAACTCTTAGACGTCGCCTGGCCCGCCTGAGCAAAGAGATAGAGACCCATGCAGCCACTCTTTCGCGACAGAACTGGGAATCGCTTTGCAACAAATTAGATGGCAATATGAGTATGCCTCAGACTTGGAATTTGTTCCGACACTTAATTGACCCAACTCAGTCAAAGACTACCCAAAGACACAACCTCACCAAACTCCTACATACTTGCGATAAACCTCCACCAGAACTACTACAGGAACTTCGAAATCAGTACTTCCCAACATACCCTGCCGTATTGTATCCCGATTATACAGGTCCTCCTAATGAGCTCCTCGACCAACCCATTACAGTAGCCGAAGTTCAAGCCGAACTACAGAAACTAAACACTTCCTCAGCCCCCGGTCCGGACAATATTCACAACAAAGCACTCCGTAATCTCGACGACCAATCAATTGCCGAGCTTACTGAATACTTTAATGAGTGCTGGCTAAGGGGCATCCTCCCACCACAATGGAAAGAGGCCAAGGTTGTCTTTATACCCAAACCTGGGAAACCTCTCCTTACGTCTAACCTCAGGCCCATATCCCTCACTTCTTGTGTCGGCAAACTCATGGAGCACGTACTCCAAACCAGGCTCTGCCAGTACCTAGAAGGCAAGAATCTCTTGCCTGCTTGCATGTTTGGATTTCGCCCTGGACTTTCCACACAGGACGTTTTCCTACAACTAAAACATCACATTCTTGACTCTCAAACCTGCGATACCAGAGCTATCTTAGGAGTAGATCTAACAAAGGCATTTGACAACGTTGCGCACTCAGCTATTCTAGAGAACCTTATAACCCTGGGAGTCGGCGTAAAGATGTACAACTACGTCCGCGACTTCCTCAGCCACCGCACAGCAACACTTACCTTTGGCGATCACAGCCTGCCAGGCATCACGCTTGGAGCCCGTGGTACGCCCCAGGGAGCAGTCCTCTCACCTATTCTTTTTAACATAGCACTTCTACATCTGCCCCAAAAACTGGGTCAGATCCCCGACATCCACTTCAGCTTCTATGCCGACGACATCACCGTCTGGGCAAACCGTGGTAGTGACGCCGAAATAGAAGAACACTTACAGTTGGCACTAACCACCATCGACACATATGTTCGAGAACGTGGCCTTACCTGCTCCCCTTCCAAATCAGAGCTCTTTCTTTACCGACCGAAGCAGCATGCTTCAGCCATTCCCCCTATCTCTCTCACGCTAGGTGCCCACCCCATCCCACTTGTCTCAAAAATTCGGGTGCTAGGGCTAGTACTCTACTCACATGGCGCACATGGAGAAGTCATCAGGACTCTCCAAACACATGCTCAGCAGACCATTCGGCTGATTCGTCGCATAGCGAACCGTCGGGCTGGCCTACGCGAGCGAAACACGCTTCGCCTCACCCAGGCTTACATCGTCAGCCGCACCACGTATGCCCTCCCATACCTACCTCTCCGACAAAAAGAGAGAGACCGCATTAACGCGCTTCTACGAAGTTGCACAAAAACAGCTCTACGCCTTCCCCCAAGCACATCCAATGACAGACTCTTCAAACTTGGTGTACATAATACATTTGAGGAACTCGCTGAAGCCACCTTTACGGCACAAATATGTCGTCTGTCTAATTCGGTGAGTGGCCGCGCTCTTTTGACCCAATTAGACTTATCCCCAATAACAGAATCACCTGGAAGGGTCCCTCTTTCTTCTAACCTCCGCTCTCACCTAAACGTACCGCCCATTCCCAAGAACATGCATCCTGTGCGCGACGAGAAACGCAGAAAGGCAAGGGCCCGGGCCCTCCAGAGACAATATGGCGAGGACCAGAATGTAGTCTACGTTGACGCAGCGGAATATGCGTCAAGATCCCGCATGGCCCTTGCGGTGGCTGACAATCAGGCAAATCTCCTAACTTCTTGCTCAATTGTCACAAATTCCTCCACAGAGGCAGAAGAGGCAGCCATCGCGCTTGCTCTCATCTCCACACCTGCCACCACTATCATTAGCGACTCGAAATCAGCTATTCTTAACTACGCCAATGGCCTGATATCATGTAGCGCTGCTCGCTTGCTACGCTTCTGGCAGCCTCAGTGCTCCACAACCCTGATCTGGACGCCAGCACATGCCGGCCTCCTTGGCAACGAGGAGGCTCATTCTCTAGCCCGAGGTCTCACATTCCGGGCAGGAGAAATGGAGCCCCCTCCACAGGTCGAGGAGCGCTTGCTCTCTTTTCGTGATATTCTATCGTATTACCGGGAACAACGAAGAATATACGCACCCCCAGCCCCATCCCTAAACATAGCGCAGGCCACACATTGGCGACGCCTACAAACTCGAACTGCTCCATACCCCGTATTACTAAACGCCCGTTACCCAGACCATTTCCCCTCTTCATGCAAACTTTGCGACAAACCAGGAGACTTCCTCCACATCCTCCTCACATGTCCCACCTTTCCACATCCCCCACCTCCGGCTGTGGCAGTGTCATACTGGGAGACCATCATGACCAGCACTTCTGCGTTCGATCAGCGCCGGATCATCTCGTGCGCCATGAAGAGGATCGCACTTCAAGGGCTTTCCTTTGCTTTGTAAGGGTGCCTCCTCACTGCGAGGGTGCACCCACGTGCCATGAGGGGGCTCGGCCCCCACGCTACACAGTGGCAATAAATGTTTCTACCACCACCTCCCGCGGACGTTCGTTCCGCCGCCCGTCCGGCTGCGAAGCACATTCAGACGACGGACGAAGCGAGCAGACGGACGCGCTGGAGAAAAAAAACATGGCGGCACTGTCTGAAGCGAGAGCTGCCCGCTTCAAATCTTTAAGCTCTTCGTAGCGCATCGCGTGGGCTGTTATTCCCAAACTGATGGTTGTGTAGGCTTTAGGTCTGTGTCCTCGAGCTTCGACGGCAACGTATACATGACTATTTGGTACTGTTTCCGAGCGCCGTACTCGTTTTCTGAAAAGTGTAGGCTTAGCGACCACCGCTATTGCCAATACATGAGCTCGGTGATCTGCGGTAGCGCTGGGGCTACCATATCTCGGAGCTCATGATAATGTGCGAATGTTTGCTTATTCTTCTTTTCTATAGATGGCGCGACCAGTCTGAAAGTAGAAAACCCATTCATCGCTAGCCATTCGAGGTTTAGGTTTCCGTCTATGACGCTGAGTTTGAAGTTGAAGTGAATATGGAGGTCGAAAGAAAGCAACGAATAGCTGCAATGGCTGTTGTATTAGCAGAATTAGACGATGAAGCGCTGTTCTTCCCTGTAAAACGATCTTGTTGGCAAAAGGACTACATCGCTAACAAGCATCTGGGTATGCAATATCAACTCTATCGTGAACTTTTGCTTAGCGACAGCCAAGAATACAGGAGGCTTCTGCGAGTGTCGAGAGAGCAGTTTGTCCAGTTGCTGTCGCTCGTAGGACCTCGCATACAACGACAGGACACCGTAATGCGGCGAGCCATATCAGCTGAAACAAGGCTGCAGGTCACGCTACGATACCTTGCTTCAGGCAAGTGTTGCACGTCTGTGCATTTCTACTCGAAACATTGCTCCTATTGTTGCATCCGAGACTGTTCAGACTTGGAGAGCCTCGCTTTTAGAGGTGGCATTACGTTGTGTGTTGTAAAACGCCAGCAAGGTCTTGAATAGGCACATATGTGACACTAATAAAACAAATCTTGCGAAGGCTACGAAAGCCCTCTTACACAGCCTCGCTGTCGTTGATGTACAGTTTGGCACTCTTGGCATACATCTGCGAATTAGTGACGGTATTTTTTTCCCTTTGTGCAGGAGAGAGCCACCACTCCTTGAGTCGCCAATTTCGTCTGGGCCACTCGACTGTAAATGATATCATCCATGAAACATGTAATGTAATTTATGAAGAGCTGAAGAATGAATTTCTCAAAACTCCAAGCACCGAGGATGAGTGGAGAGACGTCGTTGCTGGTTTCAGTAGAAACTGGAACTTTCCAAACTGCGTTGGAGCGATGGATGGAAAGCATGTGATAATTACTAAGCCAGCAAACACGGGAACAGTTTACAGAAACTACAAGAAGAGCTTTAGCATTATACTGTTTGCCGTGGTCGATGCGAAATACAAATTTTTGTACACGGATGTTGGTGCGCCAGGGTCACAGGGAGATGCGGGCGTCTGGCAAACTACGCCTCTGCAAGCACACTTGTCAAACATGTCGGCTGGTCTTCCGGAACTGGTCAAGGTGGGAAGCTTGCCTGATCTGTACTTGCCACCAGTTTTCGTCGGTGATGACGCGTTTCCTCTTGGAAGAAACTTGATGAAACCGTTTGGGGAACGTTCGTTATCAGAAGAGAAGAGAATATTTAATTACAGGTAATTTATGTCACTACTGAAACAGCACTATGTGATATTTAACCGTTTAATCGAAGGTGCGCTAACCCAGATTTGCAGCACACATTAGCATGCTACTATCTTCTCAGTGGTGTAAAGTGTATAAAATTATATCTTACTTTTTTTAATGCTTTACAGGTTATCCAGGGCTCGGCGTGTAGTTGAGAGCACCTTTGGAATACTTGCGAATAGGTTTAGATTTCTGCACACCGTGATTGACGCTGAGCCAAAACGGGTGACATCAATGGTGAATGCAGCATGCGTATTGCACAACTTCCTCGCCAATGAATTGAACGCAGCTGACTCGTGTGCCGACACAACGCCTACTGCAACTCTGTTCTCTACACAGCCTTATTCTCGCGGACGAGTAAGTGCTGTTGGCTCCGCCGTACGTGACAGCCTATGCGAATTTTTGAATGGCAGGGGTGCTGTGTCATGGCAGCGTACGTCAGCCCACTTGGAGGCCGATGTATACAGAAGGCCATAAGATTACGCAAAGATAGTGCAAGATGCACATGCGTTGTCATAAAATAAAGTTGTTGAAAAATAAAATGCGGTTTGTTTAGTTGAAGGGCGAGATCTTGTATACGCTGTCATATGAATGGCATTTCAAATTACGGATATTTACTTAAAACTGAGTTTCATTCACACTGACAACAATGCTGGAGGTAAGCAACGATTTATTAACTGGCAATATTAAATGAGATCTGTTGAGCTTTCTTACTCGCTTTTGTTGATGTAGATTTCAAGTGCGCTTAAGATAGCCTTCTGGCATGGGATCAGCTTATCCTTCGGAACCTCGCGCATGTGTGCAGCAACAACTTTACCAAAATAGTCGATATCATCTTCCTGCTGTGTGGTACTCGCTGGTTGGCCTACGCTTGCAGCTATTTTTTCCAACACAGTTTGCCGTTGGGCCAATATTTCATCTAAACGATGGGGAGATCGGCGCCTTTTCTTCTGTGTTCCTTGGCGGGACATTGCAGAGAGTGCCTTGCCCGCAATTGGGTCGTCCACGGTAATGTTTTGGTCGTCAGTCGCTGCAGCTGCATCGTCTGAGGTTTGTGAAGGATCATCAATGTCTGGTCGTACCTGCAAGACACAAAATGGCGCACAAAGTCTCTCGCAATTCCAAAATGTAATGCTTTGCAGACACACATCTGCGTATCTATTCCGATTACAATCTGTATTACAACCACGTAAAAGCAATGGTACATTATTCGTGATTTGGCGTAATTAGAGCGCAAGATTCAAACTTCAGTGTCAACAATTTTTGGTCATATCTAATTTAAATATAGAAACGACGTTTGAATAATTCAGCACACCAAGCAACTAATCTTAATGTAGAATTATTTTGGTGTGTGTTCAAGCATTGAAAAGGTTGTAAGGCTGTATAAGAAAGTGCTAAGTAATAAAAAATACATATTGTAAAAATTTACGCGGCACAAGAAGGCTTCATCACAAATACGAAAAACAAGGGCAGTTTACCTTCATGGTCTCCGCCGCAGCTTGGCATGCATCAGTGCTCACAGAACGCCAACAGGTCACTTTTGAAGCATCCAAAAACCTGAGTGAATTATAAAAGCGCCAGCGACCTTTATAAACGTCCGAGCTTGGCATTCCACTCTTTGTGGATTCTACTTTCTTCTTCTCCAACCGGTATGTGCGTCTCTTATTGTCAAAGAAGCGCCGAAGGGCTTCTGTAAAAAAAAAAGAACAAAACAGAGGGGGGGGGGGTGATTATAAGTACGATTTACACCATGCAGTTTCGGTCAATCACCATCACAACACATTATGCTGAAAAAACGTGGCTGGTGCTCTAACGAATACTGCAGTGAATGTTTTCAGTTTTACCGCAAGCTTACGCATCACAAGCAACGTTTGGCGGACTCGTCGCCATTAACACTGTTCTTGAATTTCGCGCCGATTCCTTGATTAAAATGCATTTTTATTGAGCAGCCCTGCCTCCGGCACGGTAGCATGCTTGGGAATGCGCTGACCACGGCCGTCACTTGTAGACACCAATGTGCCCCACGTCATGCATAACAGGTACATTCCAGAAGGTTATTATCACGAAACCCACCCATATAATAACGCAAAACATAGAGAGTAAATATAAATGGTACTTACTGGCATCGTACGGCCCGTACGCAGGCCACTCCTCGTTCATTTCCTTCGCTATGCGTTCCCATATACTCTCCTTCACTGTTGTGTCCGCGTACTCGGCGAGTGTCATATCCCACAATGCGGGGAACTGCTCAACAAGGCGCAGCAGAAAAAAAGTTGCGTCGTCGCTCAAGTTCATAGTTGGAGTTGTTTGCGGTAGTGTGCGTCGAACGTACTTCCCACGCAAAAACCCAAACAAGACGAGCAGAAAAAAAAAACGTGCCTGTTGCCAGACCCTTATAACTTCGTCGGCTAAATTTACGAAACCACACGAGAAACAGAAAAATAAGCGCTTGTTGCCACACTAGTATTGGCGTCCTCCGCTAAATTTGTCGTGTTTTTCCGCGGGAATCCGTTTGCGAAAAAGAGCGTGGCATTTTCCGTCCGCGACGTCCGCGGACGCGGCACGGATGGCGGAAATCCGTGACGTGGGGTCACGTGACGCGCCGTCCGCCGCGGAAAAGACGGATTTGGTCCGTCGTGTGGATACACGCTAAGCAGAAAGCTACTGGACGGCCCCAGTGACCCTTCCAAACATCCTACATGCCATGAAACTATGGCTAAAAGTGACACACAGTTTAAAAAGCAACCTTAACACACACGCACATAAGCGTAAATGCATTCACTCACGCACACACACACGCACACACACACACAATCACACACACACACACACATTTATTAAATGTTCAAGCTCGAGTTATACACCATATTAACGCATATGCTTCTACTGCATCGAAAAATTTATACCTTCTAAACGTAACAAGGTGCATACACATACGCCCTGGATGACGAAAAGCATAATTCATCTCAAGCGTAAAGTTAAAAGATTAAAAAGAAGCATGCTGACCCCAAAGTTATAGCTGACGCTCTGGATAAGCTTGCACATGCCGTACACACCTCGAAGGAACACTACTTCAATACGTCACTCGCAAACTTCATTAAGAATGATCCAAAGAAGTTCTGGAACTATATTAGCGAAAAAAAAGAAACCCATATCACAGGATTTTGTCAATGGTTCAATGGTATCTGATCAGGCTGCCATTGCTCAACACCTCAATGAGTATTTTCATTGTGTATTTTGTACTCCTAGTGCTTTCCCTATCTGTCATAAATGCGGACAATGCTGCGAATGTAAACTTTATTTCTTATTCTGGTGTCATTGATATGTTGTTGAACTCAAAGACTAAGACTTCTTGCGGTCCCGACAATATCCTCAACATATTTCTGCGTCGCTTTGCAGAGTCTGCTGCAAAATACTTACTCGTCGTTTTTCGAGTCTCTCTGTTGTCAGCGGAATCACCAGATGGCTGGAAGTTGCCACGAATAGTTCCTATATTCAAGAAAGGTGACCGTCTAGTACTACAAAATTATCGACCGATCTCCTTAACATCATCTTGCTGTAAGCCTATCGAGCACATAATAGCTCATAAATTAAATGAATTCTTAGACGAACGCTCAGTTTTAACAAATCATCAACATGGGTTTCGAAAAGGATTTTCTACTACAACACAATTGGTGACTGTCGTTCATACCTTTGCAGCTTCTCTTGATGCTAACAGCCAAATTGATGTAATATTCTTAGACTACAGTAAAGCATTCGACAAAGTTCCACACGATAAATTAATTATAAAGCTTCGGTTAGTTGGCATACCAGAATTATTTATTTCCTGGATCTCAGCTTATCTACTCAATCGCAACCAATTTGTTCAGGTAGGAGAAAAACAATCGGGCTACCTTCAGGTGACTTCTGGCGTTACGCAGGGGAGCGTACTAGGCCCCCTTCTGTTTCTGGTCTACATTATTGACATTGTCAATGTAATTAGCACCCCGGTACAAATTCGTCTATTCGCTGACGATTGTGTTTTGTTTAGAGATGTAACCTGCATTAGTGACCAATGTGATCCTAATACTAACTTAGGCAATGTATGAAAATGGTGTGAACAATAGGTAATGCTTCTTAATGCAAACAAATGTGTGTATCTCCCCATAACGCGCAAAGAAGTCCCATTAAACTACACATACAAGTTAGCTGAAGCACCTTTACTTAAAGTAGCCTCCTATAAATACTAAGGCTTAACGTTAACAAGTACCTTATCCTGGAATTAGCACATAAATAACATCTGCTCTGCCGCTTTCCGTAAATTATGCTTTCTCCGCCACAAGCTCAAGACTGCTCCGCCTAGTGTTAAAATCCTCTCCTACTTTTCCTTAATTAGGCCTAAACTTGAGTACGCCCCCATAGTTTGGGATCCCTACACAAAAATTAACGTTCAAAACTTACAAAAAATTCAAAGAAAAGCAGTACTATTTATATATAGTAAATTTATGTCAACCAACTCCCCCACTGCATTACTAACGGCAAATGGTATAAAAATATTACAAATTTGAAGAAAAAAAGTCGGCTACTGTTTTCTTCAGACATAGTAAACCACAGGCTAACCTTTGACACAGCAGCATACGTATCCCCCTTGTTAAGCAGACCCACTCCACACCACTATCCTCATTCCCTAACGCCAATCTTCGCAAGGACTGATACTTTTCGGTACTCCTTCTTCCCACAAACAATAGATGATTGGAATAAACTAACTGAAGCATTTCCTCAATGCCCTTGACCATTTGTGTAAATACTCTTCTTCCATGACTTCCTTGAATTTTATTATCACCTTGTTGTTCAATTGTAAATTTTTTTTTGAAGTCATAACCCCTCTGCCTTATATGCAAAGAAATTGTGTAAAAAACGCTTTGCAACCTTGTTTCATTCTGTTATTTAGTGTGTTTCATGTATTCTCACCCTACTTGGACTTTTTGTCCGCAGTATTCTATAAATAAATAGTAAATAAATAGTAAATATGGAATAACACAACAATCGCGTCACACTTGATATAGAATAACACGACACTCGCGTCATATGCGATAGGTGAGACAGGTAGCATTTGGACACTTCACAGTTTATATTGCCACATGGTTTGCTTGGGTGAGATCAAAGAGTGAAAGATGACAAAGACGATCTCTCTGAGCCGCTGCTTGGGTAGTCGACTAAACGAGCCCATTTTTATAAAAAAAAGGGCTCATTTGGTTGACTACCCAAGCAGCAGCTCAGAGAGATCGTCTTTGTCTTCTTTCACTCTTCGATCTCACCCAAGCAAACCATGTGGCAATATATGCGCCAGGAAGAAGGTAGGGCGCACACATTAGCGTGCCGTAGGCATCAGCGTTACAGAAGTGGTGCTCAGGAGTCGATGCCAAGATGTTCGAAGCTCCAGTGAAATCAAATGACCCGATTTGTGCGTCAGGAGCAGACGCCGTACACATACTGCAGCACGATAGCAGTGAAGTTACACTGTTGGACAGCTCAAGAGATTGTGTCCATAGTATGGTGCCATGAGCACAAGGAGCGAGTGTACTGGCTGGAGCCACGTTCTTGAAAAAAAATGATTGTAAATGGTTAGTAGACGCGTGTATTTACAAGTTTTTTTTTGCGTATTTTACAACCTTCGCGTCATACTGGTACTAGGCAGCAGCTAGTAAAGCTTGTAAATATCGCCATTACTAGGAAGGGAAGCGTTATTAACGTTTTTAACAGAGTAACTACTAAACTTCGTGTACGTTGGTAGCTCTTTCGTAGATACAGCAGTAAATTAGCTGTAATCATGAAAGTCACAAAACTTAGGCAGACCTTCGTTTTATTGACTACCTTAGAATAGAAGTTTTGTTCTAAGTGACTGCACACAAATAGGCAAGTATTAGGCCCAAGATGATGTCTAGAAAACATCAATTAGTCTTCTAAAATTTATGGCTGGTAACGAGTAAACAGTGTGCAATCTCGAAGTAGGGGCATATACAGCCTTCATGCTGCTTCAAGTGTAGAACCTGGCTATGTCGAAGCATTGAAACTTTGTGTGTGCGTTTGCGTGTGTGTTCTCGTATGTGATCTGTTCATGTGAGTTCACATACACATATCGGATCATATGAGTGCGGTCATAAGTGAGTATGATGTAATGATATGAGTACATATTCGGTTCTCTATCAATATGTTGCTGTGGTGTGCACATACCTAGGTAGTTACATTGAGTACTTCGTGGTGATTTTTAATTACGGGGAACATGCCACTTCGTTTTTAAAGGCAATAGTTTTTCTTGAGATGCTTCAACGCAAAGTTTTGTTCGGTCTGTGTACAGTCTGTGTGTCGCAGTATTACACCAGCCGGTGAAATTAACGCACTTCTTCAACGCCCAGTCATCATGATCGCCTTTCTGCGTTTATACTCGTGAAGATTGTCAATGAAAATCAAGTATTACGCATAAATAAGGTAAACGTTAGTGTGTATTTGTTAGGAAGTCTGTTACTTCACTTTTAAATTGCATAGGTACGTAAATGAAGAGCGCTGACAAGGCTGCGCTTTCAACAAAAAAGCGGGTGTTTCCTAAGCTTTCACTACATTTAGAGTATAGAGAGAGAGAGATTTTATTAGAAAGCAGAGAGGTCGGCCTGAGCTAGTTCGCTCTAGCCTGCTACTCTACACTGGGAATAAGGGAAGGGTGAAGTAAAGAGGGATGAAGTAAGATGATGGGGACAAGAGGTAGTGCGTATATACAGTAGTCACTTAGCATAGTACCATAGTCTAGTATCTATTCCAGTGCTTTTGATAAAGGCTAAAACAGCCTTTGTAGCGGTTTTTGACACTGTTTGGTCGTTCACTGCTGATAATATGTGGCTTTCACTCAATGGCGTTCGTCCGACGCTTGCCAACGTTGCAGTTAGCATTTTTCTTTGCACCACGTATAATGCACAGTCACAAAATATGTGAGCTAGAGTTTCGCGCACTTGGCAGCGCTCACTATTCGGGCTGTCCGCATGGCCGATTAAGTGGGTGTAGTAACGAGTGAACGCGACGCCCAGATGAATTCGTTGTAGTATATTAGCATGTCTTCGGCTCATTTTAGCTGGAAGACGAAAAGTCATACCGGGGTCTGTTTTGCGCAGACGCTTGTTCCTATGATCTGGTAGCGACCGGTAAGAGGCAGCCTATTCGCGCATGAGCAATCTTAACAATGCGTTGAAGTCACTTCGGGAATACGGTATTTCGACATATGTAAAAGCGTTGTACGCTGCCGCTCTTGCTTCGCTATCGTCTGTTTCGTTGCCAACCAGGCCGCAGTGTCCCGGAATTCATTGCAGTGCAATCAAGTGACCGCTCCTGTGTGCTAGGTCAAATGCTTGGATTATTCTTAACACCAACGCATAAAATTAGCCTCTTTTTGAGCAACAATGAATAAATTGAAGCGCTGATTTTGCATCGGACAGAATCGTTCCACGTAGAGCTGTACGCGGTGCCCTGTCGCTCACAAATTTTACGGCGTCCTGTATAAGAAGTTCTCAGCTGTCGAAGATGACCTGTGATCTAATTTGTAATGTCGGGAAATACGGATTTGAGGGATCACGAAGGCTGTAGCTGAGGCTGACGAAGTTACGGATTCATCGGCGTAGATGTGCACAGAGTTGCTGTATCGGTCATCCGAATTCGCCAAGGTGAGTTGCTTGAGGGCAGTATAAGAAACGTGCGACTTATACAAAATCCCGCGTATCTGAAGGCACACGAGCGATTTAGTCAATGTCCGTGGAGGCACTGCAGAGATTCCGGCAGGTGCAAAGCTTGAAGGGATCATGTGTCTGTGCGTATCGAGGAATCGGGATTAGGTACAGCCTGGTCACTCCGCTTGTAGCGAAGACAACGGGTGCTGTGCATGTCGGATCAGCAGACGAAGGTGCACTCGAAGAGGCTCACAGGACGTGCAAACCTGTATAGGGTAGGTGCGGGACTCCTCTATAGTGCCAGAGGTTGACGTGCACCGTGGCAGGCCTAGGCATGTTCTCGGTGCTCGTGCTTGAAGGCTCTCTAAAATACGAAGGCACGTTGCACGCGTGCCAAAAGTACACGTGAGCTGTACCGTACATAGCCCACAAACAATGCCTTGTATAACTGCAGAAGACTTCTCTCTGAAGTCCTGCTATAACACGAAGAACATACACAAAACTGATTAGTTTGTTCCGCAGCGCAGTCACATGTTTCGACCGGGAACGGTTGCGATCAATGACGAACCCCCAAAAGTGGTGGTGCTGGACAGCGGGAATCACTGCTCTATCAGCGAAGATTGGGTACCGCGACGTTGATTTCTTCGTAAATGCCAATGCAGCACATTTTGCTATTGAAAGTTGCAGTCCCTGACGACGCAAGTACTTAGATGTTGCTGATGTGCGTTGTTGTAGCCTTGCTCGCAGTTGTGGTCGCGTTGCTCCAGATGACCATATGCACAAGTCGTCCGCATACGCACTGATTCTGACTATGTCGCGAAGCCCAGTTTCAAGGTCAATGAGTGCTATGTTAAAAAGTATGGGGCTCATGAAGGCGCCTTGTGGAACTCCGCGGCTTACGAGGTGTCTGGTCGTGTCGCCGTCAGATGTCGACATAAAAATGGTACGTCCTGTGAGATAGCTCACTAGCCATGCGTGTAGTCGGCCACGTACGCCGATATCTTCAAGTGCATCAAGAATGGCCTCATGATGAACGCTATCGCACGAGCCCTTTATATCCACGAAAATGGCCCCTACCAATCTCCAACGCTGTCTTTACTTTTCAACAGGAAAAACTAGGTCTATT
The DNA here is from genome assembly GCF_043290135.1 of Rhipicephalus microplus. NCBI lineage: Eukaryota > Metazoa > Arthropoda > Arachnida > Ixodida > Ixodidae > Rhipicephalus > Rhipicephalus microplus. Next base: position 87,715,951 of record NC_134700.1, read on the forward strand.
ACACCGTCTATAGATGATCAACCCCTATGGACGCCATTTACAAAATCTGGTAAGCCGACAATATTCTCCAGCAGCCATTCTAATCTTACCAGCACCATGCGTTTCATCACCTTACCGATGCAAACGGCTAGGGCAATGGGTCGATAAGAAGACAGCTCGTGTGAACACTTGCCTCGTTTCAGTAAGGTCACTATGCGGCTGCAATTTGAGCTCTCTGGGACTGTCGCCGTTTCCCACGTGAAGCTGTAGAACGACAAAAGAGCCTGCCTTGCTTCCTGGCTAAGGTGATATAGAGCCGAATAAGTAGTTCCGTCAGGCCCTGGTGCGGAAGAGCGTCGGGACGCATAAATCGCAGCATCGAGTGCGTGCATTGTGAATGGTAAGTCGAGGCGATTGTCGCTAGATGGCGGTGAGGCTAAACATGAAGGTGATATCAGTGAGGAGGACATTCCCACGAGTAAGTGGCAGTAATCTTCTGCAACCTCTACTTCAGGTCGACATTGCTTTAAAGCCAAAGCTCTATATGGTCCCTACGGGCCCAGAGTAGTGCCAGTGTTTTCCAATGCCGCTGGCGCTGCCAGCAACCAAGCATTCCGGAGAAGCTGACGCTCAGGCCAATTTGTGTTTTCTGACACCGCCACTGCATAGATGTAAGACTACCCAGGCGGCGTCACGAAAAACGCCGCCAACAGCGCCCCCATCGACGTGCCAGCCATAAATAAATAGTGCAAAGAGCCGTCTGCAAGCGAACGCACCTAGGCCCTCCCTTTTCGCTGGTCTTGAGGCAGGTTTCCTGAATATCAAGGATCTGGCAAGCTTCTTCCTTCAATCCAACCTCACTTCCGAAAAGTTGGCAGCTCATCGAAACAATTTGCGAATACACTGCGAAATATGTTTATTTATTGCGGCTTACTGCAACTTGCCATTTAAGTGCAAGGAAACATCGCATGACATTGAGTGCGAGGCAAGCATTCCGACGTGCGTTCTGTGACGCCTAAATGCGTTAAACTTGGGCAAATGGTGTCAAAGTGATGAAGTGCATACACGAGCAAACTATCTTGCGATCATGGGTACGAAGATCGTTTTACGCCGCACGAATAGCCCTGGCGATGTTTGCCTTTGCAGTTGCATTCTCCATCCATCTCTCGCTTCCCGTGCGTTCTGCTGTTTTATTACAAGTGTTAGAAAGCTCTCTTGACGGTTGTCGTTTGTTCTTATATACTGCTACTGGGCATACATGCGTCTCCATGCTCTCAGTGTACAATGATAGGCAAAACCAAGGCCTGCGAGATAGCTCCGGCAATCCGGATACCAACGGCAAGAAACACCTCACTGTGGTCGTGATCATTTGGCGATTTACATGTAATACGTCCGTGTTCGCATTTTCTAGTTAAAGCTGGACCTTAGAGCCTTCAAAGAGCTACGCGCGTAATGCCGTGTGGTGGCGAACACTTCAAATTATCGGTAGCCGCGGCGTATGCGATGTATATCGCGCACGTCACATGTCTACTGCTGCATGGCGCACGCCACGGTCAGAGGCTCTGTTAAGCTTCATAAATCAATGCTATCATGGTTTTTTGCAAGGCAACCAAAAAAATAACAGAAGACTTCCGTTGTCACATTTGATAATGCGATCGGCTGTGGAGAAGGCGAGTAATTTGCTTACCCAACACGCTACGGCCCGTATCTAGCGTTCTCACCATTCTGCCTCGCGAAAGATGAGGAAATCAGCAAACCTGAGGTTCTTTACGAGCGTGGCTATTCCCAACGCAACAGTAGCGTCGACTGGGGTATTTTTTTCGCTGAGCGTGGAGAAGTTGTCTGCTCTTGAGTTTCCGTCGTTCTGGCGGGTGAACTAGCAAGCAGTTTACAGCGGTTCGGTGACACGTCCGACTAGCGGAAAGAAATTCGATGCTCTTTTTCTAAGTGCTGAGTGCGCAAATAGATGTAATCTTTGGCTTAATCGGTGTTTCAAACGCTGTAGTGACACCTGTGTGCGCAGCAAACTGTTCAAGGGAGTTGGACTCTGCCCTGCTCAAATCTGCAGCGACGGGTGGCACTGCGTGCCTGCGAAACTCCAGAGTCTGACGTCTAATGGCGCGAACCACCGCCAGTAAAGTTCAAAGCAAATCTATGTGTTCTTCAGCTTTTTTCTGAATGCGGATCATGGGCACGTGCCGGTGACTGTGGATCGGCTCTATGTGTGCGCCAAGTCTGCAGTTCTATCATCACAACCATCGGAATGTCATAATGACCGGGTAAACTGATAAAACACGTTTTACCAGCTGCGGAGTGCTCCTTCGTTTGTAGTGTACATGCTAAAAGAGAACTGCACTGTTCTCTTTTAGCCATACGTGTGTTACGTTAAAATCGAATCGAAAAAACCATACTCGTGTTAAGTGGGAGTCGAACCAGAGTTCTTCGCGCGGCAGCAGAGTACTCTACCGCATAGCTACGCCGAAAGTGCGAGCTGTATTTTAAACTGACTTTATTAGACTGCATATATGGTAAATTTTTTGATTGCGTGTGGAATAAATCATTTTCGAACATTGAAGTTGATTGATTAGTTTGTGGAGTTTAACATCCCAAGACCACCATATGATTTGGGAGACGCCGTAGTGAAGAGCTCCGGAAATTTTGACCACCTCGGGTTCCTTAACGAGAGCCCGAATCTGAGCACACGGACCTACAACATAGAACAGTAAAGTAACAATCGTGCGTCACACAACGCGAATTGGGCAAAGAGTGCACCGTTATATTCTTACGCACTTCAAAAGTGTAAGGCATAACTTTTCATTGCGTATATTCACCGAGACTAATCGGACGATTTTATGTACCATCAAGGTCGACGAATGTAGCATATTTCACCAGCGTAACGTGAATACTGTATTTTCCCACGCGTTATTCGATCAGAAATTCCGAAAATTTGCAAAATGTGAATGTCGCAAGACAGAAAAAGTTGATAATGTTCGCTCTGCACTTTTCGCCAAGCGCTGAGCAAGAAATTTGCCTTTTTTGACCAAACTATTTAGTCAGCTCTTATTGTGTATACGGTGTACTGTGTTGGCAATCGGGCAGAAAAGTGGCCTTCAAGCTCTGCAAATAGTTCGTGAAAATGGCAAGTGAAGCTAATATGTCGATATGCAACACGGGAGGAACAAAGACCACGGCAGGGGTGTCGCCCGCGAAAGCAAGAGGGCAACTTTGCCAAATAGCTTGTTCCTAGCCAAGCAATATACGGACTTGAGCGCTACTCTGGTCTCGTAGAGATCATATACAGTTACTCTAACTAAAGCTACATGGTGCTGCCATCTACTAGAAGCTCTGCGTTCTAGAAAAACTTTGCTTCTTGAAATTACTGCCAGAGAGCGGCCATATCTCAGGCAGCACCACCCGATCTAAAGGGTATGGCCAGGCCCGGGAAACTCTCAAGTTCAAGTGTAGGGGGCGAAAAAATCAACCGCGGTGCGTTTCTGCTTCAAACACCCATAGTGGATCTGCTAACCTCTCTCACCACTCGCGCTATTGCACTTTCTTGTAGGGGCGCCTTCGTCGGGGCCAAGTTTTATTTTAAAATGATCAAATACTACATGTTTGCGTACCGCTACACATAAAACATTTTGTTCTTCTAGCAAGTAGTTTTTCTTAAACATGTGCTGCGTCATGAACTTTTTGTAATAATTTTTGATCCAGCTGACTCGATGTCAGTAGCAGCCTATCGACATCATTATCCTCATTTTAAAGTTTGCGTTCCTTCCTCCGTGTTTGCGCCATTCAACGGTTACGACGGCGGGTAACGGCTCGCGGTACGTTCGGAGGTGTCTCGTACTGTTTCGTTTCGCTGTAAATATTTCGAACCTCTGCCGACTGACACATTCTTTTTCATTCTGTTTATTTTGACTCGTTCAAATGCTTTCGCGAAGAGAATTCAAGTGACTTTCGGGGAACGAAGTGACCGTTGAAACTTTCATCGGATGAACACCCGTTTCAAGCCCGGGCCGGTGAGTAGAAACCACTTCAGTTTTTTTAAGGATGGTTGCTTGCGGGGCTAGTTAGTTCATTTCAACATATGTAGTTTTTTTTGCCAATGACTGCGTAGGCATCACACGGTGGCAGCGCATTGCAGTATTACATTTTAAAATTGTAGAACGTCTCAATCTGCAACCGGAAAAACGTGCGTTACAAACGCCGTGCCTGGCTTCACGTGGGAACGATTCGCTGACTCAATAGTTAATTCTGAAATTCTATCACCAGGTAACACCAACCAGGCCGTTGCGATAAAACAAGGCAAATAAATCACTGTTGCCTCGCATGTGTCTTCTTAGCTAGCCCATATATTAGTGCAAAAAACCTACTAGTTAATACTTTACTACAGTCGCGTTTAAGAAACATCGCATAGCTATGAGTCTGGCTTTGCTATAGTGTGACAAAGGCAGCATCACACAAATTAGAAATACTTCTTTTTCTGCCACAGCCTCCTGGCCCACCTGACATGGAAGCAAATGTGTACAATGGGCAAGGAACCTGCTACGTGACATGCCTTGTGAAGAAGCTGCCCTGAGTGATATAAGTGTAATGAGGTACCACTACATATATCTATAAAATACTGCTGTTTACTAATTGAGTTTATTTGTTTACTTTGGAAAATTTTATGCATTGATTATGCATTGATTTCATGCATTGATATCTGGTGATGTTACTTGTTTTTCCATACTTCAATGCAATGACAAGATGACTACCCCCGAATGTCCATTCTGCAAGCACGTTGAAACATCTGAATGTCCACTACAACAGGTCATCTCAAACCTCACACATGTAATGCTGTATTTGTGAATGTTTTACCACGCATATCGTGGAAAGGTGCTTTAGATTGGCTACAAGCATTGCCTTCCTATCGTGGCATGGAATCTACACTTCAATAATGTTGAAGCTGTAACACTATTAGTTAGATTGTGTGGCGCTGCTGAGCTCAACAACACACTGTTTAATCCCAGCCACTGTAGCCATATTCCGATGGGGGTGAAACGCTAAGACGCTTGTTTGCTTAAGGGTTTGTTCGATTTGCCTGCACCATATGATTCATTTTACAAAGTGCTGCACCTCGCCATTCGTTTCAGTGGCGCAGCAATGGCATCTTCTAAATCTTGCAATTCATTTCAAAAAGCGCAGGAGAGGTACAGCACGAAAACTATTTCATGACTTTCCTGTACCTTCTGCTCTGACGGCACCGGTTTGGTGCAGCCGCTCACACAGCTTAACAAACAACATAGCATTGGACGTAGGTGCTGTACCCACCCCTATAAATGCGGCATGTTTTGCCAAGATGTTTGCACCTCATTAAATTATGTGAACAAAAAGAAGGATTCCACTTTGTCGGCACCTTGTCATTCACTTGTGATGCCGCACCGCTGAACTACTGTCGCACAAGCTCTTAACTTCTCGTGCACAGCTGTGAACCAGTTCGGATTGATGCAGGTGAACTAAACTGACCCTTATAGTATTGAAGCTTGAAAATATGAAAAATCTGTTAACATAAGGTGTCAAAACAAATGTTTCGACAAGCATTCTTGTCGCCTGTGAGGCTACAGTGTCAATTGTCTGAACGCCTGGAAGCCAGAATCAATCTAAATTTTCCCACTACTGTACGACTCACGGTTACTTCATAGTTGGCATGTGAATCGTCAGAAATTATTAATTGCACTACATAATGAACACCCCCACAGTGAGGGGCAAAAACAAGCTTTCCGACATGTAGTTGTGCCTTGTGACAGTTTACGAACAACACCCAGAACTGTTTTGTCCTAATTAACTCTGTTTAGCTCATACAAGTTTACAAAAAGATGCACCAAAGCTCATAAGGCTGCACTCAATTGCTTTAGCTTTGCACGTATGTTCAATGGGCTCCTAAAATAATCAATCATAAAGGTGATGAGCAGTTGCTGCACAGCTTCCTCAAAGATGTGAATGCTGTCATAAAGAGCAAGATTGTGTTCATTGCATGTGGTACTGTTTTTTTTTTTTTTGGCAGAAAAACGTTCCAGATTTTTTCGCGCACATCTCCTTCTGTTTAAATTAAGTTGTAGTAACTATAGTGTCTACCACTACGAAGTGAAATTCCGTGCACTACGGTCATGCAAAAAAAAATCTAGGAAATCGCACAGGTAGTTGAAACATACATGATCTTCACTTATCTACAGCCACACTGCAAGATATAAAGTACGTATTTCAAGTCCTAACCTCTAAAAGTAGCAAGGAGAAAACAATTTCATTTTCAAGCACAAGTATACTGAAAAAGTTAGCATAATAACAAGTGTGTAATAAATGTGACTTTTATTGATCCAGTATCCGGACAGATTCACATCATGCACCACCAATTGATTTCAAGAGTGCTTGCTTGCAAGAGAGTGCTCAAGTTCTATCGATGTGTCTATGCGAAAAAAGATGTGTGCTCAGAGCAGAGCAGATAGTGTGATGTAAGAGCACCAACAAAGATATACAGACAACAGGATTGCGTAATGCATGCCTGAAGCTTATTTTCTTAGAATTGGGCCTTTACGATCTGTAAACGCACACCTCACAAGTGTCCCTTTAGCATACATGTTCGTTGCATACTCAGCTGACAGGGCATTACCTGCGACGAGAAATTCTAGCTGTGGTGACTGTGTAACTTAACTCTAACAATAAATGTAGCAAGCCTGAAATATCTTTAGGCCCATTCCCTAAATACACATGACCTATTATATGGGCTCATGGCTGAGAATTAAAACTAGTGCCTACCCTCTCGAGACGACGCGACATGGCACAATTGTGAAGTACTCAATGTAGCATTGCAGAGCGACAAAGATTAAGAAATTCACTCATCCGCGATTGCTTATTTAACAAATTTAGCAAAACTACATTGCCCTCACTGTGCGAGCTATCTATCGGCAATGTGCAAGTTTCTTTCCCTATTCCACATCATGCATTCACTTCGCTTCAAGATCAACACTACGGGGCAAGCGCCGCATCTGACGGCTGAATCGGACCCTTGTCCTGAAGCCACGCTATTAAACTAGAGGGCCGCAACACTATGAGAGCGGCGTTCATTCAGCGATCTCGATGTTCAGTTATATGCATATGCTTGTTAGCTTTCAAGAGTCTTTACACATGGGATGAAATCTTTCGATGTGTATGAGTGACTTGTTTCGTTCAGACCCGACCGTATACATCGATTGTACCGGCTTGGACACTCGCAATAAACGATGCAAACCTTACGTGATTGACGTTGTTTTTGCCAGTCGAGGCCAGCTAGGTCACCTGGCGATAATTACGGATGCGGAAGGCGTTTTGGCCACGAAAAAAAAAACAGAATAAGCGAGCAGCGCGAAACAGCCGCGGGCCCCCCCACCTGAAACAAAACAAAATGCGTCTGTCTATTGATGATGATGGTACTACCAGTGCCATCTCGCCTCGCGGTATTGCAGTTCAGTACGCTGCTGCTACGTATTTGCATGTTATTTTGATACAACAGCCCAAAGGTACAGTTTCCGTTCTCTAAACTGGTAGGTGTTCTGTGGTATGGCCATATCGATCCAATCCATCCATCGTACCTTCTCACTGACAATCTCACGCAGAACTTCAAATAAACGTATTATTCTCCCTCTTCTAACAGAAGCCCATCGTCTTTAGGAGGCAGCACGCCAATACAGGTTCATTTTTCTAATTGCGAAGCATTTTTTGGCAAACTTTGGTGGCTTTGGTTGTATAACAGAGAATTGAGACAGACAGAACTGTTATTTCAGACGAGGTAGGAGCGTAGGCCTAGCCAGCGAAAGCAGCGACAATGTCCGGGGCGAGCGTCTCGTGCTTAGCACTGACGATGTGTTTTCCGAGCTATGCATGACCCACTACTTCTTCATTACATATTTCCCTCTCGCTGAAGACGGAGCCAAGTAGGTGTTCTAAGGTGTCGTAAGGACAAGTGGATTGTGATACGGTTTGAGACGTTGCCGACCGAGCTCATCATAGCTTTGGCAGAGCTCTGTAACTTGAGCGACAGTAGCCGGGCTTTTTGAAATTAGCATCTGGAATGCGTCCTCGTTAATACCCCTAAAAATATGCTTGATGCAGTCCACCTCTGTCATGTTCGCATCGACGCGTTTGCACAAGTCTATGACATCTTCCATGTAACTGGTTAAATTCTCACCAGGCAGTTGAAATCTTGACTGAAGGCGCTGCTCCGCACGAAGTTTGTGGACAGCAGGGCGACCGAAGACTTCGCTGAACTTTGTCTTGAATGCTGTCCAGGTTGGAACGTCGGCTTCGTGGTTCCGAAGCCACACAAGTGGGCAATGCCAATGAGGTAAATGTCGACGGTGGCCAGTCTCGTGGCTTCGTACCATTTGTTTAAGACACTCACGAGTTCGTAGGTAGCCAGCCAGTTGTCGACGTCGTGGTCGTCAGTGCCGCTGAATATGGGAGGGTCCCGCTGACGGACTGCGCCGGAGCACACGATGGACTGGGAAGCCATAGCCGGAAGGCTTGTGGCAGATGCACTGGTCATAGCGGCAGGTCGAGTCCGGCTTCGTAACTCCAGGATTGCGAGGAGACCCAGCAAACTCCACCGAATATAATAGAGAATTGAGACAGTCAGAACTGTTATTTCAGACGAGGTAGGAGCGTAGGCCTAGCCAGCGAAAGCAGCGACAATGTCCGGGGCGAGCATCTCGTGCTTAGCACTGACGATGTGTTTTCCGAGCTTTGCATGACCCACTACTTCTTAATTAAAGATGTATTTATTTATTAACATATCAATCAATCAATATATCTATCTATCTATCTATCTAACGTCCCACTACTCTTAGCTTTCCTGGCCGTTTCACTAATGTAATCTTTACTAAAATTGATATAGGAGAACATGACAGCATGACCAGCATAAACGATTAGTCATAACATGAAAATCATGTCATGAATGTCATAATTTACATGTCATGGTCTTGCTGCTCTTGCGATGGTTTTGTTCGCATGACATGTTGCAAAACTTGAGTGCATGGCAAACATAAGTGACAAGCCTTAACGGGAAAACCATGACATGCAAGTTATGTAAGTCATGAGTACACGCCAAGCTCATGGTGCGCTCGGGGTCATTTCACTAGCGTCACATATACCAAATCAGATATTACGTCACGTGAATGGATGTCAAAGGTATATGATTGGTGCTAACATGACAATCATAACATGCGTGTCAAGCAATAACATGCTTGCAAACCACGTTAATGATGTGCTCGCCGCCATTACGCTAGCTTCACATAAACGAAAATTCATATCACGTGACGTGAATAAACGACGAAGATAAATGACACGTCCAAGTATGATAATTGAGACATGCATGTCAAGTAACTCCTATATATATATATATATATATATATATATATATATATATATATATATATATATATATATATATATATATATATATATATATATATATATATATATATATATATATATATATATATATATATATATACGATCAAAGCGCGCTCGTGGACGTTTTGCTAGCTTAACATGTACCTAATATGGTAATACGGTGCGTGAACGGGCGATGAAGGTAAATGACATGTACAAACAAAATAATATTGAAATGCCTGTCTTGTAAAACATGACTACTTGCAATGCTTATAATGCAATCGCGGCCGTTTCACTAGCTTTACATAAACGAAATTTGGTGTTACTTGACGAGTAAGAATGACGATAGCATGCTACTGGTGCAAATATGATAATATGATAGGCGTTTCTTGTAAGAACATGACTTTATACCACACTCATGATGTGCTCACAGCCTTTCCGCTCGCTTCAAACAAACGAAATTTGGTATTACGTGAAGAATGAATGAAGAAGATAAACGACACGTCTAAACATGATAATCATGATATGCCTGTCATGTCAAAGATGACTGCATGCTACGGCCAAAGCACGTTCGTGTTCATTTCGCTGGCTTCACAAATACAAAGTATCTTATCACGTGACACGAATGGACAACGAAGGTAAATGAACCGTCCAAACAACGTTACCATGGCATGCGTGTCATGTAAAACATGGCTACATGTTACACTCATAGTGCGCTCGTGGTCTTTTCGGGAGCTTCAGACATACCAAATTTGGTGTTACGTGACGTGAATGGAAGACGAAGGTATATGACTGGTGCAAACGCGATAATTGTGAAGTGCGTTCCATGAAAAAACATGACTATTTACCACGCTCAAGTCGCGCTCGAAGCCATTTCCCTAGCATCCCATATACGAAGTTTGGTGTTACGTGATGTGAATGAATGACGAAGATAAACGAGACATCCGAACAATATACTCGTACCTGCTATGCGTGTCATGTAAATTATGACTACATGCTATGGTCATAGTGCGCTCGCGGCCGTTTCGCTAGCTTCGCATATAACAAATTTAGTAATACGCGAAGTCAAGGGAAGACGAAAATAAATGATACGTCCAAACATCATAATCAAGACAGGCGTGTCATGTCCTACATGACTACTTGCTGCTCTCATAGTGCGCTTTCGGCCGTTTTGCTATATTTTCACATATATTAAATTTGGTTTTACGTGACGTGAATGCGTGATGAACGCAAACGTCATGCGCAACCATGATAATGATGACATGGCAGTCATGTGCGGAATAATTTACGTCCACCTCATAAAGTTGTGCTGATTTTAATGTGAAATCTCAACCTTTCTCATCCGTGCTTCGCATGTCATCAATTTACACTATTTGTAGGTTCAGCCAATTTTATTATCCTCTGATTCCGTAATATATACGACTCCATATGACAACGCACACACACATATAACAAAATAAGCGTAAAACTCTATTTGACCAATTGTAGTAAACAAGAGCTAATAAACTTACTAAGTTACTAGTGTGGTTACAAATATTTAGCAATGAACTAACCGTTTGTCACAGCACTATTAACTATCTAGCAAGTAAATTTAGCTAACCTGCACGTCACTACCTTCCATACCTAAGAGCTAGTGTGCTTCCTATACGAAATGAACAGTTAGTACATGCATAATATATCGACTCTTATTCATTTCGAGTGCAAAGTTTCTCCTCTCTTACGCCGTTGTCTTCTCTTTCCGCCCACGCACTGCTTCTGCACGTTACTTATTTATTTTTTCCAACATTTTCATCCCACAAGCTTTTCTGGCGTCTCTTTTGTTGGTTTGCAAGGGCGAAGCTTCTATAGCCATGCGTCTGTACATGCATGTATCTCCTAATATACGTTACCGCTTAGTTCTAAGACTTAATCAGCACGTGCGGATTGGCGGGTGGACAGACAGACAGACAGACACACAGACAGACACACAGACAGACAGACAGACAGACAGACAGACAGACAGACAGACAGACAGACAGACAGACAGACAGACAGACTGACAGACAGAGTATTCACGGTTTACTAATAAAACCCTCCGACCCTTCACCCCACTCTTTTTTCACTCCATGAATATGCTGTAAATATTTTTTCGTTGTCAATGTTGCGGTAGAGTGTACTGTAGTTACGGAGGTGTGAACAGCAGTGTCATCATTAGAAAGTTTTAATTTAGCACGCGCAACAGCCTAGGGCACGCATCGCCCGATAAGGAGCACGGCTGCGCATGCGCTGTACGTAAGAGAGATGTGTGTCTTTGATCACGTGAGAGATGCGTACACTAGATCTAGTCTCTTGCGTTGCACACGCTACATCCATTGGGTACTTCAGCAGTGGCTCTCGCGAGACCTCTACTTGGTAAGAGCACAAAAGCCAAGATGACCGCGACCAACAGCAGCACAACCAGCTGTGCGGTCATCACTGCGAGTAAATTCCACGTGCATTTTACGACTGCCCTTGATTTAGAGCTCCTTGTTTACGTGAGGAGTTTAAATTCGTTCGCAGACACCGTGCAATGGACTGTTATCACTGTGAAAATGCGGGAGCTGACGGGGATGCCACCCGAAACGTCCGCAGTCGGACGGAGCTGCTCGCGAAATCCTGGCTCTTCTTATGTCTTGACTCGTGTCAACTACACTTGGCTATTGTAGTTCATTGATTAGTCATTAGGTGGTGCCAAGTATCACTCCAAGACGAAGGTGTTGACGTTTAGGCGCACTCCATGGTTTCGTTGTTGCGTACGCTAAACTAATACTGTAGAAAGCAGCCTCAGCTGTAACGTACGTAGCGTGCTAGCCGTTGCGCATGTACCGCCTTGCGCGCGCTAAACTAAATCTCTGTTTTGTCGTCTTCACTTCACCACTTGCACGCACCCCACGACAGTACCCCACAGTTGAAATAACTTTTTTTGTAAAAAAGACACCACGCATAGAAAAACAGAAAAATTAACAAGTCCGCAACACAATGTATTGGGCTGACTGACTGCATTAACTGTGGTGGACATATAGGAGACACCCGCCATGAGACGCGAAACCTGGCTATGTATCAGTGATCGTGCTAGCGAAACGCTTTCCTGATAACGGTTGCGTTTTGCTATAAACCTTACTCATATGACAGCTCCTCTCGTAATGCTCTACAATAATCAGTATTATTTCCGGAATATGCGTGACAGAAATGCAATAGGTATTATTGAATCAACTAACAATTCTAGTGAAATGACACCACAGCATAGAAGAAGACAGTATGCAAGCGAAAGGTGATTCACCAACTTGCATTTCTTCGTTTACGATTTATGCGAATTCTGCTTTGTGTTGAATTTGCGGAATAAGAACCTTTGTGACGCACCCATTGGCAATTTCACTTACAGTGCTCCTTCACTCCTTCCCGTAGTGCACATTTCTGTCGGCAAGTCTGAGTCTGTGTATTGGCCCCTCGTTCCACTTAAAAAATCAGTATTCTTTCTGTGATTTCTGATTATATACGGGTCCCACAATAACACTTTTAATTGGCTGGATCACAAATTTCGAGAGCGTTGCCAATACTGAGATTGTACATTGGGTAGTCCATGCCAGTTGCCATAGTTTTGCCACTATAGTATTACGATGATACTGTAACGGATGCTTTCGGTAAAACTACTTCCATTCAACAAAGCAACGGCTCGTTGCTTCCCTATAAAATATTTGCGAGTTGCCAGGCTTTTGCTAACCACAACGGTGCTCGTTCCGGTATATTGTAAAAGAGGTATACAGCTTGTCGGTTTAAAACTCCTGTTGTTAACGGCATACTTCTTCGAGTACTATCTTGGGCATGTTTGAGCTGATCACACCTACAGTAGTCCTTCGGTTTGCCTTCTTCCTCTTCTAACCACTACCACCACCATCATGCGCTGAAGTTTTTCACCTGACCCTCCCGTCGCTGGCGTTGCGAGGGTTAGCAGAGCCAATCACGATTGCGAACGCAGATCTCGTGCCTACAACAGTGATGAGGTGAGAGCCAATAAAACCAAACGCAAATGTCAGCAGCGGAAGATCAACGACATCGATGATACGCGAGTCGAAAACGCCGATGGCGTTCATGCGCGACGCTGCTGCTTCGCATCTCACCAAGGTTCCCATCTGGAAGCTATCCTTTTTCTTTATTGCGAATGCATTTCTTAGTCGAGGGTTGTCGTGCGTCCCTGGTCGGCGTGCGCACTGATCTCTCAGTGTGCGCTTCTCTTCGCCCCTATAAACAGCTGCGCCGCGCCTACCAACCGGAGCAGGTGGTGAGCGGCGAAGGTAAGGGAGAGGAGGAGCACGCAGGCGTGTGACGGCACTCGCATCACGAAGGAGTGGATCGTTAGGGAAAGGAGGAGCATTCCCGGTGAGGACGCTCGCATCGCAGAGCTCGCTTGGCAAAGACAGAGCTCGGGCGCTCTTCTCTCTACACTCGGACGTATAATTATCATGCCGAGAGCGCGCGCTTTGGTGTCTTGATAGCGATGTTATTCGGTAAAGTCTAATCTTTCGCAGCAACGATACCACTAGGATTAAGTGTAACGCAATGCAACTCCAGCATTACGCCTATCCCTGGTGCTGGCGTCACTACAGTTGCTTCAACGTCATCATCAGTTAGAGAAGAAGACGCTGCTTCGAAGTGAAGAGCGCGTAATGCCGAACGCATGCGCTTGAAGTGAGTCACCGATCATCATCATCTTCATCAGCCTGACCCTCTGCAGGACAAAGGCCTCCCCCATGTTCCGCCAGTCAACATGGTCCTGTGCTTTCTACCGGCAAGTACCGGCAAGATACAATTGTTATATACCTTCCTCTTGAGGGATAGTGGCAACCTACCTGCCATAATTTCAAAATGATTTCCAAATGTGCTTCACCCCATTCTTATTCTTCTAGTTACTTCATTCTCGTGGTTCGGCTCCGAGGTTATTACCTGTCCCAAGTACACATAGTCTTTTCCAACTTCACTGATAATAATTCCTAATAATACTTACGTTCATACTTTCCTCTCTTTTCGTTAATTAATTGCAGACTCTTCGGGTTCACCCAAATGCATTCGCATTTCCTCACGATTCCTTTTGGGGAGGTGCGGTTTTTTTATTTAGAAAATGCCTAGATACGTAATTTTAAAGATACAAGTGTTCATTACGCTGCACTGACAATGTGACACCATGAATGAAAAAGCAGGCATTTGTTACGCTTCACTAAAAAATTCAGCGTCTTTAACTAAAACTATCTCGTGCTGCCACCTACCAGTACTGCCATCTGGCGCCATATCTTACGCAGTGCTTCCAGATAGAAGACTGTTGTCTTTCGACGTCTCTTGCAGCGAAGATCGTGTATAGGTGGTCAATTTTTTCCGCAGTCAAAAGGAAGCAGGTTGCACTTCTCAGCTGCTTCACGCTCGTACGCCCTTTCATCATGTTCACACTTTTTCTCTTCAGATATCCGCTCTTGTAACTGTTCCACTGGCAAACCTACTCCTTCTGCAATATCTACTAATGTTCGCGTGTCCACCGCACCTGTTGGGTGGTTGTGCAGTTGAGCCTGGTATGTGCCCGTTCTCGGTAGCACACACACACAAATACACACATTTATTAATGCACAAGCAACTCACGCTATACACAGTATAGCACAAGTTGTACACAATAATTTAAAATCTGGTACCCCACACCACACAGTTTACTTACACGCAGAGAATGAAGGGTACGCACTTCAGCTTTTTTATTTATTTATTTTTATTTGTCGCAAAAAAATATACACGCATTGAGGTAGTATATACAGAAGGAGGTCCCATAGCAGAAGGCTGAAAGGGGACCTCCTGTTAGAAAATGACATGTTGATAAGTACAACAAAATGGCAACAAAAAGCGTTTAAGTAATTATTGATAGTAACAAAAATAACGCAAACATGCAACAAAACATGCCAGTAAAAATGATAACAAAACAATGTTCAGTAATTGTGCATAACTATGAAAACAACGAAACATACAATAAAAATGGCAGTAGAATCGGGAACGAAATGACGTTAATTAATCATATACAGCTATTAAAAGAACTCCAATGTGCATGGGTAATAAATGTGAAAATAACACACACAGTAATAGCTGTAAATGTAAGAGAACGCCGATAGAAAAATGAAGATGAGTTATGATTGCGAGATGAGATGTTTAAGTTCTTTTTTAAAAGCAGCTAATGACAATTGTTTAGTGCTTAGTGGTACTGAATTCCAAAATTGGATAGCTACAAATATGGTAGTATGCTTGCCGTAGTTAGTGCGTGCATGTGGTAGTAAAAAGATGTTGTTTGAGGCAAACCTGGTAGGATTAGAGTTTAACAATTGAAATTTCTCTAAAACGTTGACTGTTATGGTACCGTTAAGACACTTAAATACAAGAATCCCCAATTTGTATTTAAATAAATTACACACTGTTAGTACATTATGTTGCTGAAAAAGTGGGGATGCGCAGGAGATCGGTGAACTGAATGTTAGGATGCGAATGACTTGGTTTTGGAGACGTTGGAGTGGAAGGATATGAGATGGATAGGTATTCGCCCTTGACGTGATACAGTACGTGATATGACTGTGGATGAAGGCGTAGTACAGTTTAAGCAAAGTCTGCAAATTGAAGAATGGTCGTGCTTTATTAAAGTTCTGAATCCATGAGCAATCCTCTGTCTTATAAGTGTAATGTGATGATGGTACTTGAGATGAGCATCTAGAACTACTCTCAAGAATGTGCACTTAGTAGTACTAAGATGTCTGTGGCCGTTGATAGTAATAGCGGGTGTAGGTGAAAGAGGGTTATGACTAGAATGGAAGACAATGAACTGTGTTTTATTGGTATTAATAGTTAAACCATTAGCTGTGCACCAGTTCTGAATGTTATAGAAGTCAGAGGACAATTTATTAGTTAGCGCATCAATAGACTTGTCTTTAGTAACTATAGTTGTATCATCTGCGTACAAGAAAGGTTGACTGTGTGTTGAAACCGAGGTTAGATCATTAATATAGATTAAGAATAAAAGCGGCCCCAGTATGGATCCTTGCGGGACACCTTTGTCAATAGATTTAAAAGTGAAGAGGATGTTTGAGACACAAACAGCTTGCTGTCTATTAGATAAGTAGCTATTAATCAGCTCCTGCGCACTACCGACGACACCTATTGAGCTGAGTTTACCTAATAGTATGTTATGAACTATGGAGTCAGATGCCTTAGAGAGGTCAATCAACAGTACTCCTGCAAAACATCCAGAGTCAAGCGCGTGTTTATTATAATCGGTAAAGGACAGTAGTGCGAAATCTGTTGAATCGATTGCACGAAAACCAAATTGTTGAGTGGATAAAATACGAAACTTATTTAGATATTTAGATAATAGTTTTTCAATACACTTCTCTATGATTTTACTGTAAGATGAAAGAATGGCAATAGGTCGGTAGTTACTAATGGAAGTTCTATCACCTTTTTTAAAGACTGGAATTATCTTGGCCTTTTTAAGCTGTGATGGGAAGATGCCAGTTTTAAACATAAGGTTAATGATATAGGCTAAGGGGGTCGAGATCACGTGAGAGATGCATTTCAGGTGAATAGGCTGAATGTTATCGAGACCAGCACTTGTTATTTTCATGTGAATAATTATTTCCACCAACTCATCTGGGCCTGTTGGAAAGAGGTAAAAAGAGTGAAGACATTTCCTAATTGTTGGCTGGTAATCATGAGGCAAGAGGGAAGTGTTAGCACAGAAGTACTTGTTGGAGGCGTTCGCTATGTCATCTGCATTTCTAAGAACACCCTCTGATGACAGTAATTCAGTTATAGCTGGCTCACTTACTGATCTGTTTAGAAATGAATTAATTGTTTTCCATTGATCTTTGCTGTTATTACCAGCGTTATGTATCCTGTGTGTATAATAATTTCTTTTAGCTTCTTCAAGGACTTTGTTAAGTAGGTTGCAGTACTTTTTATATCGCGATCACAGGGCAGCATTGAAAGGCCGTTTCTTTAACTTTTTGTATAAATTGTCTTTCCTTCGCAAGCTCTCCATTAGGCCAGATGTGAGCCATGGGTTGTGAGGGGCCGCAAAGTTTTTGCGACATTTGACAAAGCTGGTAGAATCGTCTAAGCACTTTTTGACGGCAGATGAAAAAGAATTAAAAGCATCTTCAGGATCACTAAGCAGTTCTAATAAAGACCATTCTATGGCTTCTACACACCTGACGAAATTTTTTTTATCAAATACAGTTTTTTGAAAAGAACTTAACTGATTAGGTATGCCGAAGGAAAGCTTGCCGAAGGAAAAGGCGTCCACGAAGTGAGGTTCAGGAATCGTTGCCACGGGGCTCTAAAGTTTATCGGAAATCTAGTCCCCGAACTTGCGGGTGGTGAACGGATGCCGTATGCACACCGCAGCGCCACAGAAGGAAAGTTACACTGTCGGAAAGCTTACGAAGTTGTGTCTATCGTTCAATGCCATCAGCACAAGAACCGAGAGCATTCACAGCAGTCAGTATTACTCTTCTTGGCTGTTTCTTATGCGGTTCTTCGTTGCCCCGCCCCCCAGAGCTCCTGCACGTCTATTTGTGTTTATTTTCCAGGATTCTCGCACCACGAGACAATCTGGCATCTCTCTACTTTTTTGTACGTTGTCTGTGTTACGCTGGCTGAACGGCATCTTCGTCCTAGTCGTCTTTACTTCAACACTTTTTTTCACGCACCACATAACAACTACTCGTAGCTTTGCAAAGGCTGCCTCATCGCGAACTTTTAGGGGCAAAGCTCTTTATTTCGGCACCCGTTCGTACCTCGTAGACGTAGTCGTAGTCGTACTGTGTAACCAGTCTTACGTTTTGACCTGCAAGGTGGCGCCGCTTGGAGAATTCTCCTGTGCGTTGTTGAACAATAAAGAATTCGTAGCGTGCGCGTTAACTAGAAGCCGAATTCTCCTGTCTTTCATTCCCCCTTACAGCTATTGACATGTACATTGAGCCCTATTTGATAAGAAAGGGTTGCTACGTTATACTCGCGGGGCGTAATCACCTTGGCTTTAGAAAGGTTTAGTGAGCGTTGAGCCGCAGTGCCATGAACACAGTTAAGTAGTATATGCCATGAACTCAAGGTGGTTAAAGGTGGGAAGTAGGTACGAAGCGCAAGCCGTATGAAAGTAAGGCCGAATTCTCCTGTCTCTCATTTCCCATTAGCAGCCATTGGCATGTGCATTGAGAAACATCTGACAAGAAAGGATTGCTACGTTATACTCACCAGGCGTAACCTCCTTCGTTTTAGAAAGGTTTAGTGAGCGTTGGGCCGCAGTGCCAAGAATACAGTGAACTTGTATATACCATCACCTCGAGGTGGTTAAAGGTGGGAAGTAGACCAGAAGCGCAAGCCGTAAGAAAGTGTGCGTGTGCCACCTCTCGTTTAGTCCTTGTAATGTCCGCTGGATGGCGGTGCTTCTTTCTATATGCAGAATATATTGTTACGGTTGAATTAAAAGATAGGTGGATTTATTTACAGGGTGAGGATGAAGTTCGGCAGTCACAGTAAAGATGGAGTCGTCAGGCCGCACCAGACAACTACATCTTCCTCTTCTACGTACACAGCACATACTACAACCCGGCTCATTAGGTAGAAATCCCTGGTTCACAGACGAAGCCCGCTGGGCCAGTTTATGTCACTGGAGGGATAAAACTTCTTGAGGCGAGCCACGTACACCAACTGCGTTCAATTTGATTGACGAGAAGGTGTCGTCAAGCGTGCCACAACGTACGTCAAGTCCGTCAAGCGATCTATAATGACGTAGGGGCCTGTGTACTGTGGTAAAAACTTCTGACATAAACCAGGTTTTCGTTGGCGGGTCCACAACCACACGAATTCACCTTTGCGGAATGAAATGGCATCATGGCGTTGATCGTATTGTTGCTTGGAGCGATCTTGTGATGCCAGTGTGCGCAAGCGAGCAATTTGGCGGGCTTCTTTCTATATGTGGAATATATTGCTATGGACTCATCCATACCGATGAGTCCGTGTTTCGACCACGGACTCATCGGTATGGAGCTTAAATGGGAGTATTGTATCAAGGGAGCTGCGTGGCGATCGACCGTAGAGCAGGTAGAAGGGCGTGAAGTCCGTGGTCTCGTGCTTCGCTGTATTGTATGCATAAGTAATAAATGGTTAGATCTCATCCCAGTTTTTGTGATTGGACGCGACGTACATTGCGAGCATGTTAGTAAGTGTTCGATTGGTACGTTCTACAAGGCCATTCCTCTGGCGATTGTATGGGGTCGAATGTCTGAATTGTGAAGTGCAGAGGTGAAGCAATTCTTCCACAGCGTCCGCGATGAATTGGCGACCATGGTCACTGATGATTACTTGAGGTGGACCATGGCGAAGAACAACGGAGCGTAACAAAGAGGCAGCGACGCCATCAGCTGTAGAAGATGGTATCGCAGCGGTTTCGGCGTATCTGATAAGGTGGTCGACGTACACCATTATCCAGCGGTTGTTTTAAAATCGCGGAAACGGGCCCAATAGGTCGATGCCCACTTGCTCTAAAGACATAGTAGGTGGTTCTACGCCATGAAGAAATCCGTGCGGTGCACTGTTAGGTCGTTTGTGGTGCTGGCGATTCTCGCAGCTCGAAACGTATTGTTTCGTAAAATCTCGCATTCGGGGCCAGTAAATACACTGATGCACTTGATGCAGGGTGCGAATGAACCCAAGGTGTCCTGACGTTGGCTCATCGTGCATAGTACGCAGAACGTCGCATCGAAGACTTTAAGGTACAACCAGTAAATAATGTGCGCCGGTTGCTGAGCAATTCGTTTTGCACAACAGTCCATAACGAATGCGGGAGCGACCACTGCCTTTGAGATTCTCAGCGTCAAAGAACAAAGGGTCTAAAGAAAAATCATTCAATTGTTTTCGTTTGAAGATATTGGCGTTAGGAAATGTGTGAGAGACCGCAGCAAAACAGATGTCAAGGGTATCTGCACTGTCCTCCATCGTGGTCATAGGTAGGCGAGAAAGGCAGTCAGCGTCTGAATGACGTCATCCACTTCTGTACGAAATGCTGAAGTCAAATTCTTGAAGGCGTAAAGCCCATCGAGCAAGGCGGCCAGAAGGGTCTCAGAGGGTAACAAGCCAACATAATGAATGATCGTCTGTGCCAATCGTGAATGAACGACCGCAGATGTAACATCAAAACTTCTGAGTGGCGAATACAGCCGCTAAACAATCTTCCTCTGTCACCGTATAATTCATTTCAGCGTTCCTTAGAGATTGACTCGTATAAGCAACAACATGCTCTACATTATCAAGGTGCTGAACAAGCACACCTCCGATGCAAATTCCACTTGCGTCACTGTGCACTTCTGTAGGAGCAGAAGGATCGAAATGACGAAGAATAGGCTCAGATGTTAGTAGAAATTTCAGTTCAGAAAATGCGGCATCACAATCAGGTGTCCATTCGAATGGGCTGTCTTTTCGCAACAAGCTCGTCAGTGGGTGTACTACGTCCACGAATTGCGGCACAAAGTGGCGAAAGTAAGAACATAGGCCCAAGAAGCTACGAAGTTCCTTCAGTGTCTGGGGTGGTTTGAATGTGCCGACTGCTTCGATTTTGCGGAGATACGGCCTGACACCATCTTTGTCAACTAGGTGACCGAGGACTAAGGCTTGTCGTTCACCAAACCGGCACTTCTTAGAGTTCAAAATCAAGCCAGCCTTTCCGACGTAGCCTAAAACAAGGCTTAAACGGACGTTGGGCTCTTCGAAGGTACGCCCAAAAATGACGACGTCATCCAGGTAGCATAAGCAAACCTCCCATTTAAGACCACAAAGGACAGAGTCCATAAACCTTTCAAAAGTGGCGGGGGCGTTGCAAAGCCCAAACGGCATCACATTGAATTGATGGTACAGTTCATCAGGCGTCACGAATGCGGTCTTCTCCTTGTCTGAAGGATGCATAAGTATCTGCCAATATCCTGATTGTAGGTCTATTTAGGAAAAGTATGAAGCCGAGTGTAAGCAGTCAATAACATCGTCAATCCTAGGCAGTGGTTATACATTTTTTTTTGGTCACGGCGTTGAGTCTTCTGTAATCAACGCAGAACCGCCAGGCACCATCTTTCCTCTTAACCAAGATGCCCGGTGCTGCCCTCGGGCTACAAGACTCGTCAATAACACCTTTCTTCAGCATTTCCTGAACCTGGTCGGCAATAACTTTTCATTCTGATGACGACACTCGGTAAGGCTTTTGTCGGATCGGATGGGCAGTGCTGGCGTCAATCCTATGGTGAGCGCGAGAACATGGTAAAGGTAGTGGCTTCTCCTCTTGGCAAAAGTCAAACACAGAAGCTTGTCACCTCTACAGATGGCGTAACGTCTGCTACTCGTGTGACCGCAAAGTGGCGCTAATCATGCCTAGGATCTGCGACTCGTAAGAGCAACTGCACTTGCCAGAGGCTGTACCTTTCTCGCTCTCATTGTCATTAACGACCGCTACAGAACCTTCAGTGGAATCATCGTAGACGCCAAGTTTCATTCCTCGAGGGAGCACAACCGGCATTGGCGAACAGTTCAGTGCCCACAGAAAGGTTGCTCCTTCGTCAACAGATACCGAACAACGAGGGACGAGTATGCCTTTCTTAGCATATTGAACAATGGCAAGTTCAACGATGGCGTCAAAATATGTGGCACATTCTGGGCGAACACCGCAATGGACCTCATTGACCATGGCGGCACTGTCAGCTCATCGGAAACAATCAGAGCGTCCTTCGCGGCCTGCGGCGCCTCATCGACGAGGGCAGAAACGGTGTCACCGCTGACGGAAAGTTCACCACTTCTACAGTCGACGGAAGCGCCACATATTTGGAGAAAGTCAAGACCGAGAATCACATCGTGGGTACAACGTTGCAGCACAAGAAACTTTTTGGGAACACATTTCCTGCCAATAAGACATTGACGGCACAAACTCCGACAGGATGAAGTACCTCCCCACTAACACCACGAAACCTTGTTGATTCGCCCCAAGAAAACATAATTTTGCGCCCAATGCGACTTTTGAAACGAAGACTCATAACTGATATCGTAGCACCAGCGTCCACCAAAGCACTTGTACAAAAGCCATCTATTTCCACAAGTATCTTGTTCTTGAACATTATAACTGTCGGAGGCATCTGAGGCAAATCCTGTTGTGCGACTTCACCTCCATCGGTCGCGCTGGCTAGTTTCTCGGCAGTGGCGGTGATGACAGGCGTCGTCCCGGCGAAGGGGAACAATGCAGTCGGCCAGATGGAGGCGTCAAACTACGGTAAGAAGCGGGAGAACTGCCACGGTGATTTCCCCGCCATGAGGTACTCCTGGAATAGGCGGGCCAATGACCGTTGTTGTGACCAGTGCCCGCTGGCGAAAACTCTGATGGGGAACGATATCAGGATGTCGGCTCTGTCTGTCAACGACAGAACTGAGCTATATGCCCGGCGATATCGCAACGGTAGCACACAGGGGCTTGTTAGTATGCATTGTACTCCTGGAAGGCATTGCGCTGACGTAGTGGTGGTACGGGTACATCTTCGTTCGGGTCGTAATAGGTGTTGGTTGGCTAATGGGGGTAACTGAAGCAGTCTTCGTACCTCGGCAGCGGGTAGTTATTGCAAGCATCGTTGCCTGCTGCGGCAATTGACACGGGAGGGCGAAAGGGAGGCGGTGCGGGTGTAGCTTCGTACGGCGTCGGGCGAGCGTTTCGAGTGAGCTCTTCTCGAACGATCTGGCGTATTGTCGACGCGAGATCAAGCGGCGTGTATTTGTGAACACTTGCCACGGTGGTTACATTCGGTAGGCGAGCGAACTTGGGGGTGATACGGCGCATCTTCAGGGTCTCGAATGTGCGACAGTGGCTTATGACGTCGGTTACCATAGCAAGGCTGTCTTTGCTGAAGAGGAACTGATACACGTCCTCGGCAATGCCCTTCAACAGGTGGCCAACTTTGTCTTCTTCTGACATAGAAGGGTTGACAATCTTGCAGAGCTTCAAGATCGCCTCACCATAGGTCGTGCACGTTTCTCCAGGGACCTGAGCTCTCTGCAATAACGTTTGTTCCGCCTGCTTTCTCTTAGCTACGGAATCTCCGAAGCACGCTCTTATTTCGGAAACGAAGCGGTCCCATGACGTGAAGGCATCTTCGTGGTTTTCGTACCACACCAGTGCTGTGTCCGTTAAGAAAAATACTACATTGGTCAGCTGGGTCGCCGCGTCCCACTGGTAATATTTTCTCACCCGTTTGTAGTGTGTGAGCCAGGCATCCACGTCCTCACCAGATTCGCCACCGAATGTGCGAGGCACTATCAGATCCTGACACAACCAGGGACCAGCCGCGCGGGAACCTGGTACTAGTGGTACTGCTGGGACTGGTGGAAGGTCTACAGCTGCGGGGATCTGGTTTCCTTCTTCGCCGTGAGACATCTCAGCTGCCAGTGGTAACGGGGGCAGTCCAGCAAGATGGCGGATTCGTCGTAGATCAGGCGCTTGAAGCGTCGTGCTGCTTGGTTGATTACCCAGCGCCTCCACCACAAAACGGTTATGTTTGAATTAAAAGAAAGGTGGATTTATTTACAGGGTGAGGATGAAGTTCGGCTGTTGCGGTAAAGATGGAGTCCTCAGGCCGCGCCAGACAACATCGTCTTCCTCTTCTACCTACCCGGCACATGCTACAACCCGGCTCATACCGTAGCAATATGATGAAAAGATGTGAGATGGTTGTACTTGGAGTGTTGACTAGATAGATGAACGGACACACAGACAGACGCATGGACGGACGCACGGATGGACGCATGGATAGACGCAGGGGCGGATGTATGGACGAACGCAGGGGCGGACGCAATGATTGATGGGCGGACTCACGAACAGACGCACGCATGGACGGGTGGATGGACGCACGGACGGTCACACAGACGGACGCATGGACGGACGGAAGCAAGAACGAATGGACGGACGGATGCTTCGCCCCACTCTCCATCATTCACTCCGTGGATATGCTGCCATTTTTTTGGTGATGCCATGAGTAGCACGAAATCTACGCCACTTGGACCACTGGCCAGGCGTGCTAAAAGAATGAGTACAATGTCCCTCTTCGTAAATACCGCAATCATTGGTTTTCTGATTAAAAATTGTTTTTTTTTCAAGGAAGTCCTAATCAGTCATTAATAACAGCGGAATGCTTGCAAGCTCTCTATCAAATTGCATGTATATATATATATATATATATATATATATATATATATATATATATATATATATATATATATATATATATATATATATATATATATATATATATATATATATATATATATATATATATGTATATTTATATATAAAGATTCACTATACTGCCTTTCGTACAGTGAACAGCCCAGTATGAGCGTTCTTCACATTTTTTTGACCTCGAGCCATCTAATTTATACACATTTTACGAAATAAAAGCAACACCTTGTAAATCGACTTGGTAATAAAGTACAAAAAGTTGTGCAGCTGTGTTTTCTGTTATTCAGTCTGTCCAGAAAATGTCTAAGACGAAAGAAACTCTAGCTATGGCGGAGCAGACGAGATCACCTTAAAAAACACTACTTTTAGCAAAGCATCACAAATTGTAAAGGTTAGGGAATAACGGTTTTAATGTTGCCTTTCTCTGAATCAAAATACGCATTACTAGCAAGTACATATTCTTCCGAACAGAAACTAAACTATGGAAATGTGGGCGTGAAAAGGCTAGCCGACATCCCACACACTTATTGATGGCGACTCCAGACAAAAAGTCTACTCGCGAACTGCTGAATTCGAAGCAGTAACACACAAACTTTCGCTAAAAATCTTTCCATTCAAGGACATAAATAGGCGCTATTTAAAGTGAACTGTTCAATTGTTTCTATCTATTTGGCTATGTCAACGAAAACACACGTAGAGGTGCCTAAACATTTCATTTTATCATCACGTTAACACTCGCAATTATTAACCTAAAAAGAGTAAACAGTACCATACATTCCTCTTAAGTGCTGTTGACGCCGTAGTTGTCTTCTAAGGTTGCAAGGAATGCTGCTTCAAATACTTGCGGTGGCACTCGAAGGTAATTCATACACGCCTCATCTACAGTTGCCGGAGTCACAGCCCCGTTTTGTCACCGTTTCCTGTTTTTGGCAGACTTTTTTGAATGCGAAGCATTTATTTGCGAAGCGCGGTGACTTAGAGCGTATCTATCATCTATCTATCTATCTATCTATCTATCTATCTATCTATCTATCTATCTAAATATCTGTCTGTCTATCTATCTACCTATCTATCAGCTATCTATTTAGCCGCATACGAATTTTATCTTTCCTGGTTGTCTCTACAATAGCGTCTATACCAAAACTGGCATGGCATATATGACTGTATGATGAGTGACTAGTCATAAGATGAAAATCATGACATATATGTCATGATTTACGAAACATGGTCTTGCTGCTCCTGCTAGAGTTTCATTCAAATCACATTTTGCAAAACTGGTATGGCTTGACATGACTTCACGGTGAACATAAGTGACATACCCTAACGTGAAAATTATGACACGCATATCACAATTTTCATGTTATGACTAGTTATAACTACACTCTACACTCATGGTGCGCTCATGGTCGCTTCGCTAGCTTCACATATACCAAACTTGGTAATACGGGACGTCGATGTATGACGAAAGTATATGGCACGACCAAGCATGATAATCATATTATGCCTGTCATGTAAACCATGGTTACCTGCTATGCTCATAGCGAGCTCGCGGATGTTTCGCTAGCTCTAACTGTATTAAATTTGGTATCAGATGACGTGAATAGACGACTAAGGTGAATGTCACGTTCAAACATGATAATCATAATATGTGTGTCATATGAAACATGACTAAATGCTACGCGTATAAAGTGCTCGCGGTCGTTTCACTAGTTCCACATACACAAGATTTCGTATTATGTGACGTTAGTAGAGGACGAAGGTAAATAACATGTTGAAACATGATAATCATGATATGCGTTTCATCTAAAAAATGACTACATTCCACGCTTATAGCGTGTTCACGGCCGTTTCGCTAGCTCCGTATACCAAATTTCGTATCACAAGACGTGAATAGAAGGCGAAGGTAAATGACAGGCCCAAGCATGATAATCATGACATGCGTGTGGTGGTGATGCAGATTCTTCTTGCTGAGTTTTTTCACCTGACCAGAGCCTCGGGGAGTCTTAATCAATAAGGACAAAGCCGTTCGTTTAACAAACAACACCAAAATATTCACTCGAGAACTGAAGCGAAAATTGATCAGAAACTACACAAAACGAATATTTGACAAAAAGTTAGCTTTCTAAAGAAAACAAATGTCTGAAGTCCCGAAAATGTTGACTGAAAGTCATAGTTACACGATACAGTTCTCACGTGGTGATTCCGTGGAACAGGCAACAAAATGTGTTGCATTTAAACAAAACGTTGCTGCCTGAATGGTGGCGTGTACCGATGCTCGCTGGCGGTGACTATAGAACGGGGCTCGCTCGTTGACGCTTGTGGTGGCCCAGATGCGTGCGATGAGGCGGCTGGATGCAAGGCTCAGGCACGTGACCCAATTTCCGTTTCTGCACCCACACCGGAACATGCAGGCTTTGATCTCGAACGCCGTGGAAGCATAGAGAAGTAGCAGCTCGCAATCCCTGAAGGTGCTGCGTGGAGCCCAAACCGGGCGAAGTTCAGAAGGCTCGGGTCCATCACCCGACTGCCCGTCTTCAGCTCCCAGCTACAGCCTTCTTATTGCCTCGTTCGGCTTGAACTGCCAGCTCTCTTGCGTTTAAAGCTTGGCTTGCCCTGGGGCATACTTGTATCACCCCTATTGGCTTTTTATAATGGCATAGTGACCATATATTGCATCTTGTTTGCTTTATAATTTTAATTTTTGCACTCCGCGCTCTCACGCGCACAGGTCCCTGAAGCCGTCATTTATTGTTCAGGCGACCCGGCACGTCCACTCGGTCATCTTTTATTTTCGCGCACTTTTCAAACATTCGCGTAACGCGCACCACTCGCATCACAATGTCCTCTCTAAGAAAAAGTTTTTCCGGTAGAAAAGTTTTCGCTCGACGCACAACACACAAGCTGTCACCTGTAATCACCACACTTTTTTGTCTTTGACATGTCTCACATGGAAACACTGAGCCCACAACATGTAGCGTTCAACCAACAACAACAGAATAATGTTTGGGCAACAACAAACAGTGCCAATACAGAAATATATATCTCCAGTAACACTCTCCCGTACAAGCGACATATTTTAACAGCAACACACAAAGCGCATACACTGCAAGCTACCCACGTAGTCGGCCCCAACATTCTCGGATCCTTCTATATGTTCTATGGGAAAGCTGTACTCCTGCAACACTAAACTCCACCACAGAACTCGGCTGTTGATGTGTTTGGCCCGAAATAAATAATGTAACGTTTCTTGATCTGTATGAATGGTGAAAGATGTCCCCCAAAAATACGTGGAACTTTTCAACTGCCCAAATCAACGCGAGGCACTCCCGCTAGATCATCGAGTAGTTCTGTTCTCAAGGCAGTAGCTGACGACTGGCGTATTTTACCGGGTGTAAAACACCCTCGTGCTGTCCAATAAGGATTGAACCAATTCCAGAATCAGAGGCGCCACTGCGAAGTACAAATTCACGTTTGAGATCCGGAGCCCTTAAAATGGGTCCAGATGCCAGAGCGTGCTTCAGTGTTTCGAAAGCTGTCTGTCCTTCAATATTCTAATTGATCTTGTTACTCTCCTTTTCCTTTCTTATTTCTGTCAGAGGCAATGTCTCCTCAGCGTAGTGAAGGTTTAGATCACTATAGTAGCCTGCCAAGTCAAGAAACGAACGTAGTTATTTCTTCGCAATGGGCAATGGGGCTTTGACGATTTTTGTAATCGTGTCCTCTACTTGCTGAATTGTTCCATCTTCTAGTTATTGACCCAGAAACACAACCAATATCACTCAAATCACCAATTTCTGGGGCTTAATTGTAAGTCCAGCCCCTCGAATTCTATTCAGCAGGTCATTCAAAGTCTTCATGTGTTCCTTCCAGGTTGTCGTAGTGACGAGATTATCATTGATGCAATGAACAACGTTTTGGATGTTCTGAAGCACACGTCTCATTAGTCAAGTAAACACTGTGAACGTTGTTTTGATGGTGAAAGGCATATACAGAAAATCACAGTCCCTGGATTCGGTGTAGAATGCCACTTTAGCCGTGACTCGTTGTCTAAGGGCAGCTGCCAAGAGTCTTTTGTAAGGTCAAACTTGAAGAAAAATTTTCCGGTGCCAATCTCTGCAAACAACGTATTTGTTCTCGGAATAGGTTCTGCGTCAGCGACCAACACATCATTCACGCGATGAAAGTCGATGCAAATACGATAACCCTTATCGGGCTTCTTCACCAGCATCAAAAGTTAGTTGCAAGGTGAGTCGGACCTTTCAACCATTTCGAGTCGCCTCATTTCTCGGACTTCTTTCGCAATATCTCTTTTATAGCGAAAAGTAACGGATATTGTGGAATCTTGATAGAGTCTGATGTTGTCAGCTGAAAACGGCGCTATAACAAGTTTGTCTTGCCGGAGACTTCAAAAATAATGTCTTTTTGAGTGGCTGAAAGCTCATAAGTTTCTTTTTTTTTACACAATCCATGGCTAGTACCAAGCTTGATTGCTTCAGTACCAAATTATTCAGTATCTTTAAAGGTGGGCACAGGCAGGTCTATCCCCTCCTCTTCACTGCAATCAAAGATGCTGAGGGGGGCAATATTTGTGGAAGACGCTCTTCGTAGCATTTTAACATATTTATATGGAACAGCTTGGTCATATGTTCCATATCGAGCCAGTAGTTAAAGTTGCCCTTTTTTTCTGTGATCATAAAAGGTCCCTTCCAATGAGATAGAAGCATGTTTTCTGTCGTGGGAAGCAGTATGACGGCGCGGTCTCCAACTTTTAGCCGACGCATCTGATAGTATTTCTTTTCGTTTTTTTTTAGCTAGTGACATGTTCTCCTGATTCAACTGTAATGCTTTCCCCAGGCAATCTCTATCCAGAACATATCCATATGTTGTCTTAACCTCATCGTTTTGATTTGATCCGGTCCATAACTCCCTAAGCAGAATGAGAAGTCCTCGAACATTTGCACCGTCGATCAGCTCGAAAGCCGAAAATCCCAAGCTCGCCAGCAGGAATTCTCGATATGCAAACAGGAGGGGCGCTAATAGCCAGTCCCATAACTTGGGTTTTCTTGGCACAGTTTACGTAACATTTACTTTAGTGTGCCATTAAGTCTCTCTACTAAAACATTATGCATGGTATGATAGGATGTGGCGCTGAGATGCTGGATCTCTAACAAGTCATTTACCTCTCTTATTAACTCCGATGTGAAGCATGATGGCCGATCACACTGTACTTCGCGCGGGAACCCGCTTCGAGAAAACATCTCTACCAGTTTCTTGGCTACTGTGGCCTAATCGATGGATGGCAGGACTATTGCATCTGTGTATTGAGTGGCGAAGACCACTAGTGTTAGTATGTATCGGTTACCTATATGATATATTGGCTTCCATTGACTGATAATATCCACTGCCACTCTTTCGAATGGAGTGTCTATTAAAGACATTCGACCTAGCGGTGCCTTGCCAACTTTGCTCTTGGGGTAGGTTCGTTGGTATGCGTCACAAGAGCACCCGTATCTTCTCACTGCCTCTTGAACTCCTCACCAGTAAAATATTTGTAGTACATGATCAATCGTTTTATTCATTCCTTGATGCCCCAACATCATGCTTTCGTGCGCCAAAGTAAGCACTTGGCTACGCAATATTCGGGGCACTACTACTTATGCGATCACTTTACCAGACGGTAGGTGACAATAGCGGTACAACAGTACGTTTTCTTTCTCGAACGATTGTCACTCTCATCTTCCCTGTAGCCCTTGGCATACTTCGTTTCTGCAAGAATCTAGGATCTTGTCCTTTTTTGGGTGGCACTAACATCCTTACGGGTCGACTTCAAGGTGTGTAAATTAATCTTGGATGAGATTGGCCATTGATCTCGGCTCTTTGTACCAACCACCGAAGACTTCAGTAACCCATCTTTTCTCTTTGCTCCTACGCAGACTTCAGTAAACCATGTTCTCTCTCTGCTCCTAACCTACTTGCGATATAGTTGGGGTAGGCCTTTACCAGAATCGTTTCCTCCAACTTGTTATTGGGGTCGATGACTTCCGTAAACATGGTGCATTTCCGATGATATTGTGTAGGGTGGGTTCGTCGTGCATTTGACAATAGAAGTACGAGAACAATAGGGTGAATTAATTTCCACCTTCATCTAAGCTGGGCCATTCTTCTCGAAAGTTTTGGAATCACGCCCTGTCTCGTGACAATATCTGCCGAAAGGTTGTTTTGGCCTTGATCGTCATTCCGATGCCCTGTGACCCATTTTGTCACATACAAAGCAGCGCCCTGCTCCTCTCTCAGAGTAAATACCGCTTTATTTTGTATTGCTTTTACCCTTCAATTTCTCTCGGAAAACTGGTACGCTGGGTTGCCTCTGAGCTTCTAAAAGTTGTCTGCGGCCTTGGTCATGTTATCTAGCTCGATGTGGTTCTCTTCCCGCAAAAAAATGCCAAGCGGTGGTGACAGTTGCTAAAAAACTTTTCCGTAACTATCACGCTACAAAGAGCCAAATATTCATCTTCAGTCTTCTACATTTCCACCCAACGATTGAAAAACTCAGTAGTCTAGTTGCGTGCTGTTTGACCGTTTTAGCGCCCTGTGAATTTTTTGTCAGCATTTTCCCCGACAGCCTTCTGCCGTAAAACGGGAACGCTGGAGTAACACCAACTTTGCCTTATAATCGAAATAATCATCCGGGTAAAGTCTTTCAAACACCTTTAAGGCCACCCCGCTAAAGCGCAAACTTAAAGCCGTGGCCCATTGGTCCTTAGGCCATTCTTCACCGACGGTGATTCTCTCGAACCTCTTTAAATAGGCGTCCAAGTTTTCCCGGCCATCATTGAATTCCAGTATCAAATTATGAGGATTCACGCTGCATGAAACAATCTTTTGTTGTGCTGAGTCTGGTGCCGAGTCAACAGTTCTTGCCTCACGGTCACTCTAAGCTTTGGCAAGTCTTATAGTGTCATCTATTGGCTGATTTGGAGCATTTCCAGTAATACTTTCTTCTGCTCCGAGCGAAGCAAATCTATTCCATTGGCGGATAAAGAGTGCTTTCTATATGTTCTACTGGCAGACCTGGAGCACCTACGTTGCAATATCCACTCTATGAAGCAACTTTTTCAAGTCCGCGAAAATTGGCAAATTCGACCGGAAGTCTCAAGCGCCCTGTGCCTTGAAACGGTGTGAACTTAAACCGCGCTAACGAACTCCAGTCGCGTCAGCTGCGCCTCGTGACGGAGCCCACGTTTTGCTAGCATAGCGTCGTGGTGCCTAGCTTGCCCACAAAAGCATGAATGGAGACGCGCGCATTGCGTTCTACTCTGACCCTGTCCCGGACGTGCTCCATAGGGAGCACGTGTGTTTCATTGGTAGATTCTCTTCTGTTAACCTCCGCTAGAGTGCAGTTCTCCAGCGCAGAATTCGTGCGTCACTCTGAATCCACCCGTGGATAACGCCACAAGAAGCAGTTGCAGGTTTCGCTTCTCCTTCCGTGTGCGAGTCTCCAGTTTGAGCTGTTTTTCTTTCTCGCACGTCTCAAGCTCAAGCTCCTCTTTCTTGTCCTGCGTCTCGCGTTCTGACCGTTCCTTTCGAGCTTCGCGTTCCGCAGCCCGTTCCTCTCGGGCTCGTGCCTCTTTCTCATCGTTCCATTCCTTTAAGTCTGCTCATCAATCGTCATGCGATCCGCCAAGGCCAGTAGCTCTCGCGTATTCGACATAATTTCGACCGTGTCAATTAATGAAGATGTGGAATCAACGGCTTAGTGCGGTCGCTGCGGGCGCCCGATTGTGACGCAGGTTCTTCTCGCAGATTTTTTTCTCCTGGGCCGAGCCTCGAAGAGTCCTAAATATTAAGAATAATGCCGTTCGTTTAACAAACGACACCCAAACAATTACACCGGAACTAAAACAAAAATTCAGCAAGAACTACTAAAAATGAGTATTTCATTAGAAGTTCGCTTTAGAAGAAAGACAAACGTCTAAAGTCCCGAAAATGTTGGATGAAAGTCACAGAGACATGATGCAGTTCTGACGCGGTGATTCGGCGGAAGAGAGTAAGTTCTATCTAACCAAAACGTTGCTGTCTGAATGGTGGCGTGTACCGATGCTCGCTGGCGGTGACCATGGCACGGGGCTCACTCAGCGACACCTGTGGTGGCTAACGTGGTTGCTTGGGCGAGTTGGTAATACATGATTCACCTAAAAAACAGTGCCTGTGGTGGCCCAGATTCGACTGATGAGGCGGCAGGATGCAAGGCTTAGGCCTGTGACCCAACTGCCGTTGCAGCATCAACACCGGAATCTGCAGGCAGTGCTCTCAAAGGCGTGGTAGCTCGCAATCCGTAGAACGCTCTTTGCGGAGGCCCAAGCCACGTTAAGTCCAGAAGGCTCGGGTCCACCACGCGACTGCCCGTCTTCAGCTCCCAGCTACAGCCTTCTTCTTGCCTCGTTCACCTCAAACTGCCAGCTCTCTTGCTCTCCAGGCTTGACTTGCCCTGGGGCATACTTGTCTCGTGCCGGTTGGCTTTTTTAAAATGGCGTAGTGACCACCTCTCGGCTCTTGTTTGCTTTATAGTTTTAGTTCTTGCACTCCACACTCTCACGTGCACCGTTCCTCAACGTGGTTGCCATTGTTCATGCGACCCATACGTACACTCGGTCATCTTTTATTTTCGCGCACTTTTCAAACATTCACGTAAGGCTCGCCACTCGAATCACAGTGATGTAAAACATGACTACATGTTTTAATAGTGTGCTTACGGCCGTTTCGCTCGCTCCGCATATCACGTCATGAGATATGCGGAGCTAACGTAAATATGGTATCGCCTGACGTGAATAGACGACGAAGGTAAATAACACATCCAAAAAGGATAATCATAGCATGGACGTCATGTACGGCATAGTTTATGTAACCTTGTGCTCATTTTAATGTGACGTATCAACCTTCCTCTTTCGTGCTTCGCATATCAGTGATTCTCACAGTACGTGGGATCTGCGAATTTTCATTCCTGGGACTTCAATGAATGAGTTAATTTTATTTAAAGTGAGTCCCGCAGTTTCTTTCAGTTGAAGCGAGAGAAACTGAATAATAACTCCTTTCCCATCCCGCCCTCTGACATGAAGGTTGCTTTTCTCGCGGAAAAAAAAAAGTACGAGTTTGCCTAACGAAGTATGTGTGCATGTGCTATTTTTTATAATATTTCCTTATTACTAACCCTCACTACGCTGTACAAGCACTGATATTTTAATTGTGTTTTGCAGATACATTCCATGCCTGTGAGTTGTGGGTGAGAGGCAGCTACTTCAATAGGTCTGATCAGCCTTATACATGCTGTGACTTCCTCTTTGATTACTTTTGTGGCCCTGCTCTACAGATATTGTACAGTAAGGAAAACTGCACCGTCTTTGACTAAATATATAAAAATTCATGACGAACCTTGAGTTTCTCAGAAATGTTTTGATCCCATTGCCTTCTGGGATGTACTTAAGTGACGCAACTTTGCATTGTGGGGTCTAAACATGACGCGCCATGTTCTTGGAACGAACGGACACAGCAGACGTGGTTGGACTCAAACACACATTTATTCAATTACCTTTAAGAACTATATTGTCAGCTGAATCAAGATACATCACTAGTTGGTCAGCGTGATAAAACATAGTTACACCATATTACAATACACTCAATCAAACAAAAGGACAAACAGAAGCTAGCGCGATGGCAGTGCTACCAACGCTCGACTTACCACGAGGGCCCACGACAAACGACCCGAGGTGCTGTCCACCGTGGACCCTACGCATGTGAGAGCCGTTGGCGCCAAACACCCCACGCCTGATGACCACTTCATAGAATAAAGAACCAATTTAATGAAGGGAAACTGTAGCCTTGACAATGGTACGCAAGATTAGCAGCGGTGGCGCATAGAACTGCCGATGGCAACCAAGAGATAGCGCCTAATGAACAGGAAATGGAAAACCTAATTTGTTTGTTCTTTTTTTCTTTAGGCAGAGGGAAATGGCTGCCTTTTTTATTCCTTAGCGGGTTCGTATGTGCCTACGCGGTTGTCTCGGCTAATTCTTTATTCTATGGCTATCCTTTTTAAACAGAAGTTGACGAAAAAGACCGAGACTCGTGAAGGGCTACGGGTGAGTCTTATCTTTCAACCGCTTTATTTAAGCACATCGATACGCTCAGCAGCACACCTAAGCGCCCTTCGGAACACAGCAGCTGTTCGTACAAATGTTACATGGAACCAAAAGGCATTCATTGGCAGCTGTCACCAGTAAAAACAATTCAAGAGTGAGTACGAGGAACAATATTTATTGACAGAATACTAGCAACAATGTTTTAATGCAAAATCGGAAAATCTAACATGGCCGGAGCATTAACGCGTGTTCGCAAATGGCACTCTTCGATTTTTGAGGCAAAATGAAAAGAAACGCATGTCTCGTTTGCAGAAACTATCATTACAAAACAGTCTAAAAATCAGCTTGGGATGGTTTAGTAACAGCTTCGAATCACAGCTCCTACTTTCGCCATGCACGGCTTAACACCCACACATTTTATTGCACTACGACATAGTGCGGTCAAGCTGAGGACGCGAGGACATTTGGTTTTCCACAAGAAAGTTATGGTGGAGCGAAAGCTTAGAGAAGTGTAATCATTTGAACACGTGTAGAATCTGTGCAAGTGAACATATACACTAAAAAAATATTGAGTAAAAAGAGTGTCTTTTTGTCCCACAACAATAATCGTCATCAGGCTTGCGTGCGCTTCCTTTCTTGAAAACTTGACACTGGCTACTTTCCTATCGAGAATGCAATGTAACCCTGATAATGGACATGTCGATCGTGACCGGAATGTACCGGGCACGGGACGATAGCGCAAGGATGGAACGCAATATAGATGACGATTATTGTTGTGGGACAAAAATACACCCTTTTTACTCGCTCTTTTTTAGAGTGTAGCACAATTGAGAGTAAAATAACTGGCAAAAAATAACAAATATGCGCACATTCGCAAAAAGATTCTACCTGTCATCGCCATGGAATTAGCTGAAATCGATGCCTTCGCCGATATGACAGTTCCCGCGGCACCATACAGCAGTACAGCAAACGAAGTCACTTACAGAAGCGAATAAAAACGTGCTAGAAAGAAAACGGAACGCCGAACACCACGCCAACCATTAGCTTGAAACTAACTGCGCATATGCTCGCCAGCTGCCCCCGTTAAACCGCAGCAGCGCATTCAAAGTAGAACTCGCATGACGCTACAATCGCTAAACAAATCTATTGCTCAGAAGTACTTCCCACAGTGCGAAATTTGAATGTTACCCTTGAAATATTCGTAAAATAACCGTTTTTGCAAAAATGGTGTCTCTCTTCGCTTTGAATTTCAAGCTTGCTATGATGCCCCTAACGAATTTTTCGGCATCCCCGAGGACAGATTTGAATGGAGCTACTATGTTGTTTTTTTTTATTTAGTCAATTTTTTCGCCCTCTTTCGGCGATGACTGGAACTTGAGACTTTCCGAGGCCTGACCACTTCTCTCTAATGTGCCGCCACGCAGGCTTGTGGCCAGGTGTGACTGGTGGCACTACCGTGCTACCCATGATGATCATTCGCGAGCCTAAGGCCACCAACCGCTTATTAGTTGTGAACCTCAAATGCAGCGTTTGCATGAAACATGTGCATGACTTGGCGCAAACGACTTTACAGGAGGGTTTGGCACCTTCAAATTCCCGCAATGTTATTTCAATCCATATCCACACCCCTCCCCCCTCCACCCGCAAAAAAGGGCATAAAAGAAATGAGCTATACAAGTTCTTGTGATAGATGACAACACATGTACTAAAGAATGTCCATGGACCATGACACCGCCGCTGGTCGACACTACTTCACTGCCCGGCTCGACGATTTCACCTCAGTAATGAACCCGCGACAGCAACGTGACCGTCAGCGCAAGGAATTGTCAGTCGCGCCAGCACGTCTTCTAGTTTCGACCAACACTCATGAGGGTGCTGGACCGCAGGCAGTTGTGCAAATCCCAGGTATGTCCATCGACCGATGTCTCGATCGCAATATTGACCAGTGGCGCAGACGATGTGCAGAGGACAGAACACCGCGGGTTAGGTCACTCCCGCTGCGTACACTCACAGCACTCGAAAAAACAAGGCAGTAGGAAGAAGGGAACAGAGTTTTGGGCTCCTCGCCCACGCGGTACGTTGGTGGGTGCTGCTTGCAAATACACCGGTGGCTACCGAGACACCAGCTAAAAAAAACAACACTTTTCTCGACTCGTGCATCGCAAGATAAAAAAAATAAGTTAGGGATGCAGAGTGCAGAATCTTAACGCCATGATCCACCTAGTTGGTCACGTGGGACAGTCAGATGCGCAGAGCCTTAGGCCCAGTCAGTCGCTTGACAACAACTTCGAACTTTAAAACTTTATTAATTTCAACATTCAAAATGCTAAGGGCAGTGGTGAAAAATTCTCTAAAGAGCTTGACTGGCACCAGGACTTCTACAAATGTACGACATAGGCCACGTTTGTATTGCACTGAAAATGAACATATTGAGTAAGCAGTTTATTACGCGCATCCATCCAGCACCAAGCCTAGGCGCAAAAGAGGCAGCCATAAGGAGACATCCACTCTGTATCGTGGCCCTACTCGCTCTCGCACACAGCAGTTACCGAGCTATCGGCGCCCACCGTCCCAGGTGGTGTCACAATGCCTTGGCATCGAACCGCAAGACAAAACAGCAATGACTTCCAACTCACTGAGCCAAGGAGAATAGAAGGTGATATTTAGGGAAACTCGGACCACCTACAAGACTTCCGCACTCACCCGCTTGGGGCTTGACCTACAATTCACGTGCTTGATATAACCACAAGTGCCCACAGCACGCGACACATGGTGCTGTACACAGCGGACCCGCCACAAGAGACAGCCATTCGCGCCAACCACCAGCGTCAAAGAAGACCGCTCCTCTCTCAAGTGCCGCCACCCAGGCTTGCCGCCAGGCAACAGGATTGAAAGGTGGGCTAGTTGGTAATTCATAACTGTTCAGCGAACTGGGAGTGCGGAGGAACACACACAAGAAGGGAAGAGGAGGCACACAGTACGAACGCTCACAGCGGACTAGTCTATAAAATTCAGAGTGTAGGAAATCCGGCATATTCTTTTGGTGTGACAAAAAGATGGGTTCATCATCCAAAAAAAAGACATTTGTACATCGGCAGGACAAGTTCCTTGACGAATATGCCACGATGACACTAATGCCCAACAGGCTGAGACAGGTATCCACGACGCCAAAATGACGGGTTCTTAAAGTGTGGGATTAAAACAGTTAAAATAGCCCTGTGTAATAGAAATACATTGCAACAGGACTATGATATGGACAAGTCTGGTGTGAGTGCTCGTGCTGTGTGCCTGCTTTTTTATTCTTTTGTGTGTGTTCCCCCCTCGCTCTGAGTTTGCTGAACAATTATGAATTACCAACTAGCCCATCTTTTGATCTACATTCCCAAGGCGTCACTCGTGAAGGTGGTAATAAACGCTAGCGAGCACAACGCCAGCTACCGCTCAATAATTGTGAACCCAAAATGCAGCATATGCGCGAAAAACGCGCGCCAAGAGGCGCTAACAATATTGCAGGGAGTGTTATCACCCCCATGTTATATTCTTTGAAACTTTTAGTCGGAGTATTAAAATTGTACTATGAAGACAATAACCATGTTCACTGCTTCATCCAGCCCTACAAAACAGGAAACTTATAGTATGCGTGTAATTCCAACACCCCAAGAACATCAGCGTCGCTAGCCTGACTTGTAATACATGGGGCTTAACGTTCCGAAACGAAGATATGATTATGAGAGACTCCGTAGTGGAGGGCTCCGAAAATTTCGACCACTTGAAGTTATTTAGCATGCACCTAAGTTTAAGCACATGGGCCTCAAACATGTTCGCCTACATCAAAAATGCATCCGCTGCAGCCGGATTCGATCCCGCGACCTTCAGCTTAGCACTAGAACAACATAACCACAAAACCGCAACGGCGGGGTGGCATCAACCTCACCTGCACTCTGCAGGACAAAGGTCTCTTTCGCGTTTCGCCAATATTAGCCAGGAGCAGTGTTTGCGGCGCACATGCTGCTTGGCTGCAGACCCGAAGGTTGCGGGATTGATACCGGCCGCCGCAGCGAAATTTTGATGGAAGCGAAACTTTGGAGGCGTGTGCACTGTGTGGTTAAAAAGCACGTTAAAAGTACAAAGTAAGAATTTCCCGAGCACTGTTTTAAAGCATGCCTCGTAATCATAATGCCACGTTCTTTTCCTCAAGTTTTGTCGTCGTCCTGTTGCACTATGTTCAGCGCAAACCGCGCCAATGGTATTCGAGAAGCTCTGAGGCTGTAGTAGATCGTTTTGTTAAGAATACGCCCACTTCGTGAACACTACAGATTATTCCGGGACCTAAGTGGCTGCTAGTGATAATACTAGAATATTCGACGGCACGTGTATAAATTCCAACGTGCTTCACCGCTTGTCAGTTGATCAACGGCCGACGCTTTACATCGGGACGACGCCTTTTTCACAGGGGGCAATGTCACGTTCTTTTACTCAAGTTTCGTTTTGGCCCGTTCCACAATGTTCAGGAGAAACCACACCTACGGTGTTCGTGAAACTTCGAGTCTGTAGTAGATCGCTTTATGACGATAGCAATTAACCAGTGTAGTCAGATTTGGGTGCCCGTTAAAGCACCCCAGGTGGTCAGAATTTTCGGAGCTATCCACTACGGCGTCTCTCATAATCCTCTAATGGTTTTGGGACCTTAAACCCTATATATCAATCAAAATGAATCAGCGAAAGCAAATATATGTACACTCTTGTCTGGCGTCGCCGTCACTCACCTCACCATGCGTATATATATATATATATATATATGTATATATATATATATATATATATATATATATATATATATATATATATATATATACATATATATATATATGTATAAATATATATATATATGTATATGTATATATATATATATATATATATATATATATATATATATATATATATATATATATATATATATATATATATATATATA
Organism: Rhipicephalus microplus; assembly: GCF_043290135.1. Taxonomy (NCBI): domain Eukaryota; kingdom Metazoa; phylum Arthropoda; class Arachnida; order Ixodida; family Ixodidae; genus Rhipicephalus; species Rhipicephalus microplus. Next base: position 87,755,738 of record NC_134700.1, read on the forward strand.
TTATGACGACTCGGTTGTAGCGAGGTTTATTGGCCGTGAACTCGGGAACGAACAAGCGCAACGGACCCGACAAAGAAGCGCTCATGCCAAGCAGATGATGATTGTCAGCCAGAACATATGATGATGATTGACTGCTGTTCAGATGAGGATGAAGCGCATAATAGATGCCTACACTGATTCCCCCCCCCCCCCCCCGTGGAAGCGGCCAGCCTGGCCGCTGCGGGCGGGTAGTCAAGGTGACCAGGAACGTCGTGTGAAAAGCTTCATGCGGGAAACGTGTACAATTGCGGTGCTGCGGTAACGACGGTCAGTTGGCACGACAAGAGGCGTCACACGATAGTTGACAGGTGAAGTCTGCTCTAAAACAACATATGGGCTGATGAATCGAGGCTGGAACTTGTCGCAGAGACCAGGTGTACGAATTGGTGTCAATAGCAGCACCTCGTCACCCGGTCGGAATGATACCACACGATGAGAGGTGTCGTAGACGGCCTTCCTTGCTTGTTGCGTAGCTTCCGTGTTCATACGAGCGCGCTGGCGGCACTGGGCAAGGCGAGAAATATATTCTTCGCAAGAAGATGTTGATGTAGGGCCATTGCTGGTGAAGAAGGAAACATCGATAAAGAAAGTAGGTGAACGTCCGTAAACGACATAAAACGGTGAGAAGCCTGTTGTGCGCTGAACAGCGGTGTTGTAGGCGAAAGTGAGGAACGGTAGAAGTTTATCCCAGTTTCTGTGATCCGGTTGAATGTATACGGCTATCATGTCGGCAAGGGTTCGATGAAATCTCTCAGTCAGACCATTTGTTTGAGGATGGTAGCTAGACGCCATCTTGTGTGTGGTACCAGAAACGCGAAGAACTTCACCTAAAAGCTGTGATAAGAACACCTTTCCAAGGTCACTCAGAAGTACACGAGGTGCACCATGACGTAGTATTATGGCCTGAAGGACGAAGTTAGCAACTTCCGATGCTGAACCAGTAGCTACTGAAGTTGTCTCGGCGTAGCGTGTCATATGGTCTACGGCGGTGACTATCCATCTATTTCCAGCACCAGTAACAGGAAGGGGTCCATAAAGATCGACACCGACGACCTCGAAAGGTGTTGTAGGGCACGTCATTGGCTGTAACTGACCAGCTGGGGTAGATGTCGGAAGTTTGCGAAGTTGGCATGGAGAGCAGGAACCCACGTACTTTGCTACGCTGGTAGAAATCCCAGGCCAATAAAAGCGGCTTCGAATGCGGTCGTAGGTTTTGTGAAAGCCTAGGTGGCCAGCAGTCAAATCGTCATGAAAGGCGTTAAGTACATGATGTTGAAGAGCGCGTGGCAGAACAGGTACCCAGCGTGTGCCGTCAGGATGATATATGTGACGATACAGCACACCGTCCTGAAACTTGAAGTGCTCGAGTTGTCGACGAAGGCGTGCATTGGGTGGACGCGTAGCTCCTGAAAGGTGGTCTATAATGCGCCGACAATACGGGTCAGCCTGCTGGCGAGAACTGAAGGGTTGTTCATCGTCGATTGGCGGTTGGTACAGCGAGGCGAGCAAGGCAACAGAAGTGGGAGTCACGTCCGCACTGGTGTCGTTGGAGGTGGCAGCTGGAGTGTCGAACGACGCTGTAGGTAGTGGGCAACGAGAAAGAGCGTCGGCGTCTTGATGTTTTTTGCCCGATTTATAAATAATCTCAAACTGATACTCCTTTAGGCGTAAAATCCAACGACCCAAGCGTCCGGACAAGTTCTTCATTGTAGAAAGCCAGCATAAGGCGTGGTGGTCTGTTACGATGGTGAATTGACGGCTGTACAGATAAGGACGGAACTTTTGTATGGACCAAACCACAGCGAGGCACTCCTGCTCAATGATGGTATAGTTTTTTCGGTAGAAGTTAGCACTCGGCTAGCATATACGATGACCCTTTCCCGTCCAGAGTTATCGCGTTGGAGGAGAACAGCACCTATACCTCAGCCGCTGGCGTCGGTATGCAGGAGTGTTGGGGCGGTGTCATCAAAATGGCAGAGTACAGGTTCTGACGTCAAAGCTTTCTTCAATAGGTGAAACGCCGACTGACATTCCTCGGACCACGCAAAGGGTGCATTAGATGCAAGTAGTTTGTGAAGTGGCGCAGCTATTGAAGCGAAATTTTGTATGAAGCGACGAAAATATGATGCGAGGCCAAGAAAACTTCGCAAATCCTTAAGTCTCGTGGGGCATGGAAATCGAAGGACGGCAGCGATCTTTTCGGGGTCAGGGCGAATACCGTCCTTGCTGACGACATGACCGAGAACCTTGATGGATTTGGTGGCGAAACCGCACTTCTTAGTGTTGAGCTGCAGACCCGCACCGGCGAGGCATGTTAGGACGTCATCCAAGCGGCTCAGGTGCTGAGAAAACGTTGATGAAAAGATGATAATGTCATCAAGGTAGCAGAGACACGTCTTCCATTTCAGACCACGCAGGACGGTGTCGATCATGCGTTCAAATGTCGCGGGCGCATTGCAGAGCCCGAAAGGCATCACGTTAAATTCGTATAGGCCATCGGGGGTTGCAAATGCCGTTTTTTTCTTTGTCGTCATCGTGCATGGGAATTTGCCAATATCCCGAACGCAAATCAAGGCTTGAAAAGTATTCGGCGCCTTGCAGTGAATCAAGGGCGTCGTCGATGCGTGGCATGGGGTATACGTCCTTGCGTAAGATGTTGTTAAGTGCCCGGTAATCAACGCAAAAGCGCACGGAGCCATCTTTTTTCCGTACCAAAACAACAGGGGATGACCAAGAGCTAGTTGATGGACGAATTATTTCTCGTTGGAGCATGTTAGCGACGTTTTCCTCGATGATTTTTCGCTCAGCGAGAGACACGCGGTACGGGCGGCGATGTACAATAGATGTTCCCTCCGTCTGAATGCGATGCGCTGCAGTGATAGTTCGGCCCAACGTTGAAGAGCAGGTGTCGAAAGAATCGGCGTGTTTCGTTAATAACGCAAGCAACTGCTGCGCCTGCATAGCTGTTAAGTCATCACTGATAAGAGCTGTGAAGGGAGAGGATGAGGCAGGCTTACTCATAGAACGGTCGTTGGTAGAGGCAGGGTTAAGGGGCGTGACGCTGACAGGCTCAGCATCCACAACACGGGCTACTGCAGTGCCCTCTGGCAGGAGAACTTTCTCTGGCGTTTCATTCGTAGCAATGACGAGCGCGGAGCCATGGTGAAAGCGTATGACACCTGATGCAAGGGCTATGTCTTTTGCGACGCAAGTCGACGAAGGGGACACCAAGACGTCACCGTGGTCGATGTCCTTAGAGATCCGGGTCACAATTCGTTCTTGGTGTGGCGGTAGTTCGAGATCTTCGCGAGCGAACAGGCGTAGAGGCTTGTAGACGCCTTCGTCGAACATGTAGTCCGTATTAGTTAGGTGCAGAATCCGTTCACCACAACATATAGCGACTGAAGAAGAAGATAGGAAGTCCCACCCTAGAATTAGCTGGTGAGAGCACCGGGTGAGCACAGTGAACTCGATGTAATGCAAAATGCCATCAATAAACACACGAGCAGTACAAAGAGCAAAAGGGCGGATAGCGTTCCCCTGGGCTTTGACTAGATTGGGTCCATTATAAGGTGTCATTACTTTCTTCAGGCGTTTGCACAAATCATACCTAATCACAGAAACTGTAGCACCGGTGTCCACCAAAGCGTCCACGAGAACTCCTTCCACCGTAACAGAAACCATGTTGAAAGGGCGTGCTGGAGGAATATGAGTCCTACTGTTACATGCAGTTTCTCCTCCGAAAACTGCAACATTTAGTTTTCCGACCGGTTATCGGTAGTAAACGAGGCTGGCCGAAGAGGAGAGGAGGAGCGACGGAAGGGCGAAGGTGATCGGCGTCGGCTTGAACGGTAAGTGTTCCGCGTCTCAGTCGACGCGGGCGGAGATGGAGACCGCTGCTGTCCAGATGAATAACGCCGAGCGTAAGAATCCCCTCTGGAAAAGTCTCGTTCGCGCATGTCGTACCCGCGACGCTCGTCCTGCTGGCGCTTGCGGCAGAAGCGCGATATATGGCCACGATATCCACAGTAAAAGCATGTTGGGCGAGACGGACGCCAAGGCGGGTAGTAGAGGTCGTTCGGCACACAGGGAGATAGCGCACTAAGTGCACTGACGGAGGGTCGGGTGGGATTGGCCGGAAGTGGACCGGTGGTGCAGCAGCAACCGGCGTGAATGATGGCAGCGGTGAAGTAGAGTTTACGTTGCGAGGAGGCGCGGCCGCAACTTGCGCGTACGTTGGAGGACTAGACGGAGGTGGCTGGACGTAGGCTGGACCGGTGAATGATGTTAGTTCCTCCCTTACGATGTCACGGAGGGCCATGCTTGAAGGCTGTGTGACAGATGGAGAAGGTTGTGAGATGCCCATTGATTGAAGTTCTTCTCGTATGATCTCCCGTATCATGTCACGCAGGTCCCGGTCTGCGGTACGGTGTTCACTATTGCCCGACTGAAGGCGAACAGAATCAAGTTCGTCGAGACGCTGACACGTAGAGACGACGTCCGTGACAGTAGAAGGATTCTGGGCAACAAGGGCATTGTAGGCAATGCTTCCGATGCCCTTCAGGATGTGGCGCAGTTTGTCCGACTCGGACATCGAAGAATTGACGCGCCGGCAAAGCGCAAGGACATCCTCGATATAAGATGTGTATGACTCGCCGGGATGTTGTTGGCGAGTATCTAGGGCCCTCCTCGCTAGAGCGGATTGAACGGCTGGCGTGCCGAATACTTGGCGAAGCTGCTGCTTGAAGGCAGGCCAGTTGGTGAGGTCGATCTCATGGTTCAAGAACCATGTCTTGGCAACGCTTGTGAGATAAAGCGATACTCGGCGGAGCTTGTTAGAGTCGTCCCAGTGATTAGTTGCGCTTACCCACTCGTAGTTATCGAGCCAGTGCTCCACATCTTCGCCGCAGAGACCAGCGAAGATCGGAGGGTCACGCTGGTGGTTTACGATGTAAAGAGGAGGGGTTGCGGCGCAGTGACGGCTTGCGGCGCAGAGACGGGAGCCGAAAGGGCATCCACCCACTCACTCTGAGACATGTTGGCGGACTGAGGGTCCAAGCGGCGGCCTGAACGGAGCTCCAGCGAGTAGGCGTTGTAAGTAGAGGTACTGGGAACGTCAATCCACCTCCACCACGTATGACGACTCGGTTGTAGCGAGGTTTATTGGCCGTGAACTCGGGAACGAACAAGCGCAACGGACCCGACAAAGAAGCGCTCGTGCCAAGCAGATGATGATTATCAGCCAGAACATATGATGATGATTGACTGCTGTTCAGATGAGGATGAAGCGCATAATAGATGCCTAGAATATATATATATATATATATATATATATATATATATATATATATATATATATATATATATATATATATATATATATATATATATATATATATATATATATATATATATATATATATATATATATATATATATATATATGTGTGTGTGTGCGTGCGTGTGTGTGTGTGTGTGTGTAAACCCAAGAAAGAAAAATAATCCAGAAAGACAGAAAGAACTTTGGACCACTGAGCCACCGAGGAGCGAGCACCTTCTTCAACGTTCAAACGGCAAACTGTCTATATCTACCACTTACCGCTGCTGACAGGCACCTCGTAGAGGACTATATTGTGTTTTCAGGATTTTCAGCAAAATGGCACAATGAGCGGGCTCGTAGTAAAGGCTGGTGCCTAGCTCATCGCGATTCGCCGATGGGCGCTCATCTCCCACGCGTGCTTAGTTAGCTCCGCGGAGGGAAGGGGCCTAACCCCCGCACTTATCCTGTGCTGGGGAAAAATCGCGCACCCTCAACTTTATTCTGAACAATTGCGTTTAGTGACAGGGTGGCGATTTTACAAAGGCGAGTGGATAGACCTCCTCCCCTCCCCCCAATGCACTGCATTAAGCGCCTTCATGAAGCTCTCCGAAGCTCCGCTCTGATCGGTTCGTGCGTGATCATCAGCAAACATGGTTGCTCCCATGGCGATGCAGCAGGCAGCTGCCAGGCAAGACTAAATAAGCGCGCTGTGTTTTGATATGTGGGGTTCAACGTCCCAAAACCACAAACTGATTATTTGAGACGCTGTTATGAAGGGCTCCGGAAATTTCGACCACCTGGGGTTTTTGAACGAGTACATAAATCTGAGCACACGGACCTAAAACATTTTCGCCTCCATCGGAAATGCAGCCGCCAAAGCCGGGATTCGATCCCGTGACCTGCGGGCAGCAGTCGAGTACCTTAGCCACTAGACCACCGCGACGGGGCATAAGCGCGCTGTGTTCGCTGAGGCGATCGTAATCGTGAGAAAACCCCTTCCGATCATTTAAAGGCACACGTAAAAACTTCAGCTGTGCTGAAAAACGCTGTGAGTGTGCTTCTATCGGGGCTGCCCATTACTGCCGCCGGTAGTATTGGTCCGTTTTCAACGACTGCAAGAGACACCAAGAAGTGGACAGTCGTATCAGTGCAGATTAAAAAGACATCGAGATGCCGAGCTCGGTAAGTTCTTCTTTATTGCGATAGCAATTATATGGACACTCTCAGCTGGATTTCGCCGCCGGCGTCGACGTGGAAGCTGGCATCGAAGTCATGCAACGTATATGTATGCGTATGAATATATATTAAAAAGCAAGAAAGAAAAAACCCCGAAAACCAACTTCGGCGCTCTGAATCGAGCGTGGGACCTCCACATCATGAATGCAAGGCGTTAACCACTGAGCCACCAAGATGTATTTTTGCATGGTATTTGATAAAAATTCACGTAATAAAGACGAAATCAAGCGAGCAAAAGTATAGTCAATTAGCGAAAATAAGCGCTCAAGCGTTACTTATAAACACTCTATGGCTAACACAGCATGAGTTCCTCACGTGGAGAGCTCTTCACATCGTGTTATTCAAACAAAAAGGGGGTGACGCCAAACAGCTCTCTAAGATAGAGTGCCAGTCTGGTCTAAAGTCTAGCTCGTTGTAAATGTTGTTTAGGGGGATAGCCGTATGAATGAAGTGTGTACTTGAAGAGGTGGTGGCCTCTGCATTGTGGTGTTGCATTCGTGTCTTCCAAAAGCTGTACATACCCATGAGGAAAAACATATTATATGGCACTTCATCAAGCGATGCAGGTACAAGATAACGTATTGTGTGAGAATTATTGACGAAACGTTGTTTTTAGTGCTTGCTGAAGGACATCACCAAAACAGTATGGAATCTTTGCAGCTAACAAAGCAATGGTCAATTGTTTCCGGCGCATCACATAGGTGGCAGTTAACAGACGGAATAAAAATACCTTTCCTTCTACCCATGTGTTTACCACCAATGTTTCAGAGTGCAGTTTATGGAAGAATGTTTTTGAATTTGGTGGAATGTACATTTTGCGTACTCGCTTCAACACATCGTGGCCTGAAAGATTGGAGTACAGTGAGTGGTACAACGGAGGTAGGAAGAGTGTACTCAGTAGATCCTTATACAGCACCTTGCGAGATATTGTGTACAGGTATTCTACAGAAAAGCGAACTTTAAGTCACTGAACTGCGAGGTACACTTTCTGCATGAATCCCCACAAGCATGGGCGTTTGGAGAAGTTTGATGAAACAATCAAATCTGGTAAGCAATGAACAAGTGTAACCAGCAAGAGGGAATGGATTACAGGATGGGAATTGTCTCGAAACAAGAAGAATTGTGACACTATTTGCCACAGATAAATTGTTTCAATCCAAACCCACCCTCACTAAATGGATTGAATATATTATCACAACACACGGGCTCAAAAGGCGAAGACCATATGAAAGTAGCGAAAATCTGATGAAAGCTTTTTATATAGAATCTTCCTCAATGAATAAGTCGCAATACATAGTAAAACTTCGTTGCTAAGAAAGTATTGCAAGCTTCAGCTCTGCCAAAGATGGAAAGTCGATAAGGAACAAATGTCTGGGCATGTCTTTCAAGCTTAGGGACGCATTACTTCCAATAATGTGCACTGAATCTATATGCAGGCAATGGTACACCGAGGTAAGTTGGAGGAGGTCTTGTCCCTGCAAAGTGGTTCGGTGTGCTACCCCACAAGCCAAATCATAGTCCTAAACTTTTAGAGGCATTTAAACGAGCTTCTGATACTACGCCAAACTTTTCAATAGTATATATCGCATTTCTGACACTTTGCTTATCTGTGCAAAAGAGTGCGACATCGTCTGCATAAGCTAATACTTCAACTTCACTGCCTGATATACTGAAGCCACGAATTCATCTCGACTGTATTATGCTTAAGCACAGTGGCTCTAGATAAAGTGCAAATAGAAGAGATGACATTGAGCACTCCTGTTTTGCAGAAGAGCGAATAGGAACAGTATTTGAGAGTTGACCATTAACTACCAGATAAGTTGAGCACTAATTAGAGCACAGTTTAACGCCTTTGAGAACCACTTTGCCAACATTGGCTTGTTCGAGAAGAGAAAAAAGGAAGGATTGATGAACACGATCAAAAGCTTTTGCAAGGTCTACCTGTAGCATTGCAAGATGTTTTCGAATACCATGACAGTAATGAAGCACTGTTTGAGGGACATGTATAGTGGTTTGTATGAATCGACCCCTGATTCCACATGTCTGATGAGACCCTATTAGGATCGACATAGCAAATTGCAACCTATCTGCTAGTACTTTTGCCAAAATTTTGTAGCCCACGTTTGACAGCGATATTGGTCTGTAGCCCTTGACGAATCAAAGTTTTTCCTTGTCACTTGTTTTAGGTATTAACACAGTGTGACTTTTGCAAAAGGATTGTGGGAGTGCATCTATGTCATAACTCATTTGAAAAATATTCAGCAATATAGCAGCAAGCGTTTTCTTGAAAGCTTTGTAAAATTCGCCTGAGATGCCATCAGAGCCCGGTGTTTTTAATAAAGGCAAGAGATATCTGCGCCAAAATTCAAATGACAAGCTCATTATATCACCACTTACCACTGTTGTCGGGCACCTCGGGGGGGGGGGGGGGGATTATAGTGTTTTCAACATTATCAGCAAGTCGGCGCAATGAGCGCGCGGCGGCTTTCATCTCTTCACGCGTACTTTGGCCCGCGGAGAGGAGAAGAGTGCTCGATCTCTCATGCGCCCCTATCTCCCGGTGGGAAGATCACACGTCTTGGCTGGCGTTGGGGTACTGGAACGATTCTGTTGTAGTAACGGGGCGCACAAAAGTCTCTGCAATTGTTGCACAGCCTCCATTTGCGAAAAGAGAGCGCTTTTCAGACACAGCGAAGTAACAACGAAGACGCTTATTCGCTTTCATCTGTACCAGTGAGTACGTTTCGTGTGTAATTTGTGCGTGAGAAACATGGGGCACGTTACGATCTGTTTGCCATTCGGCACGTGACCTTCCCATTTGTCGCTATTGCGTTGATTGCTTCGCCTTTGCGCAAAGCTTAGAGCTTTTTCTTGGCAGTGCTGAACATAACCGTAAAATGCTTGTTTACGAGACCGTTGGTGCAGTCAAGTTGGCAAACTATGCTCTGACAGGTGTAACTTCGGTTACTACGCAACCCAGCGGGAGTATGACTGTTGCTGCTGTTGCACAGTGCCTTTAGTACGCATAAACTTCAGTGGAATGAATAAACAACAAAATGTTACACTCAAACCCACAGCTTCGAGTGCGTCGAGAGCTATCAAATAATGAAAACGTACGCACGCGTTGATTGAGGCTTCACTGCCATACTGTTTGGTCCTTTTGTGAAGACATGTGTGAATCTTTATGATCGAGTGCCCAGAGTAAGCATCATGTTGGAAATCACAGCAGTTAGTGGGAAAGGCGGCAGTGTGTACATCAAAACTACAATCCGGAACTGTTAGTAAATTGAGCTTGCAATTTTTACACGTCAAATAACTTACAAATGTCCTGTGAATAAAGAGAATAACCAGCTGCAGCTAAGTGACACATAGTGTTCAATAATGCACCCTCTTCGGCATTCCTTTTTACAGACAATGCATGTTCGCATAAGGCGAATGAATAGGGATGATGCGCCGAGTGCACGTGACAGGGATTACTACACTAGCTGTAAAGTTGTAAATGATTAGTTTATGAACAGTTTAAAATCTGTTTTCAGTACCCTGTTGAGATATTACATAGACCCTTTGCAACATTGCTAGTTCTGGCTTTATGCAAAAGAATAAAAAAAACATCATTACACCTCAGGTTGACAGGCAATGTGTGATTTATGCTGATTAGGCTGGCAATATTACCGTATATACACTCAAAGTTGTAAGTAAAAAAATGGTACATTGCTACCCTGTTGACGCATATTTGTCGTGCATTGTTGAAGAACATACTGAAATTAAGCTGATCTTGTGAAAGCTAGTTCACAATTTTTTTTCAGTGCATGCTAATCTTGGCCTATCCTTCAAGTCGCTAACAGGCTGTATGTAAAAAGAGTGCACATAATACCGAGACACAGCACTTTTCTTGCAGTCATTTCTAACTTCTTTATTTTATTGCATCGGTCCTCCCGGCTCCCTATGCAATAAATCATTGGTCTTTTGCAGCTGCTGAAGCTTGCTTCACTTCCGTAGAAGTTGTTTTCAAACCTCCTGGGAATATAAAGGGTACTGACAGCAAATTTTTTATTTTCTTGCGTCAAATTGAAGGCCCAGCCTTCAACGATCTAGAAAATGTACTGCAAAGTGCGAGTATACTCTGAAAAAGTAATTACAACATGCTTTTAAAAGCTGGTTTTCATTTCTACAGTGCCCTGACTTCGTAACACAATATGAGCTTCTCGTCATGTGCTTGTGTGAGAAATTGTCAAACTCGCTTGACTGCTACGCACTGTGGCTCCAAGGACGACCCACAAGCAGCCAATTTCATAGTTTTTGTGGCGCTAAGTGAACATTTTCACACATGATGTCATCACAACTAGCCAGATTGCAGCATGAAGTCCCCAGAGTTGCCTGATGTGACACAGAAAACCTGACATTAATATAACAAATAAGATATCTTACCATGCCTTTATTTGCTTCTCACTTGCTCAGTGTCACCTTTGTACCCATAAAATTCGCATCGCCGAGTAAACTCGCCTTTAAAATGTGGTGCCGTACTCCTTTAAAATGTTGTTTGTGGAGGGCGATTCGGAGTTGCCGTTGAGGCCAACGACCAGGCAGTCTTTAAATACCCCTGCTCAATTGCCATTTCGAGAAAAGAGAATGGTCCTTTGTGACTCGCTGCTGAGTTTCGCAATTCTTCCAACAGTACCTCAAGTTCCGAACCTCAGTTCTTGGTACAGCTGTATTCTGTTTTTTTTTTTTGTCAAAGTTTGTTCTCACTCTTTTTCTGTACTTAGCTTAACCCTCTCTAGTTCTGTCTTCTGTCAGGCTGATCATCACTTTAACTCACAGTCACGTACGCTGGTAAGTATCTTGCTTTGCATGAGCAATGAAAAGTCTCTCAATGAATGCTGCTTTGTTCTCTTTTTTTTCCAACTCCTGCAATAACCTCATTCATGCTACAGTGTGTAAAAATGTATAAGTAGTGATGTGCACCCCGCTGATGTATTTTAGGGCTGTGCATGGTGAACTACGTCATTTAAAGACAGACCTTTCATACTTCCCGAATGTATGAACACATGCTTAAATACTGATTCATGTCTCAATTAGCTTGCTTCACTGGCTAATTAGCTGCTGAATGACGTGGAGCAGGAAACCTGATTGCGATTTGCTGTTCGTTTACCATTATTGGTTTGATGACTCTGTAAATCTGGCCCCACCGCGGTGGTCTAGTGGCTAAAGGACTTGGCTGCTGACCTGAAGGTCGCGGGATCAAAACCCGGCTGGGGCGGCTGCATTTTCGATGGAGGCGGAAATGTTGTAGCCCCGTGTGCTCACATTTGGGTGCGCGTTAAAGAACCCCGGGTGGTCGAAATTTCCGGAGCCCTCCACTACGGTGACTCTCATAATGATTTGGTGGTTTTGGGACGTTAAACGCCACATATAAATCAAATCAACTTTGTAAATCTGGTTCACTGTCTCTCTAATACTGGCGTTTTCTCAAACATCTTTTAGTTTAGAAGGAGATCAGACTGTTGGTATTCTCTTTTGTGCTCTTGCTGCCACCATCTTTTTAGAAGCCATTACTTTGGATTGTTTTTTTTTTACATTACTGTTCAGAGTGCTTGCGCAGGACCACCAACGGTGCAGAATTTCGATTGTACTATTTGTTCAGTCAGCTGCCTAATGTTTACCTTATTAATCTGGCACTTGTGATATGATTGTACTTATCTTGTGTCTCCTTTTCATCCGGGGCTGGTGAACTGCTTGGTTAGCTTTATTGACGTCCACTGGATGCCGTCATGACCACTCAAATGACAGCGGTTATGATGAGGATTTAATAATTTTTTAAATTATTCTAGGTGGCACTGCAATGAATCCTGCTGTTGTCAGTTTTGGAGCTTCAGTTTCTTTTAAAAGTTTGACAGCATGTACAGTTTTACACATCAGCAAGTGGAATCCCAAGTATGAATACTGCACCATCGTCTTTCGTTGAAGCTTCTGGGTGCTTTTTGGATTGTCGGTGTTTCTTCCTTTGTTGTCGTGCAGTTCACTTCTGCTTCCTTAAACGTGTAGCTGCGGGAACAAACCACACAAAATTAGCAACTACTTCGGCAGTATTTCATCTCACTATTAGAGTATTAGAGTGGTAGGGAGATTGCCACTATCCCTCAAGAGAAAGGTATGTAACAGCTGCATCTTGCCGGTACTTAGCTACGGAGCAGAGACCTGGAGACTTACAAAGAGGGTTCACTTTAAATTGAGGACGACGCAGCGAGCAATGGAAAGGAAAATGGTAAGTGTAACCTTAAGAGACCAGAAGAGAGCAGAGTGGATCAGGTAACGAACCGGGGTGAAGGATATCATAGTTAAAATGACGTAGAGGAAATGGACATTCGCTGGGCAATTAGCGCGTCGACAGGATTACCGCTGGTCACTAAGGGTAACTAACTCGATTCGCAGAAAAAACACGAGGGTTAGTGGGAGACAGAAAGCTAGGTGGGCAGATGAGATAAAGAAGCTTGCGGGTATAAAGTGCCAGCAGCAAGCACAGGACCGAGTTGACTGGCGAAACATGGGATAGGCGTTTGTCCTTCAGTGGACGCACATAGGCTGATGATGATGATGACGACGACGATGATGACGACGATGATGATGATGACGACGATGATGATTAGACTATTGCTCCTATTCAATATTGTGATTCATCTGTATCCAGCTTGAATTGTAGAGCATCGCCTTAACCACTCGGCCACGACTGCGGCAACTGAATTGTAGTGCAGTCTAGTAGATTAGGTATGGGGTTACGTCACACACTTTTTTAACAATGCAAACTTCCCTATGCTTCCATTCCTTGTGTCAAGCCTTTCATTTAGCCGCTTGTGCAGCTGTCGGCGTTTGTGCTCGATGTTATGCCATCTTTGTGACTTTCTTTGTAATGTTTACAGAAATAAAAGCGCCGACTTCTTCGCATGCGACTGTCCTAAAAAAACAAGTAAAAATGTCGCTAGACAGCAGGTTGCTGAACTCGGAAATTAAAATTATTTTGTTATCTCCTACCCCACTTAGACACTGGCCCCCAAAGCAATGTGGACCAGTGACTAGAGCTGGAATGCTGCTGGGTACTGCAGCCTAGCTCAATGTGGACAAGTACTTCATTTAGGACTGCGTCTGCTTTTCTGTACCTTTTATAAAGGCGTTTAGTACACATAATTTCTCATTCTGCATGACAAGAAACTTTTGGGCAACGCAAATTTTGCTAACATTTGAAAACATAAATCGAAGCCATGAATAGCCAGAGCAAACCGGCTCTAATTGAGACTCCACACTTACATTGACTAAAGAAATTGCAAATACAGTTTGTAGTGCTGGATGTTTTTGTTTTTGCTTATCCTTAAACAAGCAAAATATGCCTTGTTAAGCCATCTGCAAGCACAGTTACACCGCAGTACCGTCTGTCAGCAGACGTGAAATCAAAGTCGAAGCCATCTCGAATTTTGGAGTTCTGGGTGTACTTTCCACTGGGCAAGACTTTAATTTCTAAAACAATCATAATGCTTGAATTGAAGTGCTTTTCAAAATATTTAGGAGAAAAAACAAGGCAAACTTTTGATATCAATTCCAGTGAAAATGAAATTAAAACAACGTTCAGTAATTCAACATCACAGCGAAAAAAATGGCAGCAGAATTTTGAACAAAAAGGACTTAAAATAATGATACACCAGAAAATTCAAATCTACATGAGTAATAAATGTAAAAATAACCTGTACAGTAATAGCTCCAAATGTAAGATAATACTAATATATAAACACAGAGTAGGTATGATTGCGAAAGGAGATATTAGGTTTATTTTAAAGTGTTCAATGACAATTACTTTGTATATAGTAGAATTGAATTCCAAAAATGTATGGCTGCAAATGTGGTGGTGTGTTTGCTATAGTTATTGAACGTATATGGTAGTAAAAATTGTTGTTAGAGGCAAACCATGTAGGATTATCGTATAAAAATTGAAGTTTTTGCAGACATAGGCTGTAACGGAACAGTTAAGACACCTAAATACAAAAATGCCCAGTTTATATTTGAATAAATTACACACTGTTAGCACAATACACTTCTGAAACAGTCGGAACACAGTGGTGAATAGAGTATCGAATGTTAGGATGCAAATGTCTTGGTTTTGGCGACGTTGAAGAGGAAGGATATGAGATGAATAGGTGTTCGCCCATAACGCGATGCAGTACGTAGTATGACTGTGGATAAAAGTGTAGTGTAAACGAAGTTGAAGAATGATCTTAGTTTAAATATTGTTCTGATACCAGGAGCTATCCTCTGTCTTATAAGTGAAGTGTTACGACGTCACTTTGAATGAGCATCTCAGAATATTCCCAAGAATGTTATTATAGTGGCAAAAGGATGTCTGTGGCCGTTGATAGTAATAGCGCGGGTAGGTGAAAGAGTGTTAAGACTGGAATGGAAGACAATGAACTGTGTTTTATTTGAGGCAATTGTTGAATGACTAGTTGTGTACCAATTATTTAAGCGTAATGGTGCTCAAGGACTTCTGCTCTGAAGTTATGAGAACTTTTTACATCCCATTGTTAATCTGACCAAATGGGGCACAACAAGCAGGTCATTGTGAGCAGCACATCATTGCTTAATTGTGATATTTGTTTTGAAACCTTAACTTTTACACCATGATATACAGCTAGGAATCCAAGCTGCTCTAAGGATCAATGGGCTTTGTCATGTAGTCTTCATTAACAGTGGCACTTGTATACCGATCTGCTTCACCAAATGGATTCGCATCAAAACATGAAAGATAGATCTTAGTGTTATACTTTCTGGATTTATAGATGTAAATATCTTTTTGAGAGACATAAGAACTAATATTGTCACGTGGTCAATGTTTATTACTGCAGTAGTCAGCGGGATTGAGACCAAACTTTTTTTTTCATCGAACTTTTGCCTGAAGTACGGAAAGTCCAACAGCAAGCAATACACAGTCTGGCCTGATAGCAGTAAACAGTGTGTCAGCTATCAATTATCTCACAAGCAGTACAGTGCATCTGCTTTTATGCAAGTGCTATTGAAAATTTCGGAGTTATTTCTGGTGGTTGTGTAAGCACTAGACTATTCGCATCCTGCCCACAAAGTTAACAGTGTGATTCCAAGTTATCGCAGAGCTTCTGAAACGCCGCTTCGCTCCCTGTGCCGAGTGTTGCTCGAAGTCTTTGTTAGTGAAACCCATCTTTATATAAAAAACACACGTGGCGATATGCATGTACTTAGTTGTCAGGCTTGTCAATTATTTGCTAAAGTTATCCCAAGTAAAAATATTTTTCATCCGCAAAAGCCAAAAAACATCTGAGTGTGGTGTGTTGTGCTGCATGCGTTATAGCCGTGACAAATATACATAGATATTTACTAGCTGAAGTAGCAATATATGTGGACTTCACAATTCCTAAGCATTTCTCAAAGGCAAGTATTTCTTTTTTTTTTCATTTACGGCGCATTTTGTGACAGCGTTAATTGATCATCTCACATCCTGAATTATCTGGCGAAAATAATTAATATACTGCATTTTCTTTTTCGTCTCAGAAGAACATTTAAATGTTCATGTGACATTTTGCATTTATTTTTTTTTTTGCGACAAAGCACCGAGACTATGTAAGCATTTGACTCTGAGCCAGAAAATTGATGCTTTCAACGCTTTTCAGAAAATAGACTTTATTGACACTAAACATTACAACTCGGCCAGGTTGCCACTCGTGATTTAGGCTAAAATTTTCTGAATGTATTGGCACTCACTGCATTTTCTGCCTGGCATGTAGTGAATGGTAAAGCATCCTTTTCTGTATTTTGCTATGTTAGTTTTATTTCTATTTCAACATAGTTAATTGTGCCGTCTGACCTTGTGTTTTTATAAATAGTGCCGAAATAATGCAATGATAAACAAGTAAGTGCTTATGAACAGGCTCATGCTTAGTTTACTGATGTAAGCTAATAGTAAAAAATATGTGTTATAAACTGATCCCTCTTGCTAATGGACGACAACATTCAGAGCACTTTTCACAAAACACATTTTTGTTTTTACTTCCACTTCTTGTCATGAGTGGCATCATTTGTAGCCAGGTACGTTTTCTTTTTCCATTTACGTTGCTTGAGGCATGTGCAAGGATGTGTTCAATGAGCGATGGGATACAGCACAAAAAAAGCTTTCGTGATGTTTACAGGTGCCCAATCGCATTCACACAAAAATATGGTGGGCCATTGGTGGCAACAACACTACTAGGGGCATGCAAACATTTTAACAACAGATAAAATGGAATTCGCTAGTCGAGTTGAACGATACGTATACGAAATACTAAATATTTTAAAAATTATTGGATCCTATGGGACAACCCTGAAACAGCAAAACATGTGATCAGCTGAAGGCTCATTTTCTTCGTGTAATCTCTGAATTACGACAACAAATGCCGCCCAAATATTAGCAACACAATTGTTTGCTAATACCATTACCATATAGAGCACTTTTGCGGGGAGCAGCACTTTTACTCTGTTTTTTCTATGTTGAAGCTGCATCGCATTATTCATTTCCTGTATTCATCATTGAAGTTGGGGACAATGGCTGCACTCAGCTTCACGAATAAAAACACATGCAAGTGTTTTGTCCACGTAAATTGTTCTTACTGTAACGAGGACAGTAGACACGGAGCTCTAGTAGAGAAAAGAAAAAGACGCGCTGTGATTGCAGGCTTGCATTCAGTTAGCCCTTGAGCTAAATAAATCGTCAGTTCACCGAGTGAACAGCTTGTTCAACACCCCGTTTCAAGTGGTGGAGGCGCTGGGTACATCTGGTCCTCACGCTAGAACTTCACAGCCGTACACTCTAACCGCCTTCTGCAATGACTGATCCGGGACCGTTTCAGGCCACCACTCCCGATCTCGCACCCGTACCTGTCTTCTGCACTGGCGCTCTCCGGAAGCACGACCCCCCCCCTCTCATATTTGGTGGCACAGAGGACCAAGATGTTGGCAACTGGATCGCCGAGTATGAACTCGTGAGCGTGTACAATAAGTGTAACGCAGCCAATAAGCTCACAAATGTGAGTTTTTACCTGACCGACATGGCGAAACTATGGTACAGTGATCATCAAAGTGATATCAGTACCTAGTTGGAATTGGCAAAGACCCTCTCGGAAGTCTTTGGCCGTCCTGCTGTCCGCCGCCTTTGTGCTGAACAGCACTGGCGTGGCAGAGTACAGAGAAGATGAGACTTTCACGAGCTACATCGAAGATGTGTTCTTCCTCTGCAAGCTCGTTAACCTCACTCTGGATGAGGCAGGCAAGATCAAAAACATCATGAAAGGAATCGACGACGGTGCATTCCAAAGGCTCGCTTCGAAGAGTCCCCAGAGGGTCGCCGAGGTTATTCAGCTCTGCCAAAGCTATGATGAGCTGCGTAGGCGGTGGACTTCCACACGTTGCGCTGCTCAAAACACCGCGGACCTCTCATCCGTCGGCTATCTCCATGACACCGCCGACCACTCTGCGTTAATGCCACTCATAAAGCAATTCATACGCGAGGAGGTCGCCCGGCAGCTATCTCTTATCACCAGAACTACCGAGCCGATGGCATCCTTGTCGCCTTCGCTTCTCTAGGTCATTGAATCGCAAGTTGCCGAAGCATTTCCACCAGCTCAGGCTTCACCATCTGTTACTGCACCACTAACGTATGCAGCCACTGTTGCTCGGCCACGTGCTCTATCGTCTCCGGCTATCTACGAAGCAACTCGAAACGTTTGTTCATCGACGCCACCTGCCCGCCCGTTGACTGTCCCGTCTCCGGCTGTATACGAAGCAAATCGAAACGTTTATGTGACCACGCCACCTGTGCGATCGTTTACGGTACCTTATTCAGTGAACAGTGCCCCTACCGTCAGCCAATGGCGCACTCTAGATAATCGGCCATTATGTTTTTCATGTAACATCCCAAGCCACATAGCTCGTCACTGCCGCCGCCGCAGCTTCCCTTCTCATGACATTGCAGGGGTCTCACACTACATGCCCACTCAGCCATGATATTTCATTCCTGCCGATCTACCTCTAAACGTACGTCCCAAACGCCGACCATCCGGCTCAAGCCGTTCGCCTTTCCTCGTCGGCGATCTATTTCTCCAATGTTACGTCGCAACAGCCCACCACGAGGGGAAAACTGATGGGCGCAGTTCCGGAGGCAAGAACTGCGTTGGCAGCGAAAATTTCAAGACCTAACTGCTGTCCTCCAAACGATCTTTCGAACAGCCCGTCATCCCTACTACGTGGAAAAGGCCTGGGAAGCTACGAACCTTACGAGTGCATTCTTCCAGCTACTATACCCGATTCTACAGTTTCGCTCCCAATTTGTGCTGTCGCTCCTACCAACGCGCCTAATGATGTTCTGGACGTCTTCTCGGATGCCATCTTCTCCGAGCTCACACCGACTCAGCGCCAAGAGATTATAAATTATCTACTCCGTTTTCGCTCTTCATTCGATCGTGACCTGTCGGGCTTAGGCTGAACCTCTCCGGTTGTTCCCCGTATTGACACCGGTGAATGGGCCCCACTAATACAGCGTCTGTACCGTGTGTCATTTGCTGAACGCTGTGCTATCGACGAACAAGTGGACGACATGTTGAAACGTGGCATCATCGAGCCCTCCAACAGTCTCTGGGCTTCCCCGGTTGTTCTCGTCAAGAAAAAAGACGGATTCATCTGGTTCTGCGTTGACTACCGCCGACTCAACAAGTTAACACTCAAAGACGTATACCTTCTTCCACGCATCGATGATAATTTGGACTGCCTACAAGGAGCAGAGTTCTTTTCTTCGTTAGATTTTCGCTCCAGCTACTGGCAGGTGCCCATGGCAGAGAGTGAACGCCTAAAGACAGCCTTTGTAACACCGGATGGACTATATGAATTCATCGCTATGCTCTTTGGCCTCTGCAATGCGCCTGCCACTTTCGAAAGGATGATGGATACCATACTGCGAGGTCTGAAATAGAAAACGTGCCTCTGTTATTTGGACGATATTGTGATATTTTCAAGTCACTGTGGGACCCACCTCAACAGCCTCGAGCAAGTTCTTACGTGCCTTTCAACGACGGGACCTCAACTTAACTTGAAGAATTTCTCGCATGCTTATAATCCTCGGCCATGTGATTTTTAACTACGGCATTCTTTCGGGCCCTACAAAACTTAATGCAGTCGCGGCGTTCCCAAAACCAACCACCATCAAAGAGCTTCGAAGCTTCATCTGCCTATGTTCGTACTTCTGGCGCTACGTCCGCAATTTCGCCTGCATTATCGCTTCCTTGAGCAACCTTCTTGCCGGAAGTTCTGATTTGTCAGCGTGGTCGCAGTCGTGTGATGATGCATTTCAGGAAGTCCGACAGCTCCTATCTACGCCTCCCATACTTCAACATTTCATCCATCTGCCCTAACGGAGCTTCATACGGACGCTAGTGATCTCGGGCTAGGGGCCATACTGGCCCAACGCAAGGATGGCTTTGACGAGTACGTCGTCGCCTATGCCAGCTGCACCCTCAGTAAAGCCGAGAAGAATTACAGTGTCACTGAAAAGGAGTGCCACACCATTATTTACACAATCGGAAAATTTAGGCCCTATTTATACGGACGTCACTTTGATATTGTGACAGACCACCATGCGGTTTGCTGGTTATCTTCACTAAAAGATCCTAATGGTCGGCTCGCTCGTTGGGCATTGCGCTTACAGAAATTCGATATCCGTGTTATCTACCGTTCTGGCCGGAAGCATTCCTGCGCCGATGCGCTGTCACGCTCGCCATCGCCTACAGAGCCTGTCTGCTTGCCTATCTCCGCCAGTGCTGCCTTGGCCATCAGCATTTCGGACATGCCTCCTCAGCAACGCAAAGTAGATTTCTTCCCTTTTGGACTTTCGCTCAAACCGGATGCCCACTCCAGTTTCCAGGACGCTTCGCCGCCAAGCACAACACTTGGCTATTCGGAATAACCTGCTTTACTGCCGATACTACAGCTCGATCGGCCGTAAGTGGTTGCTCGTCATTCCCCGACATCTCCGCTCTGACATCTGCGCCACGTTCCACGATGATCCGCAATGTGGTCACGTCGGTGTGTTAAAAACATACATAGCTTGAAGCTGCGGTATTACTGGCGCGGTATGTACCGTTTCAGTCGCCATTATGTAAAGTCTTGCCTTACGTGCCAGTGACGCAAGATGTCCACTGAACATACCACTGGTCCCTTGCAGCCGTTGCCGCGTTCAACACGAGCTTTCAATTGTGTCGAAATCGACCTTTACGGTCCGCTTCCCTATACTTCAAGTAGCAACCGCTGGGTCATCGTCGCTATCGACCACCTAACGCAGTACGCTTAAACAGCTGCGTTACCTTCTGCTACCGCAAAAGACGTTGCATTTTTTATACTGCAAAACCTGGTTTTAAGGCGTGGAGTACCTCGGGAGTTACTAAGCGACCGCGGCCGCGTTTTTTTCTCCGATGCCATTAAGGCGTTGTTGAGCGAGTGCTGCATCATACACCGCCCTACCACAGTCTATTACCCGCAAACTAATGGGATAAAAAAGCGTTTTAATCGTACACTTGGAAATATACTGGTCATGGAGGCTTCATCCGACCAGTCAAAGTGGGATAGCATACTGCCTTTTGTGACTTATGCCTACAACACTACAACGCAAAGCACCACTGGATTTTTGGCTTCCTTCTTTCTTTATGGACGCGAGCCATCATCAACAATGGATACTATTCTTCCTTATCGACCAGACCCTTCAGAGTTGACAAACGTTTCACGAGCAGCAGCACACGCTGAAAAATGTCGGAAGCTTGCTTGTGCGTTCACGTCACACGACCAGACGCGCCAAAAACATCGCCACGACGCGTCACCCACGCCTATTTCTACTCCTCCGGGACTCTCCCACAAGCTCTCGTCCAGGTACCATGCTCCCTATTGATTTACACGCCAAACATTCCCTGTCAACTACCTTGTCGAGCCACTTGATGCGTCTTCGGACAAGCGCCGTTGGGGACAAGAAATCGTACACGTCTCTCGGCTCAAGCCGTACCATGACCCTTCTGTGTACACCTGTCCTTAGGTCACCACCATGAATCCCTCGTCAGTGGACACGGAGCTCGAGTAGAGAAAAGAAGAAGGCGCGCTGTGATTGCAGGCTCGCATTCAGTTAGCCCTTGCGCTAATTATATCTTTCGTTCGCCGAGTGAACTCCTGCTTGTTCAACACCCCGTATCATTACAGATACAGTTTTCAACACTTGATTTTTACATGCTCTCTGTGCCAGCGTATATGTTGTGATAATTTTGACTGTTCCAATGAATCTTCAGCTGAATGCATGGTGTTCAGATCAAAATTGTTTATTTTTATAACACAATTTTACCTAAAAGCTGGCAACAAAGTTTTAACCTGAATAATGCAGCTGCTGTCGTTATTCGACCTACAACTTAAAAGTATTTCGAAGGATCTGGCCGCTGTTGTATGCAAGCTTATGACAGTTTTCATATTCGGAATATTATTTGGTGACAGTTTGTGAATACGTATTTCAAATAAACTGTTGTGGAGTTCTAGGGTAACTTTGAAAAAAAGTTTTTTTTACTATTTGAAAGCTACCAGGGGAGTATTAGGTTTGTTTAAGCGTTCTATTTGGTTATACCACTATTTTATTCGTATTAAATTAGGTTCTGAAATTCACTACTCGCAAACTCCTTGCTTGCGCACATTTTGTAATATGACAGTGCTTGTGTTGTCAACGCTTCACCGCTCTACAGATTTGCATTGCGGTGAAGTGAGGAAAAAAACACCGGCCGGAGGTGGGTTTTTAATATGCACAACATACAGTAGATTTTGAAGTGTATTTGGCCTAGAGGAAATATTCTGTCACCCGCGTACGTCTCTTTTAATAATAGCGTGGCCTCTCGCTCTTTATGTGAAAAAACATGTTTGGCGTGTTTATCGATAGAGTGGCAGTATACGTAGATATTTTTCGCAAGTCTATCGAGGCGCTGCTATATACAGATATCATGCTTCTCATTTCACATTGCTATCATAACCAGTAGCGGCGTCATTCATAACGGGTAGCCTAAAATATGCCAGAGTGAGTGCAAACTGGGCCTATATTGTGTGCCAGATCAAGTGACGTGCGCGACGTAGGCACTCAAGTGCTCCGACACTGGTTCTTCGGGCTGCAACAAAGGCTTACCAAGTAATGATTATAGTTCTATAGTCCACACACAAGCTCTTTACACCGTCATCTTCCATTTTTCACTGCATATCTGCACCGACTTCGATGCTTTCGGCGATCGTTTCAAACGGAGTGACGAGTCTTTCGGTAGCGTCGACACAGGCGTGCGCACAGCGTTTCTGTAGCACTTTGCTAGCACAAAGTACTTGATAGCGCCGTCTTCCCGTTTGTCGTAGGCGGTTCGCCAGTACGCGTGTGAGCCTCAACTTTGTTCTTTCCTTCGCCGCGGCGTCTGCATCAGCTGTGCCCGCGTCCGACAAACGAATCCTACAGCATCGTCATTGACGCAGTCATGTTTGCTGACGTAATTACGCAAAAACCAATGAGAGCGCAGCTTCCGAGAGCCTCGTGAGGCCACCCAGCTGGCGCAGTGCATTGAGGGGGGAGGATCTATCCACTCTCATTTTTAAACTCACAGCCGGGCGCACAAAAATCCCTTCGCTCTCTGGACAGGCCCCGTATGCGGAAAGAGCGCACCTTTTAAACACTGAGAACTAACAACTAAAACACTTGTTAGTTAGCACTCATTTCAGTAGCTATGATTACGTTTCATGCGTCGTTCTTGTTTAAAGAGTGCGTTAAGTGTAGAGTAAACGTTTTTAGTTGCCTCTCATCCTGTTGAATTTGTTTTCCTGCGTCGTTTGTGCGTGACGCTGCACGTTTCAATCTGCTTACCGTTCTCATCGTCACACTCCAAATTCTTGCTGTTGCATTCATTGTTTCACCCTCGTGGTGACACTGCGACTTTTGTAAAAATTTTGCCCACTTCCTGAACATTAGACACTATTCTGGAACCTACGTGGCTGCTGGCCATAATGCTAGGATATTCGACGGCACGTGTATAAATGTTGATGCGCTTCGTTGCTAGTACACTCTGCTCGTCGCTATCAGTGCCAGTGTCTTGCTTTATTCTGACTTTCCTTTTACGTAGCCACAAGTTCAGCCAAATTAAACAGCTTAATATTTGACCTGCAGTCTTCTGATTTTGTCCATGCCACTACCACGTGACAATATCAAGGTTTGGGCATATAGAACACATGATATTGTGAAGAGGTTTATTATTCGTTAACGACAGCAGCGAGACAGCGTCAAGAACTGTCCAGAGACTGGCACAGCAGCGAACCAAAGCATGAGTCGAGAGAGCCGGGCGTTGGCGATGCTGCTCGCTGCAGTCACATCTTCTTTTTCACAATCGCCCCCGCTGAAAAAGGAGCCAATCTGGTGACCCAAAAAGTTTCAGGCGGAAACTCATGGTACGGTTTCAGCAGGGAAACATGGGCGATGTCGCGAGCACGCCGGCGCATAACGTTTGATCGGGAAACTGGCTCAACTAAAAAATTAACCGGAGAGGTTTGTTTCAAAACGGTGTAAGGCCCCTCGTACCGGGGGACAAGCTTTGAGGAGAGCCCCGGAGTTCGGTATGGGATGGCGAGCCACAAAAGGAACCTTGGGGCATAGCTGTAATCTGGAAGGGCGGTGCTATGTTTTTTCTCTGGCGTTGCTGCTCGTCCAAAGTGAATGTACGGGTGAGCTTGCGGCACTCTTCGGCTTGTCGAACAGCATCGGAGATAGGTGGACACTCGGAGGCATCAGGACGGTAGGATAGTAGGGTATCGATTGTATGGGAAGGCTCGCGTCCGTAAAGTAGAAAGCTGAAAAACCTGCGCTTGTTTGTATTGCAGTGTTGTATGCAAATGTGACGTATGGGAGAACATGGTCCCAGTTGCTATGATCAGATGCCACGTACATTGAGAGCAAATCACCCAGCGTGCGGTTAAACCGTTTCGTTAGCCCGTTAGTCTGCGGGTGGTATGCTGTCGTTTTTTGATGAATGACGTGGCATTCCGAAGGCAGAGTTTTGACGACCTCGGAGAAGAAAGCGTGGTCTCTGTAACTAAGGAGCTCTGGAGGTGCGCCATGTTCAATGATGAAGCGACGTAAAATGAAAGAGGCGATATCCTGAGCGGTAGCGCTTGGCAAAGCGGCTGTTTCGGCGTAGCGTGTCAGGTGAGTGACCGCCATTATAATTCACCGATTGCCATCTGGTGTCAATGGAAGGGGGCCGTAGAGGTCAACGCCGACGCAATCAAATGGTTTGGCAGGGCATGGAAGTGGCTGCAATGTGCCAGTCACACATAGCGGTGTTGATTTGCGTCGCTGGAAGTCATGACAGCACTGCACAAACTTGCGTACAAAAGTGTACATGCTGCGCCAGTTATAGCGATGGCGAACGCGTTCATATGTTTTGAACACCCCAGCGTAGCCACATTGTGGATCGTCGTGAAGAGAGGCACATACTTGCGATCGTAAAGAACGTGAAATGACCAGTAGCCAGCGTTGGCCATCGGGAGCGTAGTTGCGTCAATGAAGAAGTTGATCGCGGATGGCGAAATGGAAGGCTTGACGTCGGAGGGATCGAGATACCGGATGATTAGACATGCCGTATAGATATTCCAAAAGAGATGCGACCGACGGGTCACGACGTTGTTCCGTGGCAATCGAGTCGAGATTTAGTGATGGCAAGGTCTAGAGGCAAGTATTTCCGCACGTCGGATCTGGTGGTAAAAGTGAACGGAACAGGGCACCAGCGTCAGAGTGCTTGAGTCCGCAGCAATATACGACGCGAATTTGGTACTCCTGAATGTGGAGTGTCCATCGTGCAAGGCGGCCAGAAGGGTCTTTTTTTCAACGTGGCGAGCCAGCAAGGCGCGTGGTGATCAGTTACTAGATCGAACGGGCAGCCATATAAGTACGGCCGGAACTTTCCAAGCACCCACAACAGAGCCAAACACTCTTTTTCATCACGCTGCAATCAGTTTCGGCTTGCGTCCGAGTGCGGCTAGCGTACAACATACTCTGAATAGCCAGGCTTTCGTTGAGCGAGGAGAGTGCCTAGCCCGACGCCACTGGCGTCGGTTTGCACTTCGGTAGGAGCCGACGGGTCGAAGTGGCAAAGAATAGATGGGGAGGTGAGCAGACGGCGCAGAGTAATGAAGGCAACGTCACATGCAGGGGACCAGGAAAAAAGGTTCACGTAGCCGCGTAGAAGTTGTGTTAATGGTGACATGGTGGATGCGAAATTGCGAACAAAGCGCCGGAAATAGGAACATAGACCTACAAAACTGCGAAGCTCCTTCATGGCCGTCGGCTTGGGAAATTCTGCGACTGCTCGAAGTTTTGCTGCATCAGGTAATACGCCGTGCTTGGACACGACGTGGCCTAGGGGACGAGCTCACGAGCAGCGAAGTGGCATTTTTTCAGATTAAGCTGCATGCCAGCGTTAGTAGGACAAGTGTAAACGTGCCTGAGATTAAGAAGGTGTGTAGGAAAGGCATGGGAGAAAAGAACGACACCGTCGAGGTAACAGAGGCACATATTCCACTTGAGG